>NC_132794.1:72448224-73048224 GCF_048418805.1 Vulpes vulpes | reverse complement strand
GTGCCCATTGTACAGATGAGGGAAAACAAGGCACAGAGATTGCACCTAACTTGGCCAAAGTCCTGCTGTGAGTACGTATTAGAGATCTGCCTCCAGAGCCTACTCTCCTGGCGCCTCCATTAAACCCCAGGCTGCCTCCCCTGCCCAGCCCTCCAGGATTCCTTCTGAGCCCCCAGTCGGTGCTGGCCATTGAGGCATCTCCTATGGTTTGTCAGGGCTTCTGTGTTCCTACTGTCTCCTAACTACTCTGCACGTGCTATTAAGGGAGCCCCCCGGTCTCGACTCCGTGACTTGCAGTGATCTAAAGAAAAACAACTTTTTCAAAACAAAAAAGCAATGAGTGACCTTATTTTACATTTTTGCAAATAGCTTTAATGTATGGCTTAGTGGAAACTAGTTTGTAATATCTGCTTTCTACATTCAGTCTGTTTTAATACATTAATACATTATTTTGGTGCTCTGACCCCCAGCAGCTCAGGACACAACAGATTCCCTGGTGTTGCCAGCAGGCAGAGAAAAGCCAGAGCCGGGCCCTTACCCTGTAGAAGATGGGGAGGGAGTCCCACGTGTAGGGATAAGCAAAGGCGAGGACGCGAAGCACCTTACAGAGCCCGGGTTTCTGGATTTCAAGAAACCTAAATCAGGAAGGGCAAGGGGAGAAGAAGTGGGAATGGAGACAGTGTCAGTAAATTACATACATGCGCGGACGTTACGAAGAGCAGAGGGCAGGTCAACGGAAGGCAAGTGTTTTGTGCAACCTCCTCCTGAGGCCGGCGGCTTGTCCACCGGCCCGTGCATCACTCCCACCCCGACAGCAACAGGCGGAAAGGTCTCGGGGGTGGCCATCTCCTGGGGCCGCAGCACAAGAAGCAGTGGTGTCCAACGAAGCCAAGCCCCAACCGGGCTGGAAAAGCCCTTCGAGAAGCAAGTTCTGAACTGCCAAAGAGCCTTTCGAAGTCCAGTAACAACAGGATGGGGAGACACATGGTGAGTGTGGGGAGTGTGGGGCGTATGGGGCATGGGTGCCTCCCCCCACCTCCCATGTAGGCTCCTGGGCCCAGCACGTCTGTGAAGGACGAGATGTCTAACTAGTCGGAGCTGCCCAGGTGGTTGCTGTGCAGAAGCCCTTGCTTCCAGTAAGCGTTAAACTACTTGGAGAGCTTTCTGGAATCCTTGGGACCACACACAGGGACACCGGCCTGGGGAAACCTAGTAAATGTGGCCTTTCTCCCCTTCTTCCTCCTCAACACCCTGACCCGCCTCTGGTCCAAAGACGGAGCCAACATTAAACTGAGTGGTGCCGGGGATCCCTGGGTGGTCCAGCGGTTTGGTGCCTGCCTTCGGCCCAGGGCGCGATCCTGGAGTCCCGGGAACGAGTCCCGCGTCGGGCTCCCGGCATGGAGCCTGCCTCTCCTTCTGCCTGTGACTCTGCCTCTCTCTCTAGGTCTATCATAAATAAATAAAATCTTTAAAAAAATAAAATAAAATAAAATAAACTCAGTGGTGCCAACTGTGGCAGAGACAGTAGGGCCTCCCGGACAGAGGGCGATGGGCCTCGGCTGGCTGGGGCTTCTGGCCAGGGTGGGCCTGGCAGCCTGGGGTGTGGGCAGCACAGATGGCACAGGCGGGGTACCAGGAGGACATGAGAGGTGCAGAGAGAGTCTCCACAGTCCCTGAGCCGGGTTCAGTGGCGGAGGCTCAGGCCCCCAGAGGCCATCCAGGCAGGGGGGCAGGGCAGGCCCCGCTCCACTACCAGGGGGTACTGTGGGAGGGCCAGGTCCTCCCTTGGTGCCCACAGGGCTGCAGCGCGAGGTATAGTAAAAGGGTGGCGAGCAGAGTCAGGGCTCCAAGGCTGGTGGGGGGGCCATTCTGGGGCAGGCAGCGGAGGCACCTGGGCCCTCTCGGCCCTGATGGTCCCCCACCCCTCAGCTTGCTCTCCCACGGGGATGGGTCTATGTCCCACCACTGTTCCAACCCCAACCCAGTTGCCCAGACTCCCTGTCCCAGCCCACAGCCCACCCTTTCCTCCACCAACCACCACCCGTGGCTCCACAGCCCAGGCCCTTTGCCCTTGGCCGCATCACTCCTGTCCCCATAGCCGGGGCAGTCACCTGACTACCAAGCCCTCTGCTCCATGTACCCTTTGGTGTGGAACATGGCAGACGTTCCCACATCGGCCCCTGAGCAGTCAGGGGACCCCAAGACCCCCTAGCCTGGTGTGTCGTGCCCAGCCCTCAGCACAGCCAAGTGGAGGGTCCCTGCTCCAGAGTAAGAGGCACCCGCTGTGGGCCCTGAGAAGCCCCCCTCAGCCTCCAGTGATAAGCTCAACTTCTCTCAAGGCCCATGTCCGCATGTGTCTCCTTTCCTGACCCTGTCCTAAGTCAGACAAGCACATGGCAGGCACTGGGTAGAGAAGGAAGAGAAGCTCAAGGAAAAGGAGGAAGAGAAATAAGGGACCTCAATGTATCATCCCCCTGAATAAGACCCCCCCCCTCCCTGGCCTGGGAGTAAACCACCAACCCTGGGAGAGGTGAGGCAGCACCGTGCCACGATGCCCACACCGTGTCTGGCCTGGACAGCCTGGGTTTGAATCCTGCCTCCGCCCTTCGTGAACGTGTGGCCCCCACAGGTTATATAACCCCTGTGCACCTCCAAGGCCTCACATGGGACACCAGGACGATGGCTGTACCCCCTCACGGGTCTGGTGCAAGGATCTGATGAAACAAGACTTGCCAGGAGCTTACTCACATCACAGAGGCACACTCGCTACGTGGCAGCTTTTAGTAAAATGTGTGCAGCGGGATTTGTTCTGTCCCCTTCCCCACCTTACAGCTATGCTGTGCCGGAAAACAGGAATAGGAGGGAACGGACAGGTTCTGGGTGACTTGCCCCAAGTCCGATGAGCCGAGAAGAGGCAAAGCTAGGATTTACACTCAGGGCCGTCTGGCTTCCAAGTTTCAGACCCCGACCCCTTCAGCAGGCTGAGCAGGCCTTCATCCTTACCCGTACCTCCTCTGCCCCGGGGAGCAAATGGGACACACTCCCGCTGCCCCCACAGCCAGAGCCTGTCTCAACACCTTCACAGCCTACCCTGGCCAACCCAGTCCAACCACAGCCCGTTCCCTCCTTCCCCATGCACTGCCGCCGCCTATCCTTCCTGGGTTAGGAGAGGCTCTCCATGAAAACACGCTCTTTCTGTGACCACTTACACAGGAGGAAAGCTGGCTCTGGCTGGCGAGGGCCATCCCCCAAACCATGGATTTCCTGTGACTTGAGACAACATTTCGCCCGGCCTGATAAAGTGCTTCCCCAGGGGCAAACGAACCAGCCTCTCCATCTGCAAAGCCGAGTCTACAGGGAAAAAAAGGAGAAACAGCAGAACAGAAGAGAGACAGCAACAGAGAAATAAAAGGCAGAAGGAGCAGCAGCCACAGAGAGGGGCCTCCCCCTACCGAGGTGCAATTCCACAGGTAGCCACAGGATGTCGCCCCAGCCAGAGAGTCCGGAAAGGAGGGGTGGGAGCCCCGGAATCCTCCAAAGCACGGATGCCCCCGTCTCCAAAGCCCCACTTGGTAAGACAGTCCCTGCACCGCACGACCAGTTTACAGGGAGTCAAGCCTCGTCTGCCTAGAACCAGGTCGGCAGGAAACACCGGATTTGGGCAGAAGGGCGAGGAGAGGGTCCACCAGGAGAGGGTCGATGCGGTACCAGTCTGTTCAAAAATCTGATAAATCGTGTTGCAACAAAGCCGGCAGGATTTGCAAGCAAATTCTGGAACCAGTGCTTGAAACTAGTGAGCCTTTGGAAACATTCTACTGCAGAGAGGCGTGTGTGTGTGTGTGTGTGTGTGGTGTGCAGAGAGGTGTGGGTGTGGTGTGCGTGTGTGGTTATGGTTGTTCTATTGTGTGGGTGACACTGCAAGAATGTGGGCATTTCCACATGCTGGTCCCTGGCCCTACCCAGTAGCACCGTCAGGTGGCTGAGCCCTGCAGCCCCTAGAAGTGTCAGGGCCACTGCGAGCCTCCAGCTGTGTCCAGCTCTGACCTCCAAACCCTGTCCCGGGGCCTGGTCCTGCCACTCTGAATTGCCACAGCACCCCTGCCACAGCATGGCTCTCGCGGTGCAGCTCGCTTTCCACCTAGGATGGAAATTCACCTCTCTCCCTCACAGCACTGACCACAGGGCATTTCACTGAGCAAGTATTTGTAAAAAAACAAAAAAAAAAAAAAAAAACAGCAAAAAAAAACCCAACCAAAAAACAAAAATCCCTCCGCAAAACAAAAAACAAACACAAAAAACTGTTGGCTGCCTTGCATGGGTGAATAAAGAGCCTACGTGACTTGCGATGTATAGGAAACTCTAAGTGACTAATATCCCTAAGGGATTGAGGACCCCACCCCTCTGGGTGGCCAGCAGGAGGAGCAGGCCAGGTCTCCGTCATCCCACCTTGCTCCAGGAGCCACAGAAAGGTCACGCATTCTCTCATCTCCCTTCTCAAATGCTACACAAGGAGAAAGCAGTTTTCTGGAACATTCATTTGAACTAGATTCTACAATAATAAGGACCAAAAAACCAGTCAAGGGAGACCATGGTTCTCTATGTAGAGATTCACCTTAAGGACACGTACAGTAATGGAATGAATGCCAGTTAGATCATGGGGTTTGTGGGCTGCTTCTTGCTCTGGGCCGGAGGTGGCGGTTCTCTGTCGCTCCCAGCTACGCCATGGACTGATGGAGCAGGAGGCAGGGGCAGGGGGAGGCTTGGGGGAGGAGGAAGGCAAGAAGAGAAATCGTGGGAAAGATTCTGAAGCCCTGGCATCGTAGAACAACCAACAGAGACAATCCAGAGATCTCTTCTCAGATACCCTAAGATGTGGACACCGAAGCCAGAGGCCACACAGCAAGCCCCTGAAATCCGGGACTCCGGGGGGCCTGGCCCTCCTCTCCACCTGCTTCTCCTGCAGTGAATCGAGGCCAAATCCCTCGCTGTGCAGGAACCATCTTTCTCGCTCTTCAGACACTGAAGATGAAGAAGGGAATGAAAACATGAAGGGGAAGAGGACCAGGCGAGATGGGAACCCGGAGAGCCCTCAGATGGGACACCCTACTCTGCCACCTCTGGCCCTGTTCCTCCAGCCCCCGCGCCAGCAGCCGTTAACACACCTGGAAGCCCCTCAGCTCGGAAGCGGAGCCCATGGAATGTCCTCCCACAGAGACCACTGGCCTTCAGGAGCCAGTGGGGACAGGTCCGAAGTAGGACACACGAGCACTGCTGGAGATCCTCTCTCCTCCTCCCGCGGTGCACACTCTGAAGCGCCTTGTTGCCTCCCAGGGCCATCTGCTCCAGCTCCCTCACCCTGTCCAGGCTGTTTGCTCTGTCCAAAAGGCCCTTCCCTCCTCCCAGCTAAAATACTCAGTCCTAGCACCACTTTGCAGAACTCTGTGTATCCAAGCGGGTGTCATTTTACATTATCATTATTTGTATAGGTTACATTCTGTAATGCTATACTCTAAATGCCATCTCCTCTGGCCTTGAGAGGAAACGATTGACTCCACCTGGGCTTTTACGAGGTCTGCCGGCTGCTTCGACTACTGCCCTGGGTGCTCTCTTGGGACAAGGGCTGTGCCTTTCTCCTCCTGGTATTCCCAGATCTTAACATAACGCCTGGAGTATGATGGGCATTTAAGGAATGTTGGTTGGTTGGTTGGTTGGTTGGTTGGTTAGTTAGTTGGTTGGATGAATGGATGAGTGAGTGGGTGGGTACCTAAATGGATGGGAAGGCAGATGTGTGGGAGGATGGATGGATGGGTGGATGGGTGGGTGGATGAGTGAATGAGTAGATGAGTGAATGGTTGGGTAGGTAGATGGGTGAATGGGTAGATAGATGGGTAGGGGGATGGTGGATGGATGGATAGATGGATGGGTGGATGGGTGAATGAGTAGATGGGTGAATGGTTGGGTAGGTAGATGGGTGAATGGGTAGGTAGATGGATAGATGGGTAGGGGGAGGGTGGATGGATGGATGGATGGATGAGTAGATGGGTGAATGGGTAGGTAGATGGATAGATGGGTAGGGGGATGGTGGATGGATGGATGGATGGGTGGATGGGTGAATGAGTAGATGGGTGAATGGTTGGGTAGGTAGATGGGTGAATGGGTAGGTAAATGGATAGATGGGTAGGGGGATGGTGGATGGATGGATGGATGAGTAGATGGGTGAATGGTTGGGTAGGTAGATGGGTGAATGGGTAGGTAGATGGATGGATGGGTAGGGGGGATGGTGGATGGGTGGATGGATGGATGGATGGATGGGTGGTGGGTGGGCAGGGACATGGTGAATGAGGAGGTAGATGGATGAGTGGTTGGATAGATGGACGGATGTGCCCCAGAAGTAAACAGAAATAATCCATTTCACTGACAAGGGAGTAGCCTCCAAACGCAGGCATCAAGAGATTCCTGGCCAGCCTGCTCTGCCAAGCAAGTCTGTCCAAAGGTAACAGGCATGCCACATCCAGAAGACCTATTGATTATTAACCAAGGATAGATTTCTGGCTAGAAGAAAACAGTCTACCCTGGTAGCTTATAGGTGACTCAGGAAGTTCTAAGAAAAAAAAAAGAAAAGGCAGCAGATTTGCATTGAGGGTTCCTGGATCATGAACCGAGGCCGTTTCTTCAACCCTGAGGGAGCCTTCAATGCCGCCTCAGCCCACAGTGCTCACCTCTCTCCAATCCTAAATTCCAAACAGCACAGCTACACAGCCCAGCAGGAGCTAAGCAACAGGATCATGACTCATGCAGGGGCCAGAGCTAGGTGTGTCCACACAGCTGGGCCCCGTGCCTCTGGGGCATGCCTCATCTCTCCTGGGCTGTTGCTGGCATCCTGACTACTTTTCTGTGTGGGTTACACCTTGTCTCACCCCCTCCTCTCCTTCACCCGTGCAGCCCTTGAAGCTCCAGAAAGTTTCCAATCGACGGAGTCCTTGAGGAAGCAGGGAGGGGACAAGAATAAGCCTGTGACATCTGATTCTATCCCAACAGGCAGATCCTATGTTTTTTGGGGGGCTTTTGCAGGGCTCTGCATTTCCACGGAGAGGGAAGAGAGTTCACCCTCCACTTCCACCCCCAGGCTTGTTTTCGTTGGATGAACAAGCCCTAGTGTTGACACTGAGCCTAGAAATGAGACTCTCCCACGCAAAGCATCTCCACACTTCCAACCTGTCTCAAGACAGGCAAGTGGAAGACGAGTTGGGGCAAATATTCTGGATGCTCTTTAAGAATCTATCCATTTTTTTAAAGAGAACCGGTTTGTCAAGTTTGTGAAACTTGCCTATATTCGGTCCCACGGCACCCAAGCGTCACCCTAGGGAAAGGTGGAGCCACGGTCACCTCAGAGAAGTTACAGAAGCTCCCCTTCCACTCCCTTTCTTCCCAGGGAAGGGACAGTGGACAGCTGCCAGGAATGGTAATTCTCTGAGTTCAATGGGGTTCAGTGGGGAGATTCCAACTGGCTCCCTGGAATGGAGACGGGGGCACAGGATTGGGTGCAACCTGCCAGCTTCCCCATGGGCCCTTTCCTAAGCCACCCCGAGAGCTCCCAGCCCCAGGGAGCACCCAGCACCCAGGCACCAACCAGACGGGGATGTCACCCCAATACCACCATTTGAGAGGTTTCCTAAATCATTTAGGGAAGCAGAAACGTGGGCGGTTTGTTTTTACAAAGAGCTGAGTCAACTAGAGTCATTAGCCCCAAAACAATGTCTCTTGTGTTAACACTCCAATGAGCTTTCTTGAGTGAAAGGGGGACACCAGAGTGACTCAGAGCTGGTGACGTGGGTGAGACTCACAGCCATGGAGGCTCCCCGGAGGACGCGGCAGCCACCCGAATATCATCCACCAGTGAGAGCTCGAGTGTCTAAGAGGCAGGCCCAGGCAGTCACTGTTAGCAGGTTGCCCGTTGACCGCCTCTGGGCCAGGTGTTCCAGGCATGTTACCTGCAACCCTTGCCTCCCTCTCTCAAGGCAGGTAGATGTGTTGGCTCCATTTCACAGATGAGCAAACTGAGGTTCAAGAAGGATGAATAAGTGACCTGCCCAGCTGCATCATTTGTAGGACCCAGTACAGAACGAAATCATGCCCCGCCCCCCTTGTTCCAAACTCAGTAAGAACTTCAAGACAGTGACAGCAGAGTGTTAAGGCAAGTGTGAAGTCCCCTCGAACGCCCAGGACTGGTCCCATGAAGCAGGTCTGGGCCTGAGCTCCAGGCCCCCGAGCACCCCTTCCACGGGGCGTCCTCTCCCACCCTGCTGAGGCACAGCGGCCAGGTACCTGGAGTAGCAGGAGAGGCCGGTGCTGATGATGGTGTTCAGCACGGCCAGGGTCACGTAGTAGTCGTGGAAGGTGGTGTGCACCATCACGTCTGGGATCGAATAGGCCGAGTAGGCGATGGCTGAGCCTGTGGAGGCAAAACCAGCTTTGGGCCAGAAGGCAGGACACAGCAGAGCCCGGCCCAAGAGCATCCTTGCTGGTGCCACAGCCTCTCCCAGAACGCACGCCCTTTCTTCTCCTCCTACCCTGATCCTACCCCGAGAATTCAGTTTGAGCCCGGCCCTGCTCCCAGAGCTTTACACACTCACATAATCTTAAGAATCACCCTCTAACATAAACCCGCGCACTTCTCCTCCTTTACAGATGACGACAAAGAGGCACAGAGAGGTTTAGCAACCCACCTGGCGGGCACACAGCTAGAAAGCGGCGAAGCCAAGCTTCCGCCCGAGGCGTTTCAGAGACAGTCCCCCCCACTTTTAACCCCAAGCTCTAGTCCATGATGACACCTCAGGGTGTTCAGCTTTTCTGAGCGTGCACATGTCACCTGCCGCTGACACGGGGTGCCCCTTGGGGAAAGACAGACACGGCAGGGAGGGAGGGCCCTTGCCAAGGCCAGGAGGTGGATGGTTACTGGGGGGCTCGAGGGACTGGCCAGTTGAGAGTCAGGTGTAAGAGGCTAGCCTTGGTGTTTCACTGTGTCAGGTCTGGAAGTTTGTGACAGGAGGGCCACCTAAGGGCCCCTGGGAGACCCGTCTGCTGCAGCTTTTTTTTTTTTTTTTTGCTGCAGCTTTTATATGAAAGAATAGGGGAGATCCCGGTCCTTTTCAAAGCAGCCAGGTGTGTCCAGGGGCCTGGACCAGAAGGCCTCTCCAGCTACCCTCACCAGGTCTCCACTGGGAGAGGGAGCCACAGGCCTGTCAACCCAAGGCCTCAGGGGTCAGCCCTACAGTCACCTGTTATTCCAAAGATATAAAGAAAGCTGGAATCCTAGCTCAAGGCTGAGGCAGGCCTCAGCCATGCAAGTTCAAGCTCTGCCTCTGACCTCACTTGACAGATGGAGCCTGGTGCAGCCAAGTGGCATTCCCAAGGTCACACAGGCAGAAAGAGCCAAAGGTCAGCAGGCTGCCTGTGGGATTTCAGCTGGGAAATCCCCCCCTCCTGGGGGATCGACTCTTCCTCAGCCTGGTAGAAGTGGGAGGTTCTCAGTCTGGACCAGGATGCGTCCTCTCTGTGTACGCTGGCTGCGGCCAAGGTGCACACCCCGCTCGGCAGGCCATGCAAGAGCAGAGGGAGCCTCAGACCCTGCCCAAAACTGCCCGAAACTGCAGTGGGAAGCGAAATGACTTCTAGTAAGAAATACACACTTGGTCTTCTGCACTGTTTCTGGCACAGAGCTCCTAAAACCCCTGGAATTTCCTAAGCCTGAGAGCCAGGAAGGTGTCTTTTGTTATGTTAACAAGGTGACTTTTGGGAAGCACTTAAGGATGGGGGCCCGGTTGTCAGGAGAACCAGGGGGTTGCTAAAGGGTTGGGACTTTTTTCTTTTTTTTAAAAGATTTTATTTATTTATTCATGAGAGAGACAGAGTCTCCCTGCGGGGAGCCCCATGCAGGGCTCCATCCCAGGACCCCGGGATCATGATCTGAGCCAAAGGCAGACGCTCAACCACTGAGCCACTCAGGTGCCCCAAGAGTTGAAACTTTCAATCCCACCCCCCTGACCTCTGGGAGGGGAGAGGGCCAGAGGCTGAATCAACTGCCAATCAATCAATCACCACTAATGAAGTCTCCATAAAAACCCAAAAAGAGAGGTACAGAGAGCTTCTGGGTTGGAGGCCACATGGTGTTTTGGGGAGGGCATGGTCTTGTGGGACTGAGCCCTTAACCTGTGGGAAGTGATGCCATCCCCAGGTGGACGGTGTCAGAAATGAGCGGAACTGTAGGGCACCCAGCTGGTGCCGGGGAACTGCTCGGGGAACTGCTCGGTGGTGTGGGGAACCGTCCCCCACCCACACACATGTCATAATTGGTGCTCAGACCCCTGTAGAGGGCTTTCCAGTGAGCAGGAATAGAGGCAGCTTTGGATTCCAGGCTAGGGAAAGCTAACAGCCTCTCTGAGGCAATAGGGAGCCATGGAAGGTTTTTGAGTGAATGATGAAGATGGCCAAAACCTAGTGAAAATGCACAGGATGGCCCAGAGGGGGGAACAGCTGGCAACGAGGGAGGAAGTGGGAGCTGATGCCACCTGCAGGGAACCGCGGGTTTCCACAGGGTACAAGTGAGAACAGGAAGGAGGGGTGGCTGCAGACGGAGGGGCGGGGGTCCGGGCTGAAAGCCCTGAACACCCCCATGCCAGGCACTAGGCCACCGGCTGGAAAACCCAACATGAAGGACCAGGGTCCCGTCCTCAGGAAGCCATTCTGAGCAAGGAGCAGAAATGAAGGGATGATGGGCAAGCCTGGGGCCCAAAGCTTCGTGGAAGGGGTCCCGGTCTGGGGGCCCCACCCGTGGGAGGGAAAAAATAAGTTCCCAGGTAAGGGCATGTGGGAGGGTACCAGACACTGAGGAGCTCTGACAGGCGGAGAGCCAGGAATGGGAAAGGACACAGTTCAGGGCGGCAGCTGACCCCCGGGGCTTTGGTTCGAACCCCGGCTCTGCCGTTTACAAGCTGCGAGGCCTGGGTAGCTTACCTTCATGCTGCCTCATTATTCCCACCTGCAGTGCAGGGATAACGACTGCCCCCATCCCAGGGGCTGATGTCAGGGTTGAGGACTATCATGGTCAAGAGCTACCCTCTGAGGCTTACCAAGTGCCGGGCACTGGGCTGCGTGCTCCACGCGCAAAACGCACTCCAACTTCACGTCCTCCTATGAGGCGGCTATGATGCCAATTTTGTGGATGAGAGGACTGAGCTTAGGGAGGTTAAGGAACTTGCCCAAGGTTCAGGTGGTCTCGGCAGCTGAGGAGCACTGCATTATGCCGCCCCTCGTGATGTGCATCAGGTGCTGCCGGGTGGTGACTCCCAAATCCCTGCTCTTACCATGAGTCTGGGCAAGTGATGTAAGACTGAGGAAGCCTCTAGACTAAGGAGTTTGAGTTCACCTGGGGTAACCGAGAATCCCGAAAGGTCTTACGTGGTAGGGGAGCCATGGTTAGAAGATGCTGGAGAAGCCTCCCCAGGGAGTGGGGGGGGGGAGTGGGAGGGGCAGGAGGTGGGGAGGAGGCTGTTGTAATGGTGCAGGGGAGTGGCAGGAGGGTCTGAGTGAAGCCCACACAGGGGAGCGATCTGAAGAATACAGGGAAGAGAGCCACCCGAATGCGTGGACAGGACGGTAGGGGCATGAGAGGGAGGGGAACCCGAGGGCTACTTATAGATTCTGACTTGAGAGACCAGGTAGGGGTGGCACACTAGCTGGGGAGACACTGCAGGAGGCGGAGTGGATGTGCGCGGTGGGGGTGGGAGGATGGGATGTGGACTGTCTTGGTCCCAGGGCTGGATGCAGCATGGACCTCAGGCTAGAGGTAAGCTAGAGACGGGTCTGGGAGTGCCTGGTCCAGGGGTGTCAGGGGATGGTGTGGGATCACCCCGAGGCTGGACCACACAAAAGCAGTGGCTGGAGGGCTGATTCTGAGCTTGCCAGCTGCCAGGAGAGCAGAGGAGGGGAGCCAGCAGGAGAAAATGAGAACCCGGACGGGCAGGAGGTGAACCGGGAGTGACGTGACAGGGACCAGAGAAAGGGAGGCGGTCTGGGGAGCACCGAGGGACCGCTGCATCAGAGGCTGGCGAGAGCGCCCAGAAGAGAAGCCCTTGTGGCTGCATGGGTCACGCAGGCTGGGCCCCAACAGCCACGCTGTAGTCAGTGGTGAGGACTGGACAGCAGAGCACTGAGCAGTGGGAGGTGACACGGTAAAGCCTGCGTGTGTGTGTGTGTGTGTGTGTGTGTGTGTGTGTGTGTGAGTGTGTGTGTGTGGCCTGCAAAGGGAGGGAGGGGAGGAAATGAGGGAGGCAGGCTCCGCACGGACACACTCTTGGACCAGGGGAGACAGGGCCTCTGCTTTCATACCCGCAGCAGGAGTGGGAGGCAGAGGAGGCCAGAGCCGGGATACTTGCGGACAAACAGATGCCCACGAGATAGGGCCACAAGGAGGGGACCCCGTAGTTGGAGGGAAAACCCCGAGGAGGCTCAGGTGTCAACAACCCTCAGCCTCGCCTGCTTTGGGCTCACCCCTCTGTTCCATGGCACTTGGAGCAAACGAACTCTAAGCCTCTCGACAAGCGGGGTTTGGGGCCCCCTTCTCTGCCCGGCAGGACAGAGACCAGCACTGATGTGCAGGGCTGGCTTACCCCGGCCTGTGACGGCAGATTGTTAAGTTCTCCGAGATCTCGCAGGCAGATCGCAGGGGTCTCGGTCCCCATCCAGGGGCGGCGGCGTCCCCCTGGTGGCTGGCACCTGGTCGTGGTGGCAGCCTGCACGCCGCACGGGCCGGCCCAGCCCACAGATCAGGGCCTTTGCCCCCCCCACCGCTCCCCAGAATCTGTTAACATCTGCCAGCACCCCGGGGGACAGGTTGGTCACAAAACGTTCATCGGGAGCCTGGATGGGGCACAGGCAGTGACTCTTCTAAGCCCATCAAAGCGTCCTGGGGGATGGGGGGGGAACGCAGGGCCCCACGTACCCAGGCTGAAGAGGTTGACGGCCCCGTAGTCCAGGAAGTAGCAGATGTGCCGGGCGTTCCTGGACATGGAGCTGAAGGTGTGTGCACAGCTGGACGCAAGGGGGTACACGCAGCTGGTGCCCATGTACACGAACAGCGGCCAGGAGTAGCTGTCGTTCTGGATGTCTGTCACGTACAAGGCGGTCACAAACCTCCACACGAAGAACCTGGAACACAATGCGGCCCGCTCGACCTCCATGGCTGGGGGCTCCTCTTGTACACCTCACGGGACCATCTGCTGCCTTCCACTCCCCTGGGATGACTGACCCCGTGTGTTCTCAATTTGCTGAAATGCTACGAGTGAGGGTGGGTGACGGGGATCCCTTCTCGCTTGGAAATGGGCAGAAGGAGAAGAGGAGAGCCTTTGGACTTAGCCAGTGCCATCCGCTCCCCACCTTGCAACGACAGGATCTCCCTCACAGCCTCCTACCTAAGGGATCCTCCAGGCTCAGCTTGCATGAGTCCCGGGATGGGGAGCTCACCACCTCTCAAGGCAGCTCTGCATGTGCAAAGTTCTTCACTGAGCTGATACCTGGTCTCCCGGGGACATATCTCCATGTGATGGGCCCCAGCTCTTCTCGACAGGACCATAGGAAACTAGCCCATCAAATACCTAAGGCAGTCTTCATAACCCCTCCCACCTCTTTGAACCTTACACCAAATAACGCCATTGCATTCAACCACTCCCCAGAACATCCATATGTGGCCTGGTCACCATCCCTGTGGTTCGTCTATGTCCCCTTGCAGGAAGGTTCCTCAAACAGATGCAACCTTCCGGGGCCGGGGCCGGGGTGCCTGAGGGTGGGTGCCTGAGAGTCTAGAAGACAACAGGATGTTTTCTCTCTCCTCTCCACGCTATTCCTCCCCTGACGCTGCAATCACCTTTCTGATTGGCCTGGTCCCAGGCTGCATCTCCACCGAGCCTTGGTCTCTGGGTCCACCCCCACGCAGAGCCACAGGACCATTCTGCACCACATCTGCCTCACCCATGACCCAGGCAGGGTGGGACTGGCTGCAGAGCTGCTCACTCCCACAAACCAACTGCTCCTAGAAACCCAGCCCCTCTGTCCACAGGCTTTCCCGGGGAAGGAGACTGC
The DNA here is from genome assembly GCF_048418805.1 of Vulpes vulpes. Classification (NCBI taxonomy): domain Eukaryota; kingdom Metazoa; phylum Chordata; class Mammalia; order Carnivora; family Canidae; genus Vulpes; species Vulpes vulpes. Next base: position 73,034,088 of record NC_132794.1, on the reverse strand, counting down.
AAAGCTTTTCCCACAGGAACCCAAGGAGCATCCCTCCATCTTCTGGCTACACTTATGATCTTTCTCCTCCTGTCTCAGCAAAAACAGAGCTGAAGCTATTTTCTCTTCTTAAAACCTAGCATCTCTAGATGATTCCCTGGCCCCACTTCCTTAGGGCATCTTACTCCAGGCTCCCCCTAGCCTTCCTCACTCAGTGTTGCTCGGCGGTGACCATCTCTCAGGGCCTGGCAGGGTCAGGGGGTTGTATGCAGCAGTGTGCCTCAGCCGGAGCGGCTCAGCTTCAGGACAGCTAAGAAGTCACCCCACAGGGGTCTGGGCACAGGAGCTCAAGACCCATAAACAAGCATGGTCAGGCCAGCGCACTCCTGGCAACAGCACAAACTTTAGAACCATTGGAATCACCTGCGGCTCCTCCATAAAATGGAACACCACCTGAGAGGCTTGTGGGCCAGGGAAGAGCAGCAGGAAGCAAGAACACGGGGCCGGGGGTGTGCACACCACAGGTGCTCACATCTCCAGAGGAGCTCTGGGAGGACCAGCAAGAAGCAGGTGACCCGGAAGCTCCGGGGAGAACAGGGGCCAGGGGAAGACACTGACTCTAGCCCCATCTGCAAGTTACACTTCGTAAGCATGTAGACTTTTTACTTAGGTTTACTTAATTTAAAATCACACACACACACGATGACAAATGACCTCCTGGAGCAGGGTCTTGAGGCCAGCCTGAGCGGTCTGCAGGCCGAGAGCTTCCTTACAATCACCCTATTGCACCCCAGGCCTGCTCTCTCTTCTCTGCGGAGGCCTCTGGCACCAGCCTTCCCCTGCAGTTTGGCCCTGGATCTGTCTTCTGACTTCTAATCAAGCACTGCCTTCGTTGAGCCCTCTCTGTGTGCAGCTCTCTCTGGCTATTCTCTTGGCTTCTGGACTGGGGACAGGACTTCCCATGCGATGTAAGCAAGCCACCCCCCTTCCCTGGGCCACAATGATGTCGGCCAACAGTGGTCTTAGCGGGCCTCTGAGCTCAAAGCTGCTCCATTAAAGTGCTGCCTGACCAAGTGCCTCCAGCCACTGTGGCCCTAGAACGATCCCAGGGCTCCCACAGTTCCATGCCCGATGCCCTTTCCAATGTTTTCCCCCATAATCCTCATGGCAACCCTGAGTAAAGTGTAGACAATCACTCTGCTTTACAGATGGGAAAATGTGAAGCTCGGAGAGGTTAGGTGACTTGCTCCAGCTCGTGACACTTTAACCATGGTTTCTGAGAGACTCAGAAAGCCTCCAAACTGAAGGGGATAAGATCAAATCAAGTCCCAGAGCAGGGCAAGATCGGGGAACCACCAAGAACTCCTTCAATTCTACTAGAATCTATATGCTAAAGCTCACTCCAGCTGCAGGCCCCAACATCCCCCAGTTCCACGCTCATGGACCATGAGGGAATCCCCAAAATCCCACCATGGAATCTCAGCCTTCTCAACCCCCCTGGGTTTTAAAGAAGCCCCAGTCCCCAGGGCTCCTGAATGGCATGGCCGGTCAAGAGGGCTGGAAGGTACCAGAAGGGCAGCAGGTGAGTCCAGATGTTGAGGGTCTCATTGGTCATTTGGAAAAGGCTGAGGACACAGGCAGTGGCGGAGCTCTGTGGATGTCGGTAGCCGAAGAGGATGCCCTGCTCATGGAACACCTGCAGGGGGAAGAGGAAGGAGAACCAGCATGAGGCCAGAGGGGGTGAGAAGGTTTCATGAGGAGCAGCTCTGGTGGCGCTGAGTGTTCTCCCAAGCTGTGCGCTTGAACACGTGACCCCAAGTCCCTGAGCTGTCCAACTGCCTCCCTCCCTTCCTTCTCTCATCCTGCCCGTAGGTTCTACAACCCCATGTGCTTCAAGAAGCCTGTAGCTGGAGGAGGGAGCTGGAGACCCGGGCTCCCTTTGGGAATCCGGCCAATCTTCGCATTTGCAGACACACTTACTCTTGTCATGAATAGTGCCTAAGAATCTGGTGTGGCGCCCTCTGCCTGGGGCCTACAGCCCGGTCATTGGGTGTCTTCACGGTTGGATGACATATACCGTATCTGGCCCTGCCAACATGCTCCAGATGTCAGGAGCTGGTGGGCAGATCCCTGCAGAAGATGCCCCCCTGCCCCCCACCCCGTGCCAGGATATATTCACCAGGGTGCTTCATAAAGGCCTTTTGATGATGAAGACAGTGATGGTTGGCCTGGGATGCAGTCGGAGCAGGGGCTGCCACAGCCGGGCCCGCACAAGCCACCCCCTCCTCCATGCAGCCCACCCGGTGCATCCCTTGGTCACCACCCCGAGAAGAAGGGTGGACTGGTCAGCTGACCTCTGGGTGTCAACCCGCCCGGAGGACTCCATTAGACTCCCCCGAACACATAATTGTGAAAATGAGGCCGGAGAGACAAAGCTCAGCGTGCTCGACAAAGTGAAAACGAGTAGAATGTAAATTGTATTCCTGCCACCATTACAAGGATCATGGAAGTTTAAGGACACAGGCTGGGCAGAGGCTGTGAGGAACACAGCAAAGTGGAAACTTTGACTCGTTGAGACTTTCCTTCCCGTTCTGTGTTGATTTGAGCCAGGGTTTCTCAATCTTGACACCATGGACATCTCTGGGCAGATAATTTTGTGTTGTGGGGGAGGGGGTGGCTGTCCTAGGCAACAGGTGAGCAGCACCCACGGCCTCTCCCTAATGATACTAGCAGCACATGCCCTCCCAAGCTATGACAACAAAAAATGTCTCCAGATAGCGCCAATGTCCCCTGGGGGCCAAGTGACCTCAGTTAAGGACCACTGACTTAGGGGAGGTGGGTGGGGGGAGGGGTAACTGGGTGACGGGCAGTAAGGAGGGCACGTGATGTGATGAGCACTAAGTTTTAGACTCTATATTGGCAAACTGAATTTAAATTTTTTTTAAAAAAAAGAACCACTGATTTAGGGGAATGTTGTCATAAGCTTTGAAAGGTAAATTAAAAATAAGTAGATTAATTGAGCAATATGATGACAATGATCACACTAGTAATCACAATAAAAATCGAGTCACAAGTACATTTTACGGTTTTCTCTGTGGTTTTCGGGGGCTGAGGGAGAAAGGGAAGACGGAGAATACCAACCTAGGCACCTGGCTCTCATCTGGATTATAACTCCATTCAAAAGTACACAAGAGGGGGCGCCCCGGGTGGCACAGTCTACTAAGCGCCGGACTCTTGGTTTCGGCTCAGGTCACGATCTTAGAGTCATGAGATGGAGCCCTCTGTTGGGCTCTGCCCTGGGGGTGAAGTCTGTTCGAGATTCTCTACCCCTCTAATCTCCCCTCCCCTCTTTCTCAAATAAATAAATCTTAAAAAAAAAAAAAAAAAGTACACTATAGGTAACATGTACTATGTCTTGAGGTTCTGAGTCAAGTGGGAGAGTGAGGGGTTACCAGGGTAAAGAGTCATATCTGGGCCACTGAGGTACCATGTGACCTTGAGCAGCCACGACTCTCAGGGCCTCAGTGTTCTCACCTATAAAACCATGAGTATGTTCCCTTCTTAGTTCAGTTCTGGGTTCAACTGGTCAACGAGGGGGAGGGGGACCCATGAAGCTGGTTCACGGTCCAGTGAAAAAATACTATTTGAATTAGGTTTGGGTCTTAGTTGATTAAAGCGATTTGTTCCAGTTTTTGATTCACAGTTCAATCCTGCTGACATCCCCACTTTACAGTGGACGGGCTCCTGTCTCAGGCAGCAGGAATCCTGGCTTGCAGCTGCCCACCCCACCAGGGATGCTGACAGGCCCATGGCCTTCAGCCTTCAATCCATGTGAAGGGGGGTGGGTTGTGCTCGGTGGGCAAGCAAAGGCTCTGCGGCCGAAACTGGGGATCACTCCATCTCACATTTCTGTCTTCCTTTTATTAAAAAAATTTTTTTATTAAGGCATTGGCCTCTAATTAAAACACAAAGGCTCCAGAAAGGAGCCACTGTTACTGATGATTCACGCCCTCACATGAATGAGTTTAGCAAATCCTGTGTAGGAGGAGATCTCATGACAAGAGGCCTGCAGAGTGCTGGACGCATGGGGGGTGATGGCACACAGGGCGGGGCTGTGGGACAGCTTAGACATGGGGCTCACAGAGGGGCAGTGGGTGGACGGGAGCTGGAGGGGGAGACTGCCTACATTTTGCCCAGGGTGATGCAGGGTATGACTACTGTTCTCTTTGGATCCTGAATTTTGGGAAGCAAGAGAAGATGCCAACACAGTCGAGAACCAGAGGAGAATAGAAGGGCTGGGAAATTCGCAAACTGGACAACTTGACCACACTTAGGAACCTTGCCCTAGACCTGGGGAGGCTAGCTGACAACCAACATCAGGACTAGGCCTATATTAAAAGAATCTTCTCTGATCTGCTATCCTGCACCCAGACCTGGATGGGAAGCCCGCTAGCCATGCCATAGATGCAGGATTTCAAGCAGCTCCTCCAAAAAATAAAAATAAAAAAGGACAGATAAAGAATGGAAAAAAGAAAGGTGTCTTGGGGCACCTGGGTGGCTCAGCAGTTGAGCGTCTGCCTTTGGCTCAAGTCATGATCCCAGGGTCCTGGGATCAAATTCCGCAATGGGCTCCCTGCATGGAGCCTGCTTCTCCCTCTGCCTGTGTCTCTGCCTCTCTCTGTGTGTCTCTCATGGGTAAATAAATAAAATCAAAGAAAGAAAGAAAAGAAAGAAAAGAGAGGAAGGAAGGAAGGAAGGAAGGAAGGAAGGAAGGAAGGAAGGAAGGAAAGAAAGAAGAAAGAAAAGAAAGAAAGAAAGAAAGAAAGAAAAGAAAGAAAGAAAGAAAGAAAAAGAAGAAAGAGAAGGAAAGAGAGGGAAGGAGGGAGGGAGGGAGGGAGGAAGGAAGAAAGGAAGGAAGGAAGTTAGTTAGTTAGTTAGTTAGTTAGTTAGTTAGTTAGTTAGTTAGAAAGGGAGTCCTTTAGTCCCAGAAGAGCAATGTTCTGACTTTCCCCTACCTCTCCAACTTGAACCTCAGTTTATTAAGCCAAAATGCTAGATGGACTCTTGCTCTAAGCCCCTCCGAGCACGGGAAAGGAGCGGCATTCTCTCCATCTTCCTCTCTGACCTTGCCAAAGCGCTCTGCATAGGGTCGATCTTAAAAAGAAGGTAACTCTCTAAATCTAAACAAATGAAACACTGAAAACAATTTTGCATTCACACCCAGTCCAGCCCCAAAAGGCAAATAGCAATCACTGCCTCAGTGCTCCATAGCTGGGTCTCATTCCTAAGCACCCCCAGGTTAGCAGGTGCTGGCTAATTTGCGCAGTGGAATTGATTTGTAGGATTCCACCTCGCATCCCTGGTTGCAGGCTAGGCACTTTAATGTGAAATGAAATCAAATTATGTGCAGCCTATTATTCAGAAGTGAGAACCCCCAGGTACCTGGAGTGGAGGGGTATAGCAGTGGGTTTTCCTTTTAGTGCCTGCCAAGGCTTGGCTTCCAGGAAAGATGCTGCGCATCTGCCAGCTGACGCCTGGAATTCCACTGTGCCCATTTTAAAACCTTGGTTTCTAGCTATTATGCTGCAAATCACCTGGGGAAAATCATGGAGCATTCTGGCTAGCAATAAAGAGCAGATTCTAACAGCAGGCAGAGTGGGGGGTCAGGTGGCAATCTGCACTTCCCATCCAGATCTCAAGCCGTCCTCATGACCTGGTGAGGGACATGTCCCCATTTCACAGAGAAGGAAACTAAGGTCCAGGGAGGTTAAGACATTTTTCCAAGCTCCCGGGAGGAGGAGCAGCCAATCTGAAAGCTGCATGTATACAAACCTCAGTCTTAGTTTGCTCAGTCTCTTGATACTACCATGCTGCCTCTCGGAAGGGCTCTTAGCCTACAGTGTGATTGTGGACTGTCAGGGATTCCTCTGAGCTTCCATTTCTTCTTCAAAATGTGTCACAGGGCAGTCTGGGTAGCTCAGAGGTTTAGCGTCGTCTTCAGCCCAGGGCTTGATCCTGGGGGCCCGGGACCAAGTCCTGCATCGGACTCCCTGCATGGAGCCTGCTTTTCCCTCTGCCTGTGCCTGTGCCTATGCCTGTGCCTCTGTGTGTGTGTGTGTGTCTCTCATGAATAAATAAATAAAATCTAAAAAAAAAAAAAAAGAACAGTCTTAAAAAAAGTGTGTCACAGGCTGAATCATGCCCCCACAAAACTCATATGTTGAGGCCTGAAACCCCAGTACTGTCAGAATGTGACTCTATTTGGAGACAGGGTCTTTAAAGAGGAGACTGTGTTAAAATGAGGCTGTTAGACTGGGTTCTGGTCTTATGTGACTGGCATCCCTCAGAAGCAGGGAAGACCCAAGGGGTGTGCGGGCACAGGGGAAGGACCATGAGAGAGGGCTGCATGGAAGCAGCATCCACAAGCCATGGGAGAGGCCTCGAGAGAACCAACCCCACCAGCACTTTGATCTTGGACTTCCAGCCTCTGGAACTGTGAGAAGTCAAAATTAATATTGTTCAATTCCCAGGCTGTAGCATGCCGTGATGGCCACCCGAGCTGGCTAAGACACACGGGGTGTGTGTAATGATGTCTCTACATCGGCGTCTCTCAAACATGCTTCCACAGGCATGGGCAGATCACCTGGGAATCTTGCTGCTATTTGTTGGGACTTAGGATCTCAGTTAAAATACTGTAAAACCACTTGTGCACAACTCACACGCAATGACTAGAACTACACAGATAGGTTGATGTAACAGCCAACCACTGCAGCCAACCACTGTCAGTATTCAGCAATGACAGGTGAATGTCATTTAGAACACCAGTGTCCTGTTTTTAAAAAAATAAGTGTCTGACGTTCAGTCAAGCATGAGGATGGCTCTTTGTGCATGTGCCACAACATTTATAGAAAATGAAGCTAAATTTCTTCTAGCTGAACATAAAAGATGGATAAGAATTAGCTAGCCAAATTACATCTCCCTATCCAGGATGGAGGATCCAACGGATATTAGTAATTTTTTTTTAATTAATTTATTTATTTATGATAGTCACAGAGAGAGAGAGAGAGAGAGAGGCAGAGACACAGGCAGAGGGAGAAGCAGGCTCCATGCACCGGGAGCCCGATGTGGGATTCGATCCCGGGTCTCCAGGATCGCGCCCTGGGTCAAAGGCAGGCGCCAAACTGCTGCGCCACCCAGGGATCCCGGATATTAGTAATTTAACAGACAATATAGTAAGGGGAAAAAAGACACATAGAATGTCTTTAAAAAATTAATATTGCTCAATTCAGGTAGGGTGTGCCAGGGTGAAAAGTCCCGTTGAATGACAAGCACTATACCCAGCACAGACCTACAGATGAAGCAAGGAAGTTGAAACAACGGCACGTTCCCTTGGTTTTACATCGGTTGTAAAAATGCAGTCTTTGATTTAAGAACTAGGAAAGCAATTTCAATTTTAGGCCCTGATTTAAAAATCTGCCATGAGTTAGGTTGTGGTAACAGTATAACATGATCAGAAAGTCCATGGCAGGATGAATAATGGCCTCCCCCCCACCCAAAGATGTCCATGCCCTAATCCCAGAAACCATGAACATGTAAAGTTAATGTGGCAAAGGGGAACTAAGGTTGGAGATGCAATTAAAGCTGCTCATCAACTAGCCTTAAAACAGGGAGATGATCCAGATTATCAGGTGAGCCTGGTGTAATCTCGGGGTCCTTTAAAAGTAGGAGGAGGCAGAAAAAGAGGGGGCAGAGGGAGATGTAGCCATAGAAAAAGGGTCAGAGATGCCCCACTGTTGGCTCTGAAGTGCAGGCAGGGCCCAGGGGCCAAGGACGCAGGTGGTCTCTGGAAGCCAAAACAGGCCAGAAAACAGTCTCCTCTAGAGCCTTCACCAACACTGTGATTTTAGCCTAGTGAGACCCATGTCAGACTTCTAACCTACACAACTGTAAAATAATAAATTTACCTTCTTTTTAAAGCCACCAGATCTGTGGTAATTTCTTCTGGCAACAATAGGAAACTAATACAAGGTCAGAATTTGACCAAAAATCCAAAAGCAATCCGAGAGCTGGAAATAAATAGCAACATGTGGTGTTAGTTTCTTACTAGGAGGACTTCCTTTGGGACAATTCAAAGATGATGTGTGACATTCTCTGAATCTTCTCCACTATGGGACATCTTGCTGCAACTTGATCATAAACTACTCTGCTTCACACAACGGGAATGCCAAATAAGTTCCATTAAATTCTTAGATTTCATCTAGATGAGATGCAAGGTGGTGGAAAGAAATCAGTGAAATAGGATCCTCAAATACAGAGCAAACCCCAACTTGGGGAGGAAATGACATAAATTCTGAGTCTAAGCACTTCACAAATATTTGTTATGGGATGTTGTTAGCAAAAAGCTTACAAAAATATCAAGGTCTGGCTATTTCACTTTTTATTTCACTTTTAAAGGGAGTCAAATACACATTTATTATCTTAGATACATACAAGATTTTTCTAAACCAAAGGAGCCACATGTGAAATATGTAACAAAAATGATGTTTAAATAAAACAAAACTCAAAAAAAAAGAAACAATAACATCTGTGAACAATGGAAGAGAAGATTCATGTACAATTAATCCTGAAATTAACTTCCATACAGATTACTTTTCTGAGCATTACAGATTATAGGATAATTTTGATTAAGCAAAATACTGCCATTTTCAGTCTTCTTTATGGTATCTTTTTTCTTGAAAAAAGAAAAATCAAATTTAAGTACTTTATGGATCTAGGTATTATTTTAAGGGTAAAAAGAGTCATATAAAAGATGGTAATGTCTATGAAATTAAAATATTTAGGGATCCCTGGGGTGGCACAGCGGTTTGGCGCCTGCCTTTGGCCCAGGGCGCGATCCTGGAGACCCGGGATCGAATCCCACGTCGGGCTCCCAGTGCATGGAGCCTGCTTCTCCCTCTGCCTGTGTCTCTGCCTCTCTCTCTCTCTGTCTGACTATCATAAAGAAATAAAAAAAAAATTAAAAAAAAATTTTTTTAAAATAAAATATTTAATAATTTTTCTTCTTAATTGTAATTATACGCAACCTCATTATGTCTGAACTTGATCAAATGTAAAATTTAGGGACACCTGGGTGGCTCAACGGTTTAGTGCCTGCCTTTGGCCCAGGGTGAGTTCCTGGGGTCCCGGCATCGAGTCCCACGTCGGGCTCCCTGCATGGAGCAGAAACTGTGTCTTATTCATGAGAGACACAGAGAGAGAGGCAGAGACACAGGCAGAGACACAGGCTTATTAAAGATAAGACACAGGCTTATTAAAGACACAGGCAGAGACACAGGCTTATTAAAGATAAGCCCAATGTGAGACTCCATCCCAGGACCCCAGGACCACACCCTGAGCCAAAGGCAGATGCTCAACCCCTGAGCCACCCAGGCATCCCTAAGAATATTTTTTGATAATTCCACTTGCCTCACCTTAACAGAACTGAGCAGAATCTCAGAAGTTTCTCCCAAATGAAATTAATTTTAAAACAAAACAAAACTACGATTCAGTGACTTAAGAATAGTGGTCTAATTTTGAATCACTGTTAATAGAACACAAATTATGTGATAATGTTGATTACAGCAATATAACCCATAATTTTGCTGAAATAAAGACAAAAAATAAATTTAATGAAACATATACTAATTTATAAATTATGTGTTTTTTATTACTTATCCAAATACCACTAATCCATCAACATAACATCCAGATCTGTACAACAATTAGTAAATTTAGTTGTCTCTGACATTTGCTTTTGCTATATAAAAATTAGAGCTTTACATATACTCTTTTGTGGTTATGAAGGGAAATTTGTCAAGGGAGAACAGAACCATTCTATGTAACTGTTTCTAGCTCCGTACGTGACTTTTACACATTCAGACATAGAGTCTGTGGTCTCCCTGGTTCTCCTGATTCAGACCCAGGGCATGTTAGGAGCAGACCCTCTCTCATCAGATCATCATGAGAGGACTGCAGGATCAAGATTGCCAACCCCATTTTACAGATAAGGAAACTTAAATTCAATGGGAGAAGTTTGCAAGGTCATAATTAATAGCAGAACCAAGATGCAACCACTAGTCCGTTGGCTTGCAAAAGCCCATCACATCCACTGCACCTATGCTAGTGAAACAAGTGATTGCTATAGTTGACAAAAATGCTAAGTGTTAAGCAGAGTTCTCAGAAGGGAGAGATCACTGGACCCAGAATGATGGAAGAAGAACCAGGAAGAATGGCTGGGGGCTTTCTGGCTTGGGAAAGAATGATGGTCAATTTTTTTTTTAATTTTTTTTTAAAGATTTTATTCATCCATTCATGAGAGACAGAGACAGAGAGAGAGAGAGAGGCAGAGACACAGGCAGAGGGAGAAGCAGGCTCCACGCAGGGAGCCTGACATGGGACTCGATCCCGGGTCTCCAGGATCAGGCCCTGGGCTAAAGGCAGCGCTAAACCACTGAACCACTGGGGCTGCCCATGATGGTCAATTAGATGTCACAAAGGATCCTTCTAACTAAAGCAAAATGCTGGATGAATTCTGCATCGTATGCTGGATAAATGTATCAGCAAGATGGCATAAAAGCAAGGAAGTCACCAAGTTCCCTAACAAAAAGGTAACCAGGAGCCCCATGTGGGAAGCTGCCTTCAGCATCAGAATTTCTGCTGCCAGGCTCTGCAAATAAGAGATGAACCCCAAGGCCCATCAAAGACAGACCTTGCTGGGGTCCTTGGGTAGCTCAGCTGGTTAAGCATCTGCCTTTGGCTCAGGTCACGATCCTGGGGTCCTGGAATCGAGTCCCACATCGGGCTCCGTGCTCAGCTGTGAGCCTGCTTTTCCCTCTGCCCCTGCTTGTGCTCTCTCTCTCTCTTTCTCTGTCTCAAATAAGTAAATAAGTCTTAAAACACACACACACACACACACACACACACACACACACACAAACGGCAGATCTTGCCAATGAGGCTAGGACTCTAAAGATGAGAGAATGTGAAATAAATCCCACCAGGCAGAAGGAGAATAAGGAAAGCTGTCTTTCAGAAACAATCTCTCCCCAGAATTCAGAACCGTCAGCTAGATTTCATATGGGTTTCTGATCCAAACCCACATTACCTCTACGGTCCAAGAAATCTCAAGTGGTAAAATTAAAGTGGCTACAAACAGATAAAAGTCAAAGTTTTGTGGCTCCCTCCGGTAACAAAAGCAAATGCAAATCCTTTCTGGAGGTTTTTTTTTTTTTTTTAAAGATTTCTTTATTTATTCATGACAGAGAGAGAGAGAGAGGCACAGACACAGGCAGAGGTAGAAGCAGGCTCCAGGCAGAGAGCCCGATGTGGGACTTGATGCCGGGTCTCCAGGATCACACCCCCGGCCGAAGACGGCGCTAAACCGCTGGGCCACCCGGGCTGCCTAGTATTTCTGTTTTAATGCAAGCATACACACACCTGTAAACAAGGCCAGGCATCAGAAATGGCAAAAACCATAGATGGCAGAAAGAGAGATTGAGGAACAGGGACTGAAATATAAAGCCAGTATGTTCAATATGTTTTAAAAAATAGCTTAAAAATAAGAATAAAAAGTAAACAGACTGGGGCACCTGGGTGATTCAGTCAGTTAAGTGTCTGCCTTTGGCTCAGGTCATGATCCCAGAGTCCTGGGATTGAGCCCTGCTTAGGGCTCCTTGCTCACTGGGGAGCCTGCTTCTCCCTCTCCTTCTGTGTGTGTGTGTCTCTCTCTCTCTCTCAAATAAATAAACTCTTTAAAGGTAAAACAAAGAAAGAAAGGCAAACAAACTTACAAAGAACCTAATATAACTTGGAAGTTAAGAAACATTGAAATAAAGTCATTGAAGGGATAAATAGCAGACCGGATCTAATTGAACAGAAAATCAGTGAACTGAAAGCAGATTCAAAGAAAGCAGCCCAGAGAGATTAAGAGGTAGATCTGAAAAATCAAATAAGAGACAGGGAACATTTCTCCAGAAAGAGAAAAATATATAATGCTTTTGTTGGGATATTTGAAAACAAACTGATAAGCTTCTAGGATTTGAAAGTTGCTGGTCTGCAGATCCAGTAAGTTAGGTGTGGCAGGAACAACTGGTGCTCACCACATATTCCATTTACTTTCCTACATTTCTCAGACTTTTTGCAGTTGTTTTGGGGCCATGTGACTATTTCTGGTTAATGTCACATCTCGGCCACGGCAGTTCAAAGCAGGGTATCTTCTTGTAGTAGATACCATGATGCACTTAGGAGGGAACCCTTCCCTCAGAACTGGGTCACCCATTCCTCTCTGGGAACTGCCACTACATTGACCATGTTATACTCCCTGCCCAGAGGCGGCAGACATATCCATTGATGATGGATATGAAGTCCCGACTTCCTCTTCTCATTTGGGACAAGTATGAAGGACAAACCCCATTCCAGAACATTCTGTGTGATCAGCTGGGGCCTCACATTCCTGCCTAATACAATTTTTCTTGCTATAATAGCTGGAGCAATCACTAAACTAATAAATACAGAGCATATTTCTAGATATTAAGTATAAAACAAGTGGAGGAGAAAATCAAATGTTAAAAGGAAAAAAGAAATAAGGATGTAAAACTCAATCCAAAGAAAGCAAGAGGGATCCCTGGGTGGCGCAGCGGTTCGGCGCCTGCCTTTGGCCCAGGGCGCGATCCTGGAGACCCGGGATCGAATCCCACATCGGGCTCCCGGCGCATGGAGCCTGCTTCTCCCTCTGCCTGTGTCTCTGCCTCTCTCTCTCTCTGTGACTATCATAAATAAATAATAATAAAAAAAAAAATTAAAAAAAAAAAAAGAAAGCAAGAAAAAAAAAAAAAGAAAGAAAAGGACAGAGAAAATAATAGAAACCACATAAGATGATCAAAGTAAATGTAAATATATCAATAATCTTTATAAATATAAACAGACTAAACTGTTCAGTTAAATGACAAATATTGTCAAACTAGATAAAACCCAACCGTGTGCCATTTACACAAGATACAGTTAAAATATAAGGACAAGGAGGGGTTAAAAGTCAAAGGAAGGAAAAAAATAAACTAGACAAATAAAAACAATAAAGTTGGACTCACTATATGACTGCAAGACAGATTCTAAGTTGAAAGCATTACTAGATAGCAAGAAAATCACTCCAAATAATAAGAAATTTACTGCACTGGGAAGATATTACATAAATCTGGATGTACCTAAAATATACAGTTCAAAATACATAAAGCAAAAATTGACTTATATACAAGGAGCAATCCACAAATCTGCCATCAGGGTGGAAGATTTTAACATATCTCAATGACGGATACATCAAGCAGAATACAATTAGTAATAATATAAAAAAATATTTGGTCTGGAATGCCTGGGTGGCTCAGTGGTTGAGCGTCTGCCTTTGGCTCAAGGCATGATCCTGGGGTGCTGGAATCAAGTCATGCATCAGGCTCCCCACCCTGCTTCTCCCTTTGCCTATGTTTCTGCCTCTCTCTCTCTCTCTCTCTGTATCTCTCATGAATAAATGAATAAAATCTTTAAAAAAAACAATTTTACAGGACCCATATGCAATACTGCCCCCACAATTGAAGATTATATATTATTTTCAGGCACACTTAGAAGATTTATGCACATTGATCATGTGCTAAACCATAAAGCTAGTCTAAACAAATTTCCATGATGGGAATGATACAGAGGACACTGTCAGGCTGCAATCAATTACGTTAAATCAATAACAAAAACTCCAGACTTTTGGGAATTAAAAAAAATTCACACACACTTCTGAGCAATCGTAAGTTACATAAGAAATCAAAATGGAAATTAGAAATGAATTCAAACAGCACATGTAGTCTGCAGTTAAAGCAATACTTGAGGGAAATATATGTACTCAGTTGCTTACATTAGAAGGCAGAGTGATTAACTTAAGAAGTTAGAGCAGGAATAGCAAAAGGAACCCAAAGCAGAAAGAAAATAATAAAAAAATAACAGACATTAGAGATATAAAATACATAACAGAAAGGCTCCACTGAGCCACAAATCCACCTCTTTTCAAATATTAAAAAAAAAAAAAAAAAAAAAGGCAAGCTGGCAAGATTAAGAGGAGAAAAAAACCAAAACCACACGATTATGTCAATAGACACAGAAAAAGCATTTCATCTTTTTAAACTTCTTCAACCCAGTAAAAGCCACAGCTAACACTCTAGTGGTAGAAAATAGAATGCTTTCCCCCTAAGATCAGGAACAACACAAGGATGTCTGCTCTCACCACTTCTATGCTTTATCGTGGCAGAAGTTCCAGCTAGGTCAACTGGATAAGGAAAAGAAATGAAAGGCATCTAGATAGGAAATGAAGATGCAAAACTGTATTTGCAGGTGATACAGCCTTACATATAGGAAATCCTAAGGATCTAATAAACCAAGAACTAAGAAACTTTTAGAACTAATAAATAAGTTCAGCAAGGTTGCAGAAAGTAAGATCGATCCACAAAACTTAGTTTTCTTTTTATATACTAGCAATGAACAATATGAAAGTGAATTTAAGGGAATAATTCCATGTACAGCAATATCAAAAACAATAAAATGCTTAGGAATAAATTCAACAAATTCTTTTCATGGTGTCAACCCGTGCACTGAAAACTACAAAATATCACTGAAAGAAATTCAGGATCTAAATAAATGCAAAGACATCCCATGTTCATAGATTAAAAGACTTAATATTGTTAAGATGGTAATGGTCCCCAAGTTGATCAACAGATTCAATGAGATCCCTAAAATAAATCCCAGCTGCCTTTTGGTTTGTTTTGCAGCAATTGACAAGCTGATCCTTAAATTCATATGGAAATGAGACAGCCCCATGGCTCAGCAGTTAAGTGGTTTAATGCCACCTTCAGCCCGGGGTGTGATCCTGGAGACCTGGAATCGAGTCCCATGTCAGGCTCCCTGCATGGACCCTGCTTCTCCCTCTGCCTGTGTCTCTGCCTCTCTCTCTCTCTCTCTCTGTGTGTCTCTCATGAGTAAATAAATAAAATATTTTTTAAAATAAAAAAAAATAAATCCATATGAAAATGCAAGAGACCTTAAACAGTCACAACAATCTGGAAAAGAAAAAAACAAAGTTGAAAGATTCACATTTCTCAAGTCTTACTACAACACTACAGTAATGAAGACAGTGTGGTACTGGCATAAAAACAAATCAACAGAATAGAAGTTAGAGTCCAGAAGTAAACCCTCACATTTATACTCAACTGATTTTCAGTAAAGAAGCTAAGGCAATTTACTGAAGGAATAGTCTTACCAAGAAATGATGTTGGAACTACTTGATACCAACATATATATATACATTAAAAAAAAGAAAGTTGGACTCCTGTCTCACACCACATGCAATAATTAGCTCAAAAATGGATCACAGATCTATATGTAAGAGATAAGATTCTTAGAAGAAAATATAGGAGCAAATCTTCATGACCTTGAATTAACCAAGGATTCTTAAATATGACACCAAAATCACAAGCAAGAAAATGATTTAAAAAAATAGATTAATAGCAAAATTTAAGAAGTGCTTCAATATTTGCAAATGACATATCAGATAAAGGGCTAGTATCCAAGATCTATAAAGAACTTATTAAACTCAACAGCAAAGAAACAATCCAGTCATGAAATGGGCAAAAGACATGAAGAGAAATCTCACAGAGGAAGACACAGACATGGCCAACAAGCACATGAGAAAATGCTCCGCATCACTGGCCATCAGGGAAATACAAATCAAAACCACAATGAGATCCCACCTCCCACTAGTGAGAAATGTGAAAATTAACAAGACAGGAAACAACAAATATTGGCGAGGATGTGGTGAAAGGGGAACCCTCTTGCACTGTTGGTGGGAATGTGAACTGGGGCAGCCACTCTGGAAAACTGTGTGGAGGTTCCTCAAAGAGTTAAAAATAGATCTGCCCTACGACCCAGCAGTTGCACTGTTGGGGATTTACCCCAAAGATACAGATGCAGTGAAGAGCCAAGACACCTGCACCCCGATGTTTCTAGCAGCAATGTCCACAATAGCCAAACTGTGGAAGGAGCCTCAGCGCCCATCGACAGATGAATGGATAAAGAAGCTGTGCTCTATATTTACAATGGAATATTCCTCAGCCATTAGAAACGACAAATACCCACCATTTGCTTCAACATGGATGGAACTGGAGGGTATGATGTTGAGTGAAGTCAATCGGAGAAGGACAAACATTATATGGTTTCACTCATACAGGGAATATAAAAAAGAGTGAAAGGGAATAAAGGGGAAAGGAGAGAAAATTAGTGGGAAAAATCAATGAGGATGACAGCACATGAGAGACACCTAACTCTGGGAAACGAACAAGGGGAAGTGGAAAGAGAGGTGGGCGGGGGGATGGGGTGACTGGGTGACAGGCACTGAGGGGGGCACTTGACGGGATGAGCACTGGGTGTTATGCTATATGTTGACAAATCGAACTCCAATAAAAAAAATACACACATACACACAAAAAAAAGACTTGTGTTTCAAAGGATACCATCAATAAAGTGAAAAGTGACACCTTGCACATTGCAGGCTGTCAAGAAAAATGTCGTGACTGAACGATCAAAGGATCAGCCCATGCTCTCACTAGGTGCTGCCACTAGTGCTCTGTGGGTAGAAGCCAGCGGAGAAAATCGCAGGAGGCGACACAGCCCTGGGAGCATATGCAGGGCTTCCTGCGAGGCCAGCCTCGTTTCTGTCTGTCACCTGCCGTGTCCATTGTCGCTTCCCACCAGACAGCTCTGCCTGGTGTCCAACCGTCCCCTCGGTGCCACCTAGCTGCAGCCACCCAGCCACACACTGGCCACCTGCCCGCTTCTGAACTCCGCGCACAGGGCTGAGGGCGCCCAGGACTAGTGTTCCCGAGTGGAGAGGTCCCCCTGCATCTGGTCTCCTCCAGATGAAACATCCCACTGTGAAATAACACTTGTTCATCTTCCGTGAAAGAGGAAGGGACTCTGACAGTGGCAACAATGGTGTGGAGGAAATGATGCCTTCTCTGCCGGGGACAGGTGCGCCGGCCTGCTGAGGCTCACCAGCAGCCTGGCCTCACCACAGACCCATTACCAATGCAGGTGGCCGATGCGTACAGGGGTCTCAGGATGGCTGCATGGGAGCTCAGGGGCCCAGCAGTCCACAAGGGGGCCCGGGCCCAGGCCCGCGAGACCACCTCCTCCTCGCCCCCAGCTGCACCTGGCCTGAGCCTCCTGCAAATGATAAGGACAAGGGCGAAGCCACACCCGAGGTGCTTCACCCCTGGCCTGCTTCCCAGCACCCAAGGGAGGGTCCCAAAGAAAACTCCGACCCAGCTGGGCGCTGCTGGCTACATCCCTTTGGCTAGAGCGTGGAATCTCCATAAAGACTTCGCTTTGGGATAAAATACAGATGTCACAGGGAAGGGTTACAACATCAGCAGTTTCGGGATCGTTCCCATTTCCAGGTTCAGCGTCGGCGGGGGGCGCAGGAGACTGTCCTTCCCTGGGGTGGGGTGTCTATACAGAGCAGGCTGGCTGGAGCAAAGCCAGGAACTGCACCCCCGCCCCGCCCCCCTCCCTGGGTGCAGAGACTGCACCCGTGTCACTGCCCCGACCTTAAACACTGGACGACCCCACATACCTGGGGTATCTGATCAATGCTGAACAGCCGGGGGAGCTTGAGGCTCAGCATCTCGAAGCTAGGTCAGGAAGGCCACTGGCTGACAGCTGCTCCCCGTCACCCACTCAAAAGTTCTGACATGGCCTGGGGTGCCTGCGGCCCGCCGGTGCCCGAGCTGCTTCCCTAAAAGAGGACGGCAAGAAGAAGTGCAGTCAATCCAATCCAATCCAATCCAGCCGGATCAAGGCTGTCAGGTTGTTTGACCATGGAACAAACACTTGCTTGTGATGGCAAAATAATCAGGCTTCCTTAAAAACAGCAGCAAAACTATCAGACTGCTGAGTCATATATTCCAAGAGTGCGGGCGGGAGGTCATTAAATCATAATATGGGTAATCATGAAAGTGTGGGGCTGGAAGGGCGGCAGAGGCCACCTGGTCCCCTCCCGTCCCGAACCAAGGCCAGAGGGGTGAAGGAGGTCTCTGAGGTCGCATGGCTAGGGGAGGGCTGGAGATGCTGGCTCTCCGCTGTGTCGTGTGCTGCCCCTGGGCAGACTGTGTGATCCCGGGTCTGTGGCCACTCGGTGGGCAGCGGAGGATGAGGGCTACGCCCCAGATCGCCCAAAGAAAAGCAGCTCTTCCAGAAGGCCGACGGGAGCATGGCTGCCCTGAGACCCACTCAAGAACCAGACAGGCAGATCCGAGGCACTTGCTGGAGACACAGCAACTCCAAGTAACCAGGCTGTTTAAATGCGGGATTAGGACTGCTTAACAGCTGTGAGTAATGTGAGCTAGAGGACCCCAACCCCTCAGGACGGGCCTAGGAAACAAAAACATCCAAGCTCGGTCTAGCAAAGAAAGAGCAGGGCTAGGAATTTACCCTGGTTCACACCTGTACCCCTCGTGTCACACCGACCACACCTGCCTGCAAGCAAAGCTACCTGCCCAGGTGCCTGGAGAGGACCCCTCCTGCTGGATGGCTAGAAACTCAAGAGTGTACGCCTGGCTCCTCCCAGGCCTTTGGCAAATACTAGTTTAACACCATTCATGAAAGCCATGATGCTCGTCCTCTGAACTTGAAGTGTGTTTTGGTTTTTGTGGTTTGTTTAGACTTTTTGATGCTTATTATAGTTCTTTATGCTCTATGTGTTATTATCTGGAAGTCTGTAGCAAAATACAATGTATTTGTGTTTTGCCGCTATAAATTTGCTTCTTTCTCAAAACCACTGATGTATTATTCACAACAGTCAAAAGAGGGAAACAATCCAAACGTCTGCCAGCAGATGAATGGATGAATAAAATAACCAAATATGGTCCAGGCACACAATGGAATATTACGCAGTCTCAAACAGGAATGCCACGGCGATCGATGCTTCAACATCAGTGAAACTTGGAAACATCCCGCTAAAGGAAATAAGCCAGTCACAGAAAGGACAAATGTAGGATGCCTGCGTGGCTCAGTGGTTGAGCATCTGCCTTCGGCCCAGGGTGTGATCCTGGGGTCCTGTGATCAAGTTCTGCACTGAGTTCCCCGCAGGGAACCTGCTTCACCCTCTATGTCTCTGCCTCTCTTTGTGTCTCTCGTGAATAAATAAATAAAATCTTTTTAAAAAATGGACAAATGTTGCATGATTCCACAATTACAAGGCACCTAGGGCAGGCAAATTCACAGACAAAAAATAGATCAGAACCTGGGCTGGGGGAAGAATGGGGTGTTGCTGTTTAATGGCACTGGGTTTCTGTTTGGAATGATAAAAAGTTTTGGAAACAGCTGGTGGTGATGGTTGTGCAGCATTCTGAATGTGATATTGCTGAACTATACACTTAAAAATGGTTAAAACTGTTGATTTTATGTTGTGCATATTCCACCACAATGAAAGCTTGTGTAATATTTCCAAACTACGGAATAATAAAGAAAAGGCTTTTTCTAGAAAATAATTTTTTTTAAAGCACAGGTACGTTTCACCCAGGTTAAAGAAAATAAAAGTTAATACTGTGTAAACAACAGCGATGTGAGTGGGCCCCGGCACACCTCGGTTCTCTTGGTTTTGCAGACCTAATCACCAAGACCCCCATACTCTCGGAAGCACCGTGAATCCACCTGGTGGCAGAACACGAGGCGAATGAAGGTCCCGTACTGTGGGGAACTCAGGCACACCAGGAAATCCTCAAACAATAATGGGACCAAGTCTGGTCTCCACAGTCCTGTCCACCTTGGTCCTCTGGTTCTCCCCCAAGTAGCCTCAATGTCACAGGCAGGACAAAGACAAGAAATGGTCGCCTACTCTCCCAGCACACGTCATCCAGACAGGATGACCACCAAACGCAAACATAAGGGGTGATGAGAGTAGCCTATGAATCACTCGTGTTTTCCTTCAGCCACTGAAGGCAAGTAAGTGAAAGGCTAAATGCATAGTTGAGGATTCTCTGCAGCTTGAAAGACAAGGCACGAATTTAACAGATCTAAAAATTGTATGGGTTTGGGGCACCTGGGGTGGCTCAGTCGGTTAAGCAGCCCACTCTTGGTTTCAGCTCAGGTCGTGATGTCAGGGTGGTGGGATCAGGCTCTGCACTCAGCAGGGAGTCTGCTCTCTCTCCCTCTCCCTCTGCTCCTCTCCCTGCTCCTGCACACTCTGACACTCTCTCTCTAAAATAAATAAATAAATCTTTCAAAAACTTGCATAGGTTTGTGACACATAGAATAGAGGGAAGAAGGCATCTGCTATACCATTCTTGTCTTTCACTGCATAGGAAAAAAAAAAAAAGATGAGTAAGACAGGCACTGTCTCCAAGAAATGTATAAAGAAAAAGATGCAACACCCAACCAGATAGCACAAGTTACCATAAGAAAAAGGCCAACTCTCACCCACTCTGGACCAAGCCTGTGTTGGTCACCTTGCCCCTCTGGACCATCTCATTCACCCCCA
The DNA here is from genome assembly GCF_048418805.1 of Vulpes vulpes. Taxonomy (NCBI): domain Eukaryota; kingdom Metazoa; phylum Chordata; class Mammalia; order Carnivora; family Canidae; genus Vulpes; species Vulpes vulpes. The sequence continues at coordinate 73,013,510 of NC_132794.1, read as the reverse complement.
CCATGGCCATCTCAGGAGACAAGGTAGGGCGGGTAAGGACCTGGGTGCTAGATTCAAGCCACTTGCATTCAGAGACTGGTTCATCATTTCCCGTGCAACCCTGGGGCAAGGAACATAACTCCTGTGCCTCAGTTCCCCTATTGGTAAAATAGAAATAACGATAATACTTTTTCATGGGGGTATCGTTATGATTAAAAGAACTCATGTCAAGGGCCTGCCATAGAGTAAGGGTCCAACACACTTGCTATTATTAATTTTCAGATAGGAAAATTCATTTTTCTATTTTACAGGCAGGAAAATGGAAGCTGTGGGACTTGGCCAAGACCCCACAGTTAGTGGACAGTAGGACTAGGATCTGATTTCTGGTTTCATAGGTTTCCTTTTCAGAAGAGAAGGAACTTTGAATAAAGGGTTATGAAGTTCTTAGTACTAGGTCTTAATTTCCCTTTGCTCCTGAGACATGATGGACAATGCAGAGTGTTTACAATGATGTTTATAACCCAGAGGCTAAAGGACGGCCTTCCTTGTCTGATAATCAGATTGAGACAAACTCAGGTAAGACTTGACCTTGGCTCTTTCAAAAGCCAGAGATTTCTTAAGTCACATCCTTCTGCTAAGGAAGTAAGAACTCTCCCATTAAACCACCATCAGGTTGCATCTGAAACAGAAACCTTTCTGTCTGTCAAAATTGTGAAACACCCCTGGATGATCATGGAAATTCAGAAAGCGTGGCTGATGATTCATAGGTTGTGTTGTTAATCATGGCCAATATAATTGAACATAAAATGAACTCGCTGGTCTTTCTAGTTCCCATCACACACCAGGCTCTGAATGGTCACCAACACTATAAGCACCAGAGTATAATCTCCAGTATTTCCAACAGCCGCTTGGTTTGCTGTTTCTTTCTACAGAGGCCTAGAAACAAGAGCGAATAAAACAAAAAGGCTTCGGACAGTTCAAAGCACAATGTGAAGCTTTGCCAAGATTTCAACAGCATGTTGGTGTTCCATGTGAGATTTCATTTAAATGGGGGTTCCACAGCTTAAACATGTTTTAAAACAGCTAAAAGAGGGGAAAGGGGCTATAAACACACTCTCAAAGACCTGCCAAGTTCTCCTGAAATAGCTGTAAAAAAAAAAAAAAAGAAAGAAAAGAAAAGAAAACTCTTTAAAAAAAGGGGGGGGGGGGCAAATCATAGCAACAAAATCACCATCAAGGTGAAATTTGCACCTGACTACCTCCTCCCTCTTTGGCTGGTGCTCCATTCATATTCCTGGAGGTCCCTCACCCCCCAAACTTCATCCTACGTACTCGTGGACTTGGCAGACAAACCTTGTAACCTCCCAAATATGTCTACATATAAGGTAACTGAATATAAGTTGATGGGCTATTTTCCCAATGAGAGGGTCCAAAATATGTATAATTTCTAGGGATGCAAATGAACTAGTACACAGTCTCTAACATTAACTTACTAATGCAGTTAGGCATATTAGAATCCCTTACTATATCAAACCTATTACTTTTAAAATGTTGCTTTTCCCACTCACGTCGCACCGAAATAAGTGTATTCAAAATCTTCTTATGCATCTTCGGTAACAGTTATCTTCATAACTACACAGCCAGGTTTTGGAATTACTAATATAGCTTAAGTGAAAAATATTCTCATTTCCCTATAAATTATTTGAAGTCTGTACTGTTTTTTTTAAAGAGAGACAGAGAAAGCGGGGTGGAGGGGCAAGGGGGGAGGGGCAGAGGGATTGGGAGAGAGAATCTTAAGGTTCCAAGCCCAGTGGCTGAGCCCAGCACTGAGGCCGACGTGGAGCTCAATCTCACAACACTGAGATCATGACCCTGAGATCATGACCAGGGCTGAAATGAAGAGTTGGAATCCTTAACCCACCCAGGCGCCTCTGTGTTTAATGCTGCTGCTACAAAATGTATCTTAGGACAGAAGTATTCATTTACTATTATTATACTGGCCGTGATTTGCTTGCAAACACCTCACACAGTGTGATAAGAAATTGCTAGTTTTAACCCACACCCCTGGGGTGGTGGCTAATTAGCATTTGAAAGATTAACCATAAACTCAAACTCCAGAGGCCACACACCTCTGGTTCAGCTGGGGTTGTTTCAGATCCACACCAGAGGGCTTTTACGAATTAGTGCAGTGTATGCTGCTTAACTGGAGGACTGAGTCCAACGAAGACATGGGAGTTGAGGAGAAGGATCGCCAGGTACCCTTCCCCTTGCATGAGCGAGGCTGGCGACAGGATGCCCCAGAGTGGCTCCTCTCTGAATGAGCCCAGGTGGGAGGATTTAGGAGCCTACAAGGAGGGAGAAGTCCAACTGATGCAAATCTATCAATCTCACAGGCGCTTTCAGGAAAGTGCCTAAGTGTCCCTAAAAGGGCAGAGGGCTGGGACTTCACCTGCTTTTGCCCTTTCGGAAAAACATGTGGATGGCTGGGGGAACTCAGCCTGAGACTCTCCCTGTGCAGTGCCCCGAGCCACCCAGCTGTGAGGGTGTGGGGGTCCCCCCCACACACCGTTCGCAGGTACCTCTAAACACGGACAGCGCCCAAGACTGTAACTCAATGCACTCAGACACTCTCAGCTGGAGCTCACACCACTGTTTTGTGTGCCAGTAGGATGGGGAAGAAATGCTGCCAACCATAATCAGGAGATGACATCACTGATTGGAAATGAATCCTGATTTCAGAGCTTGTAAAACAACAACATGCAGGAATTGATGAAATACAGAAATTGTAAATGAGCGACTGGCTTGGGTTAATTTGCAACAGCTACTCTTCTCATCTTCCTACTCTGCTCTTTAAAGGGATCATTGAAGTCTCCTTTATAACAAAACCAGTTCTTGCAATGGGAGACCATATACCTGGGAATAAGTCTCAACCTGTGTTACACTTTTGCGCCTAAATTTCAGTCTGTATTACATTTTCTATCTCTTTGATTGTGTGTGTCAGGTGCCTTCTGGATGGATCCCAAACAAGCATGAATGGGGACAGTTTCAGGTTATAGTGTCTCCCCTCAAACCGCCCATACAGCCAGCTAATTGTTAAAAAATAAAGGAATGCAGTGGCCCCGAATATGAAAAACTCTAGATGGACCCAATCATTATGCCACTTCCTCTTTTCTGAAAAAAATTATGCTGGAAAACAAAAAACTCATAGTCGGGCATATGTAGCAAAAACAAAGAAGGCTGTTTGGTAGGGAATTTTTCCCATGCTTGCTTTAGAAAACTAGAAACACGAGATCAGGAAACTCCTGAGAGGTCTCTAATCCAAGTTACCACTGGATGCATGAATTTCATCAATGGCATTTCAGACAAGACATCATACATTTGACCCGAAGAAGCAACGTTAACATAGGGAGTTTAGGTTTCATGAGAAGACAGTGGGGAAAGCTGGAGAAAGGACAGGAGCCACATTTCTGCCCATACAGGTGTGTTCTGAATGCTGATGGCCAGGTCCCAGCTTTCTGGGCATGTCAGGAGGCTGCTGGCTACAGAACAGCTGCTGGAGAGGCTTGCTCTGAGCCAGCTGAGAAGCAAAGACAGGATGGGTGCTGGCATCTGGGGCCCACCTCTGATTCCCTTCTTCCTCCTGCGGCTCCTGCCTAGGTCTCCTTCGTGTTAACCAGAAAACAGCACAGAGCCCAGGAGGTGACCCATTCCACCACTCTGCCAGGAGGCCCCTCCCAGAGAACCACCAAATAGTCCTCGCCAGCACAGAGAGTTGAACCTGCACTAGGGAAGGTGAGGAATGGGGTGGGCAGAGTCTAAGAGCAGCCTCAAGCTGCCTTCAGACTTCTGCTTTACCTTAAAAAAATGCAATGAAAATTAAAATTTTCTGTGCATCCAAGGGTATTATCAAGAGGCTGAAAAACAAAATGGGAGAAAATACTGCAAACCATATACATATACCCAGAATATATAAAGAACTCTTACAACCCAACAACTCAATTCAAAAATGGGCAAAGGACTGGAATGGACATTTCTCCAAAGAACACATACACGTGGCCAATAAGCACATGAGAACATGTCAGCATCAGGGGTACCTGGGAGGCTCAGTGGTTGAGTATCTGCCTTTGGCTCAGGTCGTCATCCCGGGGTCCTGGGATTGAGTCCCACATCGGGCTCCCCGCAGGGAGCCTGCTTCTCCCTCTGCCTGTGTCTCTGCCTCTCTCTGTGTCTCTCATGAATAAATAAATAAAATCTTTAAAAAAAAAAAAAAAAGAAAAGAAAAACAAATGCGAGCCAACATCAAAAAAAAAAAAAAGAAAGAAAGAAAAACCTGGACTCCAGTTTCTCTTGACAAATCTGAAGGTCAAGTTCACATATAGCGACAACTTGCTGTTCCTTCTCTCCGAGTAAGTGGGGTAGGTGCAGTCGGATTCTCAGCAGACCCCCGACTCCTGCCGGGCTCGGCCCAGAGCTCTGCTGATCAACATCCCTGTGTCTGAGCACAGGGCGCCAGGGGCTCAAGGTACCCATGTCCCACAGGCTGGGAAATGATGACACCCAGGAAGGGAGTGGGATCAAGGAGATTCCGGTCGAGTTGAGTTTGATTTGCACAAATTTGCAGTTTAAAAATATGTGACCACATCTTGAAGCAGAGATCAAGGGTAAAGATGGATTTAGGAAGCAGAGAGAGGTGACTTTCAAAGGTGCTCCAGAGGGAGAAGAGCAGATGAAGATCCAACGGATGAGAAAAAGTCAGGTTCGTGGCACTGATGGAGCAAAACTGACAGACTGGAGGGTGAGTAGCAGGAGCAGTGATTGAGAGGATTCGCCCGGTACCTCAGTTTCCCTGGCAGGGCAAGGGTAGGAACCGTGAGAGAAAGGGGTTAGCCGGTCTGGAGGACGGTAGCCAGTATTGAGGGGCAATGTTGGGGAACCAGCCAGGCGAGAGGTGGGGAAGTTGGGCGCAGCTGCTGGTAGACAGGATGCTCCTCCAATACACCTGGGTTAAAGTCACCCATCCCCCTGCTCCCCCTGGGGAGAGCTGCCCAGGGCAGGGAGCGGAAATGGAGAGCCAATAGGAACATGCTTGGCCACCTACTTATTCACTCAGCACCCATTTACGCAACACCCACTATGTGTCCAAGAGACCACGTAGGCAATGGGGACGGACCCTTCCATCCTGTAAGAGCTCACATTCTAGTGCAGACGATCAGCATTGACAAGTGACACAAAACACATCTGATGGTTAGGACCATGAGATGCTTCTGGGGGGTGGGGGGGGACACAGAGGCGGGGCATCACATCAGAGAGTCAGGAAAGACTTCTTGAGACATCAAGCTTGAGCTAAGTGTTGCAGAATAAGCAGGAGTGCAGCTGCCATGGAGGACAGAGACCGCCCTAAGCTGAGGGTGCGGCAGGGGCCAAGGCGCCGAGGAGGGAGGCACAGCACACATTCGGGGAGCTGTCCACCGTTCAGCATGGAGGTGGCACAGGGGTTGGAGTGACAGGTGCCCAGCACGGAGCCAGGAGAAGAGCCCAGATGAAGGCTCAGGGTGCACCATCTGAAGGCCTTGAGAATAAATGCACCGGGGCTGGGGAGTCGGGACTGGAGGTCTCAGGATGGTGATGGGGGAGAGGCTGGCAACCTAAGGCACGGTAAGGAGAAATCTGAGTGGCGGACGCAAGACAATTTCAAATCCCAGCTCCATCATTTCATGTGTGCCCTTGGACCCATCACCTAGTCACTTCAACTTGAATTTTCTTATCAGTTAAATGAGGATAATGAAAGTATCAATGACTCTTGTGAGTCTGAAAAACCATAATATCTACTAGATAACAAGCACTCAATAAAAAGTGGCTATTAATGCCACCGCAACCTAAGCCACCTCCGTTCTGCATTAACACTCACTCCCTCATGCTCCTTCTGCCCTGGGTTTTGTAATTTTGCTTGAAAACCGACTGTTTCCTCTCAGGCCCTGACCCACCTCCCAGGCTGGAGGTGTAGCTAATGGGCGCTCCACGTGCGGGGAGGGGTTGCCATGGTGACCTACCAGGGTGGCTTTAGGACTCAGTGAGAGAACCGAGCCCTTCCTTTGTTCCAGCTAGCCCAGCTATCCTAGATACTTACTGCTAGGCGATTATTGCACATCTGAAAAAGCTGAATGATATTCTTTAGCACATTGTGAGAGGTTGGAGACAATCCAAATTTCTGGCAATAGAGAGCTGGCCGGCTAAGTTATGGTACAGCCATGCAAAATTGCACTGCTCGGCTATTAAAAAATGTTACAGATCTGTGGCTACTGACAGGAAACGGTGTCATGACATGTTGTTAAATGAAAAAAGCAGGTTATGGAGCAGCATAAATCTCGTAACACCATCCATATAAAACTGTGTTACATTTAACTGCTTGTATTTATGGACAGAAAAGCGTTTGGGAGGATGCCCCCTATGTGTTCACAGTGGCTCCTTCTAGATGGTAGTGGTTAGCCCTAGGGATTTGCTTTACTCTTTTCCTCCTTTTCTATGACACCAGAGTTTGCCCACTATGAGCATGTGCATTTTTTTTCCCCACCAAAGCAAGAATGCTATTAAAAAGAAATAAGTGAATGAGTCCCCTCCAACCCTTGGAAAGTCTTGGAGAAATTAGTATTGTGAGCCAATCCATGGCTTGCAATGACGAGCCTTTCGTCATACACCCACCTGAGAATCTTGTATCTGAGCCTCCCTCCATGTGCCCCAACCTGACTGCTGCCCCAGGGGCAACCCTGGCCTTGCAGTCCCCATTCATAATAAGTGGGGCACAGGTCAATAAAACCAAATAGCTCCTCCATTTTGGGAAAGCCACCACATACCCCGAGCTGCAGCTTAAGGGGGCTCCCTCTGTTATGACCATGGTGAAGGTGGAGGTGGGCGAGGGTGTCCTGCATCGGGAGCACTAGGAGGTCATCAGTTAATGGACGCATAGTGAGCACTTTGTCCGTGCCAGCCCCGGAGATCCACGGAGTTGAAGACAGACCTAGGCCTGCCCCCCACGTGCGGGACTCCTGGTCTAGTGGAAGGCTCTAGGAAGGGCTTGCAAATCCAAAGGGCTCCTCATGGTTCCTACAAGGCTCTGCTCTCCTGACTCATGGTCTGAACTTTATGTTCCTACAACAAAGTCATGGGATCTCCGCAGGAGGGTTCTAGAAGACCCCGCTCCTTAGCATATCCTCAAATCCTCTGCCCACCCAGCCTCAGCATCACCTCCCATCAGTCTCACCACATGCCCCACACCTCATCACATCCCATCACTCCTCCCTGTCCTTGAACGTTCCATACTTTTGCACTTGCTGTTTACTAGGAGAGGAACACCTCTTCCTCCACTTTCTCTTCTTGAGGAAATTGTACCCATTCTTCAAGGCTAAACTCAAGTACCACTTGCAAGTCTCTATCATCCCATCTGCACACTTCACAGTGAAATGCCAGTGCACTGGCCGCCCCACAGTCAAGACTGGGTGAGTCGGCCTGGTTCCTGCTATGTCCACGGTGCCCAGCCAGGGGAGTATCACTGTTGACTGAATGCATGCTTGCTGAACAACTCATGACTTCTGCTGTCTATCACACTCTGAACCCCAAAAGCAGGATCTGGCCCATTTGCCTGGAACCTTCGGCCCAGCAGTTGTCAGGCTCTATTGGTAAATCCTGTACCTCAGTGCCAAAACAGTGTCTTTTCGCGTGGTCCAAAATGTTCACTTCAGAATTTTTAAGATCTGAAATCTCATACCAACTGTTAAAAAAAAAATGTATGAGACAACTGGGGAAATCTGAATGCTGGATATTTTATGACAGTGAGAAATGATCAATTCTTAAGGTGTAATAATAGAACTACAGCTGTGTTTTTTAAAGAGCCTTTTTCATTGAGAGATGTATAGGGAAGGAATTACAGATGAAATGATGTCTTAGATCATCTTCAAGAGAATCCAGCTGGGAGCAGGGGTGGGGGGTGAGGGTAGAGAGGAAGGAAGATTGGCCATGTGTTGCTCAATGTTGGGGTCAGGTATGGAATTTTTTTATATGTCTCGCTTTTTGTATATGTTTTTAAAAGGAGACACTCACAATGTCCAAAAAACAACCCACTCTGAAATGTGAAATACGTCTTGAGTCCTTCTCAGGATTGCATGGCAGTAAACCAAGCAAAACTCTGTTGCAAGAATAATTACTAGCCTGTTTGCTGAATTTCCTAACATGTGGAATACCAACACACAGTTCTAAAACTGATACAGGAAATGCTGCATCAGACTATTCATCTGAACAAGATAAAACCAAAGAACTTGAGGGCAAACCGGAAATGCTTCAGGAACAAGAACTATGGCTCCTTATAAATAAAAGACAGCAGTCCCTGAAAAAAAGCCAAAAGGCCTTGTCAGCGGAAAATATTTGAAGATATCTCACAAATCTATCTTCTCACCATTCCCCAGCTAGGGTAGAGCCAGGAAAAGTTTTTTTCTAGAAAGTTTTGTAGGGGGAAAAAAAAAACATACTTGAGACATAATGATATCACTAATATACTTTCTTAAGATTCTGCTTTAGGGCAGCCCGGGTGGCTCAGCAGTTTAGCACCACCTTCAGCCCAGGGCGTGATCCTGGAGACCCGGGATCGAGTCCCACGTCGGGCTCCCCGCATGGAGCCTGCTTCTCCCTCTGCCTGTGTCTCTGCCTCTCTCTCTCTGTGTGTCTGTCATGAATAAATAAATAAAATCTTAAAAAAAAAAAAAGATTCTGCTTTAAAAAGGGATCAAACAGGGGCACCACGGTGGCTCAGTCGGTTAGGCATCTGCCTTTGGCTCAGGTCATGATCCCCGGGTCCTGGGATCAAGTCCTGCATTGGGCTCCCTGCTCAGTCTGCTTCTCTCTCTCCTGCTCCTCCTGCTTGTGCTTTCTCTCTGTCAAATAAATACAATCTTAAAGAAATCAATAAAAATTAAAAGCGATCAAATAATATTTCATCTTCAATTTTTCTTGATTGGATTTGGTGTTTTTGAAGTGTGTAAGCTTTTAATGTTTTCATTACTTCATTTTTGTTTATCTGAATTCAGGCTAGAACTATAATGTCTATTTTTATAAATTTTACATTCGTCTTAAGGCATTATATATTTATATATTACACATTTACATATTTTTAATTATTAAATATTTGGTTTTACTGACTTAAAAATATTTTTAAAGACTTACTTATTTGAGAGAGAGCGAGCATGTAAGTGGCGGGGGACGGGGGCGGGGGGCAGAGGGAGAGGATCTCAAGCAGACTCCATGCCCAGCAAGGAGCCCTCCACGGGGCTCCATCCCAGGACCCATGGGATCATGACCTGAACTGAAACCAAGAGTCAGACACTCAACCAACTGAGCTACTAAAGGGGTGTGCCCATCTTAAATTTTTAAATACCTGCTTGTAAAATGTATAAAATACATGTAATGTAAAATAACATTTTGGTATTATGGGATGCACAGAGTAAGAGGGCTCTGGCTCTTTCACTCCAGTAACTATCTCCACACATAGTCAAAGCTGGACTGATGGGTTCCGGGCATGTAGTATAGAGTTCCTCAACTCAAGATGCACCTTAGAACCACCTGGAAAGCTGTAAAACACACTCCTTCCCTGGGCCCACCACAGCTCAATTAAGGTAAGTTCTCCAGAGGTCAGGGAGGGAAGGTGAAGCCCAGTGACCACAAGCACAGCCCGAGTTGAGACTGCTGAGATTTTAGTCCAAGGTGAGAGCAGAGCTCACCCAGAGCTGGTCTGCCCTGAGCTCTGCAGGGTGAAGACCAGGGTGTCCGCACCTCAAAACTCATTGGCCTCCAAAATGGGTGCATAGACGGGTTCCTCCCCCACCCTCTTGGGAAAGCCTAAGTCTCTGCGAGGTCAATGGAAGGTGAATGCAGGCCCTAACTGTCGGGGTCAAATATCAGGCTGCTAGAGGATGCACGATCCCATCTTCACGCTCTTCCCAAGCCTCTAATCTGATCAGAAACTTAAAGTCTGAGATAAGGCTGTCAGCCTGCAAGAGAGCCCAGACCACAGGAGGAAGGAAAGGGGAGGGACCCGTTGAGAATGAGGCACCCAGCACCTTCCCACATCCTGGGAAAGCAGGTCTGGAACCCCAGAGGAGGCCTTGCAGCCCCTGAGGTCAGAACTAAGACCCCCAGAGGGGTCCTTCTGGGAGGCGGACTTCAGCTCATGCCACAGATGCAGTGCCCCCCCCCCCACCAAGGGGAGGAAGGCCCGCTCCACAGACAGTGACTCCCCACCTGGAAATGTCCACGTGGGGCCCGGGGCACCTACCATGGGGAAGTGGGTGAAGCCAGAGATCGAGACAGGGGCCTGCAAACCTTTCATATTAAGTCCCAAACCCAACTGTGCATCCAAAGAACCCAGAGCTTAAGGCTAAAAACATAGAACAGACCAGGTGAGCCCACCTGAGGCTTCTGGAGTCGGAACCCTCGGGGGGGGGGGGGGTGCTGGAAACCAGCCTGGTTATCAGGCTCCCACGCTGACTCCCAGGCAAGGCCCAGTCCTGGGATGACTGTCCTGAGCCTCTGGGACTGTCCACCTCCACGCAGCCTTGGTCCACATGGGTGACAAGGCACTCCAAGCCCAAAGTGAGCAGAAGCATGGGGAGCTGGGGACCAGGGGCAGCAGGGAAAGGTGGCAAACGTGTGCCCAGAGGAGAGAGGCCAAGTGGGAGAGGGTTCAGCGATGGGCACCAAGGGAGGTGAGTTTTGGATTCAATTCCCCATTTCCTCCGGGTATAGGTGCCCACAACTCGGTCCTTGCTGAGCAGGTTTAAGAATCCACGGCTGCCCTCAAGGAGATCCCTGCTTTCTGTGGAGACAGACACAGTGATGAAGTATGAGGGCAAGAAAGGAGACCGACTTCTTGGAGGGGCCACCAGCCTCCGGGACACGCTCAACTCGGTGATTCACAGGTGCCTCGACGGCCACACGTCCACCCCTGAATCATTACCTGTCCACCCAGTCATCCCTCCGGATGCACTGCTCGCTCCCCTGCCAGACGCTGTCCGTCTGCAAGGTCCCCGATGCCTCCCAGGAACCCCGCGCAGTGCCCGACACGCTGGGGAGAGCTCAGGGGAGAGTGTGCTCCATGGTGCAGGGTTGTTCAGAGAAGGGGCCCCGAGTAGTCAGGGAGGGCTCCCCGAGGGAGGAAGCGGAGCTTGGGAGGGCAAGGGCCAGCTTGGGCAGAGGAGAGAAGGTGCCCCCCAGAGAAAGGGAGTGTAAAGCAGAGAGGCCAGGGCAGGAAAGCAGGCGGGGGGGCAAAGCGGTGGTGCTGAATCCAGAGGGAGAAGAGTGGGGGAACAGGAAGGGGCAGGGGGGGCACGGGGAACTGCCAGGTGAGCTTGGAGCCGCCTCCCTCCCCAACTTCCTTTTCACATGAGTTCAGGAGCCACTTTCCTCAGCAATCATTAACCCTGTGCTTCCCACCTGGGTCTGGGGGGGCTGTCAGCTGATCAAACTGGGGGAGAACCAGCGGGTGGAACCAGCGCCCAAAGGGCACAGCCTGCAGGTGCCAGCGCAGTGGTGGGTGGCAGCGAGGAGCCAGGGAAGGGTGAATGGGCAGGAGGAAGAGGTCTGCGTGGGGGGGGGGGGGCCTGGCATGCGCCCCACACCCTCAGCTGACCAGAGGACACTGAAGGTCAGAGAAGGACAGAGGGCCCAGACGGGAAAGGGTGTGACTCCTAAGTGGCCCCACAGCCAACGGGAGCTCAGCTAGGCAGGGGTCTCCAGCGCACAGGACACACACCATGGTTCCCACTGGTGACAGGGGAGTCGGGGCTCTAGAGTCAGGTCGACCCGGCTTTGAGTCCCAGGGCCTCTTTCGGCCTCAACTTTTCTCCTCTGTGAAATGGGTACAACGGTGATTTGAAGCCCCATTTATTGAGCACTTGGTCTATTCCAAGCCCTTCCGGGTACTGTACAGTCCACGGAATTTTCACAGTATATGGCCCTGGGGGGTGGGGGGGGCACTTTTATAATCCCCCAGAGTGACTACCTCTCTGGTCTGTTTTGGGCACGACCAGGAGCCAGTGTGTAAGCATGCGGCATGCGGGGGTGTGCAGGGGTCCCGTGCCATCACCATGTCCGGACGGAGGCCGTCCCCTGTCGGGCGGCCACGGCTACAGGGCAGCTCGCAAAGCTGACCCTTTCCTCGCCGGAATGGCATTTGTCCTGCTAACCCAATGTCAGAGGCCATACATCCCTCGCTATCTGAATGCAGAAGTGGATTAAGAGCCCCAGTGGCTGACATGTGACACAGGTCATTATTCTAGCATCATGAGGCGCAGGCTTCTTTCAAGGACTGAGGCAAAATGCATTATTCAAAAACCTCTGAAAAACGGGAAGAACAGGTCCTTCCAGATCAAGCCCCCAGACCCCGCAGAGCTCGGGAGGGCAAATACCTGCTGCCCCCAGATTGCCTCCGGGGCTCCAGCTGGCCTGGGCTCCTGCCCTGGGATCCACCCAGAACCCACCAGAACCCACCAGAACCCGCAGCATGGAGCTGGCAAGCAGGTGGCCGTGGGAAGGGGGGTCTGACCTGGCCTTGAGCTCTGGGCCTCCCTTCCCGGCTGGTGTGCAAACAGATTCCCTTTGCCCTGCGAGGGACACCAAGCCCCTACATGAAAAGTGAGAAGGAAAAAAAAAAAAAAAAGATCATTTTCATGCTTAAACCTCCTCTCCCGAACCCACATCCCCACAGCGTCCCACAGGGCACTGCCAAGGTGGAAACACGCTTGGAATAAGGGTCTCTGGCGCCTTGGCCCCGGGCCACCACCTGCTTCGGCGTCTGTGTGAGGAGGTAGGAGCGTGATCCCCTGAACACTGTGAACTTCACCATTACAGATTCATTTGTTTGGGTCTTAGGAGGGAGGGCCTGAGGTACATTCTGGAATACTGGGGCCAGGGGAGGTGTCACGGGGATCAGCTGAAATTATTCGAGGCAATTCTTTTCCTCTTACTTTTTGTACCGAGGCCCACATCTTCCTCCCTGAGCCAAGTGAAGGGACCTCCACAACCACTGGCAGCCACGGCGCTCCAGGGGGGTAAATCGGAGCGGGGACCCCAGCCTCGATGGGCCCGTCACGCACAGCCAGTGGGAAGGAGCCCCAAGACCCGGCTCACGTCGGACCGAGCTGTCCCTGGGAGGCCCAGGGGACTCGGAAGCAGCCGTGTGACCTGCCCGGGCCTCCGTTTCCTACGGCAGCGTGAGCATGTGAGAGGTGACACGCCTGCCCGCGGCAGCAGGCCCTCGGGGAGTGGTGCCCAGGGCAGGCCTGGCCACCACCAGGTCACCCACAGAGGCCCCGGCCCCGCGTCCTCACACCGGGGCCCCAACAAGGCTGGCTTTAATGGAATGAGGCCCACCTTATCAGGTGAGGGCCTTTCCTTTGAAAGGCAAACCTGGGCCCTGAGACAACGCAGGGTGGGTGTCCCCACGCCCTGCTCCCTCCCATCTGGCCTGGGCTGGGCCCAACAGCCCCCTTCGCCCCAGGAATTCCCTTCCTCAGACCCCTCGTCTGCTCTTTTCAGACCCTCAAGGAAATCGTAAGGAGGTAAGTAAAGGCACCTCAAAGGCAAAACTTCTCTTCTCCAAGGACAGACGCCAGGTGTGAGACCCAGACCCAGGAAGTCCAGCCGCAAGCAGGTGGCGGTGGGATCACACAGCAAGCTGGTCCCAGGAAAATCCAGAAGGCCCCGGTCTTGTTAAGCAACATTCTAACATTGAAGCGTCTGTTGGACTTGGAGGAACTGTTCAGGACATTAAAGATTAAGCCAAACCGGACTGGGGGGGCGGGGGGAGGAAGGATGGAGGAGGAAGGGGGACGAAGGAGGGCAGAGCTGTCACTTTCTCCCTCCCACATCCTCTCTCCAGCCTCAATGTTGAGCCAAGCATTTCATCCCCCTTCACACAATTTCCTTTTTTTTGGTCACTTACATTTTTCTTTCTTTTGGAGCCATCAGTCAGGTTCTAGAGAGGATATGTACCCCAAACGTCCAAGAACTGAATTACTGACATCCCACATTTCAGAAACCGATGCCCTCCCCCTGCCAGCACCCTCACTTTCTCCCAGCTGCAGCTCCCCACCTCTGCTTTCGGAAGGATGTCTGCCCCCCCCCGCCCCCCAAAAGCTTCACGGAGCCCAGATCTGGGGAAACACTGGTTTCCTGCCCTGGGGGCAAGCAAAGGGTACTGGGGAGGCAAGAGACCCACACTGGATGTTTCAAGGCCTCCCAGAAGGGCAGGGTCAGAGTCCATGCCCAGTCCATTGAGCTGGAGGGTCCCCAGAGCTCCCCTGCAAGCAGAGACGGAGCACCATGCACAGCACGCCCGCCCCCCCCCCCCCACACATGCTGACGGAGTCCCTGGGGCTCCGCTGCCTCCTGTCCTTCCCATCCCAGCTCACCTGTCGACCCCAGGGTAGCCATCACCATCCTCCTGCCCCCCCAGAGGACTGACCCTCAACCTCCCGGCACTGACGGCTGCCTGGTAGACTGCCAGAAACATGTGGGCCTCCTCGCCAGACCTCCTGTCCCCTCCTTTCCCCTCTGCCACCTTTTCCACACCCACTGTCTGCTTGAGCTCTTCCTCTTTCTAGAAGTCTGTTCTGCCCACCACAGCCCAGCTGGCTTCCCTTTATTCTGTGCACTCACAGCTGGGCCTACATAACACGTTGGTGAATCATTACACGGTGTCTTTCCTGGGGGGGCAAAGCAAATACAACACGATTCTAAGCCCCACGGTACACGGCCCAGTTCAGAGTTCATCAGAACCAGATAGGCGCCTGCCGAATATGAAATTATTGCCCCACAAATTCCACCCTCAAAAAGGTAAATAACTCTCCAGGCAACAATAAAGAAACCACAAGGTAGCATGAGTAATTGCCAATTGTGTGCACGGGTTTATGAACTCCCTTTGGACTCGGTGTCTTGGGGCACAAAGGACCAGGATCCAGGCCAACATTATTAGAAGAGGCAATTTCTGGGGATCCCTCGGTGGCTCAGCGGTTTAGTGCCTGCCTTCAGCCCAGGACATGATCCTGGAGTCCTGGGATCGAGTCCCACATCGGGCTCCCTGCATGGAGCCTGCTTCTCCCTCTGCCTGTGTCTCTGCCTCTCTCTCTCTCTCTCTCTCTCTCTCATGAATAAATAAATAAAATCTTAAAAAAAAAAAAAGAGGCAATTTCTGCCCCTGATCCCCAAAACCAGGTTCTGGGTGACCTGCGGCAGCATGGGCCGGGTCCCCAGCAAACAACGGGGCAGTGGCACTGCCAGCCAGTCCACGTCTGCTGCTCTGCTGGCCGTGTTTCGAAGGCTGTTTGGTCCTCAAGGATTCTCTCCTCACTTCAAATGCCACTTGAAACTCAGAACCAGTTGGCGGGTGTGGCATCTGGCCCTGAGGGAGAGAAGAGAAGCTCTGGAAGACAGGAGGGGGTGTTCGTGGAGGAGGATGGGGGGGGCACCCGGCCGCCTTGCCACCAGCAGAAAGGTGGGAGCAGGGTGCTGGTGGCAGCCCGGGAAGGGAGTGGAGGCAAAGAGCTGAGTTCACCCAGGACGGGTGGTGTTAGTGGACATCCAAAGGGAAGGGGCGGGCGGGTCTGCTGTCTTAGCAACAGTGGGGCTGGACCACCTGGCACCGTTGAGACCCTTTATCAGCAGCAGCCCCACCCTGAACACCCAGAGGGAGTTAACACAGAGTCAAATCATTTCTGAGAATTAAAAAACTGCAAACAGTACCCCCAGGCCCCGCCCTGCATCGTGGACCCAACTGCTTCTCCCTGCACCCCCCCCCCACATGCTCATCCCTGCCTCCTCTCCTATCTTTCTCTCCAGCCTCAGTTCTCACCACTGCCCATGCTGAGGGGCACACACTCCTCCACAGACACTCCCCTGTGCCTCCTAATGTGCCACCCCTGCCATCCCCACCTTGAGGCCTCTCTTCGCCTCCAGGCCACCTCCTCCAGGAAGCCCGCCCTGAGAGCCTGCTTATTTAACCACTCACCCATAAGCCTGCAGTCTGTGGACCCTTGTACTCTGTCCCTGCCCTAGGGCACTGCTGTCTCACCTGTACACACGGGATTTTAGTTTATGGAGGTGACCAAGTGACGCACAGAGAGGCTAATGCCATTGAAAGAAGATTTTCCTTACTTCCATTTCCTGAGAGGGTGTGTGTTACACCACACGGGGCCACATGGAGAGGCACCAGCGCTGCTCAGGAGGCAGAGAGGACAGAGGGGAATCACAGGCCACGGCCTTTATTAGGGGCTCCGTGGGGAAGGCGAGGCAGGGCAGGGTGATTAGCTTAGGGCTGGCTAATTTGCGCGGTTCGGGTGGGCTTCGGGGCAGAGGGGTTGTTCCTAGAGGTCTGGTCGTTGGGCCCGGGTGGCTCAGGGCAGGAGACGTTGGTGTGGTGTCAGAGCAAGATAAAGAAAACTCCAGATCACAGGCAAGATCTAAGTAACTGCCGCCGTTAGGCTGGCCCCGCGACAACAGACAAACACAGAGCCCGGGAAAGCACCCCGCACCATCACCCGCTGCCCCCCCTCTAGCTGTTTCCAGGGCTTGCTAAGCCAATTGCTCTCCCCTAATACCACCATTCTCCTGCCCCTCTAACTTTCTGACACCTGTCACACAACCCCATCCCTGGAGGCACTCAGCCATCTACCCGGTAGCTTCCTCCCTCCCCGTCAGCAGAGAGGAGTTTCCCAATCTAGAACCCACCCCAAGGCTTCCTCAGGGACCTCCACGCCGGGGACCGGCCACTCGAGTGACTCACTCCGTCAGCATCCATAATTCTTTTTAAAAAAAGATTTTATCTATTTATTCACGAGAGACAGAGAGAGAGAGGCAGAGACAGAGGCAGAGGGAGAAACAGGCTCCAGAGGGAGCCCGATGTGGGACTCAATCCCGGGACCTGGAGATCACCCCCTGAGCCAAAGGCAGATGCTCAACCGCTGAGCCACCCAGGCGTCCCAGCATCCACGATTCTCAAGAAAATAGCAACAACAGCAAAAAACTTGATCAATCAAAAAAAAAAACTTGATCAAACACTTGTAATTGACATTCTAGACAAAAATACGAGTCTCCTTAATATGTAAAGATCACCTGCGATTCAATAAGGCAAAGACCAACAACCTGACAGAAAGTAGGCAAAGCAGGGGCACCTGGGTGGTGCACTCAGTTGGGCATCTGGCTCTTGGCTTTGGCTCAGGTCGTGACCTCAGAGTCATGGGATTGAGCCCCACATCGGGCTCTACACTCAGCGCAGAGCCTGCCTGAGATTCTCTCTCCTCCCCCTGTTCTTCCCCCACCTACCCCCTGCCCTGCCTTAAAAATAAATAAATAAATCTTTTTTAAAAAAAAGAAGAAAAGAAAGAAAGCAGGCAAAACATATGAAGGGACAGTTCCCAGAAAACACAAGTGGCTCTCACGTGTGTTTGAACATGAAAACACGTTCAACTTCATTCACAGCCAAAGAAATGCAAATTAAAACTCTACTGAGAGACTATTTTGTCTTCCAGATTGGCAAATATCAACAAGTTCGGTGACACTTCATGTCCAAGGGCGTGGGAAACGAGCAGCCTCGTACACTGCTGCGGGGAGAGTATCTTTCTAAAAATTCGATGGAAAAATAAATAAATAAATAAATAAAAAATCGATGGAGGGCAGCCCCGGGTGGCCCCGCGGTTTAGCGCCGCCTTCAGCCCAGGGCCTGATCCTGGAGACCCAGGATCGAGTCCCACATTGGGCTCCCTGCGGGGAGCCTGCTTCTCCCTCTGCCTGTGTCTCTGCCTCTCTCTCTGTCTCTATGCCTCTCATGAATAAATAACTAAAATCTTTAAAACTAACTAACTAAATAAATAATAAAATAAAATAAAAATTCGATGGAGAGCACTTTGCTGATGTCTTTCAAAACACAAATGCACACACCTCTGGCCTTTTCATTCTGCTTCGGAGACTTTATCCCACGTGGAGCCTCCTACGCTGCAAAATGACTAGAGCACAAGGTGACTCAGTGGGACACTGGGTGTGAAGTCCAAAAGACAGGAGATCCGTTAAATAAATGCTGTGGCATCCATACACTGGAATACTCTATAGCCCGAAACATGAAGCAGCACTGTACGTACCCTTCTAGAAGCACGCCAAGACCCTACGTGGGAAAAGAACACAAGGGGGGCTGCGGAGTGCGTATACCGCGCTACCTACCACTCGGGGAGAGCGAATCTATACACCTACGTTCTGACTGACGCAGGGAACATCCCTGGAAGAGCACGCACGCAATGGGTTGAGTTGCTTCCAGGAAGCGAGAGCTCCAGGAGGCCAAGGGAGATGGGGGATGGAGACCTCGCACAGCGAAATCTTTGCGATTTTTAAAATTCTGAGCCGTGCACATTTATTTTCTGAGAAAGAAAGGTGGGAGGTGGCAACAAGCAGGCTAAATCAACAAAACAAAACCTCCCCCCCCAAACCCACTTCCCTTTCTGGCTCCCACATTCTCCTCTCACCTCTCCAGACGGGCTTTTGGTGAAGCTGCCAGCGGCTTCCCTCTGGCCCTACTCCCCAAGCGCCTGGGCCTGACCTGCTGGGCTGCCCCAGCCTCCTGGATCGCTGGCCTCCTGACTCCAGGGGGGCCACCTGGCATTTCAGGCTCAAAATGCCCCCACCCACTGTGCAGCAGCTATGCCCCCAAAACCCGCCTCCCTGGGTTTCCATAGACCACCCAATGCTTCTGTGCCCCTCTGGGAAGTCCTCCCCGGTCTCTCTAAATGGTGGGGCTCACTCCTAGGTCCTCCTCTCTGCTCCTCTCCTCTTGGCCCATATGGTCCCCCTCTGCTACCTCGTCCACCCCAAGGGTTCGCGCATCACCAGTATACACGTTACTCTCAACTGTGTATCTCCAGCCAGGCCTGTCTTCTGAGCTCAGGGTCCCACGTGGGTCCCCGGGGATCTCCAACCCAATATGCTCAAATGTCACTCACCAGCTTCCAGCCAGTTCCATCCTCCACGTCAGAAAGGCTTCCTCGCCTTTGTTCCCTTCCCAGTATCTCTAGAATCCAGCCACCCTCTTCACCTCCACCATGGCTCCTCTCCCCAACTACCCCCCATGCTCTCTCCCACCCTCAGGGGCCTTTGCACATATTGTCATCCGTGCCCTGAACACTCTCCCCTCTGCTCCCCACACCTGCTCCAGCCTTATCTTAATTAATTCTTCATATCTTCTAGAACTTGGATGAATATTCCTTTCGGCGGCCTTTCCTAGCCTCCAGACCAACGGATGTCAACTAAAGATAATTTCTGTCCCCCCTGGGGGAAATGTCTAGAAGACATTTTTGGTTGCCACAAATGGGTTGAAGGCATATGCGGCTACTGGCATCTAACGGGTAGAGGCCAGGGAGGCGGCTAAACATCCTACAATGTACAAGACAGCCCCCACGACCGAGAATGATCTCGTCTGAAACGTCAGTAGTGCTAAGGTGAGAAACCCTGTCCTAGACCCAATCATGTCCCCATGACACACTTTCAAAACACACTCCACTTGTCCTGCCGATCACCTATCTCCAATGTCGTTAAATGTTTAACTGCCAAGGTACTGGCCAAGTTCCATTTTCTAAGCTTTACAGCATGAATAAATGAATTCAAGTCACTGGCTCCTGTTTATCTTGAGATCTCCACTCCCAGTGCCTCGCCTCCAGATTGTCTGGATTGATACGTAGTAGACAGGGCCGGACCTGTTTCAGGCAGAGGCCGCTCCATGTCCTGGGTCCCCTGTGCCATCCCATGGCAGTCCTTTCCCTGGCCCCTTAACCAGCTTCCCTCCTTGTACCACAGCTCTGCCCACACCCCCCACAAACACACACACAGACCTTCCGTCCCACCCGGCTGGTCCTAAGGGAGCTTTGAGGTCAACCGGCCCTTGCTTACCCTTTCAGCATCTTGCCAAACTGGCCACCCCTGCCCCCGTAAGCTGACCCAGGCAGTGGCACCACCATTCACCCAGCCACCGAAGCACAAACCCAGGCACTGCTGTGCAGCACATCCCCCTGCAGACCCGCTCCCTCCACGTGCCCCAGTGCGGGTCAACCAGACTGGGTGACCAGTTTTGTCCCGCTCCCTCGGTTCCTGCTCAAGTCTCTTTCACTCCTGGTACACCTGTGACACCACTCCCTGCGACAATCATCTAAGACACCACTGGCCTGTGTCACCTCCTGATTAAAAACCCCTTCCAAAGGGGCACCTGGCTCGCTCAGTCCGCTAAGCATCCAGCTCTTGATTTTGACTCAGGTTGTGATCTCATGGTGGTGGGATCGAGCCCCCGGATGGACTCTGCTCAGTGCAGAGTCTGCTGCAGATTCTCCTTCCCTCTCCCTCTCGCTCTCGAGTGCACTCTCTCTCTCTCTCCCTCTCAAATAAATAAATCTTTATTTTTTATTTTTATTTTTTATTTTTTTATTTTTTTTAAATAAATAAATCTTTAAAACCAAACCAAACCAAAAACCCTTCCATGCATCTCACAGCCCATAGGTCAGAGCCCAAGCCCCCCAGCCCAGTCTGAGACCCTTGGTCCTCTTACCCTCTCCAGGGCCTCCTCGCCAGCCGCACCCTGCTTCAGCCCCA
This sequence comes from Vulpes vulpes, assembly GCF_048418805.1. Classification (NCBI taxonomy): domain Eukaryota; kingdom Metazoa; phylum Chordata; class Mammalia; order Carnivora; family Canidae; genus Vulpes; species Vulpes vulpes. The sequence goes on along the minus strand of NC_132794.1, from coordinate 72,992,870 downwards.
AGCACACGCACCACACTGTGTTTTGTGGCACCTGTTAGGCTTTCACCTCCCTTCCCCTCCCCTCCCCTCCTTTTTCCTCCCTTCCCCTCCCCTGCCCTCCCCTGTCCTCCCCACCCTTCCTCTTCCCTCCTTTCCCCTCCCTAGATGCTTGGAGATCTCATGTTCGTCCTTCAAATCTAGCTCTTCCACACCAGCACAGTGATTCCTCAGAAAGTCAGACACAATTTCCATATGATCCAGTAATTCTGCTTCTGGGAATATCCACAGAAGAACTGAAAGCAGGGACTCAAACACATACCTGCACACCCATGCTCACATGCAGCACTGCTGACGACAGCCACAGGTAGAGGCCACCCAGAGGTCAGGTGGAGGGATAAAGGTGAATGGATAAAAATATGGGATATTCACACAGTGGAATGTTACCCATCTTCAAAAGGAAAGAAAATCTGGGGCGTCTGGGGGGCTTGGTCGGTTAAGCATCTGACTCTTGGTTTTGGCTCAGGTTGTGATCTCAGGGTGATGAGATCGAGCCCATGGTGGGATCTGCCTTCAGCGGGGCATCTACTTGAGATTCTCTCTCTCTCTCTCTCCCACTCTTCCTCTGTTCCTCCCCCCATGTGCTTGCTCTCTCGCTCTCATTCTCTCTCTCTAAAATAAATAGGGACGCCTCGGGGCTCAGCAGTTGAGCATCCGCTTTTGGCTCAGGTCATGATCCTGGGATCCTGGGATCAGGTTCTGCATCGGGCTCCCTGTAGGAAGCCTGCTTTTCTCTTTGCCTGTGTCTCTGGCTCTCTCTGTGTCTCTCACAAACCAATAAATAAAATCTTTAAAAAAAAAAAAAATAGGGCAGCCTGGGTGGCTCAGCGGTTTAGCACTGCCTTCAGCCCAGGGCCTAATCCTGGAGACCAGGGATCGAGTCCGGACTCCCTGCACGGGGCCTGCTTCTCCCTCTGCCTATGTCTCTGCCTCTCTCTGTCTCTCATGCATAAATAAATAAAATCTTTAAAAAAAAAAGAAAAAAAAAACTAAGCTAAGTGAAACGAGCCAGACACACGAGTTCATGGGGTACCTAGGATAGTCAGATTTTCAGAGACAAAAGCATGAATGGTAGTTACCAGGGGCTGGGGGATGGACGAGATGGGGAGTTAGTGTTTAACGGCTATAGAGTTTTAGTTAGTGTTCAGTGGATGCAGGGTACCAGGGTATAGTTGTAGCTGCAATTATAGGCTGAATCTTTGTCCTCCCAGACAGAAGGCTTCTGCAGGCAGGGACTGCCTTTAATTCATTCACTGCCCCAGCCCACCACTCAGAGCCACCTACAGGCCATCAGTGAGGACGGTAAGAAAAGGGGGTCAAGAGGTTCACACTTTGGGGGCCCCAGGGTGGCTCAGTGGTTGAACCCTGCCTTCTGCTCAGGGCGTGATCCTGGAGACCAGGGATCAAGTCCCACATCAGGCTCCCTGCCTGGAGCCTCCTTCTCCCTCTGCCTGTGTCTCTGCCTCTCTCTGTGTCTCTCATGAATAAATAAAATCTTTAAAAAAAAAAAAAAAAAAAGAGGCACACACTTTGCAAACACAAAGGAAAGAAGTCATGGGGACATAAATACAGCATGGTGACTACACTCAATAATATCGTTGTGCGTACTGGAAGGCTGTCAAGAGTAGATCCTTTTTTTTTAAGCTTTTTTAAAATTTATTCATGAGAGACACAGAGAGAGAGGCAGAGACACAGGCAGAGGGAGAAGCAGGCTCCATGCAGGGAGCCCGATGGGGAACTCGATCGCGGATCCTGGGACATGACCCGAGCGGAAGGCAGACGCTCAACCGCTGAGCCATCCAGGCGTCCCTCAAGAGTAGATCCTAAAAGTCAGCTTGGTATGGGGACAGATGGCAACCAGATTTACCATGGTGATCCCCTTGCAGCGCCCACAGACACCAAATCATGACCACATACACCTAAAACCACTATAATGTTACCGGCCAATATACTCAATCAAAAAAACGTAAAGGAAAAAGAAGTAACAACCCAGTCATTTGGGTTAACAGTATCCCAAACCTCACAGCCCGTTGCTGACAAAGATTTACTTCCAGGATTCATTAACAAACCCCTCCGGCTCCTGGAGAAGAAACATCTTTCCCCTCCGGAGGTCACAGAAGGGGCCTCTGTGGACAAAGTTAATAAACAGCTAAGTCAGGAGAATAAACAAAACCAAATCAGGGCGGGGGGGGGGGGGGGGGATGGGGGGGTTGGGGGGGGATGGGGGGGCAGGCTGCATAGCCCTGGAGTCTAACACCACTGGGCTCCTCCTCTCCCCATCTGCCCAGCGGGTGGGCTGATTCACTTCCTGTGTCGTGTCCAGGGGCAGGAGGCGGGAGAGGGGACAGGGGCCTGCGGAGGAGGAGGAGGACGGGCTGGGTCCTGAGGGCGCACACAAACCATTAGTCACTGGCCGGAAGGCTGCTGACCTTAATGGTGTGCTGACCACAGGCCTGTCCCCCCCACCCCACCCCACCTTCTTATGTAACCCAAGGTCTGGAAGGCAAAGTGGACTTGGCCTTGGTGCTCAGCAAGACGCAGCAGCCCAGAGCCTCCCTTCCTCTCATAGCTCACGTCTTGCCCTACAAGCCCCTGGAACCCTACCCCCAGGCTCCTGGTGCATGCACAGCCCATACTTCTAAAACAGGCGCTAGCAAAAGGAAATGTGTGTCCCCCCTACTCTGCCGCCCTGAGGGTAATTGCATGGGGGTCTTGAGGGATCATCCAACCCAGGGGTTCTCAACCAGAGATGATTTTGCCTCCGGGGGACATTCAGCAACATCTGGCGATATCTTTGGTTGTCAAGACAGAAGAGAGAGGTGGTGCATCTGGGGTCCCGTGGGTAGGAGCCAAGGATGCTGCTGAGCATCCCATCACGCACAGGACAGCCCCCATGACATAGAACCCTCCAGAAGAACTATCCCAGACATCAGCCGTGCTGAGGCGAGGAACCCTGATCTAGGCTGAGCTGTCCTTCACAGATGAGGAAACTGAGGCCCAGGAATCGACTGGGCCAAAGTTGCACTGTGACGAGATAGTACCAGAACCAGAACCCAGTTCTTTGGAACTCCCGGGTGGCTCAGTGGTTGAGCGTCTGCCTCTAGCTCAGGGCGTGATCCTGAGGTCCTGGGATCGAGTCCCACATCGGGCTCTTTGCAGGGAGCCTGCTTCTCCCTCTGCCTATGTCTCTGCCTCTCTCTGTGTGTCTCATGAATAGATAAATAAAATCTTAAAAAAAAAAAAAAAAAAAAAAAGGAAAGAATCCAGTTCCCGTCAGCCACACCAGCCTTCAGCTACCAGGAGTGCAGTGACCAACCCAGAGGCTGGCAGCAAGCTGGTCGAGGGGCCGAATGTGGGAGCGAGAGATCGAGAAGCCCATGATGGCTGGGCTCTGTGTCTCCGACAGGTTCCCAATCATCCCACCAAGGCCGGCGTGGCCACAGGGCTCCCAAATAATCAAAGGGGAAAAATGTCTCACGGGCTGCGGCGTGCCCAGGCATCATGCCCGTCCGACACCTAAGCGGCATTCACTAGCCCCATGCCCACAGAGCACGCGGGGGGTGGCCCTGGCCTGCTTCAAGGCCAGGAGCGAGGACAGCTCTGTAAAATAAACCCTGCCTCTGAGGACACGGCGCCGCTGTGCAGGCATTACACCTCAGATCACTGCTTTGGGGGACCCCACCTCTTCTCCTAGATCCTACAAACGATTATGTCGCACCTGTTGGCTTCTCACTGCCACCTACGTAATTCTAATATAATGTCTAGAGTCACCCTCGTCCTCTCCCCCAAGGAACCAGCACCGTGTCCCCACCCGTGAGCCAGGCACCAAGCGTCAGAGCTGAGAGGGCAACCCCATCATTGAAGAAGGACTGACTCACATTATGTCACAACAGGAGTACTTTTCCATCCCCTGTTGCTGAAAGCCACCAGACTTGTGGCGATGGCAGTGATAAAGAGAAGGCCAGGGGTCAGAAATGCATGAACTCCGTCTCAGGTCTGGGCCTCCTCCACTCCAGGGCAACGGAGCCCACAGGGAGCAGCTGGGGAGCAAGGACGGGGGGAGCTACAGTGGCTGGGGACACAGGAGTCACCCCTACACATTCATGGCTTCCGACAAGTGTTACACGTGTTCCCTCCGCCTCCCTGTCCCTCCCTCCCCAATTTTTCCAAGCAGCCGGTAAACTCCTATACATCCTTAGAGGCACAACTTCTGGGTGTCTCCCCCCAACACCAAGGCCCAGGGGCATTCCCACTCTTAACTTGGCAAACCGCAAAGACAACGGGCAAGGATTTGGGGGTCAGGAGAGGGGGAAGTAGCCAAAGCTCCCCACGAATCCACTGCGTGGGCCTGTACAAGGGGAGCTTCCTCTGTGAGTGGCCAGTGGCCCGCCATCCTGGCCTCGGGACTCTCCGTCCGTCCGTCTGTGTGGCCTGCTGGGTGGTCGCGCCTGGCCACCAGCTAACGATTATGGAGTGCTCATCCTCAGTATTACCATCCCCTCCATCCATCCCCCTCCGAGCAATCAGGAAAGAGGGCAGCAGTTACATTTCCCCCGAGTGTGAGGAAATGTCCCACCTCCCCCCTATACCCTTGCCAGCTGCCTTGGAGAGTCTTCATGCCACACCTCTTCTCCAGATGACCCCATAGGGTCCCAGACTTTTGCCTTAAAACACAGATAAAATTCCTTTGCTGAAAAGACAGCAGCTGGATGAAAGATGGGGGGGGGGGGGGGGCTGAAGCCGTTTGGTGCGTGCCTAGGCGTGTCCCATGTTTTTGATCGCATGGAAAGTTCCAGCTTCTATGGCAGACCATCCCTGGACCTCTACTCTACCCCCACCGTCGAGAGTTTCTCCACCCTGCGTATCCTTACACCTGTGGGTCCTGCAAGGAAACCACTCTTATCAGATTCCTAAGTGAGGCCTCAGAGCCCCAAGCTTCCGCCAGGATCTTGGGCGGAATAATGTCCTCACTCTTCCGGGCCCACACAGCTGGTCACACCTTCTCAGCCTGGTTTGTTATCCCTGGCCCAGTGATCTGGAGCTCCGTCCTTTCCCCCAGGGCTGCCAGGGGGCCCGGCGTTGGTTCTCCAGTGTCCTGGGAAAGGGGCACCGTGTTCACCACTAACCGAGGAACTGCCCACCTCTGGAGAACAGCACTGCGAGTTCTCTTTTAGCGATGGGGTCTAATGGGGAGCACTCCTCCTTGGCTCTCTCAAATCATCCTATGTTGGTGGCCGTGTGCTCAGCCGAGGAGCTGCCCTTCTATGTGACCTGAACATTCCTCCCAAGGCAGCTCTTAAGCACCTCGAACAGCCAGGCGTAGGAGACAGAAACCAGGCTAAAACAGCAGGATATTAGACGGCGATAAATAGTATGGAAAATAGAAGGACATGACCTCTAGTGCTCTTCCAGCTGAGATGTTCTGAGTCTAAAGCTCTTCCTCTACGGGTTCTTGTTAAGACTCGGGAACTGGCAGTAGGAAGCTGGGCAGGGACGTACTACGTATGTGCAGGGACAGCTGGTGGTAGGACTACCTACGCTCTCACTGGCCTCTGCCAGGGAAAAGAACTGACCAACTCTGAGGGCCTGGTCTGTCCTGAGGCCAAAGCAGCCACCTGGGTCTGCTGAGGAGTTCAGGGGTATGGGGTTCCGGGCAGGGCCTCAAAACGCTTCAGGGCGCTGCCATGGAAAGTCCTATACCCCTTGCTGGGCTTCCCCCACTAGATCGTGGCCTTGAATGAGCCAGACACTAACCATCTCCACCTCTAGGGACACTCAGACCCCTCTGGTCTCCCCCTCCTGGAGCCTCCCCCATATGATAGAAGGATTATAAACGCCCATTTTCCACCAATTTTAGCAATTTCTCTTCCTGTAGAGACTGTTTTTGATCAGTGAACACTTCCTGTGAACCTACTGTATGCTCAGGATAGGGCCAGCTCTCTGAGGGAGACCAAGATGCATGCATGGTCACTTCCCGGGCTGAAGGCACAGCCCACGTGGGGAGGTCAGGTCAACACACATGCACAGAAGCCTACAGAGGGCCCTATGGATCACTCACTCATGAAATCATGCAGACTCTCTTGTGCCTATGCTACAGATGAGGAAACTGAGGCCCAGAAAAGCAAGTTCTCTGCTCTCAATCCATGGTTGCCCCCATGAACGGGTAAGGAGAGGGACGAGCGAAGCAGAGTCACGGTTCCAATAAGATTTCCTGGAGGGCTGGGTAGGATGCTGGTGCACATGGGACAGGGCCCTCTGGCTCCCTGGACAGGGCCACGCTGGGCACGTAACCATCTCCCTCTGCTTCTCCTTGGCCTGATGGGAAGCGGGTCTGGGGTAAAGGGAAAGCCTACCTGTCTGGAAAAGCACCTGGGATTATGGATGTGCTCGCTGATTTAGAAAGCATCGAACTGCCTCAGATGGGTAAGGATGTCAAGACCCCTCGGTGGTGGTGGGCACCTTTCCAGTCCAACCGTTCAGAGTACTTTCTTTCACTGCCAAGGCCACAGATGTGTCAACTGGAAAAGAATCCCTGTCCTTGAAGGTGATTCATTCAGTTCTGTGCGCACCTCCCGTGAGCCAGGTGAGCCAGGTAAGCCAGGTACCCGGGCTAGATGGGTGAGGCCCCCAAATGGGCGCCTGGTCCTCCTGCGTCCTACAGCTCACCAGGCAGGAGCGCGCTGAGCACTTGTACTTCTCCGCGGAGGTGCTCTCTCCTGAACCACCTCTTCCAGGAGAAGAACCTCAAGGGGAGAGGGGAGAAGACATGAACCCCAGCAGAAAAATGGAAAACCAACCATCCAGCTCTCGGAGGCTGAAGTTCAGATCTACCCTTTTTTTCCCCCCAGCATATTACCTAACCTCTATGAGCTCCCCCACCCCCCACCCCCCTTTTTTTTTTCATTTGCAAATGGAACAAGACCCAACTGCCTCACTGGTTTATTGTGGGGAGGAGATGAAATCTGGGAGGCTCCCCCTGGGCGGGGGCATCCTTCGCCCCCAGGCGCGCACGGAGCCGGGCCCTCCTGGCAACCAAGGCTGCGGGCTGCGCGCTCGGCTCACCCTGGGCGCGGGGCGGGGGCTGCGGGGCTCTGGGGGTCCAGGGGGCCCAGGCCCGCCGTCCCTCCCGCGCTCCTCTGCCTGCGGCTCGGGGGCCTCGAGGGGAGCCCCCGCGGGGGGCGGGCGGACGCGCCGGGGTGTCCCCGCGGCTGGGCCCCCCCGCCAGCACCCGGGAGACCCGCCCCGGCACGCGCAGCCCTCCCGGCGCCGCGGGTCCCCCATCTCCTCGGGCGCCCCGGGGCGGCGGGGGGCGCGAAGGTAAAGGTCGCTCCCGGCCCAGCCCGCGGTCCCCATCGCGGGTCTCCGCGCAGGGCCTGCGGGAGGGCGAGACGCGCATCCCCCGAGTCCGCGGCCCCCGCGCGCCGCCCCGTCTGCGCACCTGCGCACCTGCGCGCCCCGGACCCCGGCGCCCGCTCCCCGACGGCGGCCCCCGGGAGTCCCGCGCTCGGTTACCTGGGCTCCGGGGGTCGCCCGCGGCCGGGACAGTCCTCCGGGGCCGCCGCGGCCCCCAGCCACGCGGGCGCTGCACCTGGCCCGGCCGGTCGGCGCGCCTCCCCGCGGTCCCGCCCCCGGGGCCCTCCGGCGCAGGGCGGGGCGGGCGCGCCGGGCCTGGGGGGCGGGGCCGAGGGCAGGGGGCACCCCCGCACCCCACACCCCACACCCCCCGCGCCCCCCCGCGTGCCCCCGACGCCCGCCCCGCGCCCCGCCCGCCGCCGGAGGCGCCGCAGCATCCGCGCGGCAGGTGCAGTCGCAGGGGGCGCACGGGCCCTCCAGCCCCTGGACCCCTGGGCGCGCCCCACGGCCCCCACCCCCGCTCCGGCCCGAGGGCGGGCAGCCTGCCCTTCGGAAGAATGCGCGGGGTGGAGCCCAGGGAAGGGAAAGAAACAACAGGGTACCCGCAGCCCCACCCCGCCCCGCCTCCCCGCGGCGCCCGGCTCTCTCCGGAATGCCCCTGCCCTGCCCAGCTCTGCCAACCTCAGCCTTGCCCAGGGCTCCGCTTGCTTCCCGGCGCTGGAAGGCGCTGGGCCTGGCTGTCTGCCACTCAGTGGACACAGCGAAAGAGTTGAAGGGACACAGGGGACAAAAAAAAAAAAAAGCAACAGCCACGCAGCCTGTGTGGTGGCTACTCCCAGGTGCTGAAGGGACAGGTTGCAGCTACTTCCTGCCTGCCCCCTGCCCACCCACCCCCCCCCCCCCACACACACACACACGGGAATTCTGGAAAATGCACCCTTTGGATAAAACTTCCAGACTGAAATGGGGGTTGTCCTTCCTCCCCCTCGCCCAGGCTTCCTGAGTCCTCTCTGCTTCCCGCCTTGCGGGACACAGTGAAAGGGGCACAGGCCTGGGAGCCCAGAGGCCTCCACTTAGCTCTGTGACCTTGGACCAGTCTCTATCCCTTTCTGAGCCTCAGTGTCCCCATTTGCTGCAGCTGATTATCTCTGAGGCCCTTTTTATGGATCCCGAATTGTGCTATTGGCATCTTGTGTAGGTTTTCCTGTAGCTTCGCCTCATAAAGGAGTGAGTGTATGTGCGCGGGTCTCTGTCTAGACTGTCCTTTCAGGTGTAAGTTCTCGAAGGGAAGGGATGAGGCCACGCAATCAGGCAGCCAGCCCGTGCAAAGTGGAGCTTGACAAGACTGATCAGCGTAGGGAGAGCGGATCCCAGCCCCAGCTTTGGCTGAATGCCGAGTGGCCTCGGACAAGTCCCTCGTTAATAACCCAAGGGTTTGGGGGACTAAATGACATAGGAGATGTGAAGCCCTTTGAAGGAAGGGGAAGGCAAGGCAAGGGGCTGTGTGCTTTCTGATGTCATCTCTTGATGCCTGTGACAGTGATGGGCTCCGGAGGCAGAACAGGGTGTGAGGTGTTCTGTGTTCCCCACCCTGCAGAAGCTGCGCACACTGGGAACAGAGACAGCCTCTGCACCACCACCCCCCCACCCAGGCTCCTGCCTGCTGCTGGGCTCTCAGGGACTGAAGAGGGAAGATTAAGAGTCTCCCAAAACCTGAAGGACGGTGGTTTGTGGATTGCTCCTTAATTCAGCAGCATGTCTTGGCCAAACACCTGGTTGGCAGGTGCCGCAGCCCACCACGTCTGCTGCAGGGAGAGCCTAGCTGAATGGCAGAACAGGACCCCCTGGAGAAGGATGTGGAGCGAAGAGGGCTGCTGCGACCCAAACCCCCCCCCCCCCCAAAAAAAAGAGGGCTGCTGTGGAGGCATACAGGGAGGGCTTTCGACCACGTGGAGAAGAATTTAGGGAGTATTGGGCTCAACACCCCTCCAGAGGGGAGGAATGATGTGCCCAAGATCACACGGTCAGCAAAGGTTGCGGAGCTAGGACTTGAACCAGGACATCAGGACTCTGTACAGGGTTGGGGACCCAACCCTGTGCGGCCCGAAAGGACTGGAAGCATGGGAAGCACTGGGAATGTTCCAGTGACTGAGAAGAATATTCTAGCCCAGGAGGAGGAGCTGAGCCAAGGTACAAAGATGGGGAGAGAGGGGAGAGTCCCAGAGTCCCAGGGAGGTTGTGCAAAGCCAGGCTGGGAACTGCAGACCTTGGAGGATTTTGAGGCCACACCAGTTGGGAGGTACAGGCACAGGACATTTCCTAGAGAGACACAGACCCCAAATTACCCCATGAGGCAGCAGATGCCACGTCAGGAAGGCAGTGAGGTGACATGGAAAGAGCACCAGGCGTCAGGCAGCCTGTATTCAAACGGCCTTGAGCAGCCGTTTCTCCTCGCTGACCCTCAGTTTTCTTACCTGTAGGGTGGGGGTGGGGGAGTCAGAATCTTGTCCCCTGCAGGGTTATTGTGGTGACCACAGATTGCATCTGGAAGTGCGCTGTGCACTACAGAATGCTGAGCGGATTAAAGGTTTTGTTGTTTTCTCTTCAAGGACCTCAGTGAACATTTGTGGAACTGACCCACGCTGGGCTGGGCACTGCCTCTCTTCTTGGCCAGGAGAAGATGGGCCACAAAACGGGGTGCATCTGCAAGTGATCAGAGGGACCGTGGGAGGGGAAAGACAAGGGCTTGTCACTCAAGTGTCAGTTCTCCCGGGGACACTTTCACAACACGATGCAAATACCCTTTTGGGGAAGACGGTTCTTCTCCATCCATATGTCTTGGAGTCTCTCACCGCTCCCCTTGCCCTCCCTGGCACCTGGGTGTGCAGGGTGCCTGGTGGTGTCAGAAGTCCTTCTCCCGGGATCCCTGGGTGGCGCAGCGGTTTGGCGCCTGCCTTTGGCCCAGGGCGCGATCCTGGAGACCCGGGATCGAATCCCACCTCGGGCTCCCGGTGCATGGAGCCTGTTTCTCCCTCTGCCTATGTCTCTGCCTCTCTCTCTCTGTGTGACTATCATAAATAAATGAAAAATTAAAAAATATATTAAAAAAAAAAAAAAGAAGTCCTTCTCCCAGCCAGGAGCCTATTCCGCAGGGGGCTGGCCAGCTCCTCCTGGAGGGGCCCAGATCGTCTGTCCTTTTTGTCCCAAAGACCTCATCAGACAGCAGGAACCGTGCACCTGCCTTTCACAGCAGGACTCAGGTGCCTCGTGCATTCTCCCTCCTCTCACAGCCGACCCTCGCTCAGCTCCCAGGTTGTCCTTCCCCTCGGGTCCCCCAAGATGGAATCTTCAGGCCAGGCTTACGGCTCCACTTTGCAGATGAGAAAACTGAGGCCGCAGTCAGGGAGAGGGGCCAGCACTGCCCAACAGCACCTCTGGCAAAGCTCTTTCCTTGCCTGTCAGGACTGGAAGTATTAGGCTCGTCCCATGGGAGAAGAAGTGGCCGCTCAGGGGCGCTGCGTCATCGAGGAGGACTCCAAGAGCTTCCCTTTGGGCCACTGCGATCTGCACCTTGGCCTCCTAAGGCGGCCGAACAGATCACCACAGATGCAGTGGCCTAAAGTCGCAGAAATGTACTCTCCCTCTATCCCGGAGGCTAGAAGTCTCAAATCCAGGTGTCAGCAGGGCCACACACCCTTCGAAATTTCCATAGGACAGTGAGTCCTTGTCTCTTCCAGTTTCTCGGGGCTCCAGGGGGTTCCGGGCTTGTGGTGGCACGACTCCAGTCACACAGCCTTCTCCCCTGTGTCTCCCTGTGTCCTCTCTTATTTGTATAAGGACTCACCACTGGCTTCAGGAGGAGCTCATCTCAAGATCCTTAACTACATCCGCAAAGACATTTTTCCCCAAATAAATTCACAGTCACAGGAACTGGAAGTTAGGACACGGTGTTGTCTTTTTAGGGGACGCCGTTCAGCCCAATATGATGTCTTTCCTCCTCCTGGGGACCTTGCACGGTCCCTCAATTTCTCACCACCTTTCAGCTGCCTGGCGGAGGGACTCCTATGGCATGTTGCCCCACTAGGTTGTTTAGGGAGGAGATAGGAGGCTAAAGCCACGTGGGGACCTTGCTGGGGGGGTGAGTTGGGGGACTCACCTCCTTTTGATTCCTGTCCCAGCACCTCCCAGTCTGCCTATGGCTGTTTCAACAGCACCCTTTGTGCCTCTTTCTCTAACGCCTCTCCATTTTGGGGTACTTATGGGAGAGATGCCCTCTAGGAAGACGTGCTCACCACCCCCCTGCCCCAGCCCCTCTGCTAATGCCCGGGGCCTGACAGCCACAAGCTGTGAGGAGTGACAAAGCTTTGCATTCCTTACAGAGATCTCAGACCCCCAGGCAACCCCTCCCCAGGTGTGGATGCGTCCTCAGAGCAGGATCAAGGGAGCTGGTGAGTGTGGAGGGGAAGATGCTGAGAGGGGAGGAGGGTGACTGCCCCCTTCCCTCGCCCGGGCCAGGGCCAGGCCACAGGACCATGCTTAGGGCCCGCACTCCTGCCTCTCCAGGGGAAGACCAGAAGGACTGTCATCTCGGGTACCTGGAAGGAGCCCCAGGCTGCCCTGCCAGGTGGGGTTCTCAGGGCCAGGATCCATCAAGAACCAGAGAGTCTGGAAAGGCCTTTGGGTCATTTGACCTAAGGAGTAAAGATGCTCAGGGAGAAGCAGCAGAGACGCCGTGAGGGAGCCCCACAGACCACTGGTACCTCACACGCGAGCGTCCTAGGCCAGACCAGATCTGTGCGGCCGCCGGGGGCCCGCGATCCTCTATACAAGGGGCTTGGGCCGCCCCAGTATGCAAAGGGAGGGCGACAGGACTGCAGCAGCAGAGAAGTGCACGGATCTGTTAGGGTGGAGGGTGTCTTTGGGTGGTGGTGGGGGGGCCACACATGGAGATGATAAAGGGAATTAGCCCCCTGCCCCCCAAACACCATCATAACCTACAGTAACCTCTGTCTTCTCCTCGTGGCCTCAGAGGGCCTCTGTCCCCGCATCCAAAAATGCCCTACCAAGAAAATGTAAGATCTAATCCAGTGGTTCTCAGTCCTGCCAGATGTCAGCTCAGCACGAGCCCCCAGTAGAATCCAAATCTCTGGAGGCGGGGCCTGGGGCTTCTTGAAGGTTCCCCAGGTGGTTCTGAGGAGCAGCCAGTGTGGAGAAATGTTAGTCCACCCCCTGGGGCTGCCTGACACACAGTGCGTCTAGAGTGTGTCCTCAGCAACCTGCCTGCAGTGCCCTGGGTTGGGCCCAGCGCGTGGCAAATACCCACCCAGATATGGGGGGGCCTGCCCTGCCGGCTCCAGCGTGCAGCATGCTGGTGTGCTTGCCCCAGCAGAGACTGAGCTGCACTTCCTACCTGAGTGGGGGGCCATCTGTGCACATGGCCAGCGCTTCCCTGGGTTTCTCCTTCTGCTGTCCCCCTGAGCTCCATGCACCAGGTGTGGACGCAGCACCTGCTGGAGGTGAGTCAAGCTCTCCAGGAGGAGTGCACGGGGATGGGGGGCCTTCTCCACGCAGCCCGGGGTTATCTGCTCTCAGTCCAAGGCTGCAGCCTCTCCTCCAGGACTAACTGCCTTTAAGGATTGCCCTCCCCACCCCAGCAAAGGCCCATTGCCCCGCTGAGCCCGGAGACCCCTCCTCCCTGACCCCCAGCTCTTTCTCAGCCCCCAGGTCCCAGCTGTCTGCAAGCTCCAGGCAAAACCTGGACTCTCTTTCCAGAGCCACATGCCAACGCATCACCTTTGACACAGCAGTGCCCCACCTGAGAGTCTACCCTAAGGGAATAACCCTCAAAAACTGAAAAAGCTGGGCAGCCCTGGTGGCTCAGTGGTTTAAGTGCCACCTTCAGCCTGGGGTATGCTCCTGGAGACCCGGGATCAAGTCCCACGTCGGGCTCCCTGCGAGGAGCCTGCTTCTCCCTCTGCCTGTGTCTCTGCCTCTCTCTCTCTCTCTCTCTCTCTCTCTCTCTCTCTCTCGCTCTCTCTCTGTCTCTCATGAATAAATAAATAAAATCTTAAAACAAAAACTGAAAAAGCTCTTGGAACAAACTTGCGGCGTTATTTCTGAAAGCAGGGAACTGGAAGCAGCTTCGGAGTGCAGCCCCAGCGCGCTGGGGAGCAGCAGCACGCCCATTGTAAAAGCTAATTGTGAGCACGATTGCAACACGGGGAATCGCTAAAGCTACAGCGTTGAGTGCAAAATTGCATTGGGCGGGAGTTCAGCGGTGGAAAAGTTGTATATTTGCCCCTACAAGGGCCAGACGGGAAAAAGAAAAAAGAAAAGAAAACCAGTATGCCCTTTATTTAAAAAGGTTTGTGATTGGGGGTGATTCCTTTTTCTGATTTCTGAACTTGTTGTAATATTGTTTGTGCAATAAATATTTGAATGAATATTTAATAATAGTGATTTTAGTAGTGCCTTGTTCAGGGAAGGCTGTTGAAGATGCCCATTCAAGCTCAGGTGTAAATGAGCACAGGTCCCGGTGTGGGCTGCCTCTGTGGACTATTTGCATTTGAAAGAAGCTAAAGTTTCAGACAAACAGTAGCAATCGGGGCCTCCACAGACCTCCTGGTTTAGGGTCGCCACTTTGTGGGGCAGCCCAAGAAGGGACAGCTTACAAGTAACAGCCTCTGAGCCTCCCCTGCCCTGCACATTATGTTGTACAATAATAAGGACACCTGTGGGGTCACACGGGGACACTGAGCTGCGGGAAAGGTGTCACGGGTCCGCAGCTAGGAAAGGGCAGGGCTGGGATCTGAACCCAGGTAGGGCTTAGCTAAGGGCAAGAGCGTCCTCCCCCCTCTGAGATGGAGAGGTGGCAGGTACTCTCCGGAGCCTTCTCAGAGGCAGCCTGGATGGACAAGGACACTTGTTACCGGTCCGACAGGGACGAGGTGCTGCCTCCAGGGAGGAGGGGGGCTGAGCCTGAGGCTTTCTTAAAATCTGAGAGTGAAGCTTTTGAAGTTGTGCTCTCAGGAAAGGCAGCAGGAAACCTGCTGTGTTCTCTCTCCCCACCCAGCTCCGGAGCTGTTGGGTGGGGGGAGCGGAAGGGCCCCCCTGCTGGCCTCCTGGGGCCCGGCTACAGCCGCTGAGCCCTATAGGATACACACCCAGCCAGCGTGGGCGTGGCAGGACAGACTCACACAAACCCTTCTTGGGAAGGAAAGCTTCACTTGGACAAGGAGATTGAAAGTGACAATCACGACCCGTGTTTACCATGTTCTCACGACAGGCGGGGTCTGTAAGCTCGAGGGACACCAGATCCCACTTAATGCCTGCTGAGCCCCACGTCATTGTCCCTGTTCCAGAGACTAGAAAGTTGAGGCAGTGACTTAAAATGAGGCCACCCGGCAGGGACCCAGCTCAGGACCGGTGCAAAGTTTTGCTCTCAAGGGCTGTGCCGTTCTGGCTTCCTTAATAGTCAGAGGCTACATTTCGATTTCCAAAACTTAAACACATACGTGGTTTCTCCTGGAACGTGCCTGCTCTGAAGTTCACCACAACGTCTATCCTACAGGTAACGTCCAAAATATGACTCCCGGGACGCCCGGGGGCTCAGCGGTTGGGCATCTGCCTTCAGATCAGGTCATGATCCTGGGGTCCCGGGATAGAGTCCCACGTCGGGCTCCCTGCATGGAGCCTGCTTCTCCCTCTGCCTGTGTCTCTGCCTCTCTCTTCTCTGTGTCTCTCGTGAATAAATAAATAACCTCTTTAAAAAACCAAAATGTGACTCCCGTTCACATGAACCGGCCCATCTCAAGGCTTTCCCAGGATCAAGCCTTTGAGGAACAGTCCACGTTAGAATCCAAGGACCGGAGGGATCTATTAGCCATCCTAGGAGCAGGGAGGGACTTAAAGGGCAAATGGCCTGAGGGGTTCCATGAAGTCAAGGCCGAATTTGTATTAGATGATTGCCATCTGCCCTGCTGGGATTTCTTCCTCCTCAAAAATTGTTGTGCAACTCTCTCCGGTATGGTTTCTGACCTATATTCTAGAAAGTCCCTTTGGCTCCAGCCTGTGTCATACCTAGCCTACATGGTTTATTTTGTTTACCTTTTAAAGATCCAAGTGCAATGTCTTTCGTCCAAGATGCAGATCTGGCCGAGCCAAGTGGAGTCTCCTGGCCTCCGATGAAAGCGCCCAGCGCTGGGAATGGGCTGAAGCCTGTGGTCACGTCCTCCTCACTATCAGATGACTCTGAACCACAGTTGGGTTTGAGAATAGTCTTGAAATCCCTGCTAAATATTTTAGCGCGGGGAGGATGCTGCTAAGAGAGGGAGAAGATCATCGAGGGCTGTGTAAATATTTAATTTAGCTCCAAGCTGGTATCCTCCATTACGGCACGCTAATGTCTTCATCGGAATATTCCTGAATCTAACTGAGGACAAACAGCCCTCTCTCAGGCACAATTCAAATCCCCGGGGGCTGACGACACCAAGCAGAGCCTCTTGCTATCACTCCCCAAATCCACATTCCCCTCCACCTCCCTGGCAGGTCCTGGGCCCCCAAGGGCCAAGGAGGAGTGGGGACAGATTGCATCGTCCCTGCTTACAGAGGGGGACACTGAGACTTACAGATGCTTCCCCGAGGAAGCTGGTAAGGGGATTGCTCAGACTGCCCGTGCCCAGATCTTGAGCATTTCCTGCTCTACCTTGGAGTCCACAGGGAGGCCCCGTGACTCCTCCCCTCTCTGAGTTTCCAGTTCTGCTGCAGTGATGGCCAAGGGGTGTCAGCCAATTGCCCGAGAGAGAGGGCCAGGGAAGGCCCCGGAGGCTGGTCCCCAGAGAACGCAGGGTCAGGGTCAGTGCCTGCCCCTCCCCGGGTGCCCAGGGCTCTGGCTCCCTCTCTGCCCTCCTCCCCAGGGGTGCAACCCCACCGTCCTCCACCACGCCAGGCCTGGAACTTCATGCCTCCTATGCGGCTCTCACCCCTCCCCCCCCCCCAGACTGCTGGTATCATTCCGAGTTGCACATGGAGAAACCAAGGAGGGACTCCTCTGTGAGCGGCACATGGCTGAGTCAAGACTGCAGCCCAAAGTGCATGTTCTTTTGGTGACCCCAGGCACCAAACCCACCAGCAGGGCCCCCATATTCCCTTCGCAGCTTGCCAGCCCCAAGTTTGCTGAGTGCCGCCCCCTGGCCCCATCCTGGCTGGTGGAGGCTCACTTTTGAGCCTCACCTGCCCAGCACATGTGCACTTGAATTGAAGGAGCAAGGTGCCCAGAGGTATGGATAGGTCTCATCACTTCTGGACCTGGTTGGATGCTGGAAGGAGGGCCAGGGCTCATAGGATGGGGAGGAGGGAGGCTTCATCCTCTTCCTTGTTTCTTTCTTCATTCACTCACTCATTCTTTTTTTTCTTTTCTTTTCTTTTTTTTTTTTTTTTAAGATTTTATTTTTTGGGGCAGCCCAGGTGGCTCAGCGATTTAGCGCCGCCTTCAGCCCAGGGCCTGATCCTGGAGACCCGGGATCGAGTCCCACGTTGGGCTCTCTGCATGGAGCCTGCTTCTCCCTCTGCCTGTGTCTCTGCCTCTCTGTGTGTGTGTGTGTGTGTGTGTCTGTCATGAATAAATAAATAAAATCTAAAAAAAAAAAGAATTCTTAAAATTAAAAAAAAAAGATTTTATTTATTTGAGAGAGTGAGCACAAGCTGGGGAAGAGGCAGAAGCAGACACCCCGCTGAGCAGGAGCCCATCAGACTCCAACCCAGGACCACCTGAGCCTAAGGCAGACCCTTAACCAACTGAGCCACCCAGGCGCCCCTTCACTCATTCAGATCCTTGCTGAGCACCTGTTCTGGGACAGAGGTTGAATAATGGTCCCTCAGAGATGCTCACAGATCCTATGACTATGGAACCTACATGGTGAAAAGAACTTAGCTGATGTGACACAGTTAAAGATCTTGAGATGGGCAGATGGTCCTGGATTTTCAGGGTGGGTCCCTTGTAATCACTAAGGTTCTTAGAAGAGGGAGGTGGGAGGGTCAGACGTCAAAGTGTGACAATGGGAGTAGAGGTCAGAGTGCTGCAGCAATGAGCCAAGGAATGCAGGCAGCCTCTATAAGCAGGGAAAGGCAAAGAAATGGATTCCCCACTGGAGTGTCCAGGAAGCACACATCCATTTACTGACTTCAGACTTCTGCTCTCCAGAACCATAAGATAATAAATTTGGGCTGTTTTAAACCACTGTGTTTGTGGTCATTTGTTACAGCTGCAATAGGAAACTAATACAGATGCCAAGATAAACGAGCTGTGGTCCCTAACCTTGAGGAGCCCTTTATGGGGCTACGGAATCCCTTAGAGGGCCTATTAAACACAGGTGCTGGGTGCCACCCACAGAGTTTCTGATACTGCAGTAGGTCTGGGTGGAGGCTGAGAATTTGCATTCTAACAAGCTCCCAGGAGATGCTGAGGCCACTGGCTGGGACCTTTCTCTAAGAACTGCTTGCACAGAGGAGTGGTTCTCAAATTTTAACGTCCATTCAACTGTCCCAGGGGTCTTGGAACAAGCGGGTTCTAAAGATAATTTTTTCGTGTTTATTACCTGAACCCTCTGCTAGAATGGCAGGTCTGGGAAAGCAGCTCCTCTGCTGCTGCCGCTGGAGCTGCTGCGTCTGGCAAGAGGCCCGCAATCCACAGCTGCTGCGTGGCTGCGCGAATGAGCAGGGGTTGGAGCTTGCCTCAAAGGTTAGGTCAGACACCGCCGTGTGCGTGTCCTGGGCGCCCTTGCTAATGGCACAGACTGACCGAAATCCCATAGGGACAGAATGGGGGATCAGGAATCAAAAGGGTTGGAAGGGTCCCTAAAGACCCCACCGTAGGAGAGGGGCAGTGGGAGTATCCAGCAAGGGGGTGGGCAGGAAGAACACGGGGAAGAGAGGGGAGAGCCAAGGTAGCCCAGAAGGAGGGGTACCCCAGAGGGAAGGGAAGTCAGCAGCCTCCAGAGCAGACAGTGGAAAGGGCCTTCTGGATAAGGCTGTAGGGAGGGAGAAGCTAAGCATAAAACTCCCATTTTATGGGTCCTAGGGTGGCATCCTCTATGGGAAGGCTTAGGGCCTCGGTTATGCATCCATTTTTTCCTCTCTTATTAGACAACTTTATTTTTTTATTTTTTTAAAGATTTTATTTATTTATGATAGAGAGAGAGAGAGAGGCAGAGACACAGGCAGAGGGAGAGGCAGGCTCCATGCCGGGAGCCCGACATGGGACTCGATCCCAGGACTCCAGGATCGCGCCCTGGGCCGAAGGCAGGCGCTAAACCGCTGAGCCACCTAGGGATCCCCATTTTTTTTTTAGGGATCCCCATTATTAGACAATTTTAAAAAGCAATATGTGCATGCTGAGAATATTTTGGAGAATTCTGAGAGGTATAGAAAAAACCCGAAATCACTCATAATTGCCACACCCAGAAATGAGCCTTATTTACATGTTTATGTATTTCAGTTTTTATTTAATACATGTATGGGGGCACTTGGGTGGCTCAGTCGGTTAAGCAGCCGACTCTTGATTTCTGCTCAGGTCATGATCTCATGGGTCATGAGGTTGAACCCCGAGTCTGGCTCCACATTCAGCAGGGAGCCTGCTTGAGATTCTCTCTCCGCCTGCCCGCCCCCCATGGCGCACATGCTTTCTCTCTTTAAAATAAATAAATAAATCTTTAAAAAATACATGTACATGACACACACAAATTTCCTTCATAAAACTGTTTGTATCTTTAAATACTGTTTCTTTTACTTAATGTATTGTTCCATAGGCATTTTTATGCTATTCTGAAAAGCAAAATATAAATTTTGAAGGTGGATAATATGCTTTTGCACAAATGCACCATAATTTAGCTATACCCTTATTTTTGAATATTTAAGTCGTTTCATTTGGTTTTAATTTACATTACCCTAAGACTAATGATGTTCGGCATCTTTTATGTGTTTATTTGCCATCCTTATTTCCTCTCTAGTGAAATAGCTGTTGAGATCGTTTGCCTGTTTTTTAATTGGGTTATTTCTTTTCTTATATATTCTGAATATAAGTCCTTTGTCAGGGATATGATTTGTAAGTTTTTTTCACCCAGTCTGTGTTTACATTTTCAGTGTGTCTTTTGCAGAGCAGAAGTTTTTAATAGTGATGAAGGCCACTTTATTATCAATGGTGGTCTTTTACAGATTTTGGTTTTGATATCTGAACAGTCTTTGCTTAACTCAAAGTCACAAATATTTTCTCTTGTATCTTCTAGAAGTTTATAGGTTTGCATTTTACATTTAAGACTATGATCCATTTTGGAATGAGGTTTTTTTTTTTTTTTCTTTTTTAAATAAGATGTTGGGGTAGGTGAAGTTTTTTTTTTCTTCTTTTTTCTTTTTGGTCTTGCAAAGGGATGCCCAGTTATCTCAGTGACCCTGGCTCTGCACATCCTCACTTGTACAGAGAAGGGACACAGGAATTCACCACTGCGCCTGCACTGCACTCCTTTCCCACAAGCAGAGTCGGTGCCTGGCAGGAAGTGCCCCGGGCTTGTGTTCAGATCCCCATTGTTTCCAGAGTGCCCTCTGTGGACCAAGTCACACCACCTCCCTAGGTCTCGGTTTGAAGACCAGCAACACCCGTGCTGATTTCAGCAGGTTGTTGTGAGATTAGAACAGATTTCCAGGGATCCCTGGGTGGCTCAGCGGTTTAGCGCCTGCCTTTGGCCTGGGGCGTGATCCTGGAGTCCTGGGATTGAGTCCCACATCAGGCTCCCTACATGGAGCCTGCTTCTCCCTCTGCCTCTCTCTCTCTGTCTCTCATAAATAAATAAATTTTTTTTAAAAAAAGGAAGAAGTGAAAGGGGTCAGTGAGTGACCAGTCAGGAGAACAGCGCGAGTCTTTCCTGACTGCAGTTGTCCTGACTTTCTTCTCTCCAGGGTGACCTGCCCCCCGTCCCCCCCACCCACCCCGGGGCTCGCTGCCTCTCTCTGTGTCTCTCATGAATAAATAAATACAATCTTTAAAAAATTATTTGTATTGGCTGCATACTGAAATGACAGTTTTAAAAACCTTGTAATGAAGTTTTATGTTACTTTGTAGTGAATATAGTCTGATGCATCTATTCATGAAATGATATGTCTGAGATAGCACCCTCTCCCTCTCTCTGTGTCTCTCATGAACAAATAAATAAAATCTTAAAAAAAAAACAAAAAAAAAAGAGTAATCCCTCCCACTTCGTAGGGCCCTCAGAACACCTAACAAGCACTTAATGGGTCAGCGATCATTGCCACTCAGCACACACGAGGTGTCCCAGACTCAGGAAAGGCTACCTTTCCCACTAGATGGACTCGGCTGAATGCTAAGAATCACAGTGGTTTTATTTTTATAAAGTATTTTAACAAGATTCAGTTACAATTTTAAAGACTTAAGAATTCCAGGTTAAGTTACTTTTATTTCAAGTTTTGGTATTCATTACTTAGGATTTGTATTTGGCCTTTAAGATGTAATAGGTAACTTTTTAAATATTTTAGAAAAAATATGATTATTTTTCACATCTTTTTTTTTTAAAAAAAAGATTCTATTTATTTATTCATGACAGACAGAGGGAGAGGCAGAGACACAGGCAGAGGGAGAAGCAGGTGCCCCCTGGGGAGCCCGATGTGGGACTCGATCCCAGGACCCTGAAATCACACCCTGAGCGGAAGGCAGGCGCTCAGCCATTGAACCACCCAGGCATCCAAATTCAACTATTATATATGATATTTTCTGGGTCTGTCCCAAGACTGAACATCTTGATGAAACACTTATCAAAACTGACCTTACAATCAGTCATACACTTGATGGGAATGCCAGCAAAATGCTGCTAAAGGAATCAAGATGTCATTTGGACGAGATACCACATAACTAGAAGAGCTCAGGTAAACAGCACATCCTCCAGTAAAGAGCAAAGCATGGTCTTTGACGGAAAATGAAGGATATTCTTTAAATTTGTGCTATCTGTAATTACACGGTGTGAACTGTTGCTTGCTGGGCCGTTAACAGCATAGACAAAAGGTTATTTTTCAAAAATAAACAGAGCTTAATTGGCTGTGTCACTTTTTAAGATGCTGAAAATATTTTTAAATGTTTAGAGAAAATGGATTTTTTAAATGTGTAGTAAGGGCCTTCATAGAAATTATGCAATAAATGTGACATTCCAGTAAAATATAATTAGAAAACAGAAGTAAAATGCTCATAAGACAATAAAGGAGGAGGTTCACATTCTGATAGTCCAGGTTTTAGTGACTATGTTCAGGGCACTCTAGATTAAGGCAAAGTCTCAATTAAAGAGATTGTAACAGGGACACCTGGGTGGCTCAGTGGTTGAGCGTCTGCCTTTGGCTCAGGTCGTGATCCTGGGGTCCTGGGATGGGGTCCTGGGATCAAGACCCATGTCGGGCTCCCTGCATGGAGCCTGCTTCTCCCTCTGCCTGTGTCTCTGCCTCTCTCTCTCTCTCTCTCTCTTTCTCTCTGTCTCTCATGAATAAATAAATAAAATATAAATAAATAAATAAATAAATAAAACTTATGGTTCCCTTCTGGATCTAAGTACTCCTGTAAGGAATGTATTGATAATTCCAGTTGTTATTGTCTCAGAAAATTGAAGTTTCACATACAGAATTTAAAGGAAAACAGTCTATGAATTCAAGAAAGATGGTCTCATTTGGCATTTCCTCCAATAAAAGAAAATTTTGTTAGTGATTCTGTAATCACGTTGTGAATTATAATTATGTTGTTGCCTAATTAATTTTGTTGAAATAAAGGGAGACAAATTTCATGAAATAAATCAATGTATAATGTGTGTTTACTGTTCTTGCAAACATCATTAGCCCTTCAGCTGAACACTGATATCCACAGCAATGATCATGTGCAGTCATTTTTGGTTATTTTACTGACTTTTGGCCATTTTTCAGTCATTTGTAAAAACACTTTCCACTTTTGTCACTTTTAAGGTATATTTGTTAAGGTAGGAGGAGAAAACATTTCCCTTTTAGGGACCATGAGCCTGATTAGTTACTAATATTTAGACATAAAGTAGGTGGACCTCCTTTTGTGCTCTTTCAGGCCCCAGAAGCGTCAGGAAACTTCTCTAACTGTGAAGTGTTAGGCAGAAGCCTCACTCCCTCACTTTTTAGAGGCTCTGAGACATAATGGGGAAATCACTGCATATAAAACAAGAGGACCCACCCTGCCTGCTTTATTTCCTTTGTCATCCATAAAGTGCAGGTGATACCATCTGCCTCACACTCACAGCACTGCTTAGAAATCATGTGAATAGTACAGGTGTGTGTGGGGGGGTGCTTCATGACACAGACAGGACCATCCAGATGGAAACTATCCCTTTTTTTTTTTTTTTTGAGATTTTACGTATTTATTCATGAGAGACACAGAAAGAGAGGCAGAGACACAAGCAGAGGGAGAAGCAGGCTCCATGCGAGAAGCCCGACGCGGGACTGGATCCCAGGACCCTGGGATCACAACCTGAACCAAAGGCAGATGCTCAACCACTGAGACACCCAGGGATCCCCAGATGGAAACTATTCTTGCCAAGGCTCAGGACCCCCAGTATCATGCCTCAGCTCCTTCCTAAGGAACACTGGCTAGCCCCAGAGCGTACCTCAGTGGCAGCTCCAGACCATCTTACGTACCAAGGGCTCCCTCTTACCCACAGTTGACCCAAGGGTAGTCAACCTACCACATAAGAGTAGACAAGGACGGGCTAGAACAGAGAAGAACGTTTTGAGCCTCCCATGGATGCCTCCTCCCCCTCCAGGACACCCTTAAGATTGCTGCTCAACTTCTCTCTTGGCTCTGCCTTTGTCACCCTGCCTCTCCAGCTCCTAAGTGTCCTCACGGTTTTCTTGTGGTTTAAACTGAGAAATAGTTACAAATTCTAAAGATTATTATTTTAAAGATTTTTATTTATTTTAGAGAGTGTAAGATGAGGATGATCAGGGAGGGGCAGAGGGAGAACAGGGAGAGGGAGAAGCAGGCCCCTCTGCTAAGCAAGGAGCACCTACATGGGACTCAATCCCAGGATCTCGGGATCATGACCTGAGCTGGAGGCGGATTCTTAACCTACTGAGGCACCCAGGTGCCCCCAAATCCTAAGGACTGTATCCAATGCATAGAAAAACTAAGATGGCTACATTAGATAATTCGTAATCTACTAGAACTCATGAAAGAATCCAACGTTCTTGACAAAACTCAGAACAAAATTGGACCTTGGACAACAGATTTGGTAGAAATAAAGCTCACAAGAGGAAAGTTGCCACCACAGACACTCTCATCAGTGAACTTTGCTATTGGCAAAAATTTGATCTATGGGCCAAATTTCTGATATAAAATTTAAGTGAAAAAGAATCGGTCCCAGTGAGAATAGTTTCAATCAAGTCGAAATGAAAAAGTGAAAACATTGGAAATAGCTTAACAGAGCTTTATAGAAAATTGATCAAGGAATTAAATTGACCTAATGGAGTCCATTCCGGAAAACACTTTCCCAAGGAAAATTCATCAAAGTCAGCAGACTTCCTAGATACACGTTTGTATTCAGACTGTCTCCAGGGCTCCAGGGCATTCTCTGGAATTTTCGTTAACAAGCAAGGAGAGCTGGCCCACGCAGGAGGTGCACCTTCAAGGTCACAGTGTAGAAGGATCCGGAAGTGTGATGGGCGGTGTGCCTCAATGGGCAGGCCTCTCAAAAATATTTTAAAAATTACATGACTGCATTGGCACAGAGAGGGACCCCATCTAGGCTACATTCATTATTTTATATTCTTTTATTATATATCATCATATTCTTTTTTTTTTCCCTTCTGATTTTAAAAGAAGTTAAAATATTTTCACTTAAAAAGTGCCCTAGGCTCTGTGGATACTGGCTCAGCTGGCCTGGAAGGGCCCAGGTCAAGCGTAAGCAGAAGAGCCTGGATGAACCCTGGATCCGGGTGGCATGGGCGGTGTAGAAGTGACAGGGCTTTCTCTGTATCTGCTGAAAAGTCAGTGCCAGGGTCCTGGCTCCCAACCTAGCCCTTCCCGGCGCTCTGCTTTTGCTAAGGCCTGCGTTTCTACTCATGTCTCTTCACAGTGAATAATCGTTGCATCTCCCAAGGAGCCCTGGGTACACTTCTGTTCTTACAACCTAAAGAGTCCAACTAAACAAACAATTCTAAAGAAAAAAATAAAATAAAATAAAAAATAAACAAACAATTCTAAGCCCATGAAGCCCCTCGTGGCAAACTCATCGCATGGCCTTAGTTGAGTGGTCTGCGTGGAGGAGGGCCAGCGGGCTGGAGGTCACCTCCTGGACTCAGCTGTGTGCTTCTGGGGCTAACATTGGCTCTTTCTCTCTCTCTCTCTTTTTAAGATTTTATTTATTTGAGAGAGAGAGAGAGCATGAGTGTTGGGGGCGGGGTGGGCAGAGGGAGAGGGAGAAGTAGCCTCCCTGCTGAGCTAGGAGCCCTACACAGGGCTGTATCCCAGAACCCTGAGATCATGACCTGAGCTGAAGGCAGACGTCCAACTGACTGAGCCACCCAGGTGTCCCCAGCTCTTGCTCTTGTGCCCATCGTCTCACCATGTGCCCATCGTCTCACCGTGATGTGTCTCACCTTATCAACATACCTGCCCTGAGGTCCTTTTGCCTGCCAGACCCTGTGTTACAGGCCCTGAGAGCAGGGCATTAACCAAGGCACAGCCCTGCCCTCCAGGAGCTCATTCAGGGCCAGCTCAGGTCGGGGTTTCTCAACCGTGGCACTATTAACAGGCGAGGTGATTTTTGTGGGGAGGAGGAGGGTTGTCCTGTGCATCATAGGATGTTCAGCGACATCCCTGACCTCTGACACTAGATGCCAGTGGCACCCTGTCCCAAATTATGACCATCAAAAATGTTTCCAGACATGGCCAGATGTCCCTAGGAGACCAAATCATTCCCCCCACTATTGACAACTGAGTCAGAGGGCTCCAGGAGCACAGGGTGGTGCATCAGGGCTCCCCCAGGACACCCATAACAACTAAAGGGTGGAGGGATGTAGGTCTGGCTGTCAGGGCCACTGCATGGCTGAAATGCTGTTTAACCTGGGCCTTGGAGTAAGTAGACAGACTCCTGCAAGAACTGGGAGCAGCACAAAAGAAAAGCAAAGAGAAAACTCTTATCGAGTAAGACCAAGGGGAAAGTGGCATGTGCTGCAGTAGGAATGATTGGGGTTGGGTAATAGGTAGATCTCAGTATCAGTTGGAGGCTGGGGCAGGTTTATATACCTAGAAGGTCCTATGACAACACACAGGTAAGACGTGAGCTAATTCTAGTCTAAAGATGTGTCTTAAAAATAAATAAATAAAGATGTGTCTTGTCTGGCTCATCCAATAATAATTCAATTTTTGAAATGATTATTTTTATTTTTTTGTTTTTTTTGAAATGATTTTAAATGCTCCATTTTAGCCACAGTCCTCAGCATTCCTTATCACCCACTGACCCGATTAGTCACTTACAATCATTTTACCTGTCAGGTTTCCCAAGGCTTGTGAGTTTATATTTTCAAATATAAACAAAGCAATTTTTCACTTGGGGTTCATGGATCCTCTCCAGATCTTAGGTGAAATTCAGGCTATCTGGAGGCTTAACAATTGTGGGCAGGGATAATGAGACCCTGAAATGCATCTAAAATTCTCTGGGCATTTTTCTTTTCTTTTCTTTCTTTTTTTTTTTTTTCTTTTTTGGAGTTCAATTTGCCAACATATAGCATAGCACCCAGTGCTCATCCCATCAGGTGTCTGGGCATTTTTCTGATGAAAGAGTGCCTGACTTTTATAGAGTTCTCTGAAGGTTCTCCCCCTCACCCCACAAAGCTCAGCAAGGTGGGACAGGGGGCCCTGCGGGTCCCTGGAGAAATTTTGTGCCGTTGGCAGAAGAGAGGCCCAGGGCTGAGCTCTGCTCACCTTTCCCTCTCGGTCCAGTTTAATTCGGTTAGTGGTGAAAACTAACGATGCACCATGGGACGTGCTATGGCTCAGGCAGGGGCTGGGGCTGTCCCTGGAGGGGTGGGCCCGTTGATTTGAGGAGGTGGTGCAAAGTGAGCATCGGGAGCCAGAGAGAAAGCCTCCCATTAGTGATTTCTTCTGCTCCTTAAGAGGCTGCTTTGGAGGACACGGGGAGCCAGAGCGGGAGGCAAGAATTGTGGCAGGTGGCAGTCGCCCAGGAAGGACACCTGGTGAGGGTGGTGTGGCCCACAGGCAGGTCTCTCCCATCCTCCTCCATCCCTGGCCCTGGGCCCGCGGCTGTGCTACCTCCCACCGAGCAACCCAGTCCCAACAAAGGATCTGGTCACTCCATTCACTCAGGAAGCTGACATGACAACAGCTTGCCACTGGGTCTGCATTTGAACCAGAAGCATCACTGGGCGAAGGGGCAGGAGTCCTGTCCTCAGATTCTTTCTGTGTGATTCCAGCATGGGCAGAGACTCATTTCCATTGAAGACCCAGCAGCTGAGTGAGATTTTCCTAATTTCTCTTGGTTTTCTGTTCCTCCTACCCCCCTCCAGCTGTTGTCCAGAGGGTCTGTTGGGCTCACCAGGCCTGAGAGGAGCTCTGGATTTCCCAAGGGGGTGGGCAGGCTGGCAGGGAGTGTGTGGGAGCGTGCACACGGGCAACGGCACACACCGGCATGCTCACACGCCCTAGGCCCACCCTGACCCTGACCCACCTTCCCTGCCGAGCACCCATCATAGAACTTCGTGGGGGGCTCTGGAGAACGGGTTTGTTTCAGGGGATGGAGAAAGTGAGAAGACTTCGGGAGGTCCTTATCTGACCACAGTTTAGTGCCCATCCTGGGTAATGCCCCGGTGTGATGGAGGAGACACAGCCCTCCCGGTCGGAGAGCACCATGAAGAGGAGGGAAAGAGGGCCCAGAGCACCTTAGGAACCAAGAGAAGGGTGCTCCCATATAACCAGTAAGGGCAAACAAGCGCCCCGCTGACAGCTGAACCCCAGGTGGGAGGCAAGCGTTTCCCTTTCTTTCTCCCACCCTCATCAAGCCTTACCATTCCTCCAGCTTTGTTTTTTGCTTGTCAGCAGGAAAGCTCCCCAGACCCCTCCCTGGTTCTTCACCTGGGCTGCACTTTACAATGGTCTGGGCACCAGGCCCCCCAAGAACAGGTCAGATGGGAATCCGGGGCGGGGTGGGGAGCAGGCACCAGTGTTTTGTTCGACTCCCAGGGAACTTTCAGACTCAGGCAGTCCTGAGCCTCAGTGCACCGGGCAGTGCACAGTGCACACTTTAACACCCACACTGAAATAAACAAACAAACAAACAAACAAATAAATTAATTAATTAATTAATTAAACAAACAAAAAAAAAACCCCACCCACACCGACTGCCTGGGGATGTTGGTAAAATGCTGACTCTGCTGCAGCAGGTTTGTGTGGAGCTAAGACTCTTCATTCCCAGCAAGCTCCTGGGCGACGCTATGCCGATGTTGGAGGGCATAAGGAGCTCCGTCAGAGAGTTGTAGGAGAAAGCTAGTTCCCAACCCCCTCAATTCTTTGAAGCTTGCATGCACCCATTCATTCATTCATTCATTCACCCACCCGTGCACCATTTATGGAGCTCACTTACGGGCTCTGGGCTAGGTGCTAGGGATAAGGTAGAGACCAAAGAGCCAAGCCCCTCTGTTAAAGAGGCTGCAGTCTAGCGGGCGGTGGGGGCCGGGGGGACAGTGCACAGGTGAATCCACACGTGAAGGCTGCTGGTGAGAAAGGCTACACACACATATAAAGTGGGGTGCTGTGGCAAGGGTGTCTGGGAGGCTACCTTAGCTGGGCACTCAGAGGAGGCACAAGGACCTGAGACTGGAGGTGACGTCTGAACAAGGAGAAGCAGCCACCCCTGAAAACCTGGGAAAGAGGTCCAGGCGGGAGGATGGCTGTGCAAATGCCCGAATGCCCTGGAGCTTGGCCCTGCAAGAGGCCCTCAGTATGGAGCGTGGAGTGTGGAGAGCGGTAACAGGGGAGAGGCGAGATCGGGGCGTCGGGTGGGGGCGGGGGCAGCTCCCAAGGGCCTCCCAGGTCTGGGGAGGAATTTGGATTCTGGGTTTGGGCAATGGGAAGCCACTGGAGAGTTTTAAGCATCTGATTTTTGGTCTAAGACAATGTCTGCTGTCTACACAGACACAGGGTTACAAGGCGGCAGGAGTGAAATCCCACTGGCGAATGAAGTGGCTCGGGTAGTGCAACACACACACACACACACACACACACACACACACACAATCCTTTTACCTCCATATACCCTCAGATACCCCTGGAAAAGGCACTGCTCGTAGGTCCAAGAAGGGACCTGGTCTGCAGAAGACCCCTGAGCACACATGAGGCCTCCCATCTCAGCCGGGGGCCCTCCTGTCACCCACACCTCGGGGCTGCCCTGCTCCCTCCCTGTCGCTCACCCTGCACAGCCAGCCCATCCACTGCACATCTATCCTTAATCCAACCACATCTCACCAGGCCACCTCGCGTCTCACCTGGGTGCCTGCAATGACCCCCATACTCCACTTCTTACTCCCACCCCGCCCCTGCCTCTGAGACCCTATGTCCACACAGCTGGTGTCACTGAGCTGTGGAGAGGCCTGGGGAGCACTGGGCTAGTCTCTCTCAAGCAATACAGAAATGAAAGGCTGGGGTGGGGTGGGGGTTCTCAAGGGTGAAAGACTCTGCTTGGGTTTTCCTGAGAACAAAATTTAAAAAATGATCATTCTTAAAAGTTTATGAAGAATGGCACCTTAAGATAGGGTATCCCTGGGGCGCCTGGGTGGCCCAGGGGTTGAGCATCTGCCTGCGGCTCAGGGCGTGATCCCGGGGTCCTGGGATCGAGGCCCCCATCAGGTTCCCCTGCATAGAGCCTGCTTCTCCCTCTGCCTGGGTCTCTGCCTCTCTCTGTGTCTCTCATGAATAAATAAATAAAATCTTAAAAAAATAAGAGGATATTCTTTTCCTTTTGACATTCAATTTTCTTTAAATAAAAACCCAGCTTGAAACAAGGCAGCCAGGCGCCAGTAGGCAGGCCTTTGGGTGGTGTTTGGGTCACTTTCTTCTGTCCTGTCAGTAAGAGCTCAGCTGTGATGACATAGGGGACTGATAACCAAAGAGGAACAGAATCCCAGAGGGAAGTGCCCCCTTCCAGCAAGGCCGTGGCCGAAGGAGACACGCAGGGCCCTTCCCACGCTGACCCTGGGCCTCCCTTCTAGACTCCCACACAGGCCAGGATGACAGCACATGAGGAGACCGACGGTGGGTTTCACGGCCCAGCCCCCAGTCCGTGGACCAGACTCCCGCACTGAAAGCAGATGCCCTCCCCTTAGGACCACCCTGAGGATAAACTCTATAAAGTTGGATGTAGGAAAGTTCTTTAGGATCTCATGAATCCAAACCCGGATCTGGCATTTGTCAGATTTCCAACACCAAGAATAAAAACATCGACCCCCTGAATCCGTTCCTGGCAGACTTGCAGAGGGCAGGGGCTCGCTCTTACCCACTGCATCCCCAGCAGCCAGCAGGGTGCCTGGCACCTTCCCTGTGCCTCCTTCCAGCTCTCTCACGTGCATTTGGGTGCATGCCTGCCCACACGCACACGCTCCGTTACACCCTCCTCTGTGATAGAGCTTCTGGAAGTCCGTTAGGGAAGGCAGTCAACAGCAGGAGGGGGTTGCAGAGAGGCTACCGACGGGGCTCTAATGCTGGGCCCTCAAAGTCTAATGTAACGAGACAACCCAGGGATGCTGAAATGGGGCACATGCCGAGGAGCCTTGATCGAGAAATAACCTCCCATTTCTGGACTCTTCTAATCATTTAGTGGCGCAAGTACCAATTTCAGCAGGTCTGATAGAGCCTGCAAGTGAGATGGGCTGATTTTCTCATCTGCTGGGGCTTTCTCATCCCAGGAAGAGCTGCGGCCCAGGTTGGGCGCTGTGTGGGACGGCTGGGGGGGCGGGGAGCCAGGAGCGAGTGAGGTGGTCACGGCCTGGGGTGGGTGGTTCAGGACACGGAACCTGGCTTCCAGACCTTGGTTTGTCAAGTAATAGCCCTTCTGCAAAAAGGCACTGCTCTTAGGCCCAGCTTAGGCCTGTGTGGGGGGGCCCGGTCTGCAGAACACCCCTGTGCACACGTTTAGACCTCCCATCTCAGCCGGCGAACCACCAGTCACCGTCCCCCTGAGGTTGTCCCGGCCCCTGCCCGCCCCTCACCCTGCACAGTGTCCATCAGCTGCACGGCTGCCCTTAATCCAACCACGTCTCACCAGGCGCTTTCGCAGTTATATTGCCACTACTGCTTGGTCTTGGATTTGGGAAAGCTAAGGCTACCCCAGGCCTACGGGAGGGAGAGCATTCCAGGCTGTGACTCAGGGCAGGAATGGCATCTATTCCACTTCTCCTGTTGGCAGGTTGCTCAGGGCTGGCAGGAAGGTGTCAGTAAGTGTTCAGTGGAAACAACTGCCTGACCTTGAGCAAGTTACCTAAACGGTGTTGTTTCGTCATCCCCTCTTAGAGTCAGGCCTTCACTCACGTAAGCTGTGAGAGTTTGGGGAGCGCCTAGAATGGTGCTTGTTCCCTACCCCTAACCTTAAGCAAAGATCATCAAGCATCTGCTGTAGTCAGATAGCAAGGACCCAGAATACTCCTTCAAGGGCCCCGGCACTTACCCGGGGAGCATCTTCTGCTGGGCACTTCCAGATGGAGATAGTGCCTCTCTGCTGCCTGCAGGAGTTGACAAGATACGCTCTCCTCCCTTACCTTGTCACACCATTGATGGGATTTGAGAATTACTTTGGGGCCTCCCACTCAATATTCAATTGAATTGCAGAGATTTAATTTCACTGGTGTTAAAGAGGAAAGACAAAGTAACAGGCATTAAATCAAAACTGTGCACTTTTGCCAAGACACCCCCACCCCCACCTGGTCCCAAGGATTTATTTCCTTCTTCTAGTCCCCAAAGAGATTACCGCTCTTGGCTAGATTTTTCTAAACTGAAAAGGAGCAGCCTTTCTTATTTCAGTGCTTTCACAAGGTACAGATGAGAACAGAGCAGAACCCCAAGAAAGTACCAGCTCTTCCAGGGGGTGGGGAGCTCGGATGCCACGAGCTTGGGGTTGCCCCATAATATCTTTATCTCAACTGTGTGTTTGCCATCAGTTCTAGGGAGGCTTCACGGGGTTTTTTTTCCCCCTCCCCTTTTGCTGTTCTCTTTGCTACAGCTCCCCCTTGGTTTGCTTTGCTGCCCTGTCATTTTCCAAAATCCTTCTACTCCTGGAAAAGGATTAGCAAAATTACAGTGTTGCTGCTACTTAACATTCAGGAAATGCAGCGCGCCACACGTTACCAATCGTGCTCACCAGATGGCAAATGTAGCTCTTTTCACCAGAAAGTGAACAGCAAACATTCAAATTCATCATTGATACAGCATTTAAATTCACATCCATTTTCAGTTTGACATCTTTGATGGGTTGGTGTAATGAAAAGCAGTATTTTATCCCTATATTGTTAACTATTTGTAACAGTTGCAATAATGCAGACTTGAGATTTTTTTTATAAAAAGATGTCATTAAACACATCTCACCACAACTTGCAATTCTGATGCACTCTTTATCTGTTTTTTATACCTCCAACTTCCGTATTCAGGATGGGCTAAAGGTAATGTCACAGGGTAGGAAGAATAAAAATCTGGCAGCTGATGTTTGGGTCTGTGGACTTTTTTAACACCACTGATTAAGTTTAGTGGTTACCTTTTATGAGTTTATAAAACTTGAAGATCGATTAGTCTCTCTCACTGGACTGTATTACAAGACAGTTCGAGGCCATGGGGGTAGAGCAGGTTCCTGATGCTAACAATGGCCAAGCCTCAAGTGTAGATTTTTTTTTTTTTTTTTAAGATCTTATTCATGAGAGAGAGAAGCAGAGACACGGGCAGAAGGAGAAGCAGGGTCCCTGTAGGGAGCCCGATGCGGGACTCCATCCAGGACCCTGGGATCATGCCCTGAGCCAAAGGCAGATGTTCAACCACTTAGCCATCCATGTGCCCCTCGAGTGTAGATTTTTGCCCACTTGATATTCCCTAAAGATCTAGGAGTTTTGGCCTCTGCTGGCTATCAACTAATTAAATGGAGACCTTGGCTTGTTCTGTTTCTCTGCACTTAAGAGTGAAGAGTGGTTGTTAGCAGCTGATTGTTTCCTTCCCCCCAAATCCATGTTGAAGTCCTAACCCCTAGGACCTCAGCTATATTTGGGGATAGGACGTTTAAAAAGGTAATTAAGGGAAAATGAGGTCATCTGAATGGGGCTGAATTCAGTATGACTGGTGTCCATATAAGAAGGCAATAGGACAGAGGGACGACCATGCAAGGACACAGTGAGGCAGCTGTCTACAGGCCAAAAAATGAGGCCTCAGAAGAAACCAAACCTGTTGACACCTTGATTTTGAATTTAGCTTCCAGAGATGTGAGAAAATAAATTTCTGTTGCTTAACCCACTTAGTCTATGGTACTTTGTTATGGCAGCCCTAGTAAATATAGTCCAGATTGGAGGAAGAGGTCTATAATGTAGAATTTACATTATACTTTTCTCTGTAACACAGGCATGGTGTCATTAATCAGTGCTTATTATTCTAAGTAACGTAAATCAAGCCCAGCCAACTTCAGCACACAGAGGAACGCATCCTAAGAATATACTAGAAGCTCCTGACACTGAGGGACGCAGCTGGCCTCAGAAATGCACCGGATCCAGGGCCTGGAGCACTGTCGAGGTTCTGATTTCATCCCTGCTTTTCACTGTATCTGCTTCAGGTTTCTAATCTTTCTCGATTTTGGATTCTGGGCAAGAGGCTCACTGGCCCAGCTTGACTGAGGGCCTCACCCCTAGTCCAGGGGTCCTGGCTAAGAGGTGGCAGGGTCATGCGACACACAGTGGCTGTCACAGTCCCATGGAGGAGGAGGCTTTCTCTGGGAGGAAGAGCTCATCAGACTATGGGCTAAGTCCACCGCCATGTCTAGGAGGGTCTGGCCCCTCTCGAGGGCAATAGGGAGGCAAATATATGGCGTTTAGTGTGCTAACGTGGAATGGCCAATGTATTAACAGTTTGGCTATAAATAGCAAAATCAAAGCAAGACGGAGACCTCATCCAAACCAAGAACTGCTTGTAACCTATGGCTGTATCCCAACTGGGGATGAGAGAGGGGAGAGAGTTGCCACGGATGTTGATTAGCAAGTGGTTGGTGATCCATTGGAATTCCATCATACAAATGGTGCAGAATGCTTATAACCCCCAAAATACTGTGCCAAGGAAACATAGTATAAACCCAGACTGGTCTCTGGTTTTATTTGTATTTGGGGAGCCTGTATCATTACCCTCTGAGAAGAAGAGGGGGAGAAGATTAAGTAATGCTTATTGTTCTGGAGAAGGGGCAATTATAGAAAATACAGGAAGGACAAACTTTCAAATAAATTCAAATCAGGCAAAAATGGTAACCAACCTGAATAGCCTAAGGGCACCTTCAGAGCTGCCGCGGCACCCCAATTTTGCTCATTACCCCTTCTTCTTCCTCTACCTGGTACCTGGGCCTGAAGGCCCCACTTAGGCTTTGTCTCCTCCACACCTTCCCTGACTGACCACACAATTTGGCATTTTATCGTTCCAAAGCTGTTCTCTGGACATCGTGTCCCTGTCCATCACATCTTCTGGGGGTGAGACCCGTGACAGGCTCTTCGGCACTTTGCCTTACAGGGCCTGAACTGCTCACGAACATCTGTTGCCTGACTAGTTGTCACAGGTTGAACAGAAAATGGTCAAGAAATCCACTTGCTGGGCTCAAAAAAACCTTAGAGAAGGAACAAATTATCCAGGCATATTCCTTTTAAGATAAAAACTTTATTTTACAATTTTATAAAGCAGCTTTACATTAAGCACAAACAATCCATTTACTTTGTATAGAAACAAAATACCTTTCCATCTGCAAAAAATCAAGTTTTGCTGTATAGAAAACTAACATGTGCACATTGTGCTTAAACCGCAAAGTCTGTACAGCTTTACAAGGACCACCCTTTGGAAGGGCATCCGGTAAACACTTTATTGCATATTTGACACATGGTCTCTAACCCACATGTACAATGGAGGAGAAACAAGAACAACAATTGCAACAAGGATGAAAACAGCAGCTTTCAGCGAGAGTCCGCGCGCTGGCCAAGGAAAGGACTGCCACATCTGGAGAGTTGTGCTTGTGTCATTTCTCTATTTGCTCACATACACTGGATGGTTTTTGGATGAAGCCTTTATGTACAACGATCCTAAAGGGTCAAACTTGACCTCTGTCTGGAAACTTTTGGCTGGTTTTACAACTGAAGTGGCAACAGATTTAATTTAACAGCAAAGCTAACTCAAGATAAGCGTACAAAACAAATACCCATTACCTGGAAACAAAGAAAAATTTAATGAAACAAAACAAAATAAAACTTTAAAACACCTTCCCCATTCTCTCTAAGCTCAGAATAAGTAAACATCTTACATGATTAAAAACCCAAAGAACTCTGTAGGTGTTTCGGAACAAAAATGCAATTGATGGTCTTGGGCAGTGTTCCTGAATGTCTGCCCCCCAGATCACCTGCACCAGAATTATCTGAATGCTTGTTAAAAATGCAGACTGTCATGCTTTGCAGGCAGATTTAGTGACTATCTGGAATCTGTAGCTCAGTAATCAACCAGGTGATTCAGAGGCAGCCTAAAGCTTGAGAACCACTGGTGTACACTGGTGGTGCTGCTGCAGGTTCAGCTCATCCTCTTAGAAAATTCTGGGATCACAAGAAAAATCAAGTTGCTGTTGCAACGTGGAAGGCAGTGTGAAACCAACAGCAGTGAAACAGCAATGCCATTTCTAGATCAAAATGTCTTTCCTTTTTCAGTGGAAAAGGACAGCCACATTGTTAAGGCACTGATATTTGTCGCGGAACAGTACCATGCTGTGTTCATGGATTCCCTTAGTCTGAAGTACCAGTATGCAAACACAAGGCCGAAGTCTGGACCGTTCTCAGTAAGAAGTAAGATAACGGGTAAAGGGTTTCCTGACTGGAGAAAGTTCATGTTGGAGCACGGAAATAAAAAAAGGAGTCCAGATAGTCTTGTGGAGGCATCTAATAATGTGTAAGAACTACAAAGGTCAAAAGCCAGCGGGAAACTTAAAAAACCCACAACCGTCGTGTTGTGGGCAGAAGAGAGTTGTGGTCATGTAACTTGGGAGTTTAAGCTTCTTCTACCGTGGCCAGTTTGTCTTCAGTGTACATCTATATTGTCTTCTCTGATCCTGCTCTCTTTGCCACTAATACATATTATATTTTGCATGTTTACTATATTCATATATATGTATATGTTTTCTGGTTTCTAAGTAGTGTTGGTAGGCTGAGTTCAATTTATGCTGGAATATTAGGCAAGTGCCCATGTGGCTCTTGATGTGCATTTGATACAGGTCACAGACAAATTGCAATGTGTTTGTCAGACTCAGTCTCCTGAAAAGTGTGGGGTCTCATATTTCAACCTGTATAACTTACAGTGTTGCTTTAGTGTACTGTCGTACATTCAAACAAAAACAACAAAATCGACCTCGCTTGATTTGGATGATGCCTGAAGCCCTATAGCAGACACTGCCCAGGATACAAGGGCTGTGAAACGTATTTATGTGAGGTAAGGTATAGTGGGATATAAAATCCAAATAAAGGTCTTGGTTACTCACGTACAGCAAATGTGGTAGCATCAATCCCTTCTACCCAAGAGCTGAAATAATTTATAATTAAAATTGCAAAGGAAAAACATTGACCATTGACAACTGCAGAGTCAATGTCAATGACCAAGAATGATCTAAAAGTAGGGAAAACACCTGCTATGATTCTTGTATGTAATATTTGACAAAGTATTTTTCTTTAAAGGGTGGTGAGGGTGGACTAGCTCCTTTCTCAAATAAAATTTCCACAATGTCCCAAAAATGTCTCCCCAAAAGAGACAAAACTCTCAAGTGCAATCTGAAATGAAACAGAATTCTAGACAGTGACAAAAAGAAACCATCGCAGTGGGGATGGCGAGGGATAGACTGATTATCAAATCTTTACTGATTGTAGATCAAGTTTCATAAAACATAACATTTTTGTGATTTCTTGTGCAGTCAACAAGTTTTGTTTTAGTTGTGCTTACATTATATAACTGTGAAGCCTGAACACTGGTTGTGTTTTTAATTCACACATTTCAAGAAAACCATACATTCAAAATATTCTCCATATATAACAAATTCAAGAAATGCAACACGAAATTCGCCAAGAAATTAATCTGTAGAAAAGAAACATCATTTAAAAAAGTTGCACACGGTCCACTATTCAGGCTGCGAGTACACATTTACTGTATTACAGCACATTATTTTTTTTAAAGTTTGTTTCCAACAAAAACATAAATCATCACATTTTAAAAGAGACCCATACTAAGTTTTCAGGTAAGTGCCAGACGACCGGCCAGTAACAGCTACTTACCAGTGTCTTCCCCAGGCCCAGAGGGACTGGACTGTCTGCACAACTGTAGACGGTGATAAGCAAGGCAAAGTTATATATCATGTTCAGCCATCGACTAAACACTTTTCTGCTCCAAGTGCCATGTTTTGAAACACCCAACTCATAGAATGCAATTACCAGAAGACGGGGTGCATCTAACACTTCGATGTAATCCACACAAACCTAGTACACAACCTTTTAAAATGTGCCTATGCTCTGCTGAGACGGAGCCTATGGTCTCTGTGCAGGGCAGAGGCTGCAAGATCATTTTGGTTCTGAGCTCTAGTTGTGCTTTGCCCTGCTGCCTTTAAGGTAGCTCTTCCACCTCTTGACAAATTCTTTGAAGATTGGGGACTCATCGATGGTGCTGAGTAGCTGCAGCTGATTGATGTGGGTGGTGTGGTAGTCCCAGCGGGCCAGGTTGGGGGCAATGCCAAGCATGAAGTGGCGGAGGTCGTAGATGGTTCCTGAGCCAGTGTCGTACAAGGGGAGCATGGCTTTCAGGGATTCCATACCACGCTCATACAAGGACCTCGCTTCTTTGCCGAGTTTTTCCCCTGCAGTTTCTTTTAAGTCATACAGCCCGATTAAAGAATACATAAAGCCATTCAAAACGAAAGAGCTAGGTGTGGTTGGATATTCTTCATACCAGTCGTGTTTATTCATAAACACAGCCTTAACTCCATGCTGCTCGGACAGAAACTTGTAAGGGGCTGTTGCCCTTAAAGCTGAACTGAGGAATAAATGGTCCTTTGTCAATAGATAGGCCCTGACTAAAGTAGAAATGGCTTGCCCTTGGGCCATAGCAGAGTACCACCCCGGCTCTAAAGACTTGAACCCCTCTCCTAACTTGCGGGTCACCATAATCGGCCAGCCACCTTTCTCATCCTGGTTCCTTACCAGCCAGTCACTGGCAGCGAAGAATGCAGCCATGTGAGCCGTGGTGGAGATGGTAATGTTGTCGAGGAATCCTTTCCCTTTTGCAATCAACCTAACCACCTTTTTGGGCATTATTTTGGTTGGCTTGACGGCTTTTGTGTTGGAAAGACCCACTCCTTTCCTGAGGTCAGTGACCAGGTCCCTTGTAACCGTGCTCCATGAAGTTCTAGGCCCAATGCCATAGTATATGTCTCTTTCTTTAAAAGCAATTAGTTGGGTATTTGAGACATAATGTATGGTGAAGAGCTGATTCTTTTCTGTGGTCTCTAGAACCACAGACACACTTCCATTTGTCAAGAACTTGAGGTCAAATGAAATAATAAAATCTTTCGTGTTCCCCAGTTGCAAGGATACACCTTCACTGGTTTCTGTAGGGGGAGAATTTACCAACAAAGACTGGTTAGAAGAAAAGCTCCTTATATTAAAAGTTAATTGTAATTTATCCTTGATAACCACTAACCATACAAAATTAGCACTTCACTACTTTGTGTCTGATCATCATCATCATCATCGTTATCATCATCATCAATTATTTCACTAAAGTCACCATAAATAAATCATAGAACTGATGAGTCTATGATGGCTTGTAAGCATCAGGCCTGTCTAGTTCCTATTAGAGGCTTAAGAGCAAATGGATAAGGTATTGTTGATCAAACTGCCTTTTCTTTTTTTTTTTTAAATTTTTATTTATTTATGATAGTCGGGGAGAGAGAGAGAGAGAGAGAGAGGCAGAGACA
Source organism: Vulpes vulpes (assembly GCF_048418805.1). NCBI lineage: Eukaryota > Metazoa > Chordata > Mammalia > Carnivora > Canidae > Vulpes > Vulpes vulpes. The sequence continues at coordinate 72,954,198 of NC_132794.1, read as the reverse complement.
CAGGCAGAGGGAGAAGCAGGCTCCATGCACCGGGAGCCCGACGTGGGATTCGATCCCGGGGCCCCAGGATTGCACCCCAGGCCAAAGGCAGGGGCCAAACCACTGTGCCACCCAGGGATCCCTAATATATCCTTTTTAAAAAGATTTTATTTATTTGAGAGAGAGAGAGAGAAGCAGGCTGTCCACTGAGCAGGGAGACCAATGCGGAGCTTGATCCCAGAACCCTGGGATCATGACCTGAGCTGAAGACACACACATAACAGGCTGTGCCACTCAGGTGTCCCTAATATACTCATTTTATTAAAAGAATAAAAATAACTAAAATAGGCTCAGTGCATAATATTGTGAGAAGCTAGAAGAATGGCTTATACATGAATTAAAAATTTTAATTTAATTAACATTTAGTAGGTATTTACTATATTCTAAGTGCTTTACTCATATTAACTCATTTAACTCATTTATAGGAGTAGTGCTACTATTACTCTCACTTTATGGCTAACGGAGGGAAGTAACTTGCTTAAGATACAAAATGTTGAACGTAGGTTGCCTAGTTTGGTTCCACAATACACATTCTTTTTTTCTTTTTTTAAGTTTCATTTTTTTGTAATCTCTATACCCAACATGGAGCTCGAACTCCTGACCCTGAGATCAAGAGTTGCACATTCTCCTGGCTGAGCCAGCCAGGAAACCTCAAGATACACTCTTAAATACTAACTGATGCTGAAAACGATAAGGTTTGTTTTCAGGTATTTGTTGGAGTTGTGAATAAATTTCAGAAAATTAAGCAGGGGCCTAGGTAGTCAACCAAAAGTGAGGGGTATTGGGGGAAGTTGAAGGGGAAGCAGAGGTTTTGGAGTTTAAAAAGAAGAAAAAAAAGCCAAAACCTTGTTTGAATTGTTTCTCTTCCACTTCCTAGCTCTGAGATGTTCAAGATGAAATAGCTCTTTGAACTTCAGTTTCTTGATGTTAAAAAGAGATAATATTACTTTGCAAGGTAATTGTGAGGATTAAAAAAAAAAGAAAGTCGCTTGGAACAAAGTAAAAATTGATAGTGATTATGATTATTATTATTCTGAAGCTACTGGCCTTCAGAGGCTGATAAAATAATAACAGCTGTTTTATCTGGCAAATTATCAGACAGGAAATTTCTCTTGCATATCTATAGTACAATGACGGCAGATTCCCAGAAAGTTGGCTTTCTGAATACTGCTGGTCTAGGTCTACCAAGAAAAGAAAGAGAGCATATTACAACCCAACAGCAGCAGCAGCAGCAGCAAGAACAACGCCAATGACAACAACAAAAAATAGGTAGTACATATTTTATATATAACCTTACAGGTAAATATGAATACCTTGATCTCTATTAAACTTATGTTTTTGAAAAACATGCCTATGTGTTATCTCGTATGATCCTTGCAATAATCTGAGGCTGGCAGAGCAGGAATTACTACTTCCATTTTAGAGATAAAGATATGGAAGTTTTGCAAGGTTAAAAGGTTTGCCCAAGCCAAATGCTAATTAGCAGTAGGGTAGGGACCAGAAACCAGGATTGCAGGATTCAAGTCCAAAGACTGTGAAAAAAAAAAAGGATACTGGAAATGGAACGCTCATGAGCATAATTGGTGGAAGAGTTATTTCTCTTAAACATAGTCACAGAATCAGGTTGAGGAGTTCCTGAGGAAATCTTTAGGGTGTCAACCGGAGCAAAGACAAAACGTGGACTGATGATAGTGTTTACAGTGTAATTAGCTTGGATAGTCTTAGTATGTTGGGCTGGTAGTTAAACTCCCCCAATACTGGACTCCACCAGTGTGGATATAATTGATCCAAGGCTCTTAATGATTTCATATGATGGAACAACCATGGGAGTTGTATAAGGAATGAGAACACCTTGACAGACTTACAACATTAAATGATGCTTCGAGTGACTTTTTAAACAGTGACTTCAGAATCCTACTTCTAATTAAAAAAATCCATTTCATCTGGAAAAATGTCAACATGCAATCTCTCTCTTAACTAGCATTTTCCTCCATCTAATGGAGGTAAAATGGAATCTGATGCTCAATATAATAACATTCCTGAAACACTACAGGATTCTGAATTGACTGATGAATCACTCAAGTTTCAATTATATTCAGCAGAGAAGGGTATATTGAGAGCTAGTTATTTTTCATTCTTAGGGTAATGCCTCATTAATTAGGGCAGTATCATTAACCATGACATCCATTTTCCTGAGACTGGATAATAGGTATCCAACTTTAGAAGTCCAAATGGGAGGAGGCTGAAGAATTGCCTATTTTCCTCCCAGAATTCCATTCTAATTTACTGTATGAATACAAATCTAATGAAATGATATGGTCTCACTATAAATGATATGTTTCACTATAAGAGATTAGTTCAGAGAACCAAGTAACAATTGATGTCACAGGATGTAACCTTTCAAAAAACTATTTTCCTAAAACCCCAAAACCACCAGAGGGAGTTACTGAGCCACACAGGGAAGTCCCAATCCTCCACATGAAGCAATCAACAGACCAGCCTCTTCTTCACAACAATCTTGTAAGTCTTTTGATTCCCATTTTCTAGATATACAGAGTAGCTAAATAACCTGTCAGCATCACTGAGAAGGATCCAAATGGTAGCAAGTGGAATGTGAGTGTGGTTTTGGCAACCACTCTGGAAATGTAGCAGGCAAGGTTTGAGCATAATATTATCTGGAGACTCCTGCTTTAAAGCTGAATATAAAGTTTTTGGTTTCCCATTTTTTTGAAATCCGTGACTCCTTTCTCTGAGCAGTTAAACCTGGGAGTCACTACAAGTGTTTATTCTTGGCATATGCAGTTGGGTAATGTCCCTTTAGGCAACAAAGGATGATAAACACTTAAGGGCAGTCTTTAAATCAATGTTTTTACATGCAACACAAACCATTCATTCATTTTAATCAACAGGTTTACTAGATGCAGTGAGAAGAGGCATGAGGAATACCTAGAGATAAGGGCCAGGCAGAGGAAGAGAAGCTCACTAAGTCTGGGAAAGAATGTCATGGAAATGGAGTGGACAGAGTGTTTCCAGAAAGGGAAAGCTAATTTAATTTAACAGAGCACAAATCAGGAAGAGGAACAAAATATTATTCAACAAACAAAACAATAAAAATATGATGTAGACCCATGTTCTGGTTCTTTCTTCTAGACAACTTTATTTCCTTTCAGGGAAAAAAATTCAAGGTCCAGAAAAATAAAAGGCCAACGCATTTGGTCCCTGGTCTTCCAGGGATTCACCTTACTGAGGCCTAGGCTTATGTGTACAAGTTCCAATTTCTTCTCAACAGTGATTCTCAACAGTGAATTGATCTCCCATGAGGTCTATGCCCTCTGAAAAGCTTCATCTCCCCATACCTGTGCTTCAATACAACAGTCTCACCTCTTTGAGTCCCTTCTCCTGCTCTGAGCAACAAATCTCATGTAACTCCAACTCACTTGCCTCAAACACTTGGATCAAATGCACCCTCAGGCATGCCCAAGATATCAAAACAAGCACCCCATTCCCAGTTAGCACACTCCCACCAACAAGGAGTTCCAACTGTGAGCAGCTTGCGTTCCACTGGCAGAGTGACTGTCACAGAGTTCTCTCCCCCATATATTTAAAACCACCTTAGGAAGTAGTTTTATCTCCAGCTATGGGCTGCAGAATGAAGAAGTACTGTGAGGGTCCTTCACACGGTATGAGGAGACTTATCTTTTGTATTACTTTGGGCATCTGGAAGTGCACAATGAAATCTACTGCTCTAAATAGGATACAGTTCAAAGAACTGTTCTAGAAAACTTGCTAGCATTTGAGATCATCAAGATAAGGGCTGCTGTTTTCCACCCTAATCCACACAACACTATCAATTAGTACAAAAATAAGCTTAGATAGAAACAAATACAAATGTACTTTTGCAAAGTCTAATCATTTTCTGCTACAATAACCTTTTAGGTATCACAAGCTACATATTCTTAAATATCTCCACATACTTTCTCACCAGTCAAGCAGACATGCCCTATCTACTAAAATACACAGAATACCGTAGGAGAAAAGAAGTTCTAGTCACAGAATAAAAACTAAAGGTCACCCATTATTTGCACTGCATTAAGCACTCATAAATCCATTACTTAAGGCCATCTAGAATGAGTAGATTTGTACTGTGGCTTTCAAGGTCTGTGAATTACATAGTCATCAATAAAGAACAAGGAGAGAATACAGAAGAGGTCTTATAACCTTTTCTCTCGTTTTATTTACTGACTGCAAGGTTGGTGGTGGTGGTGGGGGGGGGGGAATGAGTTCTGTTCTTGACAACATTTCCCCATAGAGTATTAGGCCTGAGGTGCTAACTAAAATTATTTCATTGTCTTTTTAAGTAATGGACTCATTAATTCTCATGGATATTGATTAGTGGAGAAAAATACATTACATCCTAATTAATGAGACTGTCTTACTAAAAGGGGAAATGTTGCATAAAGTTAATTTGATTTTATAAATGAAATGGTTTTATATGAAGTTTGAGACAATCTAGTACATTAACAAAACTCAATATGAGAAGCAGGCCTGGTTGCTAACGCTATCATAGCTCAAAAAAATAAAAGCTGCTGGTAAAAAACAGACAAAGGAAAGGACGGCTCTCTTATAAAGAAAAATTTCTACCTTAATGCAAAACAGTTTAAAAGCTAAAGAATTAAATACTGTATTGAAATACTAAAATGAACCAAAGAGTATCATTCCTGTGAGACACAGATCCCTGGAAGGAGATACATACCATGCAGTAACCTGGATCTTAATATTCAATCAATGGCTTGCCTTTTCACACAGTAAATATTTTCTTCATAATCTTGAATTTTTAGCTGTTCTTTTTCTAGGGATTTCACTTGGGTGACACCGCTTGTTTCTTTATATAAAGGGTCTGCTAATGTACTTTTTAAAACCATAAAAACAATTTTAAGGGAGTATCAGGTGCCATAAATCAACATAAAATTACCAGACACACATAGTAATACATTACTTACCTGGAGCAATGAACTGTTTAACATTGGTGAATCTAGACTTCTCAGCCACACTAGCCATAAAGCAGCCCTTTGGCACGGTCCAGTCATTAGGCTTGTTTTTGTCCCTGTCTTCTGCGGTTTCATACACCTCTATGTGAGGGGGTTTCTCAGTTAGATTCTTGCTGTAATGACTTAACCCATATTGTGCAATCTGGATTGGGTAGAAATAGCCTTGCGGTCCCCACTGTGTAGATAAAGGTACACCTATAAAACGGAGAAACAAAATAAATCACCATGTCTGGACACTTAAGAGCCTACTGTGAACACTACTCTTTACTGTTTTACCTCTGAGGCATGTTATAGGCTTATCAGCAACTTTTAAGCTTCTGCATTATGCTGTTTTCATAATTATTAAAAACTAGTACTGAATCAGATATGAAAAACAAAAGAGGTTTATCCACTCTTGTTCAGTATTTGTTGACAGACAGCAATGCAATGTTGTAGATTACCTTTTCAGGACTGACTTTTTACATGTTGCTCATAGCAAAATGTTGCTCATAGCTATAGATGTCTTGTTTCATAACTTTGTTTCATACATTCAAATTTTGTACAATATTTATTTTTAAAGATTTTATTTATTCATAAGAGACAAAGAGAGAGAGATAGAGGCAGATGCAGAGGCAGAGGCATAGGCAGAGGCAGGGGGAGAAGCAGGCTCCACGCAGGGAGCCTGATGTGGGACTTGATCCCAGGACTCTCGAATCACGCCCTGGGTCGAAGGCAGGAGCTAAACCATTGAGCCACCCAGGCGTCCCCAATTTTGTACAATTTAAATACACGTAGATAATATTACCACAGGTTCATCCTAAAATATTAATCATGAAATTTTCTTAAATGTTTGTACTTAACATTCAAGTTAATTACATACTCATCTCTTTCTCCAATATCAAGATGTGGTCTTTTTTTCAAAATATTTTATTTATTTATTCAAGAGAGACACAGAGAGACAGAGAGAGAAAGAGAGAGAGAGAGGCAGAGACATAGACAGAAGGAGAAGCAGGCTCCATGCAGGAGCCTGATGTGGGACTCGATGTGGGGACTCCAGGATCACGCCCTGGGCCAAAGGCAGACGCTCAACCACTGAGCCACCCGGGCATCCCAAGATGTAGTCTAATACCTATATCATCTGACAGATGAAATATTTGCCTAAGGGGCCAGTTATGACTAGGCAACTTAAAGTATAAACACAGCTTGCAATTCTTTTTTATATCCTTCATGTCAAAATGTAATGCTTGAGAACAAGGCATGTTTTTTTAATGAATTAAAATTGCACACTTAACCATATATTTTTGACATAGTTCACTCATGGATTACCTCTATTAAGGTTCTAAACAAAACTTTTGAATGTTTGGTATTAGTGGTTTAGTAATTTCCTACCTGGGAAATACAATAATATTACAGTGTACAGAATTTGGTCTATGTGTTGAGAGATAAGCTTCTCTCTGCAGTTCTAAAATAAATTAACAAGCATCAGATGGGCACAGCAGAAAGAAACTAAGAACCCACAAAACCATATGTGTGATGTAGTTTCAAAACAGTTTAAGGATTTAGGAACCATAAGGGCTAAGAAATCTAGGCTACAGATAAGTTCTAGACTTTGTATTTTTTTCTCCAAGAGGAGACTTTTTTCCTCAAAACTCAAATAGAATTATTTTCACTTAATGAAAGGAAGGTTTATACAATATCTCATTAAAGATGGGTAATAATTGAAACAATGTACAACTAACATAAGAACTGATACACTGATCAATGAACAATAACAGGCCAGAAACATATTCTGCTATTCAAAATATTTTAACAATGAAGACTGCATCATGAACCAACTGGGGGAAAAAGATCATTCAGTACATATGAGAAGAAAAATCTGAAATTACCCTGACCTTGTACCATTTACCAAAATACAAATCAATTTAGCTGGCCTAAAGAGTTGAATGTAAAAAAACACAAACCTAATACAAGTATTAGAGAAAATACAGATGAACAGCTGATTATAGTATGGCAATAATTTTCGAAGCCATAAAAGAAGTTTAAAAAAGTCTTTAAGTTCAGTAAACAGGATTTAAAACTTCTAAGACTAACAAATCATAAGTAAAATGAAAGACAACCAAATTGAAGAAAATATCTTTAACAAATGCAATAAAGTATCATTGTCCTTAATCTATATATAGCAAAGTTCACAGGAATAGAGATCCCACTAATCACATAAGAAAAAGGGGAACAATATACAGATCTTATGATGAGTAGAAAAGCATATGAAAAGGGTACGTCACCTCACTGACTGTTACAGAAAGGGAATCATGAGGTCCCTTTGTAAACAACAGATTAAAAAACAAATGTTCCGTGACAGCAAGAGCTGGGTGACAAGAGCAGCCTACGCTCTGCTCTTGGAGGTACAAGAAGGTTCAACCTTCTTGGAGAGCGGTTTAGCAAAATAGATCAATTTATATTATTTGACATGGAGTTAACTTCCTAGGAAAGTACTCCTAGACTATAATTAAAAATAGCAAATGAGTAACTATGACTATCTATACTATCATTACGTGTAAAAGCAAAAAAAAAAAAAAAAAAAAAAAACAAACCTGGAAATGACCTAAGTAGCCAACTAAACGAAAGGACTGCAAGTATTACACATATCATGGCATATTCTTATTATGAATACTAGTCATTAAAATAGTCAAGATTCAACAAGGGGAAATAAGATATTTTACAGAAAAAAAGGAGAATATAAAATTGACTATATAGCATGATCCCAATTTGTCTAAAAAATGTCTCTACAACAACAAGATTGGAAAAACAATCAAAATATTATTTAACAATGGTTATGGGTACTCTTCACTTTTTCTTTAGCATCTAAAACATCTATTAATATTATATATATATATATATATATATATATATATACACATACACACACACACACATATGTAAAAGACATATTTAAAAAAGATTTTATTTATTCATGAGACACAGAGAGAGGCAGAAACACAGGCAGGGAAAGAGGCAGGCTCCATGCAGGGAGCCCGATGTGGGACTCGATCCTGGGACTCCGGAACCATGCCCTGGGCCGAAGGCAGGCACTCAACTGCTGAGCCACCCAGGGGTCCCTAATATTATATATTTTATAGAATTTATGTGAAAAGGTTTGGTGATGGATATCTTTGAAATCTCCTAAGAAAATATTTCCATTCTGGGCAGCCCTCGTGGCTCAGCAGTTTAGTGCCGCCTTCAGTCCAGGGCATGATCCTGGGGTCCTGGGGACCTGGGATTGAGTGCATGTTGGGCTCCCTGCATGGAGCCTGCTTCTCCCTCTGCCTGTGTCTCTGACTCTATCTCTCTCTGTGTGTCTCTCGTGAATAAATAAAATCTTTAAAAAAAAAAAAAAGAAAATATTTCCATTCTGAACACTGTATAACTAAGTATCATTACCACTATGTTAAAATATAGGCCTACATACAAAGACCTCCATACAAAAATGGTAATAATTATCTTGAAATGGTAGGAATATAAGTGAATTTGGCACTTCCTTCTTCTGGACATTTGGTAAATATATTTTAAACCTTAAAATAATAAGATATTGAAATCACTTTTCATAGAATGGGGAAAATAAATTTTAAACTAAGATATCTTAAAACACACTAAGCTCTTTCCTACGGTTAAATGACGTTTTATTATTTTTTTAAAAAGACTTTATTTATTCATGAGAGACACACAGAGAGAGGCAGAGACACAGACAGAGTGATAAGCTGGCTCCTTGAGAGGAACCTGATGCAGAACTTGATTCCTGGACTGGGATCATGCCCTGAGCTGAAGACAGACGTTCAACCGCTGAGCGCTGAGCCACCCAGGGGTCCCTAAATGACATCTTTTATTTATTTTTAAAAGATTTTAATTATTTATTCATGAGACACAGAGAGAGAGACAGGCAGAGAGAGAAGCAGGCTCCACGCAGGGAGCCTAACGTGGGACTTGATCCTGGGACTCCAGGACCACGCCCTGGGCTGAAGGCAGGCACTAAACCGCTGAGCCATCCTGGGATATCCTAAATGACATATTTTATTTTATTTTTATTTTATTTTTTTAAGATTTTATTTATTTATGAGAGACAGAGAGAGAGGCAGAGACACCAGCAGAGGGAGAAGCAGGCTCCATGCAGGGAGCCTGATGTGGGACTCGATTCCGGGGCTCGATCCCGGGGCTCGAACCCGGGACTCCAGGGTCATGCCCCTAGCCAAAGGTGGGCACTAAACCGCTGAGCCACCCAGGGATCCCCCTAAATAACATATTTTAAAGTCAAATTCTATTTGGCTTTCTGATCAATCTTAGGTTTGAAATACAAATTCCAAAATGTAGCAATTATACTCATAAGAAAGGTCTGAAAGACAATGAAAGACAGTATGTAATAGACTATAAGAGTGGGGGATCCCTGGGTGGCGCAGTGGTTCGGCGCCTGCCTTTGGCCCAGGGCGCGATCCTGGAGACCCGGGATGGAATCCCACGTCGGGCTCCCGGTGCATGGAGCCTGCTTCTCCCTCTGCCTGTGTCTCTGCCTCTCTCTCTCTCTCTCTGTGACTATCATAAATAAATAATAATAATAAAAAAATTTAGACTATAAGAGTGTAGCATAAAAGGTCAGAGAAAATGGTGTCTATGTGTTATCTTGTTCCGAGGATTTTATTTTATTATTTTATTTTTTTAAAAGATTTTTTATTTATTCATGAGAGACACAAAGAGAGAAGCAGAGACATAGGCAGAGGGAGAAGCGGGCTCCATGCAGGGAACCCGATGTGGGACTTGATCCCGGACTTCAGGGTCATGCCCTGAGCCAAAGGCAGACACTCAACCACTGAGCCACTCAGGCATCCCTGTTCAGAGGATTTTAAACCTCCCTCGAGAGATGATACCTGGCTAATGTGGTAACAAAACTGAACTGGTACACAGACAGGTCTATTGGTCTCCTGTTCCTGTCTCCTCTCATAGGACCATAACTGTATCTTTTCATGCAAAATTTTTGGAGACGCTGTGCCTTTACCTTACTGGTGAGAATTTCAGATTCTGAGGCAGGTTAATGGAATAATCCTATTTGCTCAGGTGTGATATTCTTGCAGCCCTTAAATCACACCATCTAGAAAATTGCCCCAGGCTCAGACTTAACCTGCTCCTCCTTGCTAAGTCAGAGCAATGAATGGTCTCTGGTAATAAGCCATGGACTTGCTAGATAATTAACACCTACAACTTCTTATTCCTCAACACAATCAGGATAGAAAATACAGTGGAGCGGACGGATACCAACCTTCAACCCCACTTATGCACTTGACTCTGTCCCGGACTTCCACATTATAGCCTTCAAAGGACATAAACACACCATCAGGGTGATAGGGGGCTCTCTGTGCATAGACTTTGGAATAGCTATGAGAGAATTCAAATCGATCATAGCCATCATACTGAACCACCTTTCCATATACATCAAAATATTTCTCCACCCAAGTGAATGGAAGAAAGACTTCATTCCCCTCTCGTCTCCCTTTAATTGTGTGTTCATCATTTATGAGACAGTCAATTTCTTCATATTTGAGCCCTAACACCTTGCTTCCCCCATTGCTGTTGAAGCTCCCAACAACAGGGGGTGCTTTCTGCTGTTCCTGAGGGAATGCTTCCTCAGACTGTTTGGCCATGTGGTTCACATAGTGATTACTCTCAGATGCTGCTGCTCTTTTTTCTAATCCATCCACTCTGAAGCCACTACTCAAGTGCCGTGGAAACTGGATCGCTTTATCGCTGGAACATTTATTCCACAGAAGTACTGTGACCAAAGTGAAGAGTGTGCAGATGATAATCAAAGTCTTGTAGTTGACCCGAGCTGCCAAGCAACGCATATTCAGACCATACCTATGGAGGCAAGAAGAAAAATTCATGCAAAAATGTTATTGCAGACATTTCGTGGGATAAGGTTTTATTTTTTTTTATACTGAACCACATTAAGGCAACTTTATTCACTGCAGTAACCTGATCAGATTTAAAATTACTAACTCAAACTTTTTAGCAGAGACAAAGAAAAGGCAGAGGAGCTTCGCCCTCTTAAAATACTTAATTAGCATGACCCTCTAAAGCAGATATTCTTAAACTTTGTGACTCTCTTGGTATCTTAATAATCATTTCAAAGTTTCCAGGCCAAAAGAAATACCTAAAAGAAATCCATGTAATAAGTAGTTGGGCCCAAACAATTTAATGCATTATTTTCGTCCCAACAAGTTAGCTGTCTGAAAAAACATAAGGGTACTGCTAGCCATGTTGCCAAATTCAACAGTGAATTTTTAGTGCTCGTCCTACTTGATTTCTCAGCAGCTTGAATAGTCAATGACTCTTTCCTACTGGAAACATTTTCTTCTCATGGCTTCCGGGGCACCATCCTCTTGTGGCTCCCTCTCCTTATACACCACTAGCTGCTCCTTCTCAGTCACCTCTGATCATTCTTTCTCATCTACCTGAATCTTAAGTGTTAGCATGCCTAAGGTCTCCATCCTCACACCTCATTATCTCTATTCCCTCCTAGGTGATCTCACCCACTCTGCCAGAGCTTTCTTCAGAACTGCACACACACACATATATATCTAAGTGCCAATCCAAGTAGTTGACATCTTTACTTGGAGGTCAAATGGACTTCTGAAACAACCAAAACTTAAGTCCTAGTCTTTTCCCCCAATCTGTTTTTTTCCTACTGCTCAGACCAGAAACGTCTACTCCTTTCTTGCTCACCCTATATCTAATCATTTAGGAAATGTTGTTGGTTCTATTTTCAAATTATACCCAGAATCTGACCTCTTTTCCCCAACTCCACTGTTACCACCATATCCAAGGCACTGTCATCTTTCATTTGGAATACTGAAATCATGTCCAAACTGGTCTCCTTATTTCTACCTCCAAGTCTATTTGCAACATAGCCATTATAATGATGCTTTTAAATATAAGCCAGATCATGTCACTCTAGTCATGACGGGAAAACAATCTGATGCTGTTGCATCTGCTGGCCATATGGTGTACCAGTCAGTTGTGACTGCAATTAAAAGTAGTCCTGAAATGCCTATTGCTGATGTCACAGGGAACTATGGAAAATTATGGGATTAGTCTCCTTATTGTTTGCTATAGTAGCTCAATAACTTATTTTATGGTATAACTCCACAACTACTTTACTGTTTGTAATTCTTCATCCCTTTTTTTCTCTCAATAAACCCTTCTGGCAGTAATGAGATTTAAAGAAAAATCAAACCCAAAATGAAAATGTTTAGTGAAAATTTATACAATAATCTTCTATTTTTTAAGAAAGCTAATGGTGAAAGCGTAATTATCTATCTAAAGTAAGCTTTACACCCATTGTGGGGCTTGAACTCATGACCCCAAGATCAAGAGTTTCATGCTCTGTAGACTAAGCCAGAGAGGTGCCCCCTCATCCATTTCTTTTAATTCCAAGACAAAGTACCTTTGAGTTCTTGAAAGTCTAAAAACAACTTCAGTCTGCTCTTACCTTTGATTAACAGTTTGGTAAGATATAGAATCTCTGGTTACACATTTTTTTCTTTTGAAAAGTTGTAGGCAATGTTTTACTGTCTTAAAGCACTAAGAGAATTAGAGATGACAGGTTTGATTTCGGTCTGACACTTGTCACTTTGTACATCCTCTGGATCTTTAGTTTATCCTTGAAATTCTGCAGCTTCCCAAGAAAGTAGTACATTATGATATCTGATTTGCTATTTCAGCACTTGCTGTGTCCTTTCAATCTGAAAACTTGTGTTCTTTTATTCTGTTTAATGAGTGTAGTAGGATCTTCCTGCAGCCATAAGAATATGAGAGTTCATTTCTTGTTAAGTTCCCTCTGATTAGCTCTATTTTCTTCAGCAGCAATTTTTCTGATTATTTTAGTCTCTCTTTCATGCCATCAGTTTTGCTCACATGCCTGGTAATCTTGGTTACTCATTCATATTTATGCCTGGATGACTCATTAATCAACACAGATTTCCTCTACCATTGTGGAAATGGTCTGATTTTTGGCTAGACTGCTCTCCTGAGGAGGACTCTGTGTAGGGTAGTTAGTTACAAGCTGTGTTCCTTTAGGGTGCATGGGTAGGGTGCCAACAGGCTCTCTAAAAGCCAGAATGATGATGGTGTTTTTCTTTTGTTCTGGAGACCTAACTTGTACTCTAGAAGCCTTAGCTTTTCCCAATTTCTCTACAGGATACGTTTGATATTTTGCTTGGTGTGCATGCCTGCTATATATATATATCAATAGTCCAAGTGCAGGGATGAGAGTGGTGTAGGCAGATGAGAGGGTAGAGTTGTGCCTTTTAGTACTTGAACAAGAGAGATCTAGAAATCTGCTCAGTTATCACTTTTTGGTAGTCTTCCTACTTAGTGGTTTCTTCATTTTTTATTTCTATACATTTTACTTCAGTAGGGCATCAGGAGGGAAAAAGGCAAAGACAGAGTTTGGTCCATCTTGGAAATCATACACAGATTTAAGAGCTGGAATCCAGTAAGACTTTATCATCTGCTATGAAAAAATGCTAAAAATGCTAAAAAAACCAAAGAGTGGTATAAGCAAACCTTCAGAAATCATATATTTATAAAGGATTTCCTTATATTGTAGTACAGGCAAACTGATAACACTAAATGGTGTTTATTTAAAAAAGCAGTATTTCTTTTTTTTAAAAAATGTTTTATTTATTTATTCATGAAAGACGGGGGAGGGGGGTGCGCAGAGACACAGGCAGAGGGAGAAGCAGGCTTCATGTGGGGAGCCCGACATGGGACTCGATCACAGGTCCCTAGGATCACACCCTGGACTGAAGGCAGTGCTGAACCCTGAGCCACCTGGGCTGCCCCAATCTTTCTTTAAGCATTCCTGAAAAACACTTATGTGCCAACATTTGAATCATTTGTCAGCTATACCTAACATTTAGATCAATTAAAATGGAAATATAAAGATTTTGTCCCATCTCTGAGAAGTGTCCTTCCTCCACAATGGAGAGTGAACATGCTTATGGAACTAGACTACCATTACAATGAGACACATACATGATGGGAAAGTAAATAAAAATGAAAATAAAAAGCTTTTATTAACCTTTAGGCTCAGATTTTGTTATCTGATACCATCCCTTACTAAAAGTAATGATGGCTTCTTAGAGAAATGGAGGATTCCAGGTCTAAAGCCTTGCTATGCCAGAAAATAAAGAAAACTTTGAAATATCAGTAAGATCATAATCCAGGGGATCAAAAAAGCAGTAGGAGATAAAATGAGATCAGAAACACTGATAACTTTGAAGCTGAGATATATTCAAGGTTCACTACATTATTCTCTATACTTTTGTTTGCTTGAACATTTCCATAATCAAAAAATAGTTATCATAGCAAAAAGACACAAGACAAGAATCAACCTGAAAGGTCCCTTTCACCATTAGTCAAAGTTGTAAGAATTATGATTGATATTAACTGAAATAATAAAAATCCACGAGTCTACAATCATAGTCTAAAAGGAGAAAGTCAGAAAGAAACCCAAAAAACAAACATATCATCTTCTGATTTAGTTATTAGTAACTAAATGAAATTATTTATCTGGCCTTTGCAAGAGAACAAACCAATAGCTCCAGATGATAGACAATTCTGTTACTGAAAAACAGTGGCTAATGAGGTAGCAGAAAAAAATTTAAAATATCAGAAAATTAGTATTATGTGATCCCTCATGAAATGTACTCATTTACACAAGCATTATATTCAGGTATATGTCTGATAGGGACCTAGAGATTCATACTGTGCAAAGTAACACCAAATACATTATTTTTCAGTAGTAAGATGAAAAAGCTGAAACTCTACAATGAAGGGATCAGATTTGTTACCCTAATTCAGTGCTCAAATTCAATCTCATTAATGGTGACTCATCCAGATACTGTGCTTTTTGATGAGTTAAAATAAGAAGTAAATAACCGGTCATAGATCCGAGCAAAACATGTTTAATATGGATCTTTTGGGCCTTACAATTTGACTTTTAATTAATAGGAAATACAAGAGATAGAGGAACAAGTTAAATGTACATGCGACCAGACACATCTTTTTTTTTTTTTTTTTTTTTTAAGATTTATTTGAGAGAGAGAAAAAGAGGGAGCAAGCATGCACGTGGGTAGGGGGAGGGGCAGAGGAGATGGAGAGAGACTCCTCAAGCAGACTCCCCCTGAGCGCAGAGCCCCACTCGGAGCCCAATATGGAGCTCCATCCCAGGTCCCTGAGATCATGACCTGAGCCAAAACCAAGAGCAGGCCATTTAAGTGATGGAGCCACCCAGGTGTCCCTCAACTAGACATGTTTAGAAAGCAAGATATCCTGCAGGAGAGCCAGCCCTGTTGCCTCAATAAGTCAGTGGTATGAAAAGAAAGAGGACTAGGTTAGATTTTTTTTTTCCCCAAAGAGACTTATTAGGGCATATGACAACCAGATGTGAGACTTGGTCCTCCCCTGGGAAATCTGACTGTAGACTTGTTAAGAAGTGAAGATGGAAATACATACAGAAGATGTTTATTGAAAAAAGGAGGCTACAGGGCAGTCCGGGTGGCTCAGTAGTTTAGCACGGCCTTCAGCCCACGGCAGGATCCTGGAGACCCGGGATCAAGTCCCATATCGGGCTCCCTGCATGTAGCCTGCTTCTCCCTCTGCCTGTGTCTCTCATGAATAAATAAATAAAATCTTAAAAAAAAAGAAAAGAAAAAAAAAAGGAGGCTACAAAACAGCATACATAGAACAATATCACTTTAGTAAACAATGCACACATAGGTCTTTATTTTTTCATTTCTCATATGTACTGGTTTTTTAAAAAATCATTAAAATTAAGGTCAAAGTCACTTTTGTTAAAATATTAAAGGAAATGTAAATTTTAAAGCTTAAAAATGTTTATAAATATTTCGTTTTCAAAATAGGCCCTGACATTTTTTTCAGGGAAGGGGGAAAATATGGGAGAAAGGCGAATAGAAAATAAGAAAACCTTGAACACTGATATGCACTATAAACTGCCAAATAGATTTATCTAAAGGTAAAAATGATAATTTATTTTAAAGTTGCTCAAATTATAGAAAACTAACCAGAAACTTTAAAATTGCAGAAAGTAGACTGCACTGACATTTTGCTAGTACAATAACAACAGGACCTTTAACAGACCAAACCAGGGTTTTCTGCTGAGTGGTGATAAGCTTCCTACTTATTTTAAAACTTTTGACATATCTATAAACCAGATTAACCTTTCAAGTTAAAAAAGGAAAGTTTAAAAAGTCAGTAAATTCAGAAACTTTGAAACCTCATCTACTGCAGACCCTAAGATTTATTTCATTAGAAACATAATCCAATAAAAATTGGTTTTAGTACCTTTGGAGATCTAAAACAGAAAATTATATTCGGTAAGTATCATAAAGAAACTGTAAAATAATTTCTTTTCAGTAATGATGGAAAACAAAATACAACTTAGTTATCCTGTGGGAAAGCAAATTGCTCTCTTCTAAAATGATTTACAATCCAAAGAACTCTTGTGATGTAGATACTTTACTTTTCAAATTCACCTAACTGAATATTTCAAGTAACCAAGTCATTCAGTAAACATTAAATCATTTTAAAATATGAAGGTTATATTTCAGTTAAGAATATTTAAATACATTCGTAAAAAATTTCATTGAAAGAAATTTCTTTCCTCTGAATAACGCAGACCAAGGCTTGCTTGATCATTTTTTTTTCTCTTACTTACATATCTAATAATTTGTATTTCTTACAATACTTTGGTTCCAAGTAAACAGAAAAGTAGTTGTGCAACAGCTAAACTGTCTCAATCACCATCTATTCAGCACCTACTCTGTGGCAGGTAAGGCACTATCCTTGTCCCTGAAGGCCAGATTTTTCAGAAATATGCATGTAACAATAATGCTGAGATAAGAACTGTAAAAAAGTTACATAGAAATATGCTATGACACACAGAAAAGGAGGCCTATAACTCTCCCTTAATTGTTTAAGGTGTTAAGGAAAGCTTCAAGGTGGAATGAATACAACTGACAACTAAGCATGTTCCCAAATCAGGTAATCTGCACTTGCCATGCCCTCTGCCTGGCATTGCTTCCCTGGATAACAACTGGCTTGCTCCCTTACTTCTTCAGGTCACTGCTTAAGTGTTAATTTATCAGAGGGGCCTTCTTTCCCTGATTACCTTATCTAAAACAGTATTTCTCACTCCATCACTCTCTAGGTCTACACTCAGCTATATTCTTCTTCACATTTACCACACTTGGTATTATACATATTTAGCTTATTATCCATCTCCAATCCACTAGAATCTAAGTTCCATGAGGACTGGGATTTTGTTTCTCCTGTTCACTGCTGGATCCCCAGTGCCTAAAAATGTGTCCGGTTCATAGTAGACATTCAATAAAGATTTGTTGAATGAATGAATATTGTTAAGTATGCAATTTTATTTTATTTTTTAAATTTTATTTATTCATTTGAGAGACAGGGAGAGGAGGGGTATGACTGGGGGAAGGGACAGAGGGAGAGGCAGAAGAAGACCCTGGCTGAGGGTGGAGCCCAAGGCAGAGATTGATCCTATGATCCTGAGATTATGACCTGAGCTAAAATCAAGAGCTGGACACTCGACTGACTGAGTCACCCAGGCGTCCCTTATTTTATTTTATTTTATTATTTTATTTATTTTATCAAAGGCAGGAAGGGGCAGAAAGAGAGGGGGAGAGAGAGAATCTCAAGCAGGCTCCATGCTGGTCATGGAGCCCGATGTGGGGCTTGATCTCACAACTCTGAGATCGTCACCTGAGCTGAAATCAAGAGTCAGATGCTTAACTGACTTGAGCCACCCAGGTACCCTATGTATGCAATTTTTTAAAATAATAGACAATTTTGTTTTCCTTCCCATATTTGGGTATTCTGAAATCATAATCCAAATAAAGTAAACATAATTGAGACAACAGAATATGGACTGTGATGCTGTAAACTGGCCAACTCTTTTTATTTTTTATTTTTTATTTATGATAGTCACACAGAGAGAGAGAGAGAGGCACAGACACAGGCAGAGGGAGAAGCAGGCTCCATGCACCGGGAGCCCGACGTGGGATTCGATCCCGGGTCTCCAGGATCTGCCCTGGGCCAAAGGCAGGCGCCAAACCGCTGCGCCACCCAGGGATCCCGGCCAACTCTTTAAAATAGATTTACAGTTTAATTATTGCTGTTAGAAATGTTCCATCTGTTTACTGCTTGATAGACCAAGACTTAAATTACACAAATGGTTAAGTACTTTGCGATAGCTCTAACACAAAAGAGAAATGCCTAATATTTCAAGACCAGCAATGTAAAACAAGTAGTATTGTCACTATGAAGGACAAAATGAGAAGGCAACTTTGCTATCCCATTTTTTAAAAATAACAAAGTTAAAATAATCTATGATACAACTGGCTTACAATGCTTCAAATAAGATTGTATTTCTAGGTAAGCACCCCAAAGAAATTGAGTAGGCGGTATAGAGTACACAGGTATACCTCAGAGATACTGCAGGTTAGGTTCCAGAACACTGCAATAAAGGAAATATCACAATATGACAAGAGTAATTTTTTAGTTTTCCAGTGCTTTTGAGTACACTGTTAATAGACTATTATGCTTAGTTGACTACAATGTAGTCTATTAAGTGTGCAACAGTATTATGTCTAAAAAAACAATGTACAGACCTTAATTAAAAAACACTTTATTGGGCAGCCCAGTGGCTCAGCGGTTTAGTGCTGCCTTTGGCACAGGGCCAGATCCTGGAGACCCGGGATCAAGTCCTGTGTTGGGCTCCCTGCAGGGAGCCTGCTTCTCCTTCTGCCTGTGCCTGTGCCTCTCTCCCTCTCTCTCTGTGGATCTCTCATGATGAAATAAATAAAATCTTAAAAAAAAGACAAAACACTTTATTGCTAAAAAATTCTAATCATCACATAAGCTTTCAAGGAGTTGTAATCTTTGCTGGCGGAGGGTCTTGCCTTGATACTGATGGCTGCTGAGAGATCAGGGTGGTGGATGCTGAAGGTTGGGGTGGCTGTGACAATTTCTTAACATAAGACAACAGTGAAGTTGGCCCTTATCGATTGACTCTTCCTTTCACAAAATGATTTCTCTGCAGCATGGATGGGTTTGAAAGCATTTTACCCAGAGTGGAACTCCTTCCAAAACTGGAGTCAATCTTCTCAAAACCTGCTGCTGCTCTATCAACTAACTTTATGTCTTATTCTAACTCCTTCATTGTCATTTTAACAATCTTCAGAGCATCTTCACCAGAGTAGATTCCATTTCAAGACACTACCTTCTTTGCTCACCCATAAGAAGCAACTCATCAGTTAGTTTTAGCTTGTGATTGTAGCAATTCAGTCCCACCTTCAGATTCCACTTCTAACTCCAGTTCTCTTGCTATTTCCACTACATCTACAATACTTCTTCCGCTGAAGTCTTGAACCTCTCAAAGTCCTCTATGAGGGTTGGAAAACATTTCTTCCAAACTTCTGTTAATGCTGGTATTTTGACCTTCCTCGTGAATGCTCTCAATGCCATTTAGAATACTAAATTCTTTCCAGAAGGTTTTCAATTTACTTTGCCCAGATCCATCAGAGGAATTGCTCTCTATGGCCGCTATAGCCTTATGAAATGTATTTTTTTTTTTTAAGGGAGAGAGTGTGTGTGCTCACGAGGCAGGGCAGAGGCAGAGAGGAAGAATCTTAAGCAGGCTCCATGACCAGCATGGAGACCAATGTAGGGCTCAATGTCACAACCCTAAGATAATGACCTAAGCCAAAATCAAGAGTCAGACACAACCAACTGAGCCACTCAGGTGCTCCTGAAATGTATATCTTAAAGTAATAAGACTGAAAAGTTGAAATTCCCCTTGATCCATGGGCTACAGAAGAGCTGATGTGTTTGCAGGTATGAAAACAATATTAACCTCACTGTACATCTCCATCAGAGCTCTTGGGTTACTAGGTGCATTGTCAGTGAACAGTAATATTTTGAAGGACTCTTTTTCTTCCAAACAGTAGGTCTCAACAGTGGGTTTAAAAATAAAATTCAGTAAATTGTGTTATAAAGAGATGTGTCACCATCTAGGCTTTGTTGTTCCATTTACAGAGCACAGGCAGAGTGCATTTAGCTTAATCTTAAGGGCCCCAGGATTTTCACAATGGTAAATGACTCCTGGCTTCAACTTTAAGTCACCAGCTGCATTAGCCCCTAACCAGTCAGCCAGCCCATCCTTTGAAGCTTTGAGTCCAGGCATGGACTTCTCTCCAGCTATGAAAGTCTGACATGACATCTTCTTCCAATATAAGGCTGTTTCATTCAACGCTGGAAATCTACTGTTTAGTATAACCACCTTCATTAATTACCTTGGCTAGAACTTCTGGATAACTTGCTGCAGCCTTCTGTATCACTGCTTGCTGCTTCACCTTGCATATTTATGTTATGGAGATGGCTTCTTTCCTTACACCTCAGGATCCAACCTCTCCTAGCTTCAAACTTTTCTTTTGCAGCATCGTCACCTCTTAGCTTACGTAGAATTACAGAGAGTTAGGGCCTTGCTCTGGATTAAGCTGTGGCTTAAGGACATGTTGTGGCTGGTTTGATCTTTGATGCAGACCACTAAAACTTTCTCCTATCAGCAATAAGGTTACTCTGCTTTCTTATCACTCGTGTGTTTACTGGAGTAGCACTGTTAATTTCCTTCAAGAACTTTTCCTTTGCATTTACCACTTGGCTGTTTGGCACAAGAGGTCTAGCTTTTGGCCTGTCTCTGCCTTCAACATGAATTTCTTATTGAGCTTAATCATTTCTACCTTTTGATTTAAAAACACAGACATGTGACTCTGAACACGGAGAGGCCATGGCAGGGTTTTAACTGACCTAATTTTGAAATTGTTGTGTTAGGGAATAGGGAGGCCCAAGGACAGGGAGAAAGAATGGCCAGTCCAGGGAGCCAGAACATATGTAACATATAGCAATTAAGTTTGCTGTCTTTTATGGGCACAGTTCATGGACCCCCAGAACAATTACAATAATAACATCAAAGATCACTGATCACAGATCACCATAATAAATTGAAAAAGTTTAAAATATTGTGAGTCACCAAAATGTGACACAGAGACAAGAAGTGAGCAAATACTACTGGAAAAACGATACCCATAGACTTGTTTGACGGACGGTTGACATAAATTTTCAATTTATTAAAAAAAAAGACACAAACTGCAATAGATGTGAATTGCAATAAAACAAAACACCATAAAATGAGGTATGTCTATATTACGTGATTCACATTTTACAGACAAAGGGACTAGGATATAACAGCCCACAAGAGATTCACTTAAAAAGGACAGGGCAAAAGCCAAGATAGGTGGGAACTTAAACATGGTTAAAAATTGTGTTTCTTTATATTTTATGAATGGTGAAACAAACAGGTTTTGTAAATGTTAAGTAATTTATCCTAAGTTACATGATGGTTCAACTTGAAATCTGAACTGACTCCAAACCTTGTGTTCTGATGTGTCATAAAGTATCTTTGAGCAGTTATAGATTGTACTTTAGAAGCTGAATACTATCCTTCCCCAGAATATATTCTAATTTATAACAGGTTACCACCCTGTGAATTGAAGTCAGCGATCAAGGATGTTATTCTAGACAGAGTTGAATTTTGACCATGAATCCATAGTTTGCATAGGTAAAATACAATTTTAGAAAAAGTTACCTATTCTAAAAATTTATTAGTATCTCTGAATGAGGCTACTGGAATTTTTAAATTTTCTTCAAATCTAACAATTATGACATATTAATATTAGAAAAGAATAGAAAGGAGTTGTAATTATGAATATATATACATGTATATGTCATCTAATAAAACTACCTGCTTTCCACATGGGTTAGAATAATTAAGCCCTTGAAAAATAGGATCCTCAGTGGCCCCACATACCCAGCAACAGCTTACAAATGCTTTACAATAACTCATTTTTGCTAATAATTATTGTAATGTACTGGGATAACTTGTCCAAGAAAAACCTTTCTCTAGAGATAGAAATGGAGCTTACTAATAACAGTTTCATCAGTCCATGTTAATTTGAGGCTTTGAAAATAATGTACTGGTGTCTTAAAAACTCCAAGGTGGCAGTATATAAGGAAAGTAACTAGCATTAATATAAGAAATTAAGAATAGGGGCACCCTGGGTGGCTTAGCGGTTTGGCACCACCTTCAGTCCAGGGTATGATCCTGGGGACCCAGGATCGAGTCCTGCATCAGGCTCTCTGTATGGAGCCTGCTTCTCACTCTGCCTGTGTCTCTGCCTCTCTCTCTCTCTGTTTCTCATGAATAAATAAATACAATCTTTAAAAAAAAAACAAAAGAAATTAAGAATATAAGAAAGAAATTTTTTTATTATTTATTTATTTATTTTTTATAAAGTTTATTTATTTTTATTTTTTTTATTTATTTATGATAGGCACACAGTAAGAGAGAGAGAGAGAGGGAGAGACACAGGCAGAGGGAGAAGCAGGCTCCATGCACTGGGAGCCTGACGTGGGATTCGATCCCGAGTCTCCAGGATCGCGCCCTGGGCCAAAGGCAGGCGCCAAACCGCTGCGCCACCCAGGGATCCCAAGAAATTTTTTTTTAAAGATTGTATTTGTTTATTCATGAGACACACAGAGAGGCAGAGACACAGGCAGAGGGAGAAGCAGGGTCCATGCAGGGAACCCAATGTGGGACTCGATCCCGGGTCTCCAGGATCACACCCTGCGCTGAAGGCAGACACTCAACCGCTGAGCCACCCAGGCGTCCCAAGAAAGAAATCTTTAGTAAAAAAAATTTTTGTTCCATGACTATCTTTTTTTATTTTTTAAGATTTATTTACTTGAGAGAGAAAGAGAGAGCAGGAGCAGAGGGGATGGACAGAGAGAGAGGGATTAAATAAAAAACAAAAAATTATTCCATAATTTTTTAAAGATTTTATTTATTTACTTGAGAGAGAGAGCTCAAGAGAGAGCAGGAACAGGGCAGGGAGGGGCAGAGGGAGAGGGAGAAGTAGATTCTTCTCTGAACAGGGAGCCTTAGGGCTCCATCCCAGGACCCTGGTTTTATTACCTGAGCCTAACGCAGACACTTAACTGACTGAGCCACCCAGGTGCCCCCATGACTATCTTCTTATTAGCAGTAACAACTGCCACCAAACCAAAAAAAAAAAAAAAAAAAAAAGAAAAAAATTCCTTTAATATAAATACTTTAACTTTTTTTTTTTTTTTTTTTTTACTTAGTCTTGGATACATATTATCTCTAACTTCAGAATGAAAATTACCTATGGCATCAAAGTTCAAATTATCTACTCAGTTACTCATCACAAATATGCTTTGAAGCAAGTTAAGCCAATACTGCCATTTTATCTGCTATTCTCTTATAAACATATCTATTGCAGAAAAGGAAAAAAACAAACAATAAAAATGAAAAACTTTAAACACAGAGATGAAGGAGAGTCATCTAATGAGGAATACATTAACTGTATAAATAAAAATTCAAAAGAACTTGGGAGTTGGGAGAAGATACACTTGTGGTACTGTACTCTATCTGCAAGGAGACCTGAGACCACCTGGTATTTTCTATTATCCCAGAGTGTAGAAGCTCACAGTTTTTTCCCAATTTTTTTTATTGTGCTAAAATACATGTAATATAAAATTTACCATCTTAATAATTTTTCAGTGTACAGAAAAACAAGTGGTATTAAATATATTTATAATGTTGTGCTATCATCACTACCATTCATTTCCTAACTCTTCACCTTGTAAAACTGAAACTCCCGTGACCATTAAATAACTCTCAGGGATCCCTGGGTGGCTCAGTGGTTTAGCACCCGTCTTCGGCCCAGGGCGTGATCCTGGAGTCCCGGGATCCTGCATCGGGCTCCCTGCCTGGAGCCTGCTTCTCCCTCTGCCTGTGTCTTTACCTCTCTCTCTCTCTCAGGAATAAATAAATAAAATCTTTAAAACAAAAAACCAAAAAATCCCCATTAACTCTCTATTCCTCTCTCCCCATCAGCCCCTGGCAACACCATTCTACTTTCTGTGTCTATGACTTTGGCCACTGTAAGTATCTCATGTAAGTGGAATCATACTATTTGTCTTTTTTTGTAACTAGTCTATTTCACATAGCATGATGGCTTCAAGTTTCATCCATCCATGGTATGGATGTTATATATGTTAGAATTTCTTTAAGACTTAATAATGTTTTATTATATGTACACACATTTTTCTTAGCTATTCATCAGCTGATGGACACTTGGGTTACTTGCACTTCTTGGCTACCGGGAATGCTGCTTCTATAGACATGGGTGTGCAAACATGTTTTCAATTATTTAGGATATATATACCTAAAAGAGTTACTGGAGCATATGGTTAATTCCATTTCTAAGTTTCTGAGGAACCACCATACTGTTTTCCATAATAGCTGTTAACATTATATTCCCACCAAAAGTGCACACAGTTCCAGTTTCTCCACATCCTTGTCAACTTTTGTTTTTTCTTTTTTCTTTAAGATTTTATTTATCTATTCATGAGACACACATACAGAGAGGTGGACTCCCCACAGAGAGCCCGATAGGGACCCTGATCCTGGGATCCCAGGATCATGATCTCAGCCTGAAGGCAGACGCTCAACCACTGAGCCACCCAGGCGTCCCTGTTTGTTTGTTTTTAGATAGTCCCATCCTAATGTGTATGAGGTAGTATCTCATTGTAATTTTGAAGTGCATTTCCTTAATTACTAGTAATGTTGAACATCTTTTCAAGTGCTTATTGGCCAACTACATACACATCTCTTTGGAGAAATGTCTTTTCAAGCGCTTTGCTCATTTAATTGGGTTTTGTTGTTGTTTTTAGGAATTCTCTATATATTTGATATTAGTCCTTTATCAAATATGTGATTTGCAAATACTTTCTGCCATGCTGTGGGCTGCCTTTTTTACTCTGTTGATATTATCTTTTGGTGCACAGAATTTAATTTTTTATGAGGTTTAATTATTTATTTTTTCTTTTGTTGCCCATGCCTTTAGCATCATATTCGAAAAATCACTACCAAATCCAATGTCATGAAGCTTTCATTCTGTTTTCTTCTAAGAATTTCATAGTTTAAGGTCTAACATGTAACTCCTTGATCTATTTAGGAGTTAACTTTTACATGTGGTGTTAGGTAAAGACCAGAACTTCATTCTTTTGCACGTGGATATCCTGTTTTCCCAGCACTGTTTGTTGAAAAAAAAAAAACAAAACTGTCCTTTCCCCCATTGAATGGTCTTGGCACTCTTGTCAAAAATCATCTACCTATACATGCAAGGGTTTATTTCTGGGCTGTCTACTTCATTGGTCTATATGTCTGTCTTTACTCAAATAATGCCCTATTTTGATTATTGTAGTAAGCTTTGAAATTAGGAAGTGTGAGTTTTCCAGTTTTGTTTCTATTTTTAAAAAACTTTATTTATTTATTTATTTATTCATTCATGAGAGACACCGAGAGAGAGACACAGAGAGAGAGAGAAGCAGGCTCCATGCAAGGAGCCCAATGCGGGACTCGAACCCAGGAATCCAGAATCACGCCCTGAGCCAAAGGCAGGCGCTCAACCACTGAGCTATTCAGGCATCCCTGTTCTTTTTAAAGTCTGTTTTAGCTATGTGGGGTCCCTGGAGATTCTACAGGAATTTTAGAATGAGTTTTTCTATTTCTGCAAAAAACATACAGAAATTTTGATAGGGATTGCACTGAATGTGTAGATTACTTTAGATAGTATTGATACCTTAACAATATTAACTCTTTCAATCCACAAACATGGATGGGTTTCCATTTACTCATGTCTTTTTTAATTTGGAAGTTTTTTTTTTTTTTTTTTTTTTTTAATTCATGAGAGATAGAAAGAGAAGCAGAGGGAGAAGTGGGCTCCCACTAAGTGGAAAGCCTGACATGGGACTCAATCTCAGGATCGTGGGATCACAACCTGAGCCCAAGGCAGACACCTGACTGAGTCACCCACCTGCCTGGAAATTCCTATTCTAAACCTACTGGGCCTTCCACCTGACACACTATTTTGTGGAAAAAGTTTAGTACCAATAGGACACCAAAGCCATACATTTTCTAAAATGCAGCCATCACAAACTAGATATAAACAAGGAACATTTCTTTAAATAATTTTAAGAAGTGAAGTACAGATGTTGACTAGTACCAGAATAACCACTTTTCCATACTAGAGGAAAGAAACTGCATAAAAATACAAAATTAATGAAGTAAAAAATGAAAATACTTAATAATTCCAACAGTACCAGTTATTACAAAAAGCTAGTAAACAGATTCATAAATATTTTACTTGATATTACTATGTACATAATTTAGCCTAACATCTGACACTGAAGAAAATACAAAATATTTACATGTGATTCCTTCTCTCAAATGACTTACAATCTTAAAGAGACAAGCTCTGAATGTATGGAAAATTTTATTATTGAAGAAAAAATTTTATTTGAAAGGGTGTTAAAAATAAATACAATCACTGAATTTGCAAATCTAAAAGTAATGTGGCAGGAAGTTAGGTAAGGGAAAGATGCTTGAAAGAGACATATGAAGGGTGCCTGGGTGACTCAGTGGGTTAAGCATCTGCCTTCAGTTCAGGCCACAATCCTGAGGTCTTGGGATCGAGTCCCACACCAGGGTCCTGGCTCAGTGGGGTCTGCCCTTGCCCCCTGCTCATGCTCTCTCTCTCTCTCTCTCTCTCTCATATAAAGATAAAATCTTAAAAACAAAAAAAAGAGAGATGCATGGAAGAACATATACCGAAGCAGAACATAGATAATATACTTACAGCTATGGATTTCCACATGTATTGTGCAAAGTGCTTTTATATTCATTTCTTCATTTAATTCCTCCAACAATCCAATGAAATGGGCAGGAAAATGAGTGCTATTTTACAAAAGAGAAAACTGAGGCTCAGCAATATTAAGCAGGTCGTCAAAATTCTTAAGGTGGAGCCAAGCACAGAACCTAGGTCTTCCGAATCAAGCTCTATTTTACCAGTGATTTCCAAACCCAGCATATCAGCCTCTGGGGTGGGAACAGATGTTTCAAGATCTTCACAGGATTCTGATGATTAATTAGGTTTGGGCACCTATATACTATATCAGCAGTTTGAGTTTTATCCGGCATCAGAATTATCTAGAAGGCTTGTTCAAAAACAGATTGGTAGGTCCCACTTCCATGATTTGATTCACTAAATCTGGGTGGGTACAATAATCTGCCTGTCTAAATAGTCCAGGGGAGAAATCTACGTTGCTGGGCCACACTCTGAGGATCATTGTAATATACTACATGCATTAAATTTATTTAACTAGTAGGTACTATTTGCAAATGATGAAATAAGTGTGCTGCCCAAACTCAGAACAATTTTAGGCAATTGTGAAGATTAAGAGCATTAGGACACTAATTTTTGCAGAGTAATTAGTCCATACTCCAGTGAGAATGACTTCAGTTAATGTCCTTCCTTTCTAAAACTGACAAAGCAGTGATTCAAAAGCTATCTAAACCTGAAGCATAAAGTCATACTTGGAAAAATGTTCCAAATTCTGGCATTTGCTTGTATATTGAAGAATTTCTCAGTCAGCTTGCATATGTTTTGAAATAATTCTTTCAGAAGGGTAGCTGCATGGTTTATACTTTGAAGCTTTGCAGAATTGAAAAGGTATGTTGCTTCTTGGCTGCTAAGTCGGCTGGATAAAGAATCTGGTGGTTCAAACTGTCCATAGAACTCTCTAAACAATGCTCAACTGTCTCCTGATGTTTAACTGTAAGAACAATCTAAGGCTAGGAGGCTGCCTTACTTTATATTTGTTTGTTTTCTTCTTTGCCTGGATGCCTGGTCATTATTGTTATTATTTTTAACAAGGAGAAGTACAAAGTTTCACCAGGACAGGTTTAGTTGTTAGTTTCTTTTTATTAAATTCTCTTGGTATTTGGCAACAGGACTGTTTGAATTATAGACTCAGATCATCCTTAAGCTCAGGAAAATGTTTTTCCTATAGTGTGCTTAATAACTGCTCCTGTTCAATTTGTTTTGATCTCTTGCAGAATGTCAATTATCTACATGTTGGATGTCTTTTACCCTATCCTTTATTATGTTTATCACCTGTTCTTCATGTTTTCTTTGTCCATCCCATTTCCCCTTTGCCTTTGCATTCTGGGAGAGCTTCTCAAACTTGTTTTCAGTGATATCATTGAGTCAATTTTCTCAACTTTCTAATCAATTTTTTCCAGTGCACAATTTAATTTGGATACCGCATATTTAGTTACTATTCTATGGCTTTTTTAAAAAAAGATTTTATTTATTCATGAGGGACACACAGAGAGAGGCAGCAGAGACACAGGCAGAGGGAGAAGCAGGCTCCATACAGGGAACCCGATGTGGGACTCGATCCCGGGACCACGGGACCACGCCGTGGGCTGAAGGCAAGCTCTAAGCCACTGAGCCACCCAGGCATCCCTATTCTGTGGCTTTTTATTTGGATACTGCATTTTAGTTTCTAACCTATTGTTTCTTATTTTATCCAATACCCTTTTAATTTATGCCTCCCCATTAGCCACCCTCCTTTCATCTCAGTCTACTGTCTGTGACTCATTTTCCATGTCTTACTCCAAAGAATCCGCAGGTTTTTTTGTTTTTTGTTTTTTGTTTTAGTCTGCAAGCATAAAAAAAAAAATGCTTTGTGAAATTTCTGTTATTGAAGTAACCTGTAATATCAAGGGTATGTTTTTGTCCTGTATGGAGTGCTACGTTCTTATTTCTTAGTGGTTGCAGGATCTTATCTCAGATTCCATTCCCAGGTATCTCCTGTAAACTGGCAGTAAGATCTATAACTTGCTATAAAAAGTAGGGCTTGATTCTTCAGCAAGGATACTTCATGGTAGAGGCATGAACCTTCATTAGGAAGCATATAACGTTTGACAGTCTTTCTTTTTGTTATGCTAGGATTAATCTGTATGTTCATGTGCTGTCAGCCCAATCCAATATTATAAAGTTCCCCATTAGCAGTCCATCTACTAGTTTTAGCAATCACTGATGACTGTTTCATTAGGGGTTGTGAAATGGTGATATTTTATCAGCCCTTCTTAATGTATTAGCTGACATATTTCTGTCAAGAAAATCTTGGCCCTTCTTTACTAACGATCTGATAATCCTGAGGCATATAGTCTGCACAGGAAAGACAAAATTAATGCCTGAATCTTTCCTTTTATTTACCAGTTAAAAACAATGAATTGACCCCCTAGTAACTTCCAAAAATAAACAAGTTTTTTTTAAAGTAATATATGAATGAACTCATGAATTTTAGATGTTTAATGTGTTTCAATCCATTGCAGTTATAACTTTTTGATGCTCAAATTATCCCACCTTTATTTAGTCAGTTCAAATCTTTTCAAGTTGGCTCCTAAGTCCTTGTGACACAACCCAAGTAGCTTCTGATAGCCTTTTTGCTTTTTTGTATGACAGGCTATGCCAGGCTCATCATGTATGTTTCTTGCCGAAGTCACAGCCCTTCTTCAAAGAGTTCTAGTTCTTATAGTGGGAATATCTCTATTATTTCTGATAGAATTTCTTGACATTTCCGTATTTCAGCCCCTTCCGTATTTCACCTCCCCTTTTCCATACTTTGGTGCTGGTGTACTATTTTTTAAAGATATATTTAGGCATTTCCAAACTGAGTAGATGCTGGGTTAGAGGGAGTCAGATGCTTGCACCCAGACAGCTATCTGATTGTAAGGATTAGGTTCTGCTACTAGTAATAGAAACTAGAAATAAAATAAAATAAAATAAAATAAATCCTTGTATGCTTCCAGCCATTGTTATTTTTCACTCATGTAGAAGAACTCGAAGTAGGTGATCTGGAACTAATATGCAGCTACATTATCAAGAACCTACGCATTTTGTCTTTCCACACCACATTATGGCCCAAAGACAGTGACTTACATCTCACCCACCGTGGCTGTGTTATAGCCCAGAAAGAAGAGGAAAGGCAGAAGGGCAAAAAGAGTATATATCTCTTAGTTGAATGTCTTACCCACTTACAGAAAGTACTCCATAAATATTAAATTGGAAAGAGCCTTATTCAATAACAGTGTTTATGGTTGTATACATTTTCAATCTTATCTACTGGATGTATGACCTACATGGCAATCAGTCTTCCCACGGTCTACAGCTTGTGCTAAAAATTATCACTAGCAATCACTTATGGGTAGGTCAACCCTGCCTCATCTATTCTTAAACCTTCATGAGACATACTTAGCCTTAAAAAACAAACCAGCAAACACCAAATTATATTTGAATAATAAAGGAAGTTTGTTTTTGAGGATATAGGGGGCAAGCTAACAGGGAAAGGAAATATTTAAAGAGTAGTTATATGCCAGGTGCTATACATATTTCAGTTACTGAAATCAAACCCTAAGAAGGAGTTCTTGTTATCACTAGCACATAGTAGAGGAAACTGAGTAGTTTTTAACTTTGATGAAGAAAACCTATTAGCAAGCACATAGTGGGATTTAAACCTAGATATACCTGGCTTCAAAGTGTTAGGTTCTTCATATCATACCACAATAGCATATTATCTGGCTCCAAATCACTATTTACTCTTTCACCAACTAGATTAAGAGCAGAATGATTTGTCCTTGATTTGTGCAGACATCTTAAACTACTGGCACTGTACAGCAGCTTCTGAAACTAAAATTTATTTCTGAAAAGAGGTTCTAAAATGTATTCAGCTTAATTCTAACATTGAAAGCAATAATATAAAGAACTAGGACAGAAATGTTTTTTAAGGAGCAAAGAGCAGCTTTTGTATACAGAAAAGCTGAACAGTTGTAGTGTAGCTAAAACGTTCTTTGAAGTATTGTATAATATTTAACTAGAAAAATTCTGCTTCTTCTGAGCAATGTGTCAAACTAAGCATATGTTATGTAAATAAATCAGTTCAGAAAGGAGTCCTAGGCTTCTCCAGCTGTGTAGCATTTCTCCCCTCATTAGGAAAGCAAGAGAAAGAAAACCTAATGATGTGTTTACTCTGCATGGTTCAAGCATAGGGGGATTTTACAGTATGGCCTTGTAGAACTATCCTAGGAAGTTCTACAGAATAGCTGCTGATAATAACTTTACCAAGTTTGGTGCAATCCTGCAAAACCAGAATGACAGAAGAGGGAAAGTTCATCAAGCTGCTTGCTTATAGCAATTTTAAATAATCATAAAGTATAGTGTCTAGGGCATGCAGAAACTATGTGGAAGAAACCATATGTGGGCACTGATCTCAGATGATTTTTAAATATGAGTAAATACTGGGGTAGTTGTAACACAGAAGTAGTAGAATGCAGCGTTGAGCTACTTCACAAGCAATACAGAATGTATCACACTGGAAAAAAGGATTGAGGGAATGTGCTAACAGGAACCATGTGAGACCAATCTGCCAAGTTGTTGGACTACACTGTGAATTCTATTTGCTAGCTGAGTTAGGGTTTTTCTAATATTTATAATAAAAAGAAACATCTAATGTACTAGCCTTCTGACATTATATAATCTTTTGCAATCAAAAAGACATGGGTGGGGTTGCCTGGGTGGCACAGTCCGCTGAGCATCTGACTCTTGGTTTTGGCTCAGGTCATGATTGATCTCAGGGTCATGAGATCAAGCTGGGCTCCATATTCAGTCTACTTGAGGACTTTCTCCCTCTGTCCCCACCCTCTGCTCATATTCTTGTGCTCTCTCTTGCTCTCTCTCAAATAAATAAATCTATATATTTTTTAAAAAGACATAAGATTAGCATCCACATTTTAGATTTCTCTTAAGTAGTCAACAGAATTGCAGGACAGGAGACAAAGAGGGACCTTTATAAGAAGGGAAGGAGAGTAAGTGACTGGCAGTTTTGAGTCCTTATTAATATAATTACACTTAATTCCCACAACTACAAAAGTGGGCATTACCTTCATTTTTGAGATAAGGGAAGTGGTATGGAACCAACTGTTGAAGCACCCACCCACTTACTGGCTTTGCTACAACTACCAGTTACTTCTGTGAATTGTAGTTTCCTCTGCAGTGGAATACAACTGGTACTAATCTACCACATAGGTACCTCTTAGGGTGTCTTGAGGACTGAATGAGCTAATGTATGTATCTAAAAAATATGGAAACCTTAGTTCCATCTTCTTTCTTCCAGAGTAGTTACTAATTTGTTCAAAGTCACAATTTATCCAAAATCTAATAAAAGACACAGCTGAAAACTGAAACCAGGTTAAAGGACTAGAAATCAATTTTCTCTTAGTCCAGTGTTTGCCATTTTACTACATTTTTACTGTACTTTATCTTGTACCATTTATCTTCACACTACTATGGGTATACTAAATTAAAAAAAAAAATGTCCCAAACATCAGAGTAACCTCCCAAATTTTGAAAACACTCAACTTTTATCATTCCCTAATTCTAATAGAGGGCTCAAAGCTCCCCAATGAAGTATCTCATATTTTACATTATCTAAAACTAAGGAATCTATGAACTAGTCATCTAAGAGAATGCCACGTCACTCAAGATAATGCCATATTAACCCAGAAATTTAAAAACTAAACAGGTTATGAACATGAATGTTTACAGCATTTATTCGTAATAGTCTAAAACCAGAAACAACCTAAATGTCCATCAACTAGTGACTGGATAAACTGTGGTCCATCCATATAATGGAATACAACTCAGCAATAAGCCAATACCTTGTATCTGCAACAACATGGATGAATCTTAAAAGCATTTTGCTAAGTGAAAGAAGCCAGACGCAAAAGGTTACTATGATTCTATTTACATGACATTCTGGAAAAAAGCAAAATAACAGGGATAAAAATTAGATCAGTAGTGGCAGGACAGGATTGATGGGCACGAAGGACTTTGAGGGAGTAATGGAAATGTTCTAGATTTTGATTGCTGTGATACAGGTTACATTTGTCAAAACTCACCGAACTGTACACTTTAAAAGGAGTGCATTTTGGGACACCTGGGTGGTGTAGCACCTTACTCTTGATTTTGGCTCAGGTCACAATTTCAGGTTCGAGAGACTGAGTCACACAATGGACTCCATGTTGTGCATGAAGTCTGCTTGAGATTGTCCTTCTCCCTCTGCCCCCCTCTCAAATAAATAAATAGGGGCACCTGGGTGGCTCAGTTGGTTAAACATCTGCCTTCAGCTCATTCATGATCTTGAGGTTGAGCCCAATGTGGGCAGTGGGGAGTCTGCTTCTCCCTCTACTTCTCTCCCTGCTTTTGTGCTTTCTCTCTCTGTCAAATAAGTAATTTAAAAATAATAAAAAACAAATTAATTAAATTAAAAAATAAAAGGAGTGCATTTTATTGCACGTAAATTATACCTCAATAAATCCAACTTTTAAAACTTGTAACCTGTGGGGATGCCTGGGTGGCTCAGCAGCTGAACGTCTGCCTTTGGCTCAGGGTATGATTCTGGGGTCCATGATCCAGTCCCACATTAGGCTCCCTGCGGGAGCCTGCTCTTCCCTCTGCCTATGTCTCTGACTCTCTCTGTGGGTCTCTCATGAATAAATAAATAAATCTTTAAAAAAAAATAAAACTTGTAATCTGTAAAATTAGGCAAGAATGAATGCACTTCTATAGTTGTTTGAGCAATAAATTCTATGAATATATGGAAATAACTTATAAAATAGGCCATAATAAAAGGAGATAGTGTATTTTGGGGAAAAAAACCAACAAGCTTTTGAGTCTGATACACATAAACTTAAATACTGGTAATCTGGACAATCTTGGACTAGTTAGGTAATCTCAAATTTCTCATCTGTAAAGCTGAGATAATACCTTCTACTTTATAAAGTAGTTGTAAGATTAAATGAACACTTAATTTGGTTCCCATCACACAGGAAACAAAGGAAAATGTCTATGGATGAAGTGATAACTCTTTTTAAAGTCAATAAAGAAAGAGTAAAGCTTCACCTATATTTCATTTAATCACCACATATTTGTTAAACATCCATTATTATACTAAGTTACCATTTTCCCAAATAAGCAATCTGAAAAATGAGATAAATACAAGAGTTTCCTCCTGAAAAGAACAGCTTCCTCTTTCTATGACTTTTATTATCTCATAAAAGTTGATAAGAACAGCACTCGAGAAACAAATACAATCCACCTTTCACAGAATGATATATTAGTAAGGAAAATACATTTTTATCAACAATAAATGTGAATTAAGTAAGACTTAAGCTAAAATTTCCCAAATGTACAATTTTCTAAGCAAACAGGAAGGTTACCAAATTGAATTAACTTTAGCACTGTAGGAACTTGCATTTAACTCCTACTTAAGACCTTACTGCATGCAGAGCAAAGAGTTTGGATACTTTCTGTTGGTTTTTAAGTTTGAAATGAATGTAAATTACCACAAGAAATTCATTTGCCTAAATAAATAAGGCAGCTGAAGGCAGCTGAAATAAAATAGTATTTCTTTATGTATAAAAACATGTTTCTATACATTTTCTAAGGGCTGAAACTAGCTTTTCATTGACATTTATATTGTTTCAGATCTTGGCACTAGGACTAATTATAAAGGTGAAACCTGAATTACAATATTTGACAAAGAAAATTATATCTTCTGGAATTTTTCCCCAAATCAAAATCCTTTTCCCCATATATGTCCATTTATCATGTATATTTAATATGTATGTACATATATATTTTTTCTCTTCCAGCAACAAGGCCTATTTTATACCGCACACATAGCTTAAAAAATTACTCCATCAGAACAGACTTTAAAGTATTATCCCATATCTCATGAGCTTTAGGTTTCTAAGTGTGGCAAATACTGATTCAAGAATAAGAAATTAAGATGATAGACAAAAAAAAAAAAAAAAAAAAGATGATAGACAAATCTTTCCTTTGCTCTTAAGCCAATCACAAAGCAGCAAGGGCCTCCAAATAATCTAATATGAGTCTGGGTTATAAACCAAGCTTCTATCATATCTTATGATGCACATTTGTAGTAAGGATAGACATCATTCTTTTTTGTTAGCGCTAAACTACATCTCTAGGAAGTGGATAAAATTTTAAAAGCCTTACTATTATTCACTGAATTTGAAGACATGATACCAATGTTTTCCATCCCCTTACTATTTACTGCATGGGGTAGGGAAGGGGAAAGAGGCTCAAGTATGTTCCTGACATCAATTTTTGACTGAAAATTAAATTCTTTTTTTTTTTTTTTTTTTTGAAAATTAAATTCTTCTAGCAGTTTCTTGGTACAAATTCACAGAGTGAAATGCAAAGTGAAACAAGGGGACTTTATCTTATAAGCTAAAAACAAACCACGTTAATGAAACTTTTATTTCTCATTTTCCTCTTTAGTCAAAAGAAGTGGCTAAGGAGGTTACAGGAATTTGGTGGCTTCAAGACATTTGGGAGTCATATGGAGTCTTTTACGTGTTTTTCGTTATACTCTAGACCTAAACTCTTACAAGTTACAGACCACCTTTATTATTTTATTTTTATTTTTAAAGATTTTATTTATTTATTCATGAGAGACAGAGAGAGGCAGAGACATAGGCAGAGAAAGAGGCAGGCTTCATGTGGGAAACCTGATGTGTGACTCGATCCCGAGTCTCCAGGATCATGCCCTGGCTGAAGGCAGCGCTAAACCGCTGAACTGGGCTGCCCTATAGACCACCTTTAAAGCTAAATATGTCCAACCTGAACATACTTTTCTGTAAGGAACTCCTATAGAGAATTCATAAAATTCTAAGCCTAGCCTTTCCTGCAGGAAGGTAATGCCCTAAAATGCCCAAATATGGATATTCTACAATCTTTAAAAAAGATGTATTTATTTATGAGAGAGAGAGAGAGAGGAAAGCATGCAAGCAGGAAGAGGGGCAGAGGAACAGGGAGAGAAGCCGACTCCCCACTGAGCACAGAGCTGGATGCAGGACTGGATCCCAGGACCGAGATCATGACCTAAGCCGAAACCGAGAGTCAGATGCTCAACTGACTAAGCCACCCAGGCATGCATGCAATTTGATAACGTTAAATAATTTCATTACATTACTAGAAAATTATTTCTCACTTGTATATTCTCTCAATTCCTTACTGTCTGCTGCTCCTCCCCAAACAGCATATCCTCCACTAACACAGAAACAGTCTCAATTAGCTTATGATTTTAAACTAAAGCTTCTAATTCTCCAAGGATGAATTTCTTATACATTTTACTGAGGCACTTATATCAAAAAATAAATTCCTTGAAGGGAGAAACCAAGTGTGAATGGATTTTTCTCCCTCTCAAAGTGCCTAGGACAATACTGAGTTTGTTTCCTTTCTATGTAATAGTCTAATTATTTCTGAAATACATGTGTATAAATTCCTGTGAATATAATTCCCACCTCAAATTCTACTTTGCTATCATAAACACTTTTTTCCCCCTGTAAGAAATACTCAGTTTGGGATGTGTGAAGTATCCCAAGCTCTATAACAATGAAACACATTTAAAGGCAACCCATTAAAAAAAAAAAAAAAAGGCAATCCATTAATTAAACAACAACAACAAAAAAGTATTAGAAATCTTTAAGACACCTGGCATAAGATAAAACAGCATTTTCTACTTTCACAGCTAATAAACCTAAGAGGAAGGAAGAAAAATGGGCACAAGTTTATATACACACATGCTTTGTGTAGTTACACCAATCCCATTGTACCAAGTGACAGATCAAAACTATTTTGTAATATAACACAATATTATGTATCTCATCAAAGGTGCTACTGCCCAGAAATATCATAATATTATGATATACATTATATCTAAATATTATTTAGAACATATTATACCTGGATCCGTGACTATTAGGAAGGCATTAAAGACTGTTCAACCATGCTCTATCTACTCTCCTATCAGACTGATACTACTGGTTTGACGTACCCACAATCTACATACATACAGGAAGTTGCTGTCTAGCTTAAATGATTAGAATTATGTTATTTTTATGCAAATAAAAAGGTATTATGATCACTCAGACAACAGCTTACTTTATTCCATCAAAGGTTATATTTAGGGTATATAAATGGGAAAAGGATACGTAAATGACATATATAAAGATAGTAAAAAGGTCTTTCAAGAGTTAAAGAACAATAATAACAAAAATGAAACAGGGATATTTGCTGTGTGTTTCAAGTGCGCAATGAATATTCCACCAAGACACCTAGTACAGGATTTTTTAGGAATGACTGGAAAAGAAATGCTAGATAGCAAAAACAAAACCCTTGTCTGCTTGGAAAAATTTGGTAGAATTTAGATATTTGTCTCTAAAAATTTAAGGTATAATAAAATCTGTCTCATCATCTACTTACCCACATCCAAATAGAGCACCAGGAGAAAGGCTGATTTTTGTCAAAACTGCAAAGTGGATTTGAATTCTTGATCATTTGTTTTGTCAAAGATTTACTTTCACTGTCTTGTTTGAATTATCTCTATCAGGTATTCCTAATATGTGTTTTTTTTTAATTTTTTATTTATTTATGATAGTCACAGAGAGAGAGAGAGAGAGGCAGAGACACAGGCGGAGGGAGAAGCAGGCTCCATGCACCGGGAGCCTGATGTGGGATTCGATCCCGGGTCTCCAGGATCGTGCCCTGGGCCAAAGGCAGGCGCCAAACCGCTGCGCCACCCAGGGATCCCATCTATCAAGTATTCCATCTGAAATACAGGCCTTTTTACTTTAGAAGGGAGTCATGAGCCACAAAATGCTGACAGCCTCTAGAAGCTAGAAATGCGAGTAATGCAAGTAACAGATATTACCGACAGCCTCAAGAGGAGCACAGTTCTGCCAATACCTTGATTTTAGCCCAGTGAAATCCACTTTGAACCTGTGACTTCCAGCACTAGAAAATAATAAAATTGTGTTGTTTTAAGCCCCTACACAGTAATTTGTTACAACAGCAATAGAAAACTAATACATCTAGCAATCAGTAAGTCCCAATAAATAACTGTTTTTACCGATTCTTGGTTGGGGATACTTATATAGAATCTACACCTTAATAGTATTTTGATAACCAGGTTTGGTAGGCATAATTTTATGGCTAATGAGAAAGCAAATGTCAAATCAAAGAAAACATTAAAGCTAAGAAACAGTGATAAATCATGCCTCTCATGGCAGACTATAGCTCAAACATATATTACTGAGAGAATGCTGAAATTTGCAACTATAATTGTACATTTGTCTACTTCTCCTTTTAGTTGTACTGTTTTTCTTCATCAATTTTGAAGTTCGATTACTGGATGCCTTACAGATCTAGGACTGTTTCAGCCTTTTGACAAACTGACTGCCTTTACATTACGAAATAACTTCCATATTTCTCATTCAGAAATCTACATTATCCAACATCAATATAGGAACTTCAGGTTTCTTGCGATTACTGTCAACATGGTATATAATTTTCTCATCTATTTACTTTTAACCTGAATATATTCAAAGTGGGTTTCTTGTAGACAGTATCCAACTGAACCTTACTTTAAAAACATCTAATCAGACAATTTCTTTTATCTGGAGTGTATAGACCATTTACATTTAATGTGATCACTGATATGGTTGGATTTAAATTAAATCTCTTTTACTTCTCTATTTGTCTCATCTTTCTTTTGCTCTTTTTCTTTTTTTCCTGACATCTTTTGGTGGGTATTTTTTATGATTCCATTTTAGCTCTACAACTTTTAGCTATACGTCTTTGGTTTTTGTTTGTTTATGTTATAAATACCACAATATATTGTTATTCTTGTTTTAAACAATTATCTTGTTTTTCTATAGACTTCTCTATCCAAACATATTTACCATTGCCTATGTTCTAAATTTCTTTTTGTGGATGCAAATTTCCATCTGATATCATTTTCTTTCTGCTT
This sequence comes from Vulpes vulpes, assembly GCF_048418805.1. Taxonomy (NCBI): domain Eukaryota; kingdom Metazoa; phylum Chordata; class Mammalia; order Carnivora; family Canidae; genus Vulpes; species Vulpes vulpes. The sequence continues at coordinate 72,915,097 of NC_132794.1, read as the reverse complement.
GAAGAACTACTCTTAACAGTTCTTACAGTGTAAGCCTGCTGGTAACAAATTCTCTCAGCTTTATCTTTTATTTTGCCTTCATTTTGGAAACATTCTTTTTGCCAGGTACAGAGTTCCAGGTTGAGTTTTTGTTTGTTTTTCTTCTTCCAGCACTTTAAGGATGTCATTTCTGGCATGCATAGTTTCTGACAAATCTGTAGTGATTTTTATATATCTGTTCATCTGTTATTTAACGTGGTGTATTTTCCTCTGGCTGATTTTTACATTTCTTTCAATACATTTGTCACTGGTTTCAACAATTTAATTATTATATCTGGCTCTTCTGCTTAGAAATTTGTAAGCTTCTATAATCTGTGAATTTACAGTTTTTATCAAATTTGGTAAATATTTGCCTACCATTTCTTGAAATATTTTTGTCTTCCCGTCTCTTTCTGAAACTTGATATACTTGTGTTAAATTGCTTGATGTTATCCCACAGTTGACTGATGTGTCTTTTCCAACTATTTTTTGTTGTTGTTGTTATTTCATTTTAGATAGTTGCTATTGCTATGCCTTCAGTTTTAACTAATCTTGTTCTCCTGCAATGTCTAGTCTGTTAATCTCATCTGCTGTATTTTCAATTTCAGAAATTTTATTTTCTATCTCTGGGTGTTCTATTTGGGTCTCACTTTTTAAAACGAACTCCCATTTCTCACTGTGGCATGTTTGTTTTCCTCTACTCTCCTGAACTTAAGGAGTATAATCACTGATTTAATGTCCTTGTCTGCTAATTTGATCATGTGTCATCCTTCTTCCTATTGGTTGATTTTTGTCATGGTTATGGGTCATATTATCTGTTTCTTTGCATGTCTGGTGATTTCTTATAGGATATAAGACATTAAGAATTTTACATTGTTGGATACTAAGTTTTTTCAGATTTGTTATGGATATATTTATCTTCAAGCTTAATCTTCACTATATGGATATACTGCATAGTTTTTAAAGGAGAAATGGTATTTATAGTGAATATGAGTTAACAAATGAATTTTTGCAATTTATTTTATCCACAACAAATTTTTAAGTGTACAGTACAATATAAACACAATGTTGTACAGATTTCTAGAACTTTTTTCAACTTGTATATAACTGAAGCTTTATACTCATTAAACAGCAACTCCCCATTTCCCCTCAGCTCCAATCTGTGGCAACCACTATTCTACTTTTTGCTTCTATTAGTTTGACTACTTTAGATACCTCATATAAGTGGAATCATGCAGTATTTGTCTTTCTGGAACTGGTTTATTTCAGTTAGCATAATATCCTCAAGGTTCATCTATGTTGTTGCATTATAGGATGCCTCCTTTGATTTATAATTATTTTTAAAAGATTTTGAGAGAGAAAGAGAGTGGGAGAGCAGGGGCAGGAGAAAGGGAGAAGCAGACTCCTCGCCGAGTAGGGAGCCTGATGTGGAGCTCGATTCCAGGACCCCGGGATCATGACCTGAGCCAATGGCTGATGCCCAACCAACTGAGTCACCCAGGTGCCCCGAATGCCTCCTTTTAAGACCAAATAATATTTTATTGTATACCACCATTTTCTTTATTCATTCATCCATTGATGGACACTTGGGTTGCTTCCACCTCTTGGCTTCTGTGAATAATGCTTCATTGAACACATAAATGCAAATCTCTCTTCAAAATCCTGATTTCAATTACTTTGGCTAAATACCCAGAAGGGAGATTGCTGGAAAATATGGTATGGATTTTTTGAATTCCTTTAAGTGTTTTTGGGCTTTATTCTGGGCGTAGTTCAATGGCTAGGAAACAGTTTGAGAGTTTCAAGGCTTACTTTTTTTTAAACCTTCTTAGGTGGGATCAGAGTACAACAGTCCCCCCTCATCTGTGGGAGATACTTTCCCAAGACTGACCATCGATGCCTGAAATTACAGACAGTACTTAAACCTATATATGTTTTTTCTTATACAGACATACCTCTGATAAAGTTTAATCTATAAATTAGGCAGAATAAAAAATTAATATAAAGTAATAATAAAATAGAACAATTATAACAATATACTATAATAAAAGTTAAGTCAATGTGGTCTCTCAAAATATCTTATCATACTATACTCACAGTTCTTGTGATGATGTAAGATGATAAAATGCCTATGTGATGAGATAAAGTGAGGTGAATGACATAAACATTGTGATGTAGCATTAGGCTACTACTGACCTTCTAATGATACATCAGAAGAACTATCTGCTTTTGGACTACAGTTGACCAGGGCTAACTGAAACCACAGAAGGTAAAACCATAGATAAGGAGGGGTTACTGTAGCTTTTATTCTAGAGCTATGTCCTTTTTAAGACTTTATCCCATGCCTTTCCATTAGGTGGTCTTTCTACTCTGGTTAGTGTGCCTACCTTACTCTCTGTGATCTCTGAGGACTTTTCTTCATACTCCTTGCAGTGGTTCTTTTCCTAGTGTTGGGTAGTTATTTCATATGCATACACAGATTGATAGCCAAAGACTTGAAAAGGGTACTTTCCAGGTCCCCGGAACTCTCCATTTCTATTGTCCTTTCCTCTCTAATATTTTGTCCTCAAAATTTTAGCTTGTCCTTTCTGAACCCCAAACTCAATCCTATGAGACTCCTGGGCTGTTTAGGTTCCTTCTATCAGCCCTGTGGCTTGGAAACACTATGGGCCTACCCCATTAGTTTCTCTTCTGTCAGAGATCCGTATCCTGGATTGATTTTTACCCAGCATGTGAGAAACCACAAGTAGGAAAGAAGTAAAGTTGAGAAGTCAATTCTTACCATTAATAAGTTCCACTTAATTATTATGCCATTGTTTTGCTGCAACTTAAAAAGCCTCACTGTATCTGCAGCGGACTAGTTAATTACTGAACTATCACATAAAATATTATTCTACAAAGTGCATTCTAAATCAAGTATGACTAAGAGGGATAATCTTCCTTAGAAATGTAAATCTTTCTTTATCTCTCCTTGTCTTATAACTGAACATGTGCATTTTTGGCTAACTCTCCAAATATCATTTTCATTTTTTAAATTAAAATTTTTAAATGAACTTTTTATCACAGTATAATAAATTAGTGTACAATTTAATTTTCACAATTAATGCACCTCTGTAACCAATACTCAGATAAAAAAAAAAAATATATAGTACAAGAACACAAGGGTGGTTTAACATTCAGAATTCAAATTAAAAGAAGAAATTGGAAAACCACATCATGTTAACAGCTTTTTTCAAATAAAAGCATTTGATAAAATTTACCCAGTCATGATTTTATTAAATGTTTACAACAATCAGTATAATAGAACTTCCTTAACTAGCTATATAGGAGATCCCATTATTTCCCAGTCAAATCTTTCCCCCAAAATAACATCTCTCCAAACTTCTAACACAATAAATCATTTTGCCTGTTTTAAACTTTATATAACTGGAATCACAATGTGTACTCCTTTGTAACTGGCTTTTTCTACTGAACATTATGTTCCTGAGGTTCATCCATTTGGCTTTGCACTACAATAGTTTATTTGTTCTCACTGCTGTGTGGTATTCTATGGTACAAATATACCACTATTTAGTTATCTAGTTTGCTGTTTTTAAACATTTGGATTGTTTCCAGTTTTTGCCTATATGAATATTGCTCTATGAACATTCTTAAACATGTATTTTGGAGAACACGTTAGTATTTCTGTTGGATATACACCAAGAATGGAATTGCATGGTCATGTGGTACAAGTATGAGTAAGTTCAACTTTAGTGTGAGGGAAAAAAAAATGAGTATTAACCAGAGTGGTTAAAGCAATTTATATTCCTACCAGCTATGGAAAATGACTTGCAAATGCAACATATCTTCATCAACATTTGATACCATCAATCTTTTAGTTTTAGCCATTCTGGAGGGTAGGCAATGGTATCGCATAGGTTTAATCTATATACTACAGATGACTAATGAAATGGATGATCTTTTAATATGTCTGTATGCTTTTTGAAGATCTTCTGTGAATGGACCATTTAAGTGTTTTGCCCATTTTTCTACTCGGTTATCTGTCTTCCTATTGCTATCTAGAAGTTTTAAAATTTATTCTGGCTGAGTTTTTTGTCAGGTATATGTAATGCAAACTACAAATACTCTTTTTTCAATTGTAAATACTTTTTTTCCTCACAATCTGGCCTGCCCTTCATTTTTCACTGTGCATTTTAGTGAACAGAATTTCTTAATTTTAATGTAGTCCAATTTATCATTTTTATTTTATTGTTAATGCTTTATGTGTTCTGTTTAAGAATCTTTACCTACCCCAAGTCATGAAGATAATGTTTTCCTAGAGCCATACTAGAAGAAAATTATGAAAGAGAAAAAATTTCATTGGCAAAAGCAAACATAAAATAAAAGTAGTAGATCAATCACTTATAAAGCAGGTATGAAGGTCAAAAGACAAAAGTAGTAAAATCAACTACATCTACAGTAATTAGTTCAGGGATACACAAAATAAATAGATGTAAAATATGACATCTAATACAGAAAATGCTAGAAGGGGTAAAAATGTAGTACTTTTAGAATGTGTTTGAATTTAAGCAACCACCAACTTAAAACAGACTGCTACAGGGGTGCCCAACTCTTGGTTTCAGCTTAGGTCACGATCTCAGGGACATGGAATCAAGCCCTGGGTCTGACCCCTTGTTCAGTGGGGAGTTTGCTTGAAACCTTCTCTCCCTCTACCCTTTACCCCCGACTCCCTTGCTCAAATAATCTTTTTTAAAAAACAGACTGCTATATACATAAGGTATTATTATTATTTTTTTAAAATTTGATTATTTATTTATTTATTATTATTATTTTTAATCTTTTTTTTTAATGATAGTCACACAGAGAGAGAGAGAGAGCGTGCGGCAGAGACACAGGCAGAGGGAGAAGCAGGCTCCATGCACCGGGAGCCCGACGTGGGATTCGATCCCGGGTCTACAGGATCGCACCCTGGGCCAAAGGCAGGTGCCAAACCGCTGCGCCACCCGGGGATCCCTACATAAGGTATTATATATGAACTTCATGGTAGCCACAAACCCAAAATCTATAATAGATACACAGAAAATAAAGAGAAAGGAATCTAAAGGAAGAACACTAAAGGAAGTCATCAAATCACAAGGGAAGAGAGCAAGAGAAGAAAGGAACAGAATTACAAAAACAACCAGAAAGCAATTAACAAAATGGTGTTAACTACATACCTCTCAATAATTACTTTAAATACAAAAGGACTAAATGCTCCAACCAAAACATATAGGGTGACTGAATACATAAAAAACAAAATCTGTCCATATACTGCTTACAAGAGACTTGATTTCAGACCTAAAACACACAGACTGAAAGAGAAGGGATGGAAAGATACTCCATGCAGATGGAAAATTAAAAAAAAAAAAGCTGGGGGAGTAATACATGAGACTTTAAAACAGACTTTAAAACAAACATTGTAACAAGACCCAAATAAAGGCATTACATAATGATAAACATACAGTCTTCCCAGACAGAATCAGGAAGAAACAGAAAATCTGAACAGATTACTAGTTATAAAATTAAAACAAACAAAAGTCTAGGACCAGATGGTTTCACAGGTGAATCCTACCAAACATTTAAAGAAAAGTAAATTCCTATCTTTTCCAAACAATTTCCAAAAAAAGTGGGAGGAAGAAATGCTACCAAATTCATTCTATGAGGCCAGTATTACCCCGGCACCAAAACCAGACAAAGACACGACAAAGAAAGAAAATACGGGTCAATATTACTGATAAACATAAATGCAAAAATCCTCAACAAAATATTAGCAAACCGAATTCAACGATACAGTAAAAAGGATCATTCACCACCATCAAATGGGATTTATTCAGGGATGCAAGATGGTTCAATACCTATGAATCAACCAATGTGATACACATTAACAAAACAAGGGATAAAAGTCACATTGGCATTTTAACAGGTCCAAAAAAATTTTTTTGACAAAATTCAACACCCATTCATGATAAAAACTCTCAACACAATAGGCATAGAAGGAACATACTTCAACATAATAAAGGCTATATATAACAATCCTACAGCTAACGTCATACTCAGTGGTGTAAAGCTGGAAGCTTTTCCTCTAAGATCAAAAACAAGACAAGGGTGCCCACTCTCACCACTTTTATTAACATAATACTGGAAGTCCTAGCCACAGTATTCAGACAAGAAACCGAAATATAAGACATCCAAATTGGTAAGGAAAAAGTAAAACTGTCACTACCTGCAGATGAAAATGATGCTATATATAGAAAACCCTAAAGACTCCACCAAAAAACTGAATATATAAATTCAGAAAAGCTGCAGGATACAAAATTAATACACAGAAATTTGTTGTTTCTAGATATTAATAACAAAGTGGCAGAACAATCTGTTTACATTTGCGTCAAAAAGAATAAAATACCTAGCAGTAAATTTAACCAAGGCAGAGAAAGACCTGTACTCTGAAAACAGTAAGACATTGAGGAAAGAAATTGAAAATGACACAAACAAATGGAATTATATACCATGTCCATGGTCTGGAAGAATTAATACTGCTAAAATGTCCCACTACCTAAAGCAATCTACAGATTCATTGCAATCTCTATTGAAATTCCAACAGCATTTTTCATGGAACTAGAACAAATAATCCTAAAAATTGTTATGGAACCACAAGACCTCAAATAGCCAACAGCAATCTTGAGAAAGAAGAACAAGGTTGGAGGTATCACAAATCCACATTTCAACTATACTACAAAGCTACAGTTATCAAAACAGTACAGTACTGGCACAATAAGAGACATAAAGATCAATGGGATAGAACAGAGAGCCCAGAAATAAACCCATGCTTATATGGTCAATTAGTTTTCAATAAAGGAGGCAAGTATATACAATGAGGAAAAGATAGTCTTTTCAATAAAAGATGCTGGGGAAACTGGACAGGTACAAGCCAAAAAACTGGAGTACTTTCTTATACCATACACAAAAGTAAACTCAAAATGGATTAAAGACCTAAATGTAAGACCTGAAACCATAACACTCTTAAAAGAAAACAGACAATAAACTCTTGAACATCAGTCTTATTAAATTTTTTTTTGGATTTGTTCTTCAGGCTAGGGAGACAAAAGCAAAAACAAACAACTGGAACTACACCAAACTAAAAAGTTGCATGGTGATGGAAAGCATCAACAAAATGTAAAGGCAACTACTGAATAGAAGAAGAAATTTATAAATGATATTCTAATAAGGGGTTAATATCCAAAATATATAAAGAATTCATATGAATTCTCAATACCAAAAAAAAACCAAAAAAACAAAACCACCACAATCTGGGCAGTGTACCTGAACAGACATATTTCCAAAGAAGATAGCCAGCAAACTTACAAAAAGATGCTCAATACCGCTACTCATCAAAATCATACTAAGGTATCACCATACAGCTGTCAGAATGGCTACTACATAAAAAACAACAACAAAAAATAACAAGTGTTGGTGAGGATGTAGAGAAAAGAGAACCTTAATGCACTGTTGGTGGAAATGTAAATTGGTGCAGTCAGCATGGAAAACAGTATGGAGGTTCTTCAAAAAATTAAAAGAAGAAACACTATACGATACTAGTTCTGGGTATTTCCCCCCCCCCCCCAAAATAAGAAAACTAATTCAAAAAGATACATGTACTCCTATGCTCACTGCAGCATTATTTACAATAGCCAAAATATGGGCAGCAACCTAAGTGTCCACTGATATATAAATGAATAAAAAAGATATGGATTTCATATACAATGAAATATAACTCAGCCATAAAGAAAGAATAAAATCTTAACATTGCAACAACATGATAGAGCTAGAAGGTATCACAGGAAGTGAAATGTGTCAAAGAAATAGTGTATGATTTCATTGATATGTAGGATCTAAAAATATAAATGAACAAACAAAACAAAACAAAAACAGATTCATAGATACAGAGAACAAATGGGTCTTTGCCAGAGAGGAGAAAGGTATGGGGTGGGCAAAATAGGTGAAGGGTATGAAGAGGTACCAAGTTCCACTTATTTTTTTTTTTTTTAAGATTTTATTTATTTATTCATGAGGAACACAGAGAGAGAGAAAGAGGCAGAGACAGGCAGAGGGAGAAGCAGGCTCCATGCAGGGAGCCTGATGTGATCCCCGATCCCAGGATCAGGCCCTGAGCCAAAGGCAGATGCTTGACCGCTGAGCCACCTAGGCGTCCCCCAAGTTCCACTTAATAAGTAAAGTCTGTACTTTACTGTCTTGTAAAGTATAAGACTGTAAAGTACAACGTGGGGAATATATAGTCAATAATATTTAATAATTTTGTATAGTGGCAGATTGCAACTATACTTATGATGAACATTTTTTTTTTGAAGATTTGAAAAAAATCTCCACTGAATGTGGAGCCTGACATGGGGCTCCATCTCACAATCCTGAGATCATGACCTGAGCCAAAATCAAGAGTCAGATGCTTAATGGACTGAGCCACCCTGGCATCCCAGTGAATATTTCTTAATGTATACAGATGTTGAATCACTATGTTGTTCATGTGAAACTAACATAGTATTATTGTATGTCAACTATACTTCAATTAAAAACTTTTTTTTAAGATACTTTTCTTCTAGAAGCTTTAGTGTTTTACTTTTCATCTGTATAATTCATCTATATTTCTCAATATGGCTTGAGGTTTCAATCTATTTTTTCCCACATGTATATCTAATGAAGCACAAGTTATTAAAAAGAACATCCTTTCCTCTCTGCAGTGTAAAATTATCTTTGCTATAAATCAAGTGATTATGTATGTGTGTATCTGTTGGCTCTATTTTGATTCACTGGTTTGTCTTGTGCCAGAACCACATTGTCTTTATTACTGCAGCCTTATGACGTCTTGTAGCATAAATCCTCTAGTTTTGTTATTCTTCAGTACTATCTTGGCTATTCTTGGCCCTTTGAATTTCCATAATTTAGGAATCAGTTTCTCAACATCAGAAAAACCGAAAAACTCTAAGAAACAAATCTGGGATTTTGTTGGAGACTGCATTCAATCTACCTGGGGAGAACTGACATCCTTATTACAACTCTAACTCTTTCAATCTACAAAGTGGCATATTGCTCTATTGATCTGTCTTATTTCTCCCAATAATGTCTTTAAAATTTCAGTATGGAGGTCTTTTGTTAGAGCAATTTTGGGTATCTGATGTTTTTGATATACTGATATAAAATCATTTTTAAACTTTCATTTTTGGTTTATTGCTGGTATTCAAGTCTAAAATTGATTTTTTTTAATGCCAATTATTATCTGGCAACCCTGCAAAAATTCACTTTTTAATTCTATTAGTTTGTAGATTATTTTCAATTTTCTTTGTAACCAATCATGTCATCTGCAAATAAATGCAGTTTTATTTCTCTCTTTCTGATCATTATGCTTCCTCCCTTACTGCACTGTCTGGATCAGCACTGTCCAATGAAACTTTCTGTGATAATGGAAATGTTCTCTATTTTTGTGTTTGGTAGCCACTGGCCATATGTGCCTATATGTGGTATGTGGCCAGTTAGACTGATGATCTATAATTTTAATTTTAATTAACTGAAGTTGCCAAATATGGTATCAGACAGCTCAAGTCTACGACCTCCAATATAATGGTGGATACAACAGTTATAGTAGCCATTCTTGTTTTATTCTTGATCCTGAGATAAATGTTTTCAATATGTTACCACTAATGTGATGCTTGCTACAGATTTTCTGGGTGGCACAGAGAACTCCCTATCAGATTAAGGAATTAATATTCTACTGATGGTCTACTGTAAGCATTTAATAAAATCATAACTAGGTAAATTTTATCAAATGCTTCTATTTGATAAAACCTATTGAGACGATGTTGATTTTTTCTTTTTCTGTTAATTTGGTCAGTTACATTTACTGAGTTGTGAAATGTTAAATCAAATTTGTGCAGTATTAAATTCAACTTGGTCATGACATCTACATCTATATTTACCTACCTAGATTTGATTTACTAGTATTTTGGAATTCATTCACCTATATTCACAAGAAAAACAGACTAGAGATTTTTCTTTTTATATCCTTACCAGGTATTGATACTAAGGTTATGCAAGCCTCAGAACAGGTTGGGAAATATTTTTTTTATTCTCTGAAGGAGTTTTAGTAATACTGATGTTAGTTGTAAAAACTCTTGGAAAAATTCACTTGTGAAGCCATCTGAGCCTGGAAATTTCTTTGTGGAAATATTCCAAATTACATACTCAATTTCATAAATAAATAGGAAACTATTCTGATTTCTAATTTTTTATAACTTTCATCTATTTTTGTTTTTCTTATTTTTTTTTTAAGAGAGAGTGAGAGTAGAGGGAGAGAGAATCCCAAGCAGATGCCATGCCCACTGCAGAGCCTGATGCAAGGCTCAATCTCAAATCCCTAAGATCATGACCTGAGGCAAAATAAAAAATCAGATGCTTAGCCAACAGAGATACCGGTGCCCCAGTATGAGGATTTTTAATATAAATTTATGCCAATGGATTTGAAAAATGAGGTAAAATGGACAAATCCTTAGGAAAATAGAATTATTAAAACTTCCAGAAGGGCACCTGGATGGCTCAGTCAGTTGAGCATGCAACTCTTGACTTTGGCTTGGGTCATGTTCTCAGGGTCCTGGGATTAAGCTTCACAGGAGGCTCTATGCTCAGCACAGTCTGCTTCTCTCTCTCCCTCTACTCCCCTCCCTGCCACCACTATCTCTTTAAAATAAATAAATAAAATCTTTACAAAAAATCCTCTTATATTTTTTTAATGTGTGTGGGATCTGCTAAGATGTCCCTTTTTCATTCTTGATATTAGAAATTTATGCCTTTATTTCTTTTCTTCATCACCACTCTAAGAGGTTTATCACTTTTATTAAAAGTAATGACTATGTTGATTCTCCCTTTTGTACTTTTGTTTTTTACTTTATTCCTTTTGGCTTTTTTTCTGCCTTCTACATTCTTCATAGAAGAATTCTTCTTACAAGATTTTTGCTTGGCTCAAAGCCTTTGCTAAAAAAAAAAAAAAGTTATACCATTTTTTTAATGTCACAGGAAAAAATATGTTGCTGGCTGCCCTGATTTAGTTACCTAACAGGTCATTCTACTGGCTGTATTTTCAGAAGTTTCCTCTGACATATCTACTCTAGTTATCAGCTTTACAATGAGCAGTTAATATTCAATACTAGTGATGTGCTGTTACAGGGATTCACTAACACTTCACTGATACATCACTAATACTTTTTTCTCACCAAAATATCCTTTTATATAAATTGGGGGTCCCTAATGATTAACTGGATACCCTTATTGTGGCACATACAAATTAGTCTAGTCAGGATAATCAACGTCTGGGGAAGTAACAAATATTCCCAACACTTTTAAATGACCTAGCAAAACAAATTTATTTTTTTCTCATACATGGTCTACTAACTCAAATTACACTTAAACAATTAACCACCACTGATTTAAGGAAGCAATAATTTTATATGTGGGGTTGTGTATATGTGTGTAATTTTTCTATTGACATGCATTCTTGGATATACTAATTAGTAGGCTTACTATGACTGAAGACAGGAAATCTATATTTAAAGTCCTTATTTACAGATTAGGAATATGTATGAAGTCCTTACAAAGTTTCCATGCAGCCATGTTTTGATTTCCACTAAGATGTTAGAATTCCTTGTTGTATAAACTTTCCTGCTTGGCAATTTAGCCTTACTCCAAAGACCCCACTATTCCTATTACTTTTTTTGCAAAAAACACTGTGGACAATGGAAAAATGCTACATTTAAAAAGTGACTGATTGGCTATATTATTGACTCAGATTTTCCTATCTTCTTCATTGTACAGTTGTGAGACAGGGCTTATACAGAACTGGAGATTTATGAGATCTTTATTAAAATATTCTATTTTCAATGTCTACTTATCTTAGTACAGTATTCAAAGTTCTATCTAGTTTGACAGTTCCAACAACAGCAGTGTTTGAAAGTTTGCCAAAATCAAGTTTATTAGTCATGAAATAGTTCTAAAATGTTAATAGTTTGGAACAAAAGAGATTATTTGTGTCCAAAACCTAATTGTTAGCCAACTCACCTAAAGATAAGCAGTTTAGCAACAGAAAAAGTCATGATCACAAGATAGTCTAATCAGTACATCTAATAACAAAGAATTGAAATGGGTATGGTGTGTGTGTGTGTGTGAGAGAGAGAGAGAGAGAGAGAGACAGACAGAGAGAGACAAGAGTGAGGTTCAACGAATTTAAGTCTTAAGTCCAACAAAAATCCAAAATTTCACATATATAACACTTGGAAGCTGTATAGCATAGTAATTAAGGATATAGACTTCTAACTATTCCTTCTGGGTTTGAATCATGGCCTGTCACTTATTAATTCTGTCTTTAAGAAAGTTATTTAACATGTTTACATCTCAGTTTCCTCAAATATCATATGGGTTTAAAGAATAACTACTTCATGTAGAATTAAATGAATTAATGTGTGTAAAGGGATCAATGACAGGCACGTACAGAGTATTCAATAAGTGTTAGTAAATCTACCATTTGAAAAAAAAGTGAGAAAAATAATTTTTAGTAATGACAAAGTCAAAGTTCAAAATTTTAAATGTCACAGAAAGTTGTTCATATACTTTCAACCAAATGTCTACTGAAATTTCAAAAACTTTATTACTCCACAAAACAATATTATTCCTTATACATGATGATCCAATCAACAAGTATTTATTGAACACCTACTAGGCACTTGGACATAAAGACATTAAACATTACAACTGCTATTTAAAACCTTATAATCATTATTAACTACTTAGAATATAAGACGATATATAATTAGATGCTTAACTCTGTGGTCAAGAACACACATCTTGACTAAGGCAACAGGGAATCCCTATAAGAGCTGATGCAATGATGCCTAGTGTACTATAGGCACTCCCAGTACTAAGGGCTTATTACTCCACATTATGCCAAGCATAGAGAGGTCCAAATAACCTAATCATTCCTCCTTCCTGCAAAAAAGAAGAAAGAAAAGCTTTAAAAAATTTGGCTGTTATAGTCTTTTATTCCTCATCATCAAGAGTTGTACATTTTTATGTACATTCTGGACTACAGGTGTGTGTGTGTGTGTGTGTGTGTGTGTGTGTATATAGTACTATGAAACATTAAATTCACCAGCATAGTTGTGCTGGGTTACCCATTCTGAAAACAAACCAAAACAAAAAAAACCCAAATCCCGGGATCTCTGGGTGGCGCAGTGGTTTGGCGCTTGCCTTTGGCCCAGGGCGCGATCCTGGAGACCTGGGATCGAATCCCACGTCAGGCTCCCGGTGCATGGAGCCTGTTTCTCCCTCTGCCTATGTCTCTGCCTCTCTCTCTGTCTCTCTGTGACTATCATAAATAAATAAAAATTAAAAAAAAAACCCAAATCCCTATTTATTGGTTAAAAACCAGAAATGACAAGTAGACCAACTATACCTTTTACGTTAAGTTTAGTATTGACATAATCTCTGGCCTAAGAATCACTGATCTGGGAATAACATTAGAAACTAAGGTCCAATTACTTTATTTACAGACAAAAAGTTTAGATCTAGAGAAGTTTAATGATTTGTCCAGTCATACAGCCTGTATTGTCTGTACCAACATTAGAACTCAACTAAGCTGACTTCTAAGCATCTGCTTTCCATTTCAACCTACTGCCTGTACGATCTCTGTGAACACCAAAATGAATAAATAAATAAGTAAACAGTCTCAGACAATGCTTTTATATCATCCTACTTAATATTATAACACACTTTGCCCTAAAATATAACAAAACAAATAATGAATTCTGGACTTTTTCCTTACCACTAATATTTAGTATTTTTTAAACAAAAAGTCTGTAATTTGACTGATTATATATACTGAAACATACATACAATTCCCATACAATTTTTATCATATTTGAAATATTTTCTATACTTATTGATTTGAGAATTTTAATATGCTAGAAAAAAATTCTAATGACTTGCCTATAGATGGATTTACAGTAAATATACAATAAGACCACTAATACAATGAAAATATTAAGAAAAACTCTTGCAGCTGACAACAATTCTACGTATAGTCGTTAATTTTCACAGTATAACATTACTACAGGGTAAAACACCATTAAGATAAAGACAGTTTAATCACTGCACAAATGGAATTTATTGATCTACATAAAATGAGTTTATTGACCAAACAGTTTAAAGCATTATTTGCAAGCTATAGAACAGTTTGTTCCGCAACTGTTATACTAAGTATCATTTCTAAGAGTTTATTACACCACTAAAAAGTTACAAGTGTGAATTTTTGTGATGAATATTTTTACTACTAACAGCAGTTCATACATGTACTTTCTGATTCATGTATGTTTTATCTTCAAGAAAGCTATTATGCTAAAATCATTAGAGAATGCTTTTTGAGACATAAATTGGAGACTCAGTCATATAATTAGCATTAATGAGTATTCCGCTAGTGGTTCTCTCCTGTAACATGTATAAAATAATTTGTCTTCCAAAAGTGAAGCCCCTTAAGCTTGAAGAAAACACTACAAAGGTTGAGATAATTTTAGACTTATCTATTGGTTTCTCTCCCTGAGGCTTAAAACTTTAGAGAGATTTTCTAATAATTTTCATTATTTTTATAATTTTAGGAGAGGCAGCATAATAGATAAATGTTGGCTTTCAGCTCAAAAAAACCAAAGGTTTAAATTCTGACTCTGGCGCTACCAACTATGTTATTTGGATAAATTTTTAAAATTTGTAACATGTGGGTAATCACACATACTATGTAAGCTAACTGTGAGGACTAAGTTAAATAACATGGAAATAAAAGTGCCTGGTTTGGAGTCAACCAAAGAACAGCTACTCAAAGATGTTAAGTTCCATACTTCCTCATTCCTCAAATTCATAAACAGTGATTGGGGTGTGTGGGTGCTCAGTCAGTGCCCAACTCTTGATTTTGACTGGGGTTGTGAGATCCAGCCGTGTGTTGGGCTATATGCTCAGTGGGGACTCTGCTTGGGATTCTCACGCTCTTTCTCTCCCCCCCTTTCCCTCCATCCCTCTCCTCGCTTTTGCGAGCTCTCTCTCTAATAAATCTTAAAAATAAATAAAATCTTAAGAAAGAGAAATGGTTATTTTAATACTGGAAAAAAAACTGGTATTGTCAACTCTCAAACATGGACAACTACTCGTGGCTGCCCCATCTTGGGCTCTAAAGTATATGCAACTAAAGTCACAAAGTTCACCTTCCTAATCTATAAATAAGAAGCTACTATCAAAACATTGGAAAATGCCTCCTTCCCCTTTTCCCCTGCTGTTCAGGAAAATGGGAAGAAGAAAATAAGATCTTACTATAGCATAAACATATATAGTATTTTTTTTCCCCTTTCACAAGGCAACTTTGTCTTTTCCATAACTTACTTACAAAGAAAGCCTGAAAAGTTATAAGTATATAAGTTATATATAGTGACCAGAGCAGCCACTATGAAAAGTCTGCATTTTCTTTTCTTTTTTTCTTTTTTTTTAAAAAGATTTTATTTATTTATTCATGAGAGACACAGAGAGAGGAAGAGGCAGAAACACAGGCAGAGGGAGAAGCAGGCTCCACGCAGGGGACCCGATGTGGGACTCGATCCTGAGTCTCCAGGATCACACCCTGGGCTGAAGGCAGTGCAAAACCGCTGAGCCACCCGGGCTGCCCAGGTCTGCATTTTCCAATTTAAAATTTGCTGGTTTGAATTCAGACTGCCATGATCATAATGTAATAACCATCCTAGTTTCAGCCACTAGAATCATCAGTAATGTAACCACACTGTCAAACAGGATATTTAAAGAGACAGACTCATTATTAAGCAGACAAGAAAGTCATCTTCCCATTTGTAATGATTGCTAATACTATTATTTTCATAATCTTAATATGTTAATAAAATATTCCTTAAACTGGCTTTCTTCTGCTGAAATCGGGGATAATGCACTTTGATAAATAGAATCCATATCAACAGAATCAATCATAATTATCCACGTGATGTGATGTGATAGGAATGTCATCCTTGAAGGCTAATAATGTATTTTAAGCATACATTTTATGTAATATATTAAGTTCTTAAAAGGACTTTGTATAGCAAACAAACAGGAAAACCTATTTAAATAATCTGGTATCCCTGCACATAGCCTAATAGATTAAATGCAGGCCTTTACAAAAAAGAAACAGTAAATATAAAGCTTTGTGTCTTTCATGAATAAATAACTAAAATCTTAAAACAAAAATTTAAGTGAAAGAAGCAAGTTCTAACAGGCTACACATTATATGATTTCATTTATATGAAATTTTGGAAAACGCTAACTAAAGGCATAGAAAACATAAGCACCTGCTTGGCTTTAGCAAAGGTGGGAAAAAGGGTTGACTACAAAAGGGCAACACAAGAACATTTTGTGGGTGATGGAACTTGTCAGTAGATACAGGACACTATGCACTTCCATAGAACTATACAACACATGGAGGGAATTTCATTAAAAATAAATAAATAAACAAATAAATAAACGAACAGAAGTCAGGGAAACTGAAGATGGGATGCAAACTGTGACAAACTGAACCTAACTGTATTACAAATGAATGACATAGCAGACTGAAGGGGATATGGGAGATAAGACCTGACTTAATGAACTCTGGAAAAGAGCATTTTTGGCTAGATTCTGTGAGAATAAAGATAAAAAGAGCTGTACACAAACACTGTATTCTATTTGGTAAATTTGTTTCTCACAGGAGGATGGATGAGCAATTCTCAAACTACCATACCTGGATAGCAAATACATAATTTTTTAAAAGATTTTATTTATTTATTCATGATAGACATAGGGGGAGAGAGAGGCAGAGACACAGGCAGAGGGAGAAGCAGGCTTCATGCAGGGAGCCTGATGTGGGACTTGATCCCAGGACTCCAGGATCGCGCCCTGGGCCAAAGGCAGGCGCTAAACCACTGAGCCACCCAGGGATCCCCAGCAAATACATAATTATAGTGCAGATAATGAGTCAGGTTTCTCACTGTGGACAATATAAGTTACAAATAAGCAAAAGATAAATGCTATAATAATCCCTATGGTGCTAGACTGGAGTTGGAATTATCAGTATCAATGTTTTATGTATACATAGATAGTACATACAGAAATAAACACAGATGTGTGTATATACGTGGATTAATATACATGTACACATTCCCTAGCTCTGAAAGGCCTAGATGCTGTTAATGCCATGGTAGCAATGAGTACACATAGCCCCTAGATGTTTGTTTGTTTTTTAAGATTTTATTTATTTATTCATAAGAGACACACACACAGAGAGAGGCAGAGACACAGGCAGAGGGAGGGAGAGGCAGGCTCCATTCAGGGTGCCTGATGAGGGACTTGATCCCCCAGGTCTCCAGGATCACGCCCTGGGCCGAAGGCAGCGGTAAACTGCTGAGCCACCCAGGGATTCCCGAGATGTTGGTTTTCAAATACTATTCTCCATTAAGATGGACCTGGGCTCTTTGGAGATGTAGGTGATTTTAGGCCTGGGGCAGGAAAAACAGATGAGCCGGGAGTAGCCCGGGGGCTAGAAACTAAGAAATGGCTGGAAACAACAACAAAAGACGTGCTGAAAGGACACAGAGGCAAACTCCAAAGAGCTCCTGGTGGCCAAAACTCAAACAATATGAACAACAAAAGACATCAATATTAGTACTGATCCTAATCCAGAGAATAAAAATCCATGAGTGTGTATGGATATAAATAAGTGATTAAATAAAATAAATCAATGTGGGGAAGGACTTTTTCTTATAGGAGGATAATTAATAAATGTAGAAGAAAGGAGTAGAATAGAAAATCACCATCAAAACATCAGACTAAGGATCCCTGGGTGGCTCAGTGGTTTAGCGCCTGCCTTCAGCCCAGGGCATGATCCTGGAGACCCGGGATCGAGTCCCACGTCGGGCTCCCTGCATGGAGCCTGCTTCTCCCTCTGTCTGTGTCTCTGCCTCTCTCTCTCTCTCTCATGAATAAATAAAATCTTAAAAAAAAATCAGACTAATAATTGCTTCAGACAAGATCCACCTATCAATGCTAAAATTAGTGGCCAAATTTTAAAAAAGAAACAGGATATTTGTGTGACTTCAAAGTATTTTCACCTAAATATTAAGGGGAAAACAGTAACTTTACAGTGGAGAAATTTGGCAGATTCCTCCATAACCAGGTGATAAGGGTTAATAACATCACCAGTAACCAGACAAGCTGACATCACATAACCCCAGATTATCAAATGCTGAGAAGGACACATCACCTCTCTGGCATTCTTTTTATTTTTATTTTTTTTAAAGATTTTATTTATTTATCCATGATGAGAGAGAGAGAGAGAGAGAGAGAGAGAGAGGCAGAGACACAGGCAGAGGGAGAAACAGGCTCCATGCAGGGAGCCCGACGTGGGACTTGAATCCCAGGACTCCAGGATCACACCCTGAAGGGAAGGCAGGAAGTCATCCACTGAGCCATCCAGGTGCCCCTACCCCTGGCATTCTTTTCCAAAATCTCTAAATTCACTTTATCCATGAGAAAACGCCAGAGAAAACCAAACTGAATGACATTCTACAAAATGTCTATCTGACCAATCATCTTCCAAAGTGAATGAAAGATAAGGAAAGACTGAGGAACTGTCATTTATTGGAGGAAATGAAGGAAATATAACAAATGTAATGTGGGATCCTGGAAAAAGAACATTAGAAGAAACATTGGTGAAATTCTAGTCAAGTCCGCAGTTTAGTAGCCTATGTTGATTATTCAGTTTTGATCATTATATCAAGGTTACATATATGTTAACATTAAGGAAAGCTGAGTGAATAATATATGAAAACTATATACTATCTTTAGAACTTATTTCTACATCTGAAATTATTCTAAAATAAGTTTTAAAAAGAGGGATCTTAAAAAAATAGGCTTTATTCTTTTCATCAAAACTATGTATACCTTCCTTGATAGCAAATTATGTGAACAAAAATCTTTTAAGAATTTATTTGGCAGAAAATAAAATAATTTCTGTATAAAGAAAGGCTTTAAAAATACATCACTTAAAGTTTAAGAAAATCTCATAATGATCAATTAAAGTAACACGTTTTTGCATTATCTTCTCTGAGGATAATCCTTAAAGGGTCATTTCCATATTAGTTTCTTTACCCCTAAAGGCTATACAAGGACATTGATCAGGGTCTATGAAATTAAAAATTCAACCAAATGTTTGTGTCCCCCAGAAATTCATGCTGAAATCCTAACTCCTAATATGATACTTAGAGGTGGGGCCTTTGGGAGGTGATTAGTGTGCCCTTATAAAAGAGGCCCCAGAGCACTCCCTCACCTCTTCCACTATGTAAGACACAGCAAAAAGACAGATGTCTATGAACCAGAAAATGAGTCCTTACTAGAAACTATATCTGCTGGCACTGATGAACTTCCCAGGGTCTAGAACTGTGAGAAATAAATTTCTATAAGTATAAGCTACCCAGCTGATGTTATTTTGTTATAGCAGCCCAAATGGACCAAGACATTGACATTCAGAAAAAAATTCCTAACTGGTCCACCCAAGCCCCTTCTTATCCAGACATATATAATCCTAAAAAACAAGCAGCATATTCAATTTAAAGAAGAAATTCGAGCAGCCCTGGTGGCGCAGCGGTTTAGTCCCGCCTGCAGCCTGGGGTGTGATCCTGGAGACCAGGGATTGAGTCCCATGTCGGGCTCCCTGCATGGAGCCTGCTTCTCCCTCTGCCTGTATCTCTGCCTCTCTCTCTGTGTCTCTCATGAATAAACAAATAAAATCTTTAAAAAAATAAAATAAAATTATAAAAAGGCTTTGGCTTTAAAAAAAATAATAAAATAAAGAAGAAATTCTGTCTCAGTCTTCAACACATATATTTAATTACAGTGATACTGTCAAATTAGCAATGACTTAATACCTGATTTTTAAAATGAAATATTTGATGTTGACCTAGAAAAATATAACTAATCTAAGTTTGTATGGAGGGACCACGATGAAACATAAATCAGAGTTTAAAAATAAGAGGACATCTTCAGATATGATTTTGATAGAGGCAAAAAGCTTTAGCAGTACCTTCTTTTATCATCCATCATTTAAAAAGGAATTCTTATTCATAAGTCTCAGTCTATGAATCAGATAGGTACTTTCCAAACCAAATTTAGTTTAGATCACAGCTAAACATGCATATTATACTAAGGTGGCCTCATTCACATATTCAAGCTACCCATCAATTCTTCTGTAGCTTTATTTATCCATTTTTCAGAATTCAAATATGTAAGTATTCTAATAAAGAAAGGCTTTAAATCTATATTGATTTAAATATAAAATGAGGGACACCTGGGTGGCTCAGTGGTTGAGCATCTGCCTTTGGCCCAGGGCATGATCCTGGAGTTCCAGGATCGAGTCCCACATCAGGCTCCCTGCATGGGCCTGCTTCTCCCTCTCTCTGCCTATGTCTCTGCCTCTCTCTGTGTGTCTCTAATGAATAAATAAATAAGATCTTAAAAAAAAAAAAAAAGAAACTCTTAAAAAAATAAATATAAAATGATACTATAAAATAATGCAAAATACATCCTTTCAGATAAATTTGTAGATTTCTCCCTTTAAAAAGTAAATTTTAAAAAGTTTTAAATTCATTTGATAAGAACACAAGCAAAGATACCTCAAACAAGTCTGTTAGGAAGCCAAAGTATCTGAGCTTCATGTATGATATGAGACTGTTTTTCAAATCAAATAGTTCTTATGACATAAAGATTTAAGAAACTTATTTTATTTTGTTAACAAAAAAGAATTTATTTTTCAGATTTTGTTTTCCAAAAAAGAAAATTCCTTTATTCTATATTTTCTTGGAAACTCTAATTTATATATCCATATATGAAAAAAATGTTTTTCTGTAGCCAAGAGAATCCTGAACAGCCTAGCAAACATAAACTGTCTAGGCTCAAATTATAATTTCTCCTTCTATCTTATGTTTTTAAAATACTCATAATTTTAGGAATCACAAACAGGTATAAGTGATTCAGTAAATTTCAGAAACATAATTCCAACTTTAGCCACCAAAACAGTTTTATATCAGAATCAATTTCATTTAAAACTTTATATAACCTAAAATACTTATGTTACGAGGACAGATATTAAACACATAATGATTACTTCCAAAATAGTACTAGTTCTGTTTAAATTTACTACGAAAGAAAAGAGAATTAAATACATTTGTGTGAATCTATTTTAGACAGGAAGAAGTTTGACCTTTATCACATAAACCTTTCTTTTTAAAAAAATCTAAGCAAAATGAAGACTTGTACTGGAAATAAGTACTTAGCATTTATCTGCTCACAGCACTGTCTTATTTTTAAAGTCAATTACCTCAGAAAATTAACACCTTTTTCTAAAAAATAATCTCTAATTAGTTTTCATACATGATGACACTTACTGACAAAATCAGTTAGGTATCACTTCACATATAATTACATGGCATAAGTAAGATACTCTGATTCAGTTTTCTAAGCCAAAGATCAGCAAATGTTTTTTCTTTCTTTTCTTTTTTTTTAAGATTTATTTATTCATGGGAGACATAGAGAAAGAGGCAAAGACACAGGCAGGGGGACAAGCAGGTCCTTACAGGGAGCCTGATGCAGGACTAGATCTGATCCAGGGTACCCCAGGATCATGCCCTGAGCCAAAGGCTGATTCTCAACAGCTGAGCCACCCAGGTGTCTGGCAAACTTTTCTTAAAGAGCTAGATTTTAGAATCTCAGGTAGATTGAAAAATTAAAGTGTGTTAATAAAGCACACATTGAAAAAAATAAAACACACATTAAAATGTAAGTTTGAAAATGTTGGGCAGCCCGGGTGGCTCAGCGGTTTAGTGCCTGCCTTCGGCCCAGGGCATGATCCTGGAGACCCGGGATCAAGTCCCATGTTGGGCTCCCTGCATGGAGCCTGCTTCTCCCTCTGCCTGTGTCTCTGCCTCTCTGTCTCATAATAAATAAATAAAATCTTAAAAAAAGAAAAGAAAAGAAAAGAAAATGCTTAGTGGGGGTATGATTAATTTTACAAAGCAATCTTAACCTTAATCAAATGAAAGAATCTACACTTGACTACATGTCTAGTTTCAAATTCAAAATCTATTTGATGAAAAATTCAGTTTCTTATCAGAGTCCTAGAGAAATAAAATATAAAATTTTTATTTTTTTGAAGATTTTATTTATTTGAGAGAGAGAGAGCATGAGCAGGGAGAGGGCAGAAAAGGGGGGGGGGGCAGGAGGGCAGAGAGAAGCAGATTCTCCACTGGGCATGGAGCCCACACAATGCAGGGCTCAATCCCAGGACCTGGGATCATGACCTGAGCTGAAGGCAGAGGCTTAACTGATTGAGCCACCCAGGTACCTCTAAAATTTAAAACTTTTTAAAAATGTGATGTTTATTTATTTTTTAAAAAATTTTTTATTTATTTATTCATGAGAGACAGAGACACAGACAGAGGGAGAAGCAGGCTCCATGCAGGGAGCCTGATGTGGGACTTGATCCCGGGACTCCAGGATCACACCCTGGGCTGAAGGCGGCACTAAACCGCTGAACCACCCAGGGATCCCAAAATTTAAAACTTTTAAGTCAGGTTTTAGCTTCAGATAAAACGGGGTAATCACACTCCAACATGTCTCTCCGAGTCAAGGCAGCTACAAGATTTGGATAGAACACATGGAAAAGCTACTTTAGAACTTTGGAAAGTAAACAGGAACACACAGATTGGATAAGAAGAGTAGAATCTGAAGTACCACTGAAACTTCATTTTCCAGTATATAACCCTCCTGTTCGGGTATCCTCCAACCTGAACTTAATACAGCCCCAAAGTGGGCAATAGTACAGAGAAAGCTTTAGTAAAAGCTGTCTAGTGCTAGCTGCTCTAGGAGAGGGAAAAGGATCTTCGACTCAAAGAAAAGTGTGGAGTCCCCTCCCCATTCTCTCAAGCTCAGCTTCCTGTAGCAGCTGTGGCAATGGAGGTCCATCAGGACCCTAAAACCTCTGAGGAAGGGGAAACCTTCCTCTGATTTGAGGAGCTGTGGTCCAAAGACAATATGGTGAATCCCTATTTGCTTTCTCTCTGTTGTTCTGCCACTTGGCCCTGGATATGGGCACAGTTGTAGGGAGCACATATTAGAGAAGAAATAAAGCACCACCTTTCTGGTCAGAGAATAGAAAAGGGAGCCCCTACAGGATCAGAAATTACTGGGAGATCTCAGAGAAGAAAGAACTTAGGAAAGCAATGTTTCAAACTGTTTATGAACTCTCAGACTCATCCTCAAGCAGCCCTAGTGTGGATATGACCCAAACAAGCATACAACAATTTTGAGATTTGAACTGTGATACAGACTACTGCCCAAGTTCCAGACTGACCCACGTGTGGCACACACATAGGACAGATCCAAATAGAATGGCAAAGTCTTTGAAAACTGAACTAATGTTGTAAACACGACCCACAGGAACTTGCAGTCTTAACCTAAGGGGTTGTTTGCCCACTAAAACAAATATATCAACATTCTGCATAGGAACTGAACAAGATGCAAAGTCTCAACATAATAGTCAAACCATCCAGGATATAACCGAAAATTACTTGACAAATGAAAAACCAAGAAAATTTCAACTTGCATGAGAAAAGAAAACAAAGTCACTGAAACTACCTGAGGAAGATAAAAGATGAGAGCAAGCAGTATAGAATGCTTCACCAAGTAAGAGAAACATTCTTGAAACAAATGGAAAAGTAGAAAGTCTTAAAAAAAAAAAAAAAAAAGAAATAGAAGATAAAAAAAGGAATCAAATACCAATGTCAGAAGTGAAAAAATATCAGTAACCAAAATTAAGAGCTCACTAGATGAGCTCAATAGAATAGAGATAAAGAGCACGTGGGTGGCTCAGTCAGTTATGGGGTCTGCCTTCAGCTCAGGTCCTGATCCCTGAGTCCTCTGATAGAGCCATGCTTCAGTCCCACGTCAGGCTCCCTGCTCAGTGGGGAGTCTGCTTCTCCGTCTCCTTCTGCCCTTTCTCATCACTCTTACTCTCGTTCTCTCATTTGCGCTCTTTCTCTCTCAAATAAATAAAATCTTAAAAACAGAGAAAATAAAAGATGAAGTCAATGAACTTAATATAGATGAACTGAAATTACCCAATGTAAACAATAAAGATTAAAAAAATTTAAAAAAGAAGAGTGCTTCAGATCTCACATGTGTGACACTAGAACCCTAACAAAAAGTTCAGTATTTGTTGAATTTGTTGTTAAACTTACAGTTTTAAGCTCATCAAACTCCTCAGACAGAATAAATACAAAGAAATCCATGACTAGCCACATAATAATAAAACTTTAGAAAACTTTAGACAAAAAGTCTTGAAAGCAGCCAGAAAAATCTGACATTACTTAGAGGAAAGAAGTGTTCAAATGACTGTGAACCTATTTTCAGAAATCCTGCAGGCCAGAAGGAAGTAGAACATTTTTAAAGTGCTGAAAGAACTGTCAACCTAGAATTCTGTATCCAGCAAAAATATCCTTTAGAGATGAAAGTGAAATAAAGACATTTTCAGATGAAGGAAAACTTAGAGAATGTTTTGACAGCAGGAGTGCTTTCAAAGAATTGCTAAAGGAAATTCTTCCAACAGATGGTAAATAACACTATATGGGAACTTTGAAACATCAGGAAGGAAGAGGAATGTAATTGTTAAATATGGAATTAATTAACAGACCATTCTTAACCTCTTGGGTTCTTTAAAATATGTTTGGTGGTTGAAAGCATAACATTGCATGATGGAGCTTTCAATGTATGTCATACCACATAACATATATAACACAACAAGAGCATAAAGTCGGTGGGATGGTAAAGGGACTATACAGTGGTACAGTTTCCATGCGCTACATGAAGTAGTAAAATCTTGATTCTAAGTAAACTGTGAAAGTTAAGTATATTGTGATCTCTACAGCAACCACTAAAAAACAAACTATAAAAAGATATAGTTAAAAGCACAATCAACAGATTATAATGGAATACCTAGGGGCAGCCTGGGTGGCTCAGTGGTTTTGCGCCACCTTCAGCTCAGGGCCTGATCCTGGAGACCCGGGATGGAGTCCCACATCGGGCTCCCTGCGTGGAGCCTACTTCTCCCTCTGCCTGTGTCTCTGCCGCTCTCTCTCTCTCTCTCTCAATAAATAAATAAAATCTTAAAAAAAAAAAAAAAGAAATACCTAACCAAACACACACACTCACACACACACACACGCATGCAAACACAAATCAAATACTCCAAAAGAAGGCAGAAAAGGGAAAATAGAGAAATAAAAACAGGGTAACAAAAGGAAAGAAGGAATAAGAAAATGGTAGATGGAAATTCAAATATATCAATAATTATGTTAAATGTAAAAGATCTAAACACACCAATTAATTAAAAAGTCAAAAGAGAATAGTAGAAAGAAACATTCTTTAAGTATAATACCATAAGTAATAAGTCACTGCTAAAAGAGGCCATGAGTCAGGGTAAGTGAGTACCTTTAGAAAGTGGCAACAACAAAGAAACAAATTATCCCACAGAACTTCCAGAAAGAACAGACTTGCTGATGTCTGGAATTTAGCCCAGTGAAACCAGCTTCAAACTTCTGAGCTCCAGAACTGTAAGACAATAAATTCATGCTATTTAAGCCACTGTGTTAATTTGCTAAAGCAACAATAGAAAAATAATACACTGGATCACAAAACCTTTACAAACAAAAAAATTAAAATCATACAAAAGGATTTATCTGTAATACAATTAAGGCTAAATGCCAACAACAGAAAGATAACAAGACATTCTCCAAAATAAGGAAATTTCAAAACACACTTGTATGCAATCAATGGGTCAAAGGGTAAATAGAAAATACTTCGAACTGAACAAAAATAAGACAACATACCAGAATTTGTGGGATGCAGCTAAGGCAGTACTTAGAGGATAACTTATAGCATTCAATACTTCAAGCTTTCAACATAAAGAGACTAGAAGAAGAAGAGCAAACTAAAAAGTAGAAGGAAGAAAATTATAAAAAGCAGGAATGAATGAAATTGAAAAGAACAAATAAATACAGAAATCAATAAAAAACCAAACTGGCTCTTGAAAAGATCAATACAAGCAAGACTGACAAAGGCAAAAAGAGAGAAGACATAAGTTCTCATTATCAATACAAATGGGGAGATTTCACAATAGATCATACAAATATTTAAATAACAAGGAAATACTGTGAGCAACTCTATGCATATATACTCAACAACTCCCTGAAATCACAAACTACAAACATTCACATACAATAATATGGATAAGGTGCATATAACAAAAATATAAGATAAATGGAATTTGTAGTTAAAAACTTAAAAAAAAAAACTTTCAAAAGATGAAGACATCTTCAGGCCCAGATGTCTTCACTAATCAAATCTACCAAGTATTTAAAAAAGAGATAACTCCAGACTGATAAGACTGGCAAGAAAGAAATAAAACCATCCCTATTTGCAAATGACATTATTATCTACATAAAAAATTCCAAGGAATACAAAGAAAGCCCTCCTGGAACTAATAAGTGAGTTTATCAAGGTAAAAAAATTCAAGGTCAATATCAATTATAGTTCTATATACTAAACAATGAACCCTACAGAACCCCCAAAAATTCAAATAATGCCACTTATAATAGTTTCATAGGAACAAAATACTTAATTATAAATCTGATTAAAACATGTACAGGATCTGTATGCTAAAAACTAGAAAATGCTGATGAAATAAGTCAAAGAAGACATAAATAAATAGAAGGATATACTGAGTTCACAGTCTGGAAAACTCAAAACAGTAAAAATATCAATTCTCTCCCAAACTGGTCTACAGATTTATGCAATTCCAACCAAAATCTCAGGATTTTTGGTTGTTATAGCAAGTTGATTTTCAAACTAATATGAAAAGGCAAAAAATCTAAAATAGCCAAAACTATTAAAAACAAATATTAAAAAAAGAAAATTGGGGAACCCTACCACCCAAGAGAATAGAATAGTGTTCACAAACAGCTCCAGACAAACACGACCAACTGATTTTTGACAAAAGTGCAAAGATAATAATACAATGAGAAAAGGATAGCCTTTCTGACAAATTGTGTTAGAACAATTGAGCATCCAAATGCAAAGAAAAAAATGAATTTGGGATCCCTGGGTAGCTCAGCAGTTGAGTAGTCTGCCTTTGGCCCAGGCATGGTCCTGAAGTCCTGGTATCAGGTCCCACGTCGGGCTCCCTGCATGGAGCCTGTTTCTCTTTCTGCCTGTGTCTCTGCCTCTCCCTCCGTCTCTCATAAATAAATAAAAATCTTTTTTAAAAAATGAATTTTTATCTAAACCTCTCACTTCATAACAAAATTAACTCAAATGGATCATAACCCGTGAAGAGAACAAAATTTTTGTGACCCAGTAAAGAGTTCTTAAATATTGCACTAAAATACAACCTATTAAAGTAAAAAGGGATAAACTGGATTTTTATCAAAACTAAAAATATTTGCTCTAGAAAGTTATCTAACGTAATATAAAGACAAGCTACAGACTAGAGATGTTTGTAAATTACACATCCAACAAAGAATTTGTATCCAGAATATATAAAGAACTCTCAAACTCAGTGTAAGAAAACAATCTGATTTCAATATGAACAAAAGCACACTGATTGGAATGGCAAACACACGTTCGCGCACATACACACACACACACACACAGACAAAACAATAAGACGTAGCAATAGAAAATGCTGCCAAAAATGTAGAGCAATAGGAAGGCTCATTCATTGCTGGTAGGAATGAAAAATGGCAAAACCACTTTGAAAAACAGTATGGCAGTTTCTTATAAAGTTAAGTTTATATTTATACAACCCAACAATCAAACTCCTAGGTATTTTCTCAAGTAAACTAAAATCCTTTTTTTAAAAAAGGAAATAATCTAGGTGACAGAAACGAATTTTATTTAACATTTTATGAGGTAGATAATCTCTGTTCCAAGAATTGCAAAATGGGGCAGAAGACAGGAAGCTTTTATATAATAAAGAACAAGGAAAGGAAAAATGGAAAGTATCTGATTGGCTAGAACCACACACTCAACCTCATCTGGGGTGAGAACGCCCAGGATGACAAGCATGTGCTCTTTGGCAAGGTGAGAGAGGGCATGAATATTGTAGAAGCCACGGAGCACTTTGGGTCCAGTTATGCAATGGCAAGACCAGCAAGAAGATAGATCACCATTGCTGACTGTGGACAGATCTAATAAATTTCACTTGTGTTTTATCTTACCACCAAACTATTCCTTCAGTAGCTCAGGAGAGCAGCCCTTCACCCCCACCTGTTTGAAATATCCTATGATCTTTGTGCTCTTGCTGCAGTTCTATAGGTTCCATATTTTCCTTACTCTCCCCCAAATCTAGATGGATTGCAGAGTTAAGTTCATTATTATGAAATAAAAACTCAACAAATAAACAAAAGAATGATCATGAT
The DNA here is from genome assembly GCF_048418805.1 of Vulpes vulpes. Lineage (NCBI taxonomy): Eukaryota > Metazoa > Chordata > Mammalia > Carnivora > Canidae > Vulpes > Vulpes vulpes. The sequence continues at coordinate 72,886,409 of NC_132794.1, read as the reverse complement.
AAGTGCTGACAAATAGAACTGGAACTATCACACATTGTTGATGGGAATACAAAGTGGTACAACCAATTTAGAAAACAGTTTGGCAATTTCTTATAAAGTAAAGTTATACAATTACCAACAATCCCACTACTATATATTTACCCAAAAGAAATGAAAATTCGCATTCACAAAGCCTATACACAAATGTTTATAACATCTCTATTCAAATAGCTACAAACTTGAAACAAATCAAAGTCTTTCAATGAATTAAGGGATGAACTGCGGTAACCCCTACAATTAACTACTACTCAGCAATAAAAATGAATGAAATAATGATACACAAAACAACTTCGGTGAAATCTTAAGGCACTATCCTGAGTAAAGGCATGTGTAAGCATTACAAATAGCTACAACTATATAAGCTCCCATTACACTATACATACACATAGCATAAAACATTCATATCCATACACTAAAACAATTGTTTTAAATTTAAGTAGAAAGGTATTGTCTTTCCTGAAAACACCTATCCAGGCAACTATTTTATTTAAATAAAACTTACTGATTATTTTTTTTAAGTATATAACTGTTCTCAGTTATGCTAGTAAATTTACCAACAATTTTACATTGCTACACTTTATTTAAAAGAATTGGAGATTTAAAAAAAAAAAGCCAATCTGCAACTGCACTAATTTCAAATGGAAAACAAAAAAACCTCTGTAAGGAACAGTTTTTTGCCTTGAGGGTTTTTGTTTTCCTAATATTACATTCAATTAGAAGTGAAATGGCCTGCTTCAAGAATTTAGATTTATTTCCCCCAGAAACATATTTGGAAAAATATATGACTTACATCTGGAACCATATCCTTTCAAAGTGAAGCCATTTGTATGTAGCCAGAGTAATAGTTCACTAAGGCCACTTTAGTTTTAACATCCATGAAAACAGCTCAAAACAGCACCTACTGCAAATCAGTATGCTTATTCCTCCATGTAATCTTCTCAGTAAATGTTCAATTTACTAAACAAAGGCTGCTTTAGTAATTCAAATCTGACGTCTAAAGATGCAAATGCACCTGTCAAAAGCTTTCTCCGTAGTCAGTAAATTCCATCTCCGTGGCGTTGCATGTATTTAAGTCACTCCTACATTTTAATGTCCAAAACCACAGAGGGTTTTTTTCCTTCTCTTTTTACAAAAATCAAAAGAACCTCAGTCATTTTCATTATTGTATTGTTATACTTCCAGCCTTCTTCAAAAGTTTCCATTTAGTAAGAATTTTTGCATATGAACGAAATCCAACAGGATGCTACTTTCCTAGACACTAAAGCATCAAAAAAGAAAAAAAAAAAGCCCACAGAAATCAACATTATCTGTTAACACTTTCATGATTACAGTGTACTAAACCACCTCTATAGGGCAGCCCTGGTGGCTCAGCGGTTTAGTGCGGCTTTCAGCCCGGGGTATGATCCTGGAGACCCAGGATCGAGTCCCGCATGGGGCTCCCTGCATGGAGCCTGCCTCTCTCTGTGTGTCTCTCATGAATAAATAAATAAAATCTTAAAAAAATAAAGAAACTACCTCTACAAAAGTAGCTACCACCTCCCTTGACCTACATTAATATCACTCAAACTTAATAAGAGCTATCTCGACATAAGCAAATGAAATGAATTTTGCATCCATTGTTCTAAAATTTCTTTTATCAGAAATGAAATTTTGCATTAATATACTTAGGCTACTTTGTTTGGAGACATGAAGAGTCATATGGATGAGATGTCATCTATAACTAATGCTAAATTGACAAAGAATCATGAAAGAATTTTGGTTGGAGCTCTGTATGTACTGAAACTAAGGTGTCTTAAGGCCCCATATGACATTTACGCCTTGGAATCCCAGCCCATGTAACAAATATATTTAACCACTTGCCAGTTGTTCTGATAAAAAGTTGTGTTGATCCCATCTGAAATTAATGCTGGTATATTATCTATAAATTTCACATACCCATGCTTACTCCAATCCATCATTACTGATGTTCCTTATTGCTGCTCTGGGACATTACATAGCACAGAATAGCCTTGACCATCACTGAAAAAATTAAGAACTGCTTTTTAAAAGTCTTTGAACAATTGGTAAGAATCCTATGGATTTTCACCAAAAAAAGAGACTAAGGCTCAGTACATAGTGGGAGCACAACAGGGAGCGGTGTTTGAAGACAACTCCAGGCACAGTAAACAACAGTGAATTTCATTATTTTATTTTTATTCATTCATTCATTCTTTTTTTCCCCCCTATTACTTTAAAAGGCTACCCAGCCACAGAAAAGCCATATTGAGAAGCTTATTTTAATGTGCTTCAGGGTTGGTAATTCTTCACTATCTATTGATAAATACAGGGCTTAAAGCAACTGCTGATTTTTTTTTAATTGGGTAAGGACTTTCTGGCTGTCGAACCCAGGGGGAAAAAAGCAAAAGTGCCAATTTATATGATAACAGCATTTGTAAAGCTGCCTTTACCACTCTGGAGTTTTAACTCAGAAAAGGAAGATGGAGTACATGATAATTCTTAAGGCCTTTTAAAAAATTCTTCAGCAGGTATCTGATTAAATCTTAAATTGTCACGAGTCTGGATTGAACTCAAAATTCCTTGCTGCTTTTAGAATAGAAAATATCAGAAAAGAGAGATAAGTCAATGCAAAGGAAAACCAAAGTAAGCCTTTGTGAACAGTATCTGTTAAGCATCTAAGATGTAAAACACTGTTGTAGTGGTGGGATGAGGAAAAGGCCACAACAAAGAACACTAGGACCTGCTTTCAAAGAATTTAACATAAATAGGAAATACAAGAAGAATCTTCTCTAATGCACTACTGTATCTGTTTTTGTTTATTTTCTAAGTATGTTGCAATATACTTACAGGCAGGGTAGGGAATGTGTCTTATTTATCACAATACCCCCAGTGCCTATTGCAATGCCTGGTACAATGTAAGTAATCAAAAATTATTTGTTAGACAAATGAAGACTTTCAACAGCTATGTCAATACTGACATTTGGTTTCCTCAACCCTTTTGACAGACAGAACAGCCCTCCAAAGATGTTCTTGCTCCTAGCTTCCTTACCCCTGGCCTAGCTTTCCTTACATGGCAAAAGAAGACTATCAGTTATAATTAAGATTAAGGATGCTGGGGCAGCCCAGTTGGCTCAGCAGTTCAGCACCGCCTTCAGCCTGGGGCCTGATCCTGGAGACCTGGGATCAAGTCCTGCTTCGGGCTCCCTGCGTGGAGCCTGCTTCTCCCTCTGCCTGTGTCTCTGCCATTCTCTCTCTCTCTTTGTGGGTCTCTCATGAATAAATAAATAAAGTCTTTAAAAAATAAAAATAATCAAGTGGAAGAGGAAGACAAAAGGTAGATCAGAGAGATGAGACAGAAGAGGAACAAGGAAACACTGTGAGTATGAAAGGGCCTTGAACTGTTGTTGCTGGTTTTTAAAATGGAGGAAAGAATGCCATGAGCCAAGGAATGAGGGTGGTCTTTAGGGTCTGAGAAGGGTCCTCAACTGACAGCCGGCAAGGCAACTGGAATGTGAGCCCTACAACTGCGAGGAAAAGAATCCTACCCTACAGCCCCCAGAAAGGAACACCACCCTGCTGATATCTTGATTTTAGCTCCATTGGAGCCTTGTGTTGTCCTACTGACCTATAGAATATAAGGTTTTAGATTCCTGTTGTTTAAGCCAGGAAGTCTGTAGTGATTTTCTACAGCAGCAATAGCAGCAATAGAAAACAAGTACAGGGCAGCCCCAGTAGTGCAGCGGTTTAGCGCCGCCTGCAGCCCAGGGCGTGATCCTGGAGACCTGGGATCGAGTCCCACGTCGGGCTCCCACCACGGACCCCGCTTCTCCTTCTGCCTGTGTCTCTGCCTCTCTCTCTCTCTGTGTGTGTCTCTATGAATAAATAAAGTCTTAAAAAAAAAAAAAAAGAAAGAAAGAAAACAAGTACACCCCCATAACCTCCACTCCAGCCACCTGAATGTATATCACCTTGACACTACTTCAATAAAAGATCTAAAATTCTTAAATGCTTCAATCTGATCACAATCTCCTATTAACTCTCCTACTCATGCTGCTGGTTCCTGTCATTATGAAGGAAATACCTTGTTTAAAGGAAGGGATATCTTGAAACAGAATGTCTTGTTTACCAACCACAAATTCTATTTTCTAGTTACAATGTTCAGTCAGTTTCCTACCAAAGAATACATGACTGCTCTCACAGAATGGTTATAATAAAACTGTAAATTTCACATTCCATGCAACATGCAGTACCAAGGACAGACACAGAAATGTGTTATTAAACAAGCCAGTATGTCAAATCCAGATTAACTTACTTTCAAAGGAAAAACCTTTTGTTTTTAAATCTGGAACCATTTCTTTGCCTCTTTATATTTATATGCTTGCTCTAAAATATTAAAAAAAAAAACCACTTCATAAACAATCTGTTTAACAGTAATTAGAATTTTATCTAGTTAAAACAACAGCAGAGCATGCCACAACACAGATGGCAGAAAACTTTCTCCTTGCCTGATGAGTGTCAAAGAACTGTTCTTCTATTTCATGGTTAAGAAGAATTCTGTTGCAGGTTACCTCATTTACAAAATACACGCTAGTGAGTGAAAGGAAAGCTTTATTAAGAGAGCCTTTGTTCAGCAGAATTCCTGGCTATTTCTCAATGTAAAGGTTTTCTTACTCCCCAGACAAAACCTAGCCAAATACATGATTAAGGAATCAGAATGGACGGAAGTCTGTACTATTGATTTCGTTCTGGTTCCAAGTCCTTAAGCACACTCATTCCTTATGGAGCACCCAAACTTGGAGCTTTTAAAAATCCCAATGTTCAACTTCCACCCCATACCAATAAACTCAGAATATCTGGGGATGAGACAGACATCTTGAAGTAGTTCCAGTATGCTTTATTATTATTAGTGTCGTGGGGTACAATATGCACTTCATGGAATCAAAGGCCTGGGATCTTGCATTGGCCCTGCCACCAGCAAGTTTATATATATCACTGACTGGGTAGCCATTTCCTCATCTGTAAAAAGACAAGGCTGGGTAAATTATTGCTAATATCAAACATGCTATGAGTTTAGGATGACATTCCTTGGTTCTCTTCTAAAGATTAAACTGCCTCAATTTTAAATGCCCCACCCATGACCAAAATCCAAATCCATGACTTGATATTTTTTCCAGCCTATTAAGAGCTTATTTTTGTAAAGAAAGATTATTTTATAGTAGAGATCAAATTTAGCTATACCTCCAACCACTCACATTTTGATACATCATTATGTCTATCCAGGTCATAAAGTAGTATGGACTGGGAATGACTGGGAACCTTGAATGATCTCAAAATACAAGCCTGCTATTAAACTATCTCTTGAATTCCCATTAAATTACATACTACATGTATCCTGATTTTCCTAAGTAGCATTCTTCGTTTTATTTAGGTCACAGAGATATAAAATGATTTTAACTTTTCACTAATGTTATTTCATAAAAGCAAAGCATTAAGGACATGGGAAAACAGGGGTTGGGAGAACCCCTGAGTAGTTAGTTGTTTGACAGTGTCAAGCTGAGTCCTTACCCTTGCCAGCCGTCTCATAAATGTATGCAACGGTGATTTGAGTGCTTGTGAAAAAGGCTAATCCATTCAATGCGTTAAGCATTTCGTAATACCTGGGTTTAGGGACTGGGTGACAGACTTCTAAAATGGATCTTTCATGATCCCAGCATTCATGGTACTCACATGCTTGTGTAATTCCTTGTTCCCGAGTGCGGGCTGACCCTAGTGACTTCCTTCCTAAAGAATATGGCAAAAAAAAAAAAAAAAGAAGAAAGAAGAAAGAAGAAAGAAGAAAGAAAAAGAAAGAAAAGAAAGAAAGAAAGAGAAAGAAAGAAGAAAGAAAGAAAGAAAGAAAGAAAGAAAGAAAGAAAGAAAGAAAAGAAAAAAGAAAAGAAAAGAAAAGAAAAAAAGGAAAGGAAAGGAAAGGAAAGGAAAGGAAAGGAAAGGAAAGAAAAGAAAAAAGAAAGAGAAAAGAATATGGCAAAACTGATGGGATGTCAGTTCTGTGATTAGATTAAAAAGAGTATGATGTCCTTCTTGCTAGCATTCTCTGCTTCTGGCACTCTTTCTTGCCCTCTTGATTACTTGTTCTGAGGGAGATATTCTATGGAAAGGTCCACTTGTAGGACACCTGGGTGGCTCAGTGGTTGAGCGTCTGCCTTTGACTCAGGGCATGATCCCGGGAATCCGGGATCAAGTCCCGCATCGGGCTCCTTGCATGAAGCCTGCTTCTCCTCCCTCTGTCTGTGTCTCTGCCTCTCTTTCTGTGTCTCTCATGAATAAATAAAATTTAAAAAAAAAATTTAAAAAAAGAAAGACCCATTTGGCAAGGGACCAAGGGAGGCCTCTGACCTGAGGCCTGAGGAGGAAATGAAGCCTGCCAACAACCGTATCAGTAAGCTAGGAAGTAGATCCTTCCATAGTAAACTTGCAGATGAGTCAACAACACATTTATTATAGCCTTTTACAAGACCCACCAAAGACATTCCTATATTCCTATCCATAGTGAAATAATCTGGTGTTGGGCTGCTAAGTTTTAAGGCAATTTATTCGGTAGGAACCAAGAGCGGAGTAGTGAGTAGGATCAAGGTATCAACAACCTAGTAATGGGTGAGAGACATGTAAATAAATGTAATAAAGTGACAGAAGTACATATATGCAATGTATGGCAGTGACATAAAAAGGGTTTGTTTTTGGAATAGTACAGACAATGAAGTTCTTTAAAAGGGAGGAATGTAAGTTATAAACATGAAATATAACGGTCAGTTTGGAAAACTACAGGTAATCTGATAAGTCTGGAACATAGAGGGAAGAGATGATTATTAATCCTCCAAAAATGTGCAAGTATTTATAGGTAGCATAAGAGTCAAAGAGCTCTCTAGTATTGTATGTAGTAATTTTAGTTATATTAGTAAACTCTCAACCTCCACTAGATTACAGAATATCATTTAATTATGGAATAATATCACTAATTATGAATAAATGGTCCATGCTCCAAGACAGGACTTGGCCAGGGCCAATCTTTCTACCTGTATACTAGATCCCAATTTCCTTCCATCTATGCAAGGAAAATGCTTCAGCAATGACCTCTTCTCTCTACTGCATTGTCAAATCTTCCCTCTCTACTGGATCATTCCTACTTTATATTTAAAAACAAAACTTCTTCGGGGCACCTGGGTGGTTCAGTCAGTTAAAAGTCTGCTTCAGCTCAGGTCATGATTCTGGGGTCCTGGGATCAAGGCCTGAGTCAGGCTCCCTGCTCAGCAGGAAGCCTACTTCTCCCCTCCTCCTGCTTGTGCTCTGTCAAATCAATCAATCAATCTTTTAAAAAAGTAGGGGATGCCTGGGTGGCTCAGTGGTTGAGCATCTGCCTTTGGCTTAGGGCATGATCCCTGAGGCCGGGGATCGACTCCCACATTGTGCTTCCTGCATGGAGCCTGCTTCTCCCTCTGCCTATGTCTCTCTCTCTCTCTCTCTCTCTGTCTCTCATGAATAATAAAATCTTAAAAAAAATAAATAAATCCCTCTCCCTTAACTCTACATGCCATATGTGCATAGCTCCCCCTTTATAACAAATTTTTTTTAAAGATTTTATTTATTATTTATGAGAGACACAGAGAGAGAGAGAGAGAGAGAGAGAGACAGGCAGAGGGAGAAGCAGGCTCCATGCAGGAAGCCTGATGTGGGATTCAATCTGGGGAATCCAGGACCATGCCCCGGGCCAAAGGCAGGCACTAAACCACTGAGCCATCCAGGGATTCCCCCCCTTTATAACACAAAACTAAAAAGTGTTGTCAATACTCACCATCTCATCTCCTCTTGAATCCCTGTCAACCAGGCTTTATTCTCTACCTATTTGTCAAACTTGCCCTTAATAAAGTCAACAATGGCTTCCATATTGCTAACTACAATAATCAATTCTCTTACTTTACCTATGACCAACAGATGATACAAACAGTAACTCCTCCACTAAAATACACTGCTCCCAGAACACTCCACTCTCCTGGTTTTCGTCTTTCTTGTTCTCCGCTGCTGGTTCCTCTTTTCTCTTCCCTCTAAATATAGAATGTTGTAGACTTCAGTCCTTGGACCTCTTCTGTCTTATGTGATACTGTAATTTATAATACGAAATATAACAGGCATTAAGGAGGGCACATGATGAGATGTATCTCATCTTGTATATAGTATAGCATAGTGTGTTACACTATATATAGTATAGTGTTATACTATATATGTTGGCAAATTGAATTTAAATTAAAATATATATATATATATATATATATATATATATATTCGTATTTGATCTTCCCTGTTTCTGGCACAAAGCTCCTAAAACTCTCGGAATTTTGGAATTTCCTACAAGATAAGAATAAAAGTGTCTTTTGTTATGTTATTGAGGTGACTTTTATAAAGTACCAAGGAAGGGAGCTGATTGCCAGGAGGACTAACCATGTAATTGGTGGGTTGGATATTTCAGTCCCACCCATCTGACCTCTGGATAAGGAAGAGGCAAGTGGGTGGAGGTTGAATCAATCACCAAACGGCTTAATGATTTAATCAATCATGCCTATGTAATGAAACCTCCATAAAACATACAATAGGAGGGGTTTAGGAGAGCTTCCAGGTTGGTGAACAAACAGACACATGAACAAGTGGTGTGTTCCTCGAGGGCACAGAAGCTCTGCACCTTTTCTTCATACCCTGCCCTATGCATCTCCTTCCATCTGGCTGTTCCTGAGTTATATCCTTTTATAATAAACCAATAATCTGTAGCTAGGTGTTTGAGTTCTGTTAGCCACTATAGCATAAATTAGCCAAACTCCTCCTTATTCCTCAAACACACAAGGCATACACTTTCCTTAGGGCCACTGAACTTGCTTTTACCTTAGAACAGGAATCCTCTTCCCTGAAATAGCTGTTTGTGTAGACTGCTTCTTTATGTCTTTGCTCATTTATTGCCTTCTTTTTCTGGCCCACCCTCATCCAATCCTCATGCCTCTGAACATTCGCCATCCCCTTTCCATCCCTTATTTTTCTCTAGAGTACCTATTGCTATCTGCATACTATGTGTTTCATCTGCTATTTTCTGTCTCCCTTCACTAAAATGTAAGCTCCAAAGGTACAGGAATATTTGTCTATTTTGTTTATTGTTGTACGTTACTGTAGGATAATGCCTGACAATAGCAGACACTGTATTAATATTTTTGGTTCAATGAATGACTGAAGCAACCAAGGAGAATTCTCTCACTGATCCATTCTAATAAAGGGGAATAATCTGAATAATTTCAAAGGTACCAAAATATTACATCCATATTTCAATCACTGTGATTTAAGCTCTGGCAGATTTAGCTCCCTAATTATATTCATACTGGTCTCACATTCGTTTGCATTCCCTTGGATGCATACTAATTATATGGGGAAGAGGAGTGCAGAACCATCTTAAACAACAAGGAGAACCGAGATTGATTTTTTTTTTTAAAGATTTACTGATTTATTTGAGGGGCAGGGGGAGGGAGTTAGGGAGGGGCAAAGGGAGAGAGAATCTCAAGCAAACTGCACCAACCACAGAACCTGAGTCAGGGCTTGATCTAATGACCCTGAGAATGTGACCTGAGCCAAAAGCAATAGTCAGACACTCATCTGAAAGCACTACCCAGATGTCCCTCAGGTTGATTTTAAAAAATAATTTTCCATAAGGGTGTCTGGTGGCTCAGTCCGTTAAGATCTGTCTTCGGCTCAGATTATGATCCTGGAATGAGCTCCACAACAGGCTTCTCGCTCAGCAGAGAGTCTGCTTCTCCCTCTCCCTCTATGTCTCCCCCCCCCCCCATTTGTGCTCTCTCTCTCTCTTGCTCTCAAATAAAGTAAATCTTTAAAAAAATTTTTTTCAATAGATAATCCAAAGTGGAAAATCCATACACAATATTTCATAGAATATAATTGTTAAGAATCTGCAAAGTCTAGGAGTAGAGAAGAGGTTAAGTAAAACTTTCAATCAAATTTTACTGGTACAAAAAAAAACTACTCTTAAGATTTTATAATTTTTTTCATAGATAATTTATAAACTTTGCCTAATACAACATCACATATTTTCCATCTATACTCCAACCTACATTTCCCTTTTTCTAAACTATCAGTGATAAAAGAACTACTTAGATGGAAAAAAAAAAACAACTACTTAGATGAAACTAACAGATTCTCAAAGCACAAGACTTAATTGAGCTGAGATAAAATAATTTTATAACTATATTTTTCTATTTGTATTTGTATAATGTTTTATACATTTTCCAAAATGCTTTCACATCTTTATGATGATCTTCATACTGATCTGCACAATAAGCAGACAGATATTATCACACCCTCCCCCACCTCCCATACACTTACTTACACACACTTTACAGATGGAAAAAATTGAGTCTTAAAGAGATTAACTGACTGGCTCAGAGGCACACAGCTACATAAGTGGTTCAACCTGGACTGTAACCAAGTTCTTTCATGTCCAAGTCTACTGTTTTCTATCACAACATATTACTTCACCCAGTGATTAAAGAAAGGTATCACTGCCTAAATCTACAAAACTTGACTCTAAAAGCATCTTCTTTCAGGATTGGATATTTTCACATTCCAACCTATTATAAAACACTTTGCAGATGGTACAAATGTGCTAACATCCTCACAGAAAAAAAGGAGAAAAACCCCAAGAAGTCAATATAATTAAAGAAAACTCAGTATCCAAAGCAGTAGTAACATGAGATTAATGGTTATTCTCTGCCCACAAAATCAATGTTTTAGAACTGTTCAACTATCAAAGAGGTACTTAATACCACTGCAGCCAGAAAAAGATATTTAACAGAGGCTATTCCGAGTAAAAATCACTTAGTATTGCTAGAACTCATACTAGGTCCCTCTCTGAATAACCCTGGACATCTGGAATGAAAATAACAAGAATGAATTCTTTTTGCCCTTCTCCCCTAAGGATTAACTCGGGTTTAGATCAACAAATGGCTCCATGACTCATTTCATCTGGACTTCCTCCAGGTCTCCTCTAATATTCTAAGATGAGGAGAGAGAGGGATTCCTTTATCATTCCATCTGCACCCTAAAGCAATCCAAAAGTGGGTCAAGAATTAACTCAAAAAGTACATTCCATGTGAGATTAAATGCTTCGTTCTTCCCATCATCAAAACCTAATTGTGTCTCTGACCCATATTAAAAGTTCTCCTGGTAGAAATCTAGATTCATTTCTGAAGCCACATCAGGCTTACTTTGGACTCTGTAAATATGGCTACCAGCCCAGTGGGCAATAGCACACAGGAAATTAACAGAACCTGGCCTAGGTAGGGAGAGCCATCCATTTTTAGGGCCAGGAAACACTGACCTTAAAAAAAACAGGTAATACTTCACTACACATGGTTTGATTATGTGAAACAGTATTTGCTACCACAGATACTCTTTCTTTCTTCCATTTTTCAGCCAGTATCTAGGGACTGACATGTTATATCAAACTTTATTTCCAGTTCCTTCAAGAAAGTAAACGGTTGGACAGAAGTTAAAATAATTTAATATGAAGGTAAAAAAAAAAAAAAAGGATTTGAAACTACTCTAAAGTAAATATGTGATGCAGTTAACAGTAGTTTGGGACCAATGCCCTAAGTAATGAAACTGATCTTTGTCTGGAATATTCCCTGCAAAGCCTGAAACAGAGTAAGATAGCAAGATAGCAAGATATCTAGGGCACAATATTTAAGGAGACTCTGACTTTATAAGCAGGATAGGCACCTGAGAGTGAGTGCTTCCTTATATTTTGTATCATCAGTGCCCCACTGCCTCACCAATTCAGAGCTCTGATCTACTATGAGAGAAATATAGGAGATATATATGTTCATCAATAAATATATATTCATCCACTGCAATACATATATATACATATATATGTATGTATTCAAATCATCAATAGTGGAAGATAGTGTGGCTATAAGAAGTACCTAAAAAGAATGTAAAATTTGAAATCCTGATCACATTCATCATGACTATTTTCTGAATATAATAAGAAAAGGAGAGACTTGATATTTTGCACATATTCTGAAATGAAGCTGCCTTTAAAGAAAAAAGAAGGAAGGGGGATCCCTGGGTGGCTCAGCAGTTTCGCGCCTGCCTTTGGCCCAAGGCGCGATCCTGGAGTCCCGGGATCGAGTCTTGTGTCAGGCTCCCGGTAGGGAGCCTGCTTCTCCCTCTGCCTGTGTCTCTGCCTCTCTCTCTCTATGTCTATCATAAATAAATAAAAATAAATCTTTAAAAAAAAAAAGGAAAAGTTTATAGTGTAAATGGAAAAGTTTAGTGTTTATAGAGAGATTTCCACCCTGAACATGAAGGGAAAAGAAAGTCTGGAATTATTCTTCTGCCTAAACAACTAGAAACTAGACATAATATAGGAAACAACTGTTTTCAAACACTGAACAAAGGTGACACAAGACTGTGATCCCAGAGTACTGTTCTAAAAAGGCAATAAATTACAAAACCTCTCGCTTTCTGCCTGGAGGTAATTTCCAGGCAATGGTACAGAGAAGGATAACCCCAAAAGAATCCAGCACTATTGCTGAGTTAAAAAGACACAGATCAAAGTTTAGAAAAGCCAAGGTGGCTAGAATTGTGAGGGGTGGGGGTGGGAAAGAGACTAGCTGAGAGGAGAAGATCTACACAAAGAAAGAGGTCCAAAAAAAATTCATGGGGGTCCTACTGGATATTTGGCTGAATACAATTTGTACATGTAAAAAGTGAAACCCCAAGAGACCAGGCAAAATCAAATCAACCCCTAAGGAAAGAATATTACCAGGAAGCTGTTAGATAAAAAATTGTCAGAGCTCACGAAGAGCCAAGAATTGTTTTTTTTTTTTTTTCAAGAATTGTTTAAATTCCCCCTTCAAAGTGGAGAGATCTTGCTGAACACAGAAGCCAACAGTGACCCCAGCAGAACCATGCCTTAGAAGTGAGGTTAAATGAGTCCTACAGTAAAGGCAATTCTGGGTATGCCCTGAAACTGCTTCAAAATAAGCCATGAAAGGACCAAACTTACCTGAAGTAACTCAGCAGTTTACAACAACAATTTTGACATTCTTTAATGAAATACAACAAAATCCAGCAAACAACATAAAACAATGATGAGCATACAATAACCATACAATAATCAAAAATTATTATAAGATACAGCATAACAATTAGGCTTAGAATAAGTAATAAAATGTGACCCATGAACTAGAAAACCATAGTCAATATTAACAGAACCAGAAATGAAAGAGATGATTGAATCAGGAAATGAAGATGTTAGAACTATAATAAATATATTTGCTCAACAACATAATATCTGAATATAATGAGACAAGGAAACCTATAAAAATGGATCAAATGGGACTTCTGGAGATGAAAAATATATCTGAAATTAAAATATTGTTCAAAGAGATTTACAGTAGATTAGCCACTGCAAAAGTAAACCTGGAGACCAAAGAATAGAACTATTCAAAAAAGGAGAGGAGGGGGAACAAAGACATTGCCTTCCACCTGTGGGGCAGTATGAGCAGTCTAACAACATACGTTTAACTGAAGCATGAAAACAAGAGATGGAGCAATGTTGGAAAAAAAAATGGCTGAAAAAATTTTCAATTTGTTGAATGCCTCAGATTCACAGTTCCAAGAAGTCCAAGGAATCCCACAGAGGATAAACACAAACACACACTCACCCATACACATAAAGCACACCATAAACCAATTACTGAAAACAATGACAAAAATTCTTAAAAGCATCTGTAGGAAAAAATGTACATTACATACAATAGAACAAAGAAATCACCACAAATTTCTTCTCAGAGGTATGCAAGGCAGAAGACAACAAAATAAAATTTTTAAAGTGCAAAAAGGTAAAAATAAGGTGATGTAGTATGCAGAAGAGAGTTAACATAGCAAGCTCAAGACTGCTATCCTTAGAAAACATTTCCTAATACAGGTGGTTTACTGTGCCTACATTATCTGTACAAACAGTATGACTTATGCTAAACACCTGCTTTCCTTCTGGGAGTCTGGTACTTGGTGCATGCTGGCAGAGGATGCTTATGTGACCAACTCTTAATAAAAACTCTGGACACTGAGTCTCTAATGGGATATCCTGTTAGACAACATTTTTCAAGTGCTGTCACGATTCATTGTTGAGAGAATTAAACATGTCCTGTGTGACTCCACTGGGAGATACTCTTGGAAGCTCATGCTTTGTTTTCTCCAGACTTTACTCATGCACCTTTTCCCTTTGCTAATTTGGCTTTGCATCCTTTCACTATAATAAATCATGAGTATAACCATATGCTCAGACCTAAGAGTTTTCCTAGTGAGCCACCAAACCTGAAGGCCGTCCTGGAAACTCTTAACACACTAAAATTCAGTACCAGGGGCAGCCTGGGTAGCTCAGCAGTTTAGTGCTGCCTTCAGCCCAAGGTGTGATCCTGGAGACCCAGGATCGAGTCCCACGTCGGGCTCCCTTCATGGAGCCTGCTTCTCCCTCTGCTTGTGTCTCTGCCCCTCTCTCTCCCTTGTCTCTCATGAATAAATAAAAAAAAAAAAAATTCAGTACACTGGAAAAAATCTTCCTGAAATGTTGATAAAATACTTTTTTAGACAAATAAAAGCAGGGAGTATTTGTCACCAGCAGCCCTGCACAATAAAAAAAAAAAATGCTGATAAAGAATTTCTGGGGAAGCAAAATGATAATAAAGAAAAACATAAATCTAAACAAAGGAAGAAAGAGCACTAAAATGAGTAAATATGTGACTAAATATAAAATAGATTTTCTTTCTCATTTTAAAATAATAATCTATTCTGGGGTTTGTAAAATACATAGATAGGAGTAAAATATATAACAACATTTGGAAAAGTGATGGGAGAAGGGAAAAATACACTGTGCTTACAGTCACATACTATGCATGAAGTGATAGATTAATATTTGTAGGAAGACTGTGATAAGTTAAAGGTGGTTATTATAACCGTGTCAACCACTGAAAAAGAAAAAAGAAAGAAAAAGTTACACAGTTCATAAGGCAACAGTGGAGATAAAATGGAATAATAAAATGTACTCAATTCAAAAGAAGGCAAGAGTAAAAAAAGCAAAGAAGAGATGGGACAAACAGGAAACAAATTGCAAGATGGCAGACATAAGCGCAATTACATTATCTAACACCTGACTGAAAGGAAGAGATTACCAGATTTGTATAATGCTGTCTAAAAAGAAACCTACTTTAAATATAAAAACAAAAAGGTTAAAATTAAAGGATTATAGGGCAGCTGGGTGGCTCATGGTTCAGCGCCACCTTCAGCCCAGGGCCTGATCCTGGAGACCAGGGATCAAGTCCCACGTCGGGCTCCCTGCATAAAGCCTGCTTCTCCCTCTGCCTGTGTCGCTGCCTCTCTCTCTCTGTGTCTTTCATGAATAAATAAAATCTTCAAAAATAAATTAAAGGATTATAAAAATATACCAGGCTACTTATCAATAAAGAGCTGGAGTAGCACACCTGGGTGGTTCAGTGGTTGAGTGTCTGCCTTTGGCTCAGGGTGTGGTCCTGGGGTCCTGGGATGGAGTCCCACATCGGGCTCCCTGCATGGAGCCTGCTTTTCCCTCTGCCTACGCCTCTGCCTCTCGCTGTGTGTTTCTCACGAATAAATAAATCTTAAAAAAAAAAAAAAAAAAAAAAAGAGCTGGAGTAGCTATCTTAATATCAGATAAAATACATAAGACTATCACCAAAGATAAATAGGGTCATTTCAGGGGTGCCTGGGTAGCTCAGTCATTAAACGTCTGCCTTCAGCTCAGGTCATGATCCCAGGGTTAGGGGATCAAGCCCTGCATCAGGCTCCCTGCTCAGTGGGGAGCCTACTTCTCTCTCTGCCCCTCCTACCTGCTCATGCTCTCATTATCTCGTTCTCTCAAACAAATAGATAAAATCTTAAAAAAAGGGGGGGGGGAGTTATTTCATATTGATAAACAAATCAATTTAACCATGAAGATGTAAGTATCCTAAACTGAACAGCTTCAAAATACATAAAGCAAAAACTGACAGGATTGTAGGGAATAGACAAATCCACAATTACTGTCAGTGACTTTAACACTATAATCTCAATATGTGATAGAACAAGTATACAGAAAATGAATAAGGATATAGCAGACTTGAACAATATTATCAACCAACTTGATTTGATTTACGGAACATTCCACCAACAGCAGAATATTCATTTTTTTTCAAGTACATACAGAACCATTACCCAAGACAGACTACATTCTGAGCCTTAAAACCATTCTCAATAAAGTTTAAGAATTTTATCACAATGCAATTAAATTAGAAATTAAAATCAGAACATCTTTAAAATCCCCAAACACCTGGAAACTAAAAAATACTCTATATCTTAAAAAAGGAAGTAGGTCTGAAATCAATTACCTAAGCTTCCACCTTAAGAAATTAGAAAGAGAAAAGCAAAATAAACCTAAGCAGTAAATGTTCTCTCTTTTTCTGTAAAAATAAAAAGCAGAAGATGGAGGGGGGAGAGAATAAGGACAACAAAACAGAAGCAAGTGGGAAAAAAGTCAGTAAGACCAAAAGCTAGTTTTTTGGGGATGAGTAAAACCCAAAATGGTAGACATCTTGGAAGACAGTTTGGCAGTTTCTTATAAAATGAAACATTTTCTTATACAATCCAGCATTCATACTCCTTGGTATCAATCCAAATAAGTTGAAAACATCTACACAAAAACCTGGACATGAATATTTATATAAGCCTTATTTAAAACTGTCAAAACTTGAGGGGTGCCTGGGTGGCTCAGTCAGTTAAGTGTCCAACTCTTAACTTCAGCTCAGGTCTTCATCTCAGGGTAGTAATGGAGCCTACTTAAAAAATAAAAAATAAAAACAAGAGATGACTGGGTGGCTCAGCTGGTTAAGCATCTGCTTTCAGCTCAGGTCATGTCAGGGTCCTGTGATCCAGCCCTGCATTGAGCTTCCTGCTCAGTGGGAAATCTGCTTCTCCCTCTGCCCCCCATCCCTAGCTCGTGCACGCTTTAATAAGTGAATAAAATCTTTCTTTTTCGGGGGGGCAACAAGTGAATAAAATCTTTAAACAAAACAAAAACAACCACAAAAAACCTTGAAAGCAACGGAGATGTCCTTCAGCAGCTGAATGGTTAAACTGTGGAACATCCATACAATGGAATATTATGCATAGCTTTAAAAAGAGCTATCAAGCCATGAAAAGACATGGAGGAAACCCTAAATGCATATTGCTAAGTGAAGGAAACCAATGTGAAAAAGCTATATACCATATGATATTCTGGAAAAGGCAAAACTATGCCAGAAGTTGGAGAAGGAGAAACGAACAGGTGGAGCACACAATTTTTAGGGCAAACTACTCTATATAATGCTGCAATTGTGAATATATGTCATTAAACATTTATCCAAACCCATAGAACATACAACACCAGGAGTGAATCCTAATATAAATCTATGGACTTTGGGTGATAATGATGTGTCAATGTAGATTCATTGAGTGTTGGTGGTGGGAGGCTATGCATGTGTGGGAGTAGGGGCTATATAAGTACAGAAAAATCTGTACTTTCCACTCAACTTTGCTGGGAACCTAAAACTGCTCTAAAAACCAAAGTCCGTTTTAAAAGAAATTTTTAAGTCCATGAAACCAAAAACTGGTTCTTTGATATAAGTAAAACTGATAAACAGCTAGCCAGACTAATCAGGAGGCAAAAAAGGAAAAGAGGCAAAACACCAGTATCAGAAATTAGAGAAATTACAGACATTAAAAGAATAAAGGAGGGCAGCCCGAGTGGCTCAGCGGTTTAGCGGCGCCTTCAGCCCAGGGCATGATCCTGGAGACCCGGAATCGAGTCCCACATCGGGCTCCCTGCATGGAGCCCGCATGGAGCCTGCTTCTCCCTCTGCCTGTGCCTCTACCTCTCTCTCTCTCTGTCTCTCATGAATAAATAAATAAAATCTTAAAATAAAATAAAATAAAATAAAGGAATGTTATGAACAATTCTACATGAATGAATTTAACAACTCAGATGAAATAAATTCCTTGAAAGACAAACTTACCAAAGCTCACTTAAGAAAAAATAAATAGAATAATCCTGTATCAGTTAAAGAAATTGAAATTGGGGCACCCCCAGTGGCTCAGTAGTTTAGCGCTGCCTTCAGCCCGGGGAATCATCCTGGGGACCCGGGATCGAGTCCCCCATCGGGCTACCTGCATGGAGCCTTTTTCTCCCTCTGCCTGTGTCTCTGCCTCTCTTTCTCTCTGTCTCTCATCAATCAATAAATAAAATCTTTAAAAAGAAAAAAGAAATTGAAATTATAGTTTAAAATCTTCCCATAGACAGAACTTTAGGCCCAATTGGCTTCACTGGTGAATTCTACCTAAAATACAAGGAAGAAATAACACCAAATCTAAAAAACATCCGGAAAATTGAAGCAGAAGGAGAGAATACTTCTCAATGAACTCTCTACAAGGCCAGCGCTATCCTGATATCAAAACCAGACATTCTGGTTTCAAAACCGTAGAACAAATCTCTCATGAATATAGACACAAAAATTCTTAACATTTATGTAAATCAAACCCAACAATACAAAAAAGTAAAATGCATCGTGACCAAGTGGTGTTTTTATGAGAAAAGCAAAGTGGGTTTAACAGTTAAAAATGAATTAATGTTTAGAAAAACCTTTTTAGGGGATCCCTGGGTGGCTCAGTGGTTTGGCGCCTGCCTTTGGCCCGGGGTGAGATCTTGGAGTCCCGGGATCAAGTCCCGTGTCGGGCTCCCGGCATGGAGCCTGCTTCTCCCTCTGCCTGTATCTCTGCCTCTCTCTCTCTCTCTCTGTCTCTCTCATGAATGAATGAATGAATGAATGAATAAATAAATAAATAAATAAATCTTTAAAAAAAAAGGCAAAGAAAAACCTTTTTATATAAGATTCTATCCTTTAGAGTACATTTTCATTTTCTTATTCTTTACACACTCATGTTAACACTTTTTTTTTTAAAGATTTTATTTATGTATTAATGAGAGACACAGAGAGAGAGAGACAGAGAAAGCGGCAGAGACACAGGCAGAGGGAAAAGCAGGCTCCATGCAGGGAACCCGACGTGGGACTCGATCTCAGGTCCCTAGGATCAGGCCCTTGGCTGAAGGCGGCGCTAAACCACTGAGCCACCCGGGCTGCCCAACACTTTTCTTCATTTGCAAGAAGAATAAAATCTTCCTCAAAGAAAAGATATAATAATTACATAAAAGCAGTATGAGAAATGCAATGAAGGGAGGAGTGAGACATGGAGGGAGAGTGTGATTGACTCCCCTGTTGCAGTTATTTTGACATTACTTAGTCTCTAAATTTCAGTATTTTCTTTTGTAAAACGGGGATACTAATACTCTTCCATCGGTTGAAGAATAAAGTGACATAAACATTAGGTACTTGCTATGCTTGTGCATAGTAACAAAGTCAACATATATTAGTTCCCTTTTCCTTTCAAAATCTATATGCAGTATTTCCATATAAAAGAAAAAGGCAAACTGCAGAACTGGCCTTCCCTTTTATAAAAGAGACTGCCCCAAATCCAACATGACAGACAGCAGCAAGCAACTAGATCTAAACAAAAAGGTAAATGATATCAATTCAGGAAGTATCTATGCTTTGTTTCACATTTTATTGTAATAAAATACAAAGAGAAACTTTGTATTTGAATATGTAGCTTATTAACATATTCAGATTCCACTTGTACATTAACCTATGACATGATGAATATATTAAATAGTATTTTAAAAGTCAATTCCTCACCATCATTTCATTCAACTCCAAATAGGAACTTTTGCTCATCAGAGTTCTCAGCAGTGAAAAGCAAACCTCCTTTGGCAATAATAATCAAACTCCACCCACATTTCTGTGGGAGATCTTAGGGTTCTTCAAAAGAATAATGTCAGAAAGGAGAAGTACATTTGAAAAAACAGTCAATAACTGGAATAAATAAAAAAATGCATCCATCATACCCTGCAAGCCACACAAAGCACTACAGCTTATTACCTTTACTCTACAGCTGCTTCCTTGAAAAACAGCTTTAACCAAAACACCAGGGCAAAAATTTGAGGTAAAAAAATTATAGGGAATATCTGAGAAGTTGCTACTAAAATACACTTACTAGAAACAAGCATGCAACACCAGTTTTACAATAAAATGACTTTTACTCGTTGAGCATCTAATTTCAAAAAAAACTGTACATGTCCTTATCTTTTTCTGATAGATCTGAATAATCAGAATCTAAGATTATTTATTTATTTTTTTAGGACCAGAATCTCTCATTACTAAGTTCCCTCCCTTTAAAGGCCCACTCTTTAATTAGTGTAAAAAGACAACTTAAAATTGTGTTAGTCTATACTTCTCACATTTTTTTCATATCATTTTATTTGACTCCCATAAGAACAACTTGGTGAGAAGATATTTCAGCTTACAAAGAAGACAGTTGAAGGTCTGAGAGATGAAGTGATTTGTCCATGATCACACTTAACTGAAAAGCAGTGAAGCTAGAATTAATTAGAACCCAAATCATAACCCAACTCACTTTCTACTTTATCACAATGCTCCAGGCAATTTTTGAAGAGAGAAAGGAGATACAAATCAAATCACTAAAGTTTCTATGTAAATGGCAGCTAAGTCAATTATCTGGAGGTGAAAGAGGTTAAAAACTATTGGTTACAAGGAGATACAGATTCAAATTTGCCAACTATCTCCAATCCTTTCACTATTTCAACATTCTCTTTCTAAAGAAAGGAATGCTTAGTAATTGCTGTATTGCTTTAGAGGATAGAAAGCTCTGAACATGGGCAATTAAATCAAAAATATGACTAAGCATATTTTGACTCATTATAAAAGCCTAACAGAAAAAGTATGGATTAAGAAACCTCACAGCATTCGGACACAACCAAAGCAGACACCATGACTGTTTGCTCCAATATCCATCCATTCCACAACTCTTTGGCAGCAACTAGGAAAACTGACTTCAGCTCAAGGTGGGTTTACCCCCATCCTTGTAGCCAGAAATTCAGAAATGAGGAGGAATCATGCCAATGAGATATGAAAAAAAAGTTTTCTGGTAGGTTCTGGTTAAGTCTGTCCTTTCTGTTCAGAGGAAGCTCTGGGGTGTCCCGATTGGATTGGGGGGGGCACCAAATGTGGGGCGCTCTGATTGGGAGGTGGCCAGCAGCACAAGTGGTGAAAGAATTCACCCAAGGCAGAACAAATAAATGAAAGCTTACTGAATTCACTGCAAGGGAGCAATGGGCAGGACAGCAACAGAGAGATTGTCTGTGTCAAGGCAATGGTGAGGGGCTGCAGTTATAGGGCAAAGTTAGGGAGTAAAGGGACTTACGGAATTTCCCCCTTTTTTGGTAATCTTAAGAACTGTGCCTCGTTGTAATTGGTCAGTTAGGGCCTATGGCTATTTCAAGGTGGGGCACTTAATGAGCCTGTTGGCAATGCCTGCTTGCATTTAGCTCAGTGGTCACTGTGGGCCCTTTTACCTTCCTCAGGCTTCTATTGCTCAAGCTTGTTGCCTAAAAGCGCCCTCTACAGAAGCCAGAGGACTCTTCTTCCTTGTGGAATATATGGTTCCTTCCTGGAAACCATCATACAACTACAGAGAACGCCCTGCCTTGGCATAAAGCCAGTATTACGGAACAATGCAAAGAATCTGAATTCTTGGTGTCTTCAGTAATGTACTGACCAAGTAATTCTGAAGACTACTATCATCTAAGACTTCCAGTTACATTAAGGCAAAAAAACTTCTTATTGTCTAAGACTGTTTGAAATGGGCCTTCTATTACTCAGAGCCAAAAGAAGCCTAACTGAAACACACTTTGAGATAATACATTTAGCTGATAAATTACAAAAGGTGCCTAAGAACTAAAATGAGCTCTAGGATTTCAAAAAAGACTTTAAGACCACTTATTCTATTAGCAGGTAATTTAGATGTAGTAATATAAAATGAAAAATATATATATAGAATTTTGAAAAAGAAATAGAACTCTATGCTTGTTTTTTATAATTAATATTTTTCTTGAACTTGGGTATTCCTGGAAGACTTGGAGGAGGTATTTAGGATGCTGTAACAAAAATCACTGTTAATGGGGCACCTGAGTGGCTCAGTGGTTGAGCATCTGCCTTCGGCTCAGAGCATGATCCCAGGATCCGGGATCAAGTCCCACGTCAGGCTCCTTGCAGGGAGCCTGCTTCTCCCTCTGCCTATGTCTCTGCCTCTCTCTCTGTGTGTCTTTCATGAATAAATAAATAAACTCTTTAAAAAAAAATCATTGTTAATGGTTCAGGATCAGTCTTGAGAAATATTAAAGCAATGTCCTACTTCAGTCTGACATTCATTTTTATGAAAAATTTCTGTATGCCAAATGCTTATTAATGCTTGTTAATTAATTAAATGCTTATTAATTCTCAGTGCTACTAAAAGGAATAAGTCTCCAAAAACACTGCAAAAGAGAAAGCCACAGGCCCAAAATGGCATCACTTGGGCCAAGGCAAGTAACTAAACCAGGGTTTTAACACCTAACCTAACTGCTGTCTCAACCTGCCACAGAAATAAAGGTCTTAACCTGTCCATCAGGAATTTTTTAATAAGTTCCAGTGAGGTAATCTGTCACATAGGCCCTCTCCATCCCCAAAGGAAGAGCCTTGCCCTTCTAAGGGAAAGTGACCTTGCCTGGAACAATCCTTTCTTTTCTTTCACTAATAACTTTCTTGCCCCACCCTCTTTCCTATAAAAATCTTCGTTTGTACAGACCCTTTGAGCTCCCCTCTACTCGCTAGATGAGATGTTGCCCAATTCATAAATCACTTAATAAAGCCAATTTGTTCTTCAAATTTACTCAGTTGAGTTTTGTTCTTTGACAATATGAAACAGGGATACACTTAAAATCCAAAACTGCAGTTCTCCAACACCAGATACCTATGCCTCTGTTTATGACATTCTCTATTTGGGATGTTCACCACCTCAGCCGGCTAAAATGATTCTTGCTCTAACCACCAGCTGGCTCTCCCTTACTATGGTTTCCCAGAATCTTTCTCTAAAAGTATAAGGAAAAGGAAATGAGAGGGAATCAAAATAGTACATTAGAAAAAATAAACACAGAAGGCAGTAATGGAGGAACTGGGAAACAAAAACCTATAAGTAGTTACTTTAAATATAAATAGTTTAATTCAATTAAAAAGCAGTGACTGGGGGCGCCTGACAAGTCTAGCTAAAAGTTTGTCCTTTTATCTTTTCAAGTACCAACTTTCGGTTACATTAATTCTCTGTAATGTCTTTCTATTCTCCATGTAATTTACCTCCTGGACTTTGGTCTTTATTATTTCCTTTCTTTTACTAGTTTGGTCATCTTTTTCTAGTTCCTTAAGGTGTAAAGTTAGCTTATTGACTTGAATTTTTTTTTTTTTACTGTAGATGTTTACAATAAATATAAATTAGTTGTTTGAATCTATTTAAGAGTTTGTTGTTTAATTTCCATATTAGTATTTCACTTTCCTTCTGTTATTGAATTCTAATTTTATTCTGTTGTGTTCAGAGAATATACTTTGTACGATTTCAGTCTTTTAAATTTATTGAGACTTATTTTTGTATGTAGCCTAACAGAACTTTTATACACACAATAGGAAACCAAAACATTCACTTGACATACTTTATTTTAATATTCACTTTATTGTAGTAGTCTGGAACTGAACCCACACTATCTCCAAAGTATGTCTATATATGATCTATAGACTCTATTTAAAAGACAGACATTATCAGACTGGATAAAAAAGCATGATCCACCCAGAAGTCACTTATGAGAAACCGTTAAATATGAAGACACAGGGGTGTCAGCAAATTGTCCAACTCTTGATTTCAGCTCATGTCTTGATCTCAGGAGTCCTGGGATAGAGCCCCACATTCCAGCGCTATGCTCAGCAGGGAGTCCACTTGAGGATTCTCTCTCCCTCTCCCTCTGCTCATTTCCCTGCTCTCACTCTCTCTCCCTCAAATAAATAAATAAATCCAAATAAATAAATAAGAAGACACAAGTAGGCTAAAAATAAAAAAGATGGAAAACGATATATGAAAAAAAAAGCTGGAGTAGCTTTACTATTAGACAACGTAGATTCTTAAAACAGAGTATAACAAAGAATAAAGACAGTCATATAATGATGAGCAAGTCATTTTATCAGGAAAACATAACAATCCTCAATGTTTATACTCCTAAAAACAGTTTCAAACTACATGAAGCAAAAACTGATAGCCAGACTGATGAAGGAAAAGAGAAGGACACAACCAACAGATAGAGAGCAAAAATAGTATGTTCAACTCATTGGCCATCAAGGAAAGGCAAATTAAAACCATAAAGAGATACTGCTACACATCTGTTATAACACCTAAAGTAAAAAATAGAGACAATACCAAATGCCGAGTGCTGTCAACGCCCCGGCGGAGAAGCTGAGGTCATCATCAAATTTGAAATATTTACAGTGGATACGAAACTGATTCAGCAATGCAGACAACTAAGTGTGTTGTGGTGGGCGATGGTGCCATTGGTAAAACATGTCTCCTGATATCCTACATAACAAACAAATTTCCTTCTGAGTATGTACCGACTGCTTTTGACAACTATGCAGTCACGGTTATGATTGGTGGAGAGCCATATACCCTTGGACTTTTTGATACTGCAGGGCAAGAGGATTATGACAGATTACAACTGCTGAGTTATCCACAAACAGATGTATTTCGAGTCTGTTTTTCAGTGTTCTCTCCATCCTCATTTGAAAATGTGAAGGAAAAGTGGGTGCCTGAGATAACTCACCACTGTCCAAAGACTCTTTTCTTGCTTGTTAGGACCCAAATTGATCTCCGAGATGACCCCTCTACTATTGAGAAACCTGCCAAGAACAAACAGAAGCCTATCACTCCAGAGACTGCTGAAAAGCTGGCCTGTGACCTGAAGGCGGTCAAGTATGTGGAGTGTTCTGCACTCACACAGAAAGGCCTAAAGAATGTATTTGACGAAGGAATACTGGCTGCCCTGGAGCCTCCAGAACCGAAGAAGAGCCGCAGGTATGTGCTGCTATGAACATCTCTCCAGAGCTTTCCGCACAACTGGTGTCAGCATCATACTAAAAGCAACGTTAAATCAAACTAAAGATTAAAATTTGTTCTTGCGCCTACCTACATACACTCGTGTGAGACAAAGCCAATATGTATGGTCCCTTTCCCCTTCTCAGTACTAGTTAATTTGAGTAATTGTGTATTGTCAGAAAAGTGATTAGTACTAGTTTTTGCTCTGTCATTTCAAAAAAAAATTTTTTTTTTTTGTTTAAAAGCAAGGCATGTTTATGATGACTCTGTAACAGACTAATTTGGGTTGTTGATGCTGCTCCCGGGCTCCATCCACTCTGGAGAATGACCTGGGACATTTAGGGGTTTTTTTTCCCTTTCTTTTTTGCAAGGGGGAGTGGGTTAGTGGTGTGGGGAGCACGTGTGGGGTTTGTTTTTATTTAGTCATGTTTTTTAAATTAATTAACCACTGGACAGCCCTTAAGGGGAGGAAGACGGATTGATTCCACATTCCACTTCCTAGAACTAGTTCAGAAAACTTGTTCCCCACCTGGTGCTCTTAGGAAGCAGTATAGTAAATGCCTCATTTACTAATATACTCCTTTTTGAAAGTTGCCTTTTCTCTCCACCCTTGAGTAGATCCAGTATTTGATGAAACTCATGAAAGTGGGTGGAACCTGTCTTGTCCATCCTCTTTTCTAGGATGTACTATATATGTGACTGTCACTTTCAAGGAAATCTGTTTGCCATTCACTGAATTTTTTTTTTGAAGTTAATTTATCAGTGAAAGAAGTTAGAAATGAAGAAAAGTACTGCACCTTTTGAAATACACCAAATGGATTGAGTGTGTAATTAAAAAACATTTTTTCCCTGTCAGTCATTGTCTTATATGCTTAGCATAGATGTCCAGCTTAATAGTGTATGATATGGTGTTCCTAGAACACAATTGAGGACCTGGTAAATTGAAGAAATGTGAGAGGTGGCGCTGGGAGACAGATGTCTATGGAATGATGCACATCCTTGTTTTAAGTTGGGAGGAAGGAGACCTGCTTCATAAAGAAGCTGGGGGTGGGGGTGGGGAGAACATTTAACAACATGGGGACCATTCAGGTGAATCCCCGTATTTCTCTTTTGCATATGAGGAACCCTAGAGTAGCTAGTTAAGGCTCTCTAGTTTAATAAAAAAATCATGAAGTCTTATGAAGACTCTTCATAAGTGTTAATAGGGATTTTATCCACTTATTTTGGTTGCAGTTTCCAATTTTAAAAAATATTTAAGTAATCTTCTCCCCCTTCCCCAAATCCTAATTCTTGTAGATTTATTAGTATTGAACCAATGCTTTCTCATGTCTCAATTCTTTGTATATGCATTCTTTTCAGATGTATTAAACAAACAAAAAACTTCAAAAAAAAAACAAAACAAAACAAAACCCAAATGCCAAAGACGACAGAGAAACTAGGCCTCTCATACAATGCTGATATGAATCTAAAATGGTATACCACTCTGGACAATGGGTTGGCAACCTCTTAAAATATACTTTTATACTTTCTTAAATACATTTACCATAATACCCAGCAATCCACACTCTTAGACATTTATCCCAGAGAACTGAAATCTCATGTCTTGCACACAAATGTGGATAGCAGCTTTATTTGTAATAGGCCAGATCTGGAAACCGCCCAAACGTCTAACAATGGGTGATTTAAAAAACTCTGGTACATCCATACCATGGGATATTGTCCAGCAATAAAAAGGAATTATTGATACATGCAACAACTTGGATGGATTCCAAGGGAATTACACTAAGTAAAAAAAAAAAAAAAAATCAGTCTCAAAGGTTACATACTTTTTTATTCCATTTGCAGATCATCTGGAAATGATAAAGTTCAAAAATGGAATACAGGTGAGTGGTTGCCAGAGAATAAAGGGACAGATAGGACTATAAAAGGATAGCACAAGGATCTTTTTGGTGATAAAACAGCTTTATATCTCAGTTGTGATGTTGATTACACAAATCTACATATCCAATAAAACTTCAAAGAATTATATACACACACAAATGAGTACAGGTATAATTGCTGAAACCTGAACAAGATCTGTGGGTTGTACCCATGCCAATTTCCTGGTTTGGCTTTTGCACTACAGTTACCTAAGATGTTACCACTGGGGGGAATGGGATGAAGGGTACCACCCCGTACTACCTGAAACTTCCTGTGAATCTGTAAGGACTTCAAATAAAAAAACTTTTACAAAACAATCTTGACCTGCACACACAAACAGCATAAATGTATAGTGAGGCAAACCAAAGCCTGAGCTCTCAGACTTCCAATCTCCTAACCCTTCTCCAGAAACAGCTACTCCTTTTCTTGTGTATCCTTCCAGAGTTTATGAACATAGAAGCATAAATGTTTATTAATGTGTGCATATGTATTTGCATATACACACAACTTACTTTTTTTCCAGCAATATCAACATACTATAAATACTGTCCTGCAACATATTTTTTGCGACATATTTTTTTCACCAGATAATGTGCGTCAGAGTTGAACTCATGCAGAAGTACTTTTTTCTTTCTTTTTATGGCTGTGTGAGATCCCACTACATGGTTGTAGAATCATTTATTTAACCCATGTTAAGAATCATTTAGGGCTTCTGGCACTAAGTGTTTATTTAACACTATAATAAACAAAGAAAACTTCTTTAAAATTATTGAGTCAGAAAGCATAAAAATTTATAATTTTAATAAGTACTCCAAAGAAACTACACAAATTTATATGCTTGCCTAGAATGTATGAGTGATTCTATATATCCTTGCCACTGTTGGTATTACCAAACTTATCTTCACCAATCTAGCAGTGAAAAATGCTCTGCTGTTGTTTAAATTTGTTTTTACTAACAAAATAATATGTTACTACTAACATTTGATACTATATAAAAGCATAAGGTGCTGAGAATAAGTGATATACCCAAGAAAATTTTGCTATGGGGAATTATAACGAATGAAGAAATAAAAAAAGACTGGGGGCGCCTGGCTGGCTCAGTCAGTGAGTGTATGATTCTTGACCTCAGGGTTGTAGGTTCAAGCCCCAAGCTGGGTGTAAAGATTAGTTAAAAATAAAATCTTAAGGAAAAAAAAAAAAAAAAAAGGATAGGAGTTGGAGAAGCCCTTAGAGAATAAGAATAGCTTGATTAAATGCTACTCAATACACCACAATGAGAAACTGTCCACTCAATTTTCATTTCAATTGTTAAAAACATCTTCATTATGTACCAATATTTCCCTTCCACTAACTTTAATTTTGTCCTGTGGGGATACAAAAGATACGTTCAATCCCTTTTCCACGTTCCATTCCTTCATGCATTGCACAGACTCACAGATTTGAGTTAAGAAGAATACTAAAGATCATTTAATCACTCAATCTGAAAAGCATTACCATATATACCCCTCTAAAGCCGCCTTTTTTTCCTGGCTGAAAATCTCAAATATTTCAATTATTTTGCAAGTATCTGTTTCAAGACACTGCTTCATCCTGATAACTCTCCTCTGAATACATGGTCTATCAACACCCTCCTCAAAATGTGGCAGACGGAACTGAGAACATACAGCTAAATGCAGAGGAGAAAAGGATAATCAACCGTATTTTTGACAACGTGTTTCAAAATAATGCTTAAGTGAGTGTGAGCCTTTGGAGTAGTTATAATAAACCTCTGACTCACCAATTTCAGACAAATAAGGAGACCCAGCCAGGCACACACCTACTTAAAAACAACAACAACAAAAAACTACCCGTTAGCCCTCTAAGTACAACCCTGTATTTGTGCAGATTTAAAAAAAAATTTTTTTTCAATTAGAAGGCTTTGTCCCTAGGCAATACATACATTTCAAATATAAAATTATTATAACAAATATTTTCTTAGATACAGTTTATCTTTCCAATTATTAAAAATAAAGGGTGAGGGTAGAGGGAAGATTCTGATTCTGTCCTGTAACATACTAGCACTCTCTCAGTTTGTAATGGATAAACATTTCGAATAGGACATGGGGGAAGACCGGACCTTGAGGGACATCACTAAGAATGAACTGCAGTTTAATTTTAACATAGGCCCATTAATCAATCACAAATCCACCTATCTATGCAATTATTCAGACTACATTTCTCTAAGTTGTCTATAAAGATATCATAAAAGGCTGTCAAATGCTATCTGTATAACCTTGGGGGTCCCTTCCCTCATTTGTAAAACAGCACTAAATGAGATAATCCATGTAAAGCATTTAACCCAGTGCCCAGCACAAATTAAAAATCCAATAAATGTAGCTGTAATTCTAGATACACTATGGCCAGAGTATCTCCTTCTGTACCTACCTGGTTACTTAACCTATAAGAAAAGAAATGAGGCCAATACGACATGACTCACTCTCTAGGAACCCATGCTGGCTCCTAGAGATCAGTGCCTTTTTTTAAGTACCAACAACACATAGGCTAAAAACCTTGAGAATGTGTAAGGGAATGACACCTAGCTCATCAGTTTATTATTATTATCTGCAACTTTTACTTGTTTTCCAATACTGTATATACTCCAGCATTTAAAACACTCTTTTACATATAATAGGTGCTCAAAAAATTTTTGTTGAATTTTATTTTTTTTAATTATTATTTTTTTATTTATGATAGGCAGAGACACAGGCAGAGGGAGAAGCAGGCTCCATGCACCGGGAGCCCGATGTGGGATTCGATCCCGGGTCTCCAGGATCGCGCCCTGGGCCAAAGGCAGGCGCCAAACCGCTGCGCCACCCAGGGATCCCGAATTTTATTTTTAAAATCAGGATTAAGGTCTTAGTTTTGAAAGCATGGTTATATAAGACATCAATCAGGGTAAGCTGAGTGAATGGAAAATGGGAATTCTCTGTACTATCTTAACAATTCTCCTATAAATACATAAATTTTTCAAAATTAAACATGTTTTTAAAAATTAAGATGATCTTTTCTCATCTCCGATAAATTCATTCTTAAAATTCTTCAAATATTACCAACCACTATTAGGTACAAATTCTTTAACAGCCTTTACAGCCTTATAATTAATCTGGAATAGAAGGTATGAATTTCAGCAAATAGGAATGCTCATAAAACCCCTACTTATCCTGGGTCACACAGAGAGTTAGTATTCAGTAAACAGTAGTCATCCAAACTTTATTTTTGGAAACAAGAGCCTTAAAAAAAAATCTATTCCAAAAGCAAGTACCTTTATGCCTAAAGCATTAGAGCTCTGTAGAATCCAATTAAAACCTCTGACTCTTATTACTCAAATCACTTATTTAGCAGTAACATTCAAGTCAAGCTCAAGATCTTTAATGTATGAGACCAATTACTACTATATAGTACCATTAGCATGGGAAATCATTTTTAAAATATGTTTACATCATGGATGATTGGTTTCTGAATTAGGTAAATAAGAGCTTAAGAAAATGATAAATTTTATTTGTAATTATTTAAGCTCAAACTTTCCATGTTAAGCAGCAGAGTCATGAAAATTCTACTAAAACTTTTAACTGTCAAGCAGAGAAATCCTAAAATACCTAAGAATAGTGTCTTTCCCCTAAAGACCTCCAAGTAAGTTTTGTACTTTAAAGAGTTTCTTTCAGGTATCAACTGTCTAATTTTCAAAAACTTGGCTTTCTTTTTTGGAACAGTACTACAGAATTGGTACTATAAACAGAAGTGCTATTGTCAAAGAATCGATCCAATAATAAAAAGAGCTAAGGCCACTTGTCTTATAGAAAATTACTGCCAAATGCTGCCAGACCCTGCTTTTCTTCCTTCTGGGCTAGTAGCCAAATACTAATCATTTTTAGACCCTTTCTAATTTTTAGTACACAATTTAGTACACAATACCACATCTGAACTAGACGGTATTTTAATGAATGCTCTCCATAATTTGTCTAATGTTTTGGCAAACAAATACATACACACATATGATCTACTATACTTCTGCAAATACATATAAGAAAGTGATTAACAGTGGTTCCCTCTCAGGCAACCGTTTAAGGTCCTTGAGTTTTGTGTGTTTTTGTAAAAACTACTCAAAAAGTTAATTTATCCACTAAGAGAAAATATTAATTCTAATTAAAATACCTTACTTTACAACATAATACATAAGGGATTCTTTTAAAAATATTTTAATATGTAATTGTTTTAAAAACTATTTACAATGTTCAACTTCACTAGTAATCAAAAAAACACAAATTAAAGTAAGATCATTTTTGCTTACCAAATTAGAAAAGCTGAATATTAGCATATAAATTGGCATAACCCTTCTAGGAAGCAATACGGCAATATCTAATTTTTCTTTTAGGTCTTTCCTTTCACTGAACATTTTTATTCCTATCCTAAAAAAAATAAATATGGAGAATGACTTATGCAAAGATTTTCTTCAATGTTATCAGCAGAGGAAAAAAATGTTCAATAATTGGAAATGGTTAAATCACATTCATTCGACAGAACTGTGCTACTATTAAAAGTTTGCTTTTAGGGCAGCCTTCAGCCTAGGGTGTGGATTTTGGAGACCAGGGATCGAGTCCCGCCTCAGGCTCCCTGGATGGAGCCTGTGTCTCTGCCTCTCTCTCTCTCTCTGACTCTCTCTCTCTCTGTGTGTGCGTGTCTCTCATGAATAAATAAATAAAATCTTTTTTTAAAAAAGTTTGTTTTTGAAATAATTTTAACAAAGTAGGAAAGTCTTTATGATATAATGCTTGGTGGAGCAATAAACAGTATACATACGAGTAAGTATATTGATGTATTCATGGAAGGAGGAAGAATGTATACCAAAACGTTAGTAATGTTTATATGTGGGCTGAGTTTATTTTGCTTTTCTCCAATTTTTATTTATTTATTTTTTTAAGATTTTATTTATTTATTCACAAGAGACACACAGAGAGAGGCAAAGACATAAGCAGAGGGAGAAGCAGGCTCCCTGCAGGGAGCCCAATGCTGGACTCCATCCCAGAACCCTGGGATTATCACCTGAGCCAAAGGCAGATGCTCAATCACTGAGCCACTCAGGGGCCCCTTTCTCCAAGCTTTTAAAAGAATACCTAGAACTTATACAAAAAGGGAGAAAATACAATATAAACATATAAAACATAAACACATACCTTTATTCTTAAGTTTATAATACTGCAAAAAAAAAAGTTTATAATACTGCAAAACTGATGCAGTATTTAAACAGCTGAAATAAACTAAATCAAAACCTTCTAGTTAACATTTAGGGAAACCCAAATTACTATGTATCATTAAGATAATTCCTACCATACGATAAACACTACCAGCTAGCTCATTTTTTAAATCAATAAAAAAGACAACCTCAGACTAGTATATAAGTACACAAATGGACAAAAATTAAATCCCATCAAACAGGATTAATAATGTAGTTATGAGATAAATTATAATACTTATTAGGATAAATAATATCCATGGAAGAAAGAACTACTTAAACTAACACATAACATCTAAATTAATAAATATAACAAAACTTTTCCTTTAAATGCACTGAGTCTGCTACTGGGAAAAACAATAGTTATTGATGAATAAGTAAATTATCACTTCTCAGACATTAATCTATATAGTTTCAAATGTAAATGGAGTGTACGCCTAAAGATTATTTCTACCACTACTGCCCACTTAACTCACAAGTTCACTATTACTCCTGGCACCCTTCAGTGGATTACCAATGCCTTAAACCCAAATTCCTTACATGGGTTTTAAACTCATGGGATGGTCCTTGCTTTCACTCCCCACTCCTCCCTTCTCACTAGCTTTCTACACCGGAACCCAGTAGTTTCCAAGAAAGCGTGATCCTTGAACCAACAACATTTCCATCACATGTAAACATGTTAGAACTCCGAATTCACAAGCCCTACTCCTACCGGGAGATTCATATGCACGTGAAAGCTTGAAAATCACTGCTCCAGCCTTCCTGAATTGCCTGCAGATGCCCAAATCTGTCCTGTTCTCTCTCTGCAAATTCAGTTGCCTACCTACCATGTTCTTTTACCTCTTTCCCTGAGGTGTCCCATTCACCTTGTTTCCTACTCATCTTTCAAGTCTTAGCTTAGAAATCACTTCAAAAGAAAATTATACTTTCCCAGAATTAGAAAAATATTTCTCAAGATTTCTTCTATTATTGTAGCTCCCGTTTGCATTCTTCACCAACTAAAGCCATTTGTAGAATTACTTACAGCCATCAAAGAAAGCTTTTGCTTGACACACCCCAAAACATATCTAACCCATGACAAAAATTAAGATTCACAGTTTTTCTATCTGTGTTATGAATGCATTGGTATAGCTGATTTTAAAGTGTACAGAATCTTAGAAATATATACTGTATGGAAAACATGATTTCTATTGTTGAAAAACTATAGAAAAATAGCCGACCAGTTCTGAAATTCACATCTTGAAATTAATCTGAATGTTCTCCTTCCTGCACATATTTCTCCCATCTCCTAGAGAAGGGAAAGCAAGTAATAAGTAATATGGCTTTAAAAAAGGCAATCCCAGATGAAAAAGAAATGTATAAAGTCTGGATAAAACCATGTTTTTACGTCAGATATAGAAAATAATACAGACTAGAAATGGTTCAATATTTTGAATAAGTTTGAGATAATCTCACTGTACATGATTAGTTGCTAATTTTTTTAAAAAGATTTTATTTATTCATGAGAGACAGAGAGAGAGAGAAGCAGAGATAAAGACAGAGCCTTTGTTCCTGCATGAGGCCCAAGGCAGGACTTGTTTCCGGACCCCAGGATAACACCTGAACGGAAGGCAGACACTCAACTGCTAAGCCACCAAGGCATCCTGATTATTACTAATTTATCTTCAGTCATTTAATGATCATCTAGCATGTGCTAAAATGCTATGGTATTAAGAATTATGTCTCTCTCTCTATATATATATATATATATATACACACACACACACACACACACACAAGGAGATGAGATTAACTCCTAGTTATTTAGCCAATGAATTAATCCTTTTAAAAAAGATTTATTTACTTGAGAAACAGAGACAGAGAACATGAGCAAAGGAGGGGGCAGACTGAGAAGAGAGAGAATCCTCAAGCAGACTCCCAGCTGAGTACAGATGCCTATGGAAGCTTGATCTCAGGACCCTGAGCTCATGACCTGAAATCAAGAGTCGGACACTCAACTGATTGAGCCACCAAGCACTCCAAGAAATTAATCTTTATGCACACCAAAAGAGAGGTACAATGTTGTTTATGGCAGCTTTGTTCCTAAGAGCTAAAAACTGGAAACGGCCCAAATGTAACAAGAGAACAGAAACACATTCATACTCAAACAATAGAAAACTACACCGCAATAAAAAGAATGAATTACTGTTAACTTAAAAAAAAAAAAAAAAAAAATGGGACAAGGGACGCCTGGGCGGCTCAGCGGTTGAGCTTCTGCCTTCAGCTCAGGGCGTGATCCCGGGTCCCGGGATCGAGTCCCATGTCCTGCTCCATGTGAGGAGCCTGCTTCCCCTTCTGTCTATGGCTCTATGTCTCTCATGAATAAATAAAATCTTAAAAAAAAAAAAAAAAAGGATGAATCTTGCAGACACACAATGCTGAGCAAAGGAAGAAACCAGGTTGATTCCATTTGTATGAAGTTCAGAAAAATAAAACTAATCTGTTGTGACAGAAGTCTGAACAGTATTTGGGGAAATACTGACTAGGAGAGAACATGAGGAAGGTTCTAAGGTCCTAGAAGTGTGTTCTATATCTTGATCTGGTTGGGGACTACATGTTTACACACATAGAAATTCACTGAACTGTTTATAATTTCTGTACTTTACTGTATAAGATATTCTTAAAGTCCCATAAATTTTTTAGAAAATGGAAGAGAAAGTTCCTCTTCCTCTATGCCAGCTAAGAAAAAAGGAAGAAAGGAAAAAAGGAAGAATAAAATGTTACATAATTTTCAAATTCCTGCTTTAAAGTTCAATTGTCGGGATTCCCTGGGTGGCTTAGCGGTCTAGCGCCTGCCTTCCACCCAAGGGTGTGATCCTGGAGACCCAGGATCAAGTCCCACGTCGGGCTCCCTGCATGGAGCCTGTTTCTCTCTCTGCCTGTGTCTCTGCCTCTCTCTGTGTGTGTCTCTCATGAATAAATAAAATCTTAAAAAAAATAATAAAGTTCAATTGTCTTATTCATTCAACAAAAATCTGAGCACCTACTTTGTAACAGGTACTGTACCATTCTGGGTGCTAGGTATATAGCACTGAATAAAATGGGTAAAAATCGCTGCCCTCATGAATCTTATAGTAGGCATGGGAAGACAATGAAAATATATTGTATGCTGAATAACTGGAAGAACTAAACTAAGCAAGGAAGAGAAACCAAAAGAGTATGTATGGAAGAGCTGCTGTGATTTTAAGTAAGGGAGCCAGTAAAGGCCTCACAGAAGGGGTAATATTTTAATTAAGACTTAAAGGAAGTAAGGGAGGGAGACATGGATGTTTGGAAGAACGTGTTCCAGGCCTTCCAAGACAGAGAGAAGGCCACTGTGAGTAAAAACTAAACAAAACAGTGAGAGTTTCACGGAGTTTAATTATGAGTTTTACTCCAATTCCTTCTCTAAAAATTAATTTAGGGGCAGCTGGGTAGCTCAGCCAGTTAAACACCTGACTCCTGATTTAGGCTCAGGTCATCAGATCAAGCCCCTAGCCCAGGCTCCACACCCTGCATGAAACCTGCTTAAGATTCTTGCTATATAATATAATATGTATATATATTAAGAGGCCCCTTCACCCCCCCAACTCCCTTGTGCTCTATTTAAAAAAAAAAAAAAAAGATTAACTTAAATCGGGATACCTGGCTGGGTCAGTCAGTAGAGTATGTGACTCTTGATCTCAGGTTTGTGAGTTCAAGCCTCACCTTAGGTGTAGAGATTACTTAAAAATAAAAGTCCTAAGAAAAGAAAGGATTAACTTAAGTCAAATCTTTTCTACACAGAAACTTCTGTAACCACTAGCTCAGTCCACCCTTATCTAATCTTCTGAGCTCCTACAGCTGTACCACTCCTGGCATCTTTACATACTATCTCGTAATTAAATATATACTGTCTCACACTCCCAAATAAATCTTTTTTATCTCCATTAGTTGGCTTATGGTACTTAAATGGTTACTAGTAAGGCTGATGCTAATAACAACTTCAGCAGGCATAAGATTAGTTAACTGTGGATAGATTTAAAAAAAAAAAAAAAGATTTACTTATCTGAGAGACAGAGAGAGAGCAGGAGGGGCAAAGGGGAAAAAGAGAAGCAGACTCCTCATTAGGCAGGGAGCCAGATTCGGACCTGGATCCCAGGACCCTGGGATCATGACCTGAGCCAAAGGCAAACACGTAACTGAACCACATAGGCATCCCTTGTGGGTAGAGTTTTAAAAAGAAAGAGGAAGGAAAGAAACCAAGACAAGGCAACTATGTGAGTAAAGGCACTGAGGCGTCTCCATGTGTCATGATCCAAAGTCTGGATTTTCTCTGAGCCATGTCCTTAAGACTCTGAGATCCTCAACATCACTTTTCTAAAAGCCACTCCAGGCTTTTTTTTTTTCAGGGGTGGGGGAATCAGGCACCTGGTATTCCTTTCAAATAATGATTTTATAACACCAATGTACACAATTAGCTTAAAGAAATCTTAACCAATTAGTGACATGATCTTGAGGAAGTCATTCAACTACTCTTGTGTATGTCAGTTCCCTCATAAGCTAAAATGAAAAGTTGGATTAAATGATATCTAATGTCCAAACAATCTCAAATTCTCTACTTTAGCATTTTTGAAAAAAACTGAATAAAAAAAACTGAATGAATAAACATTATAACCTAACTTCAATTTGTGAAATGAATAAAATATCTATTAATAATTTTTTTTAAGATTTTATTTACTTATGCATGTGAGACCTAGAGAGAGGCAGGGACACAGGCAGGGAGAAAACGTGGGACTCGATCCCGGGTCTCCAGGGTCACAGCCTGGGCTGAAGGTGGCGCTAAACCGCTGAGCCACCGGGGCTGCTCTCTATTAATAATTTTAATACACTGAATAAGCAATCATATTCAGAAAGCAGTATAGTATTTGGAAAAAGCATAGAATCAGGAATACAACAGACCTGAACCTATTACAGCTTGCTGCTTAGTAGATAATGACCCTGAGCAAGTTATTAAATCTTCAACCAATCAACAGATAACATAAAGACACACACACACGTTGGCAACTATCATGTCCCATGCAAAAAGCAGCCAAGGTGAAAGTATCTACCAATCACTGATAGCCAAAATCTGAAATACCCCAAATTAGTTTATAACTCTCCTAGCAATT
This sequence comes from Vulpes vulpes, assembly GCF_048418805.1. Classification (NCBI taxonomy): domain Eukaryota; kingdom Metazoa; phylum Chordata; class Mammalia; order Carnivora; family Canidae; genus Vulpes; species Vulpes vulpes. The sequence goes on along the minus strand of NC_132794.1, from coordinate 72,848,777 downwards.
TTAATTATAGGGACTAATGGTTGCCTCAAAATCTTCAAGTTTAACAGAGTAACCCTTAGTGCTGGGAGTCTCACTTCTTAAGTATGAAGATAAGAACTATAGATCTAATATTAGTTTGTGGGACTCCTGGGTGGCTCAGTGGTTGAGCGTCTGCCTTTGGCTCAGGGCTTGATCCCAGGATCCGGAATCGAGTCCTACATCAGGTTTCCTGCGTGAAGCCTGCTTCTCCCTCTGCCTATGTCTCTGCCTCTCTCTGTCTGTGTCTCTCATGAATAAATAAATATATAAATCTTAAAAATAATAATATCAGTTTGTGGTCATAGGGATAAGAGAATAAGATAACTTTAGAAAGCCCAAAATTTTTGAAAAATAGGACAAGACTGAGATTTGGGCTTAACTCGGACATTGGAAAAATATCAATCTTGGCACTGAGAATTCAAACCTGTAATGAGAGCCAACTGTGTAAAATAAGCAATAGAGATTTAAAAATAAGACAAATATAAACCTGGCTTTGAGTCCAGGAAGATCCAGTGACAGACAAATAATTACAGCATACTTGCAAACACAAGAGAATGAATGAACAAGACAAAGAGAGTGAATAACCTGGTGTGGTAAGGAAGAGGGAGGACACAGAAAACTTAAAAAGCAGATAGTGCTTAAGTTATATCTTGAAAAATCAGAAGACTGTCAGCAAAACAGGAGGAAGAAAGGCATTCTAAGCAATGGGGAGAATATATGAGAAGGCTCTGAGTCAGGAAACAGTGTGACTCTTTCAGTGAATTAACTGGATTACTTGAGTTGGAGCTTTAGATTTACGGTGGGGGAAATGCAGGAGATGAGCCAGATGATGAAGGGCCTTGTAATGATAAAAAGTTAGAATTAAATATGTACTGTACATAAAGGAGAGGTATGGATTTTAAGAAAGACACACTGAACAGATTTGCATTTTAGAAAAGTCACCTTGGTAGCAGTGTAAAGGATGGATTAAAGGGGGTCAACTAGGGCAGCCCAGGTGGCTCAGTGGTTTAGCGCCACCTTCAGCCCAGGGCCTGATCCTGGAGACCTGGGATCGAGTCCCACGTTGGGCTCCTTCCATTGGAGCTTGCTTCTCCCTCTGCCTGTGTCTCTGCCTCTCTCTCTCTCTCTCTCTGGGTCTCTCATGAGTAAATAAATAAATTCTTTTTTTTTTTTAAAGGGAGGGGTCAACTACTAGAAACCTCATTCTGCATCCAAAATTAAATAGGAAAAAAAAAAAAAACAAAATTAAATAGGGACATTACATTATCACATACTCAACCAGAAATCAGAAATAAAAATAATAATGCTTTAAGAGATAAAGCTAAATTATCAAAAGAAAACCATTACCTTCATGGAATGTATATTCTGGAATATTTCCTATGTATCTTAAAAAGGAAGAGGTTTCTAAAATTAGGTATCATAAAGAAAAATTATAAGGAACTAGTTGTATCCTGAGAACCAGCTACTCTTCAGGCATCTATCCCTTTTTGTAGACATAATACTGCTGTAGACTTATACTGATTATTGACATGGACTTCTCTTTCATTATATATACATATATATATATATGGAAACTGAGGCCCTAAGAGTCTAAGAAATTACCCATGGTCATACGCTTAGTAGTACAGTGAAGACTGGAATCCATGTCTTATGATTTCCTTCATAGAAATTGCTTAGTATACCACATTTATAATCCTAAAATTTTAAATTATAGTCCAAAAGACACTCCTGTATTACCACTATCATTACAGTAATAATGAAATAGTAATACTAAATTATAAGGAACCATAATTTTTTTCATAAGCCTCAGAAGAAAAACAAATCTAGATGTATCCATACATTTGACAAAAAGAAATCCCTTCCTGAAGTCTGTGCCACACAACACGAACACCTCCACTCCCAACACAGAGACACAAGGTATTCTTGTTTAAGGAGTTGAAAAACTTCCCTTCTCAAACTCTTAAATTTGAAAAAAGAAAGGCCTTAGATTAGTTTATCTTTATATAATTAAATATCCAACATCCTTAACATGTTTTTAACATTTTGCTTAGTTCTCAGTATTCTTATTCTGTTGTGCTCCCCACCCTCTATAATTCTAGATTCTTGAAATACATGTTTTCCTTCACTAGTACACACAGTGGAAGTGGCAACACTGACAAAGTGCCTTATAAATAAATTTGCATAGCAACCAAAAAGTTTTAATTTTTAGACTTCTTTAAATTGCACTTAAGTTACGTGCACTCATGTTAATACATTCAAATAATATAAAAGCACAAAATTAGTAGCTCTCTTCCATGCCTCTACCACTTTTTTTTTTTTTTTGAGATTTTATTTATTTATTCATGACAGACACAGAGAGAGAGGCAGAGGCAGAGGCAGAGGCAGAGGCAGGGGGAGAAGCAGGCTCCAGGCAGGGAGCCCGATGTGGGTGGGACTCGATCGAGGGACTCCAGGATCAGGCCCTGGGCCGAAGGCAGGTGCTAAACTGCTGAGCCACCCAGGGATCCCCTCTACCACACTCTCTTAAAGAATCCCTCAAATACTAATAAGTTCAATGTGTATTCTTACAGACTTTTAAATGCTTGTGTAACAAATGGTGCAAATCCTCAGAGTCAATATCAAATAGAAACACCCAAACTGTACTGACCATAATTCAATCTTCAATAATTCAGAAGGTGGATAATTATCTTATTTGGTTTCTGGTTATCACAACAGACATCAATTTTTTTTATTATTCGGGGGTTATAAAAACAATGAGCTGAACCCCAAGTACCCTGTTTCTTCATTATTAGCATCTCAATGATTTTATGTATTCATTTTATTTGCTTTCTCTATATACAGGTTACATGTGAGGTACATGGAATCACTGCACCTCCAGTGCTGTGACACTTACCAGATAATCAAATATTTGTTTACCTGATCATATGTTTACTTAGAAATCATGGAAGCTGCTCTTTTTAAAAGTTACCAAAATTTGCTTGCCATTTGTCTTTCATAAATAACGAGGAAAACAAAGGTCTGCTTAGGATTTTTTGGCTGTAGTTCCAATCAAGTATCTGCTCAGTTGATCAATTTTGATACCTATGGAAGTCAGTTCAGGCAAAAACCAAAAAACTTAAGCTCGTTAATGGGTTAAATACTGCTATGTAGGATTCCCCCTCCCTTTTTTTTTTTTTTAAACGATTGCAAAACCCAAGGATTAAATACAGTGATCCCTAATCTTTCTGGTTCTAACATCAAAAGAAACGTCAATCTTAAAAAAAAAAAAAAAAAAAAAAAAAAAACTGTCACTAAAGAAAAAGACTAAGGCAGGCAAAAGTCTTTGCTCTGGCATAGCTGAATTTGTCTTGTTTAGCCAAAATGACAGAATTACTGTGAATATGGGCTCCCCCACCGCCTGCCACATCAGACTCATCATTTACAGGCCTCTGGGATGAAGCAGGTCTCTAACCCCAAGAACTGACAAGCAAGTGCACAGACTTTACAAGCTATATGTTTTTTTAAAAACCACATACACAGGGACGCCTGGATGGCTCAGCGGTTGATTGCCTGCCTTCAGCCCAGGGCCTGTTCCTGGAGCCCTGGGATCAAGTCCCACATCAGGCTTCCTGCATGGAGCCTGCGTCTCCCTCTGCCTCTCTCTCTCTCCCTCCCTCTCTCTCTCTCTCTCTGTCTCATGAATAAAATAAATTTTTAAAATTAAAAAAAAAAAAACATACACACACATACAGGTCATTTTATTTGAATTTCACCTAAGTCTGGGCTAGTTACCAAGAAGTCTGCATTAGAGTCTAGACTAACTCAACCTGTACAATAAAGCTATTAAGCAGGCGTCTCTAAAAGAGCTGCTGGCCATCCTTACAGGTCTCCAATGACGCTTCTGCAGGGCCCTAGCTTTGGGACTCCAAATTCCCGAGACATCATTTGAAGACTCACTCAACCTCAAATTATCCCTCTCCACGAACGTTTTTCAAAAGGACAGAGAGAAGCCAGGACACGCCTCCCATCACTACTGGACTCGGTCTCACACTCAGGCAAGACTTTCGGGAGGGATCTGATAATGCAGGATCGGCAAAGCCGACCGACTACCTAAGAGAGCGCAGCCCAAACCACCCAGCCTGCCTTCCGTCTGCTCCGCGGCTGGCACGCTCCGGCCGAGGGACACACGCCTCCCAAGGGACCCAGAGTCTGCACCAAGGGACCCAGAGTCTGCACCAAAGGACCCAGAGTCTGCACCAAGGGACCCAGAGTCTGCACCAAGGGACCCAGAGTTTGCACCAAGCGACCCAGAGTCTGCACCAAGGGACCCAGAGTTTGCACCAAGGGACCCAGAGTCTGCACCAAAGGACCCAGAGTCTGCACCAAGGGACCCAGAGTTTGCACCAAGGGACCCAGAGTCTGCACCAAGCGACCCAGAGTCTGCACCAAGGGACCCAGAGTCTGCATCTAGGGACCCAGAGTCTGCACCAAGGGACCCAGAATTTGCACCGAAGGACCCAGAGTCTGCACCAGGGGACCCAGAGTCTGCACCCCCCTAAGGTGCTGCCACCGTCTCGCTCCCAGAGCAGCGAGACCAGCACGCCCCCACCCCCACGCCCCCGCACCCCCACGGGGATCCCGGGGCAGGGCAGAGAGAGAACCGCAGAACCAAACCCGCGATGTCTCCAACTCGCAATCCTCCCGCGGAGCACCGAGACCTGCCCCAGGACGCTGGGCGCTGGGCGGGCGCCCGATGCCCCTACCCCCCCCCCCCCCCGCCCCAGCCGACCTCAGCAGCGCCCGCCGAGCCGCGCCCTCCGCTCCCGGGCTCCGGGAGCCCCCGCCGGCTCGCTCGCCCTGCCGCCCCCTTACGGACCAGGGACCTCGCCAAGGTGCCGCCCCGCCTCGGGGCGAGGCAGACCCCCCCGGAGCAGCCCAGCCGGCGGCCCGGCCCCTGCAGGGCGCAGACACCTCGCCCCGAGCACGGAGGCGCCGCTCCATCACCCAGGGATGCCAAACCCACGGCTCGGACGACCCTCCGGACCCCCGTGACCCGCCTCTTCCGACACGGAGCACCCGCCCCGCCGACCGCTCCGCCCGCCAGGCGCCGGCGACCGCGGCCAGAGGAGCCCCCGTTCCGGAACCCCGGGACCCCCGCACGTCCCCGTGGACCCCGCGCCCCGCCCCCCGCCCTCCCGCGCCCCGCGGAGCCGCCCCCGTCGGGAGCCAGCCCGCCCCGACCGCTCCGCAGCCCGGGAGGCGCGCCCGGGGCTTCCTCACCTGGGGGCGCCGGAGGGCGAGCGGACCGAGCAGCCCCGAGCCGGAGAAGGCGGCGGCAGGGAAGGGGCGGCCCAGGCCTGCGCTGCCGCAGCTCCGAGCTCCCCGCCAGGCAGCGCCCGAGTGTGCAGAGCCCGCCCGCTTCGCGCGCAGCCGGGAGACCGAGCCTCCGCCGTGCCCGCCGCTCTTCCCGCGAGATCCCGGCCGCGGCCAGGGGGCGGCCGCGGCGGCTCGAGTGACAGCCGGCGCAGCCTGTCGGCGGCGGCGCGGGGGGCGGGACTCGGGCCCCCTCGCGGCCAATGGCAAAATAGAAAAGGCGATTCGCCCCGCCCACCGCCTCTCCCCTCCCCCGCCCGTCACAATTAACCGGGGGCGAAGGTAGCAGCGACCTGGCGGAGCGCGGCGAGGCTTCCGGGAGGGCGCGGCGGCGGGGGCTGCTCAGCCTCGGTAGACACACCTGGCTCGGGGAAGAAGCGGGTCCCCGCTGCGGTGTGGACCGAGGCGCCGTCACCCTTGGTTACGGTTACGGCGCGGCCCCGAGGGCGCCGAAGGCTGCACCTTCCTGGTCGAAAGCGCATCCTGCTGGGGCTGCCCCGTGTCAGCCTCCCCCTCCACCCCCCACCCCTCCCCACCTCGCCTCTCTTCCCTCCCAGCCTCGAACAGGGCGTCATTGTTGCAATGCATGCCCGAGAGCTCGGGACATCTGGTCTGACAAAGGACTGTCTTCTGATACGTGCAATTTTTTGTTTGTTGTTTTTCTTTTGTTTGTTTTTCCTGCAGGACTTCTAGAAGAGTAAAAAGTAAATCTCGCCTGAGTCACAGTATTGCAGGTTTACAAAATTGCAAGGAAAAGTCCCATCACGGTAGACCCCAGCGTCTGATACTCGCGGGACGCTGAATAAATGTGAAAGGAATGAATGAGGAATGTGATATTTGAATATTTGAAATCTGGACCCGATTCCCCTCCCCACCCCCGAAAATTGGGGCATTTTTGGCCTTTTCTCTATAATGACAGCTCGTCTCTTCACCCATAAATCCAATCACTCCATTATGATGCCTATTCTGTAGCCTTCATTCATCTTCCCCCCCTCCTTCCCTTACCCACAGCGAGAAGTGCCCTTTCTCCTCATCAAGGTTAACCCCTGCACCTGTGCATGCATCTCAGCCTTTCCCAGGTTTTGTTGAATCATTGGATCCTTTCTTTCCCCCATTATCAATTTTCCCCTCTAATCTAGCTCTTTTCTCCTACAAACACACTCAGTCTCCTCCAACCTTTGAACAGAACAAAACCACCCTACCTCTTCCACCCTGTAAAGCTATTCTATCTCCTCTCAGAATCACATTTTCATGAGAGACATTAAAGTGTTTGCTGTCTCCACTTTCTCATCTCTTATTTTTCCCCCAACTACAATGTTACTTTCACCCACACAATCTGCTCTTCTCTCAATGGTCACAAAAAAAAAAAAAAAAAAAAAAAAACCTCTTTCCTAATGGCAAATGTTCTATTTTTGGGCTTCTTTCCCAATGACCTCTCTACAGCTTTTGACAGTGCTGGCCCTCTCCTCCTTTGGTGCCTGCCTAACTACATTCTTCTCATTCCCCAACTACTCTTCTGACTTTAGGGGAGTAGGGGAAGGGGGGAGGTCCCCTTTCCTGGTCTTCAAATGGTTATGTATTGATGTTTCCTTATCTTATAGCCATATCTTGTCCAAGAAAAATGGACACATTTTTCTTGTCTAAGAAAAATGGCCACACATAGTTGCACACTTTGAATGCCAATAAGTGGCTCAGACAAGAGCTGTTAGAAGAGGCCAGTGGGAGGAGGCATGACTATGAAGCTGGGTCTTATAACAGTAGCATGGCCCATACAAATGCAGGGCAGAAATAGAGGCCTTTCAGAGAAAAATAGTATGAACCAAACACAGAGGAAAGGACGTGGGCCTAGTCTGGCTATGGGTTGACCAGTTTGGTTGATGGAAGATTCCTGCAGAATAGCAGTGGGAGGTAAGATTAGAGAGGAGTCAATAGTAAAAGGCCTTCCAAATCAGCCAGGCTGATTCAACTTGGTACTGTATTAAAGGTGGAGCCAGAACCAACCGTGATATTTGTAGGATACACAAAAAGGCTACGTGTAGAAGCCCACAGTCGAATGTATAAGTATGTAAAAGTTATAAAACAAGCTAACAAACTGTGAAATTAAAATGTGTATGTGAGCATGTGTGTGTGTGTATCCTTTCACCTTGAAAATACACTTTCAATACAACTTGGAAGACCAGGTCTGAACTTAGAATTCTGGGATTTCTCAGAGTCCCTTGCTAAAACAGGGAGAGCTGGTTTCCATACAGAGCAGCCCTCCCCACTTCGCTTCCCACAGCCAGTTAAGCCTCACATCCCATAGGCCCTCCAGCCCACATGTCCACTTTTCCCTCTACAAAACTGTCATTTCTTGGCCACTCCACAGGTCCAAGAGTATTTATCAGAAGGTCTAGGGGAGAAGACCACACGGGTCCTGGGAGTGGGCTCACAGCCATTTGGGAAGGGAATTCTGGCTTCTGGGTACCTGGAGCAAGATCTGAAGAGGTGAAATTGGCTCCAGAGGGACACATTTCCTTTGGCTTGTTGGCCTCCTGCTCGGTATTTAGGAATGCAGCTAGAGAAGAGCCAGAGCCAGAGCAGTGCCCCTAAAAGTCAGGCCCCCCCAACTGTGCCTAAAGGTGGTACCAGCAGAGCCACTAAATTTCTCTAGAAGGCTAATAACCCATGTAGTAGATCTGTATCTTGAAGCATACATCTGTGTGTTTTCTATGTGTCCTACCTCCTCTTCTCTTGCACTGGTATCTCAAATGGCAGGAATATTCTGGAAAGAAAACTCTTCTTGACTCTGTCGCTCTGTGGCATCTCTCTCTAATGCCCCTTTTCATAAACTCTACCATTGTATGATTCCCTTATCAATCAGTGTATCAGAAACCCGGGTTTCTCTAAATGTGAGAAAAGAGAAAAGCTATGAAGCACTTTTAGCCTGAACTACAGCTTGGAACACAAACATGTGACTTCTAAATTAAAATGCTTTGGAAGTAGAAGCTCTTGAAGAGGCCCTATGTCAAGGGTACACAAGCGGGATGAGTACTGAAAAGGCACTAAAGCCACTGCAGACAGGGATACCCCTCTTACCATCTGTCTCAATGGCACGATGCTTCACTCTGTGGCCTGACAGTCACGCTCTGTCTCTCAACCTCTCCATCTGTTCCCAAAGTGCTCCCTTCCTCACGTCATGCACTAAGAGCTGCCAAGGAGCCAGAACCACCAGGGTCTCTGTTTTTGAGATCCAAGCCGAGAATCCTGCCCATGAATCCTCACATCTCTTGGTGGTGCTGCGGGTGATTTCAGCAGAGCTTTGGCACTTGCTTGATCCTAGGACTAGAGTCTGCTCACAGCTTCACTGCTACCATCTGTGGCTGGTCTTTGCCAACCAGCAGGAGAGCAGAACCAGCTAGCTTCTCACTCAGTTTTTGCCATCTGCTGGCCGTATATGACCTGTTAGGCCAGGTGAGTACAACCAAACACTCCCATCCCTGTTGAGAATCCATCCTTACTGGTGTCCCACTATTAGAGCACGCCCTGCAAAAAGCCAGCTCCTGCCCACTGCATATTTGTGAGTGATGTAGAAGACATTGTTTGAGAAGCTGGAAGAAGAAATCAGACCCAACTTCCATTCCATCCCGGTGCAGCTTTGGGGGGAGCACCTATTTGGTTAGGTTGGAAAGCTGAAATTCTATACAAATTACCCCAAGAATGAAGGAGCCGTGTTCATCAGTTCATTTGCTGATCATGTACTAAACCTCTGAGTTTGGTTGTTTTTGGCAGATACTCAGTCACAAAGGGGGAAAATCAAGAAAGTTGTAGTGGTTTTAAAATATGTCTACAAATTCTTTGATACACGTCCCTTCAAGAGGAGGAGCTTAATTCCCCTCCCCCTGAGTATGGGCTAGAACTAGTGATTCACTTCTAACAAAGAGACTACGGCAGAAGAGACAGAGGATGACTCCTGAGACTAGGTCGTAAGAGGTGTTGCAGCTTCTTCTGTGGTCTTTCTCTGTAATCACTCACTCCAGAGGAAGCCAAATGCCATGCCATAAGGACATTCAAGCAGAGGCCCACATGGCAAGAAACTTAGGCCTCCAGCCATTAGCTATGTGAGTGAGCCATTTTGGGAACCCCAGCCTCAGTTCAGGCCTCAGGTGCCTGCAGCCCCAGCCAACACCTTGATATAACCTCATGAGAGACTCTCAGCCAGAGCCACCTTGCTAAGCCTCTGCCAGATTCCATACAGAAACTGTGTGAGATAATACACATCTCTTGTTTTAGGTCAGTTCCTTTTTTACATCATTTGTTACACAGCATCATTTGTTACTCTAATACAAGAGTGTTAGGAGTAGTTTGGTCCTCTCCTACTCCTGGACAAGAATCGAAAAACTCACGCCTGCCAGTCATCAGTCACTGATTAATGTCACCTAGTGGGGGAAAGAATGAATTTGTAGCCATACTTGCTACATCTACAGTTCCAGTGGTGCTGCTACCAAAGAAAGTGGAAGAAACCATTTCTGGGTGGGAACAAAGATTCCAGTGCCTTCAGACTATTTAGAGCATCACAGCAATTAGAGATAACAACAACTGTGTGCCATTTGGAGGCAGTTAATAGTGGGTCTTGAACAGTAGGGAAAACTTCTCACTCTCAAAAGCTTCGAGTGCTTCACACATACCACTGTCATCCAATCTTACGGGAAAGTATGTTTCCATGAAAACAGAGGGGGAAAAAAACCCTCAAACATCCTCTTACCCATCCATATTAACTAAGTAAGAAAAGTTGAAGATTCTGTGGATAGGGCCCCTGTCAAAATTAAATTGACATCCTGACACCATTAAATGCCCATGTGAGAGCAGAGTGTATTTGACAGCAAGAAGATTGAAATTCTTTCTGAATAAGAAACTGTGTTTCTGAAGTCTTAACATTGTGAATTAAGATTCAGTGGGAGAGCAATTTCCCTATTAAATAAAAAATGAGGAGAAGCCATAGAAAAAGGAGACCAGTTAGCCAAATTACATACACTGCCTGTCTAAATTCACTTTACATATGTAAGAACTATATAGATGGGCCATATATACGGAATCAAGTAATTTACAAGTTGACTGAGAGAGAACTTACAGCCAAGAAGATATATTTGAGATTCATTTGCATCTCCAGGATTCAAATGACTGTAACACAGACGTGGTGATCTTCCATTTCCTTTAGCAGTGAGAGCAAAATGAAGTCTTTAAATAAGATCCTAGAAAGACTCTGAATTCTGTACCCCTCTCCCAACCCCTCACCATCAAATTTTAAAAATCAGCCAATGCTTATTGAACTGCTACTAAGTGCGAGGCATTGTAAAGATGCAAAATATAAGCCATAATTCCTGCCATTAAAAAGAAAAAGTCAGGGGGGTAGGGGTGACTGGGTGACGGGCACTGAGGTGGGCACTTGACAAGATGAGCACTGGGTGTTATTCTATATGTTGACAAATTGAACACCAATAAAAAATAAATTTATTTAAAAAAAAAAAAAAGGAAGAAAGAAAAGAAAAAGTCAGGTCAGCCCGGGTGGCTCAGCGGTTTAGCGCCACCTTCGGCCCAGGGCATGATCCTGGAGACCTGGGATCGAGTCCCACATTGGGCCCCCTGCATGGAGCCTGCTTCTCCCTCTGCCTGTGTCTCTGCCTGTCTCTCTCTCTGTGTATCTCATGAATAAATAAATAAAATCTTAAAAAAAAAAAAAAGAAAAAGTCATATGGACTAGATGAAAATCAGAAATACACAGTGCCTTGCACGTGGTAAGTTCCCAATTGCTAGCAGATAAGTGGATAAAAAAAATATCCTAGGCAGCCACCCTTGGCGACCTGGCCAATGGCAAGGACCTCACCCCTTCCTTCTTCTAACAAAACCCTTCTTTTGTTCAGCGATGTGCTCAGCCCCAGGAATGAACCTTTCATTTGCACTAATCCATCTCAGCTATTCCATTCCCCTATGCCAGATATTCATTTTCCCTGCTCCCTTGCCAAGTGATCCAAATTTCTTGGATGGCCTCTAAGGAAGCTTTCCTTTCTCTGGAAAAGTCCCCTCTTCACCTGTTCCCTTCTTCCTTCTGCTTGGAATTCCGGCACCAAGTTACAATATTTGGGATTGTGGCAACCATCTAGTGACCATGGGGAAATAAATTAACGAACAGAACAGACAAGAAGAGCAACAGAAATTTGAAGTCTGGAGAGATCACTCACATTTCGAGGGGTAGGATGGATCTAGGTTGTCTTTTACCTACTAGACATCCATTCCTCCTTCTTCTCGTAACTGTATATCAATTTTCCTTTGGGGAGCCACCCAGTTGTCACTCTCCATGCATGCAGGTCTGTGAGGCTGACACCACCCATGGATCCCAGGATTGGACACATGAACCAGGCCTGGTTAATCAGAGCACCATAGCAATAGGTTCAGGATGGGAACACGACCCACCCTTCCCTGGGACTTGTGTTAGAACTTCTAAGAAAGATAACCATTTTCCCCGAGGTTGGTAAACTGGTAGGATGTAAGCCCTGAGTTTCTGGGGCTGCTACATGAACCTTAGTGTCACCTGCTCCACCTAACTCAGAGTGGAATCAACAGATTAGATCAGTCACTTTAAGCATCCAACTCTTGGTCTCAGTTCAGGTCTTGATCTCAGGGTTGTGAGTTCAAGCCCCATGTTGGCCTCTACACCCAATGGACTTGTTGATTACATGAACTAATAATAATAATTGTTATTATTATTATTACTTTTTTTACTTAAACCAGTTTGGGATCTTCCTCATCATTTGCAACTGAAAGAGTCCTAATACAGGTGACTAGGATTACTATACAGAGAACGTGGGATATGAGCTTTACACTCAGGATGGATAGAAGTTTGATAACAGAATAGGAGAGGGAGCTTCTGGACAGAGCAAATACTATAAACAAAAGCTTAGAGTCAGTGAGTAAAAATGTGTGGTGGAACAAACAATTCACTTTAGAAAGTAAGGGAACACAGAAATATAGGTCAGAATCAGATTACAGACAGGCTTCAATGCCAGGCTGAGTCTGAGCTTTATTCTTTAGCCAACTCCGCATCAGAGGCTTTTAGAAGAGTGATCTGGTCAAACCAGTGTTTGGGAAGATTAATCCAGTAGGATCCCACAAGGTGGACTGCAGTGGGGAAAGCCCAGGTATGAGACTGTGAGAGTAGAACCCAAGTACAGAGTCTGGCCAAGATGAGATAACCTCAACAGTAAGTGACCACCCAGCAGGACAGAACTAATCAGATTTTTTTATTACTAAATAGTGTGGGAACTCTTTTTTTTTTTTTAAGAATTTTTTTAAACATTTTATTTATTTATTCATAGAGACACACACACAGAGAGAGGCAGAGACACAGGTAGAGGGAGAAGTAGGCTCCATGCGAGGAGCCTGATGTGGGACTCGATCTCGGGTCTCCGGGATCACGCCCTGGGCTGGAGGTGGCGCTAAACCCGCTGAGCCACCAGGGCTGCCCAGTGTGGGAACTCTTGATGAAGGTTTGACTTAGAGACAGAGTACTTATGTTTAGTCATACATACATTTTGCAGATATTTACTCATAGAGCCCAGCACTCTGCCCAATGCTTTTTGTTTTTTGCTTTTTTCTTAACCCCTGAGGGGGTGTGCCATTCCTGGAAGTACTGCAATACCAGGTTGATACATGGAGTGGATGGAGCAAGCTCCTATTCCATCCCCCTGCTCCAAAAATCCATTTAATATATTGTCCTCAGATAGAGGACGGATCAGATATTAAACTGATAAGAACAGATACTACACTTGATCTTAGCCAAAAGGCAGAGAGGCGATTTTTTTTATTAGCCCCTGAGGGGGTCTCCCCAATGCTTCATGCATAATAATAGATAAGACGCCTGTGAAGACTAGTCAACGAGGTATACCTCCATGAAACTAAAGACAATTCTGATAGGTGCTATGGAAATCATTGGGTGCTGTGAGATCGTGTATTAGGGAACCCAATCCTGGTCTCATTAGGTTTCTAGGAGTCAGGGAAGGCTTCCTAGAAGAAGTCACATTTAAAATGAGACCTGGGGACATCACAAGAGTGGCGGCTGTGCAGCTGGCAGGGCAGCGAACTGTCTGGCCTGTAGCCTTCCTCCTTGGTTGAGGAAATGACCAACCAGTACAGTATTCTCTTCAAACAAGAGCAAGCCCATGATGATGCCATTTGGTCGGTTGCCTGGGGGACAAACAAGAAAGAAAACTCTGAGATGGTGGTTACGGGGTCCCTGGATGACCTGGTGAAGGTCTAGAAGTGTTGTGACGAGAGGCTGGACCTACACTGGAGTCTAGAGAGGCATCAACTGGCCGTGGTGTCTGTGAACATCAGCCACAAGCTGCCCATCGCTGCGTCCAGTTCTCGTGACGCTCATATTCGTCTCTGGGACTTGGATAACAGCAAACAGATAAAATCTATAGATGCAGGACCAGTGGATGCCTGGACTTTGGCCTTTTCTCCTGATCCCCAGTATCTGGCCACAGGAACTCATGTGGGGAAAGTGAACATTTTTGGTGTGGAAAGTGGGAAAAAGGAATAGTCTCTGGACACGAGAGGAAAATTCATTCTTAGTATTACATATAGCCCTGATGGGATGTATCTGACCAGTGGAGCCATAGATGGGGCCATCAATATTTTTGATATTGCAACTGGAAAACTGCACACGCTGGAAGGCAATGCTATACCTATCCGCTCCCTGACATTCTCCCTGGCTTCTCAGCTCCTGGTCACTGCATCAGATGATGGCTACATCAAGATCTATGATGTACAACATGCCAATTTGGCTGGTACACTGAGTGGCCATGCATCATGGGTGCTGAATGTTGCATTTTGTCCTGACGATACCCACTTCGTGTCCAGTTCATCTGATAAAGGTGTGAAAGTTTGGGATGTTGGAACAAGAACGTGTGTTCACACCTTCTTCGATCACCAGGATCAGGTCTGGGGAGTAAAATACAATGGAAATGGCTCAAAGATTGTGTCCGTGGGTGATGACCAGGAAATCCACGTCTATGATTGCCCCGTGTAAACACCAGAGTCTCACAGGCTGGTGTGCAGGTCATGACATTCCGTACCTCTCTAGCTAAAAATAGAGTGTTTATTGGAGCAGAAACTTAAAAAAAAAAATAAATAATAAAAAATAAAATGAGACCTGGGGCAGGAGAAGGAGTTAGCATGGCAGAAGGGGTTGACAAATAGAACACTTCAAGCAGAAGCATGCTGAGGTCAAATGGTATTTCTACCAAAAATATGACAAAATTCCAACATGGCTTTCCTGCGAAGTGTAGAGTCTAAAGAGTAAAGTAAGAGGCTACCCCATGCAGGGCTACCCCATGCTGCTCTTTATCCTAAGAGCAACGTTAGCATGTTTTTTTCTGAGATCAGTCAATTCCAGTCTCTGATTTTATCACAAAATGGAGCCAAGGAAAGGACCAACCTCATGCATATTCCAAGTGGGTGGTCACCAGATGGTGGGACTCTAAGGTTTTGCAAAGGTCCTCTATTTTGCAAATATCTCTCCTGCTTGCAAACTGTTGTTGAAAATTTCATGAACAGGGAACCATTTGCTACAATAATGAAAGATCAAATGTCAAATGCTAATTCCTCCAGGGGTAGAAGCACAGCAACTTAATGTTTGCTCTAAGGTGCACACAACTGATAGCTGAACTTCCCTGAGAATAGGTTTTGAGGTCAAAGAGAGGTAGAGGACAGGAGGAGGAAAAGCAGGAAGCAGAAAAATCACAGAAAGGGGAGAGAGATACACAAGAGAAACACTTGGAGGCACAAGAGAGTGCCTAGTACATAGCACATGCTCAACTTAAGTTTATGGAAAGAAATAGAAGAAAGGAAGAAATAAATCTCGTAATTCTGTCAAGGCTTGGCATCTATTTCAGGCAAGGAGATTGGCTTTTCCCTCCCTGAGGTCACACATGTCATGCATTTGGAAGACCAGCAGCAAGGAAAGGAGACAAGAGGGCACAAATCCATCCTCCAGAAGTCCAGAAGCATTCATGAAGTATGACATGTGATCCAGCTGGTTCCTGGGACCACAAGCTTAGATGATAGCTTTGCCTTCCAATGAGGAGAACATCCAATGTTTCACCGGGAAGACTGGGAGCTTGGGAATGGGCAGCGACAGAGTCCTTCAAGAAAAGCAAGCAGGTGACCTTGGCAGACACCACATTTCCACACCTGCCAGGTGGAGGCCCAGCACCTGCACTGTGATGACCCGACATCTCTAAGGCCTCCCTTGCCAAAGCCATGGCCCTTCTGACATTTCTTTAGTAGCACCTGTTCATCAGTAGCCCCTAAAGATTTCATTTAAGTATTTGATATTGAGTCATTATTACTAACCAGGAATTATCCACATCTATAGACTTTTTCACATATGTTGTGGCAGAAAAGTCAGAGAAAAACTGTTTTTCAGTAATTAAGAATGGTTTCTTTTCTCCTTTCTGTGCAATACGAAAGATAAACCTCCGATTTTCCTTGTTTGCATTTCAACTAAGTATGCATTTTTGCCATATTCTTATTAGCTTCTGCTGTCAGAATAAAAATCCTTCTGGAATAGTCTAGTAAATGCACTGTGTTAATGGTAACTTGACCTTTCACTGATTTCAAATTAACCAACAGGGAAACGGTAAGTTACCTTAATTAAAGCATTATCTTCATTAAAGATTATTAGATGGGTGAGAAAAGGCTCCCTGCAAACCAGCATGTGCTCTGTGGTTATAACAACCCAGCATCTTGAAGGTAGCACAACTGTAGGATTGTGTTGGGAAGCCGGGAGCTAGTATATTGAAATAAGGATATACAGCTATGACCCACCAAATGAGGGGGTGCCAGCCACCCACATGGAGTCAGCAGGTAGCTCCTTCAGGATCCAAGCTCCCACTTTAGGGAAGTGAACCCTAGGGAAACATTTTGATTGAAGGTGCAGTTTTAAGATACTCACACAAAGCTAGTAGAGTTACAAGATTGATCAAATCCAGATCCCAGAATCGGCTATAGGGGTGGGCAATGAGCTGGGCGCAGGGCAGTCCAGGATCCCAGGTCAAGAGTGAGCAGGAAATAAGAGAGCAGGGTACCAAGCACCTATTACTCATAAGGTAGTTTGGGGTGAAGGTTGCTAGCTTTTCACAGGCTCAGCTCTTAAACGGTTATTTTATTATTTTAAAAAAATTTTTTTTAAAGATTTTATTTATTTATTTATTCAGAAAGAGAGAGCAGGGGGAGGGGCAGAGGCAGAGAGAATCCTCAAGCAGACTCCCTGCTGAGCTCAGAGCCTGACATGGGGCTTGATCTCAAGAGATCATGACCTGAGGCAAACTCAAAAGTCCGCTCAGAGGACTGAGCCACCCAGGTGCTCCGAGAGTGGTTATTTGAAAAGGCACCCCGGGAAAAGCAAAGCAGGAGGGCAGGAACCTGCCAAGGAAACTTGGGGGAGGAATCCTAAACTCAGGTTTTCTAAATATCCAGATTCTGGGTGTGAACAGGATTGTCATACTGTAAAATGCCTAGGCAGCAACTCAAAATAGCTGTTTTTCCATCACAAAGGTCCAGAATGGAATTTGGTGATTGGATATCTCTGCAAAAATGAACCATGTTAACAATGATTCCTTCTCCCCAGTGTGTTCTAAAGATTGTTTCCATGGCAATCTACATTGTTTTGTCTAAATTATTCTTCATGCCATTTTTTCCCCTCCATCTAGATATTTGCGAAGCACCTATCACTTGAGTATCTTTTCTCTGAACAAGTCCCCAGGAGGGGAAAGCAAATGTTTCTTGGAAGAAATGAAAAGCTGACACTTGTCAGAAAGAGCCCAATTTGAGAGATGACATAGAGCCTGGGGTTCTCTGTAGAGGGCCTCCCCTGCTGGGATCCACCTTCTGCTCAGGGAATGGAAAGGCATAAGCCCTGGTCCACATCATCTGTCACATCTGAGATGTCTTCTTAAGGAGTCCAGTCCTTTCTAGGCTTTGGACAGAGTGATAAGCTGGAGCAGATGAGGTGGGCTGGATGGGGAGGAGGCCGCCCTTAGGAAGCATGTCCCCACAGTGTAGCCAAGACAATGCTACTTGTACATCAAATGATTTCATTTTCACCTGGCACACAGGAGGATTTCATTTTCTAGGTGCAACCAGGGGCTAGTTCTAGCCAGTATAAGGACGGAAGCAATGAACACCATCTCTTGGCCAGGTCCTAAAGTCTCCTGAGATCTCCTTTGCTATCTCCCCTCCTTCCATTTCCTGGCTGGCTGGATCCAGAGGAACCAGTTAAGGATTTCAAGGGCCGAGAAGATGGAAGGGCATCGGATGGGAGGAGTGGTCCTGAATCACCATGTGGTAGATTGTCAACACTTGAATTGATGTGAGTGAGAAATAAACCTGTTATGTGTTAAGCTACTGAGGTTTGGGGTTGTTTGTCACAGCAGTTGGCCCACCCTGGCATTGACTAATGAGATATGGCAGGTTTCTGGGCAGACCCAGCAACAGATGGCAGCAGGGGGTCTATGTAGGGAACAAAGTGCAGTAACCAGAAATAAGATCAACAGGAAAAGGGCCAGATTTCGGATGAGGGTCTTCCAAGTGATATTAGCAGCCATAGCCTGACATTTGCTGAGCATAACAGGAGGAGGTCTTGGGATCCAAAAGCTTGGGCTCCCACTGGACTCCAGCCTCTGAGGCACAGTTAGCAGAGGGAGGGCAAGATAGGGCCTTCATTCAGAAGGAATGAATTGGAGCATTTTGAAAGGAATTGGGGAGGCCAGGGCTTCCAGCAATGATAAGACATAGACCTGACTAGGACCACAGCAGAAGGCAGAGGCTTGGAAGAGGGAAGGCAAGAAGCTCTGCCCAGGGGATCCCTGGGTGGCTCAGCGGTTTAGCGCCTGCCTTCGGCCCAGGGCGTGATCCTGGAGTCCTGGGATCGAGTCCTGTGTCGGGCTCCTTGCATGGAGCCTGCTTCTCCCTCTGCCTGTGTCTCTGCCCCCCTCTCTGTTTGTGTCTCTCATGAATAAATAAATAAAACTAAAAAAAAAAAAAAAAAAAAGCTCTGCCCAGTGCAGAAGCAGTAACCACAGCAAGGGCAACTTGGCAGTCTTCTGGAGTTAGCATTTGGGGAAGGATGGCATAGAGCTACACCTAGTAAAGGACACAAGGCGGCCTTGGCAACCAGTCAGAGGACAGCAGAGCATGGAGAAAAGGCAGTCAGCACCGTGGGAGATCAGGAAACCAGAGCTCAGAAAATGAGAAAAGAGTGAGACCATCTGTGGGGTTAGGCGGTGAGAGATGGTGGGAACAGAGGTTAGAAGAGTAATCTGAGAAAAAGCAGCAAGAATGGAGCTTAATGATCAGTCAATGGCCCGCTAATTCCAGGCCAGGTAGATTTCAAGGATGGCAACAAGTGGGAGACGAGAAGGGGCGCTGATGAGCCAGCAGTTCAGGCAAGACTTGACCCCAATCAACAATCAACAAAGGAAGGAAATCCATCACCAAGGAAACATGCTCATTCCTCCCTGGCAGCGCTGTGAATGGATGGTGTTGGCATTTTGGTAAAAACTTGGCTTTCCCTGAGCATCACTATAACCTACATGCTCTCACGTAGAGAATCAGCACTCATCTCATTCAGCTAGTAAGAGGTGGAATTACCACTCTAGCTGCAGGCCCTGGACGATCGCCTGTTACTTAGACACCATAAAAGAGTTTTTATAGGCAATGAGCAATGAGACTGTTAACATTTACATTCTGCCCCATGCCGAGGAGTTTGGCTTACTATACGTGAAGGGTAAGAGTTCTGCAGGCTGATCATCATGGGGCATACAGTATCTTATTGGGAGAAATGGTTGGCAGCTCTCAGGATAATTAAACTCTCATCCAGACACCAAGGGAGCTCAAAAGGACCAGGGACAGTAGAGGCACACTGATTTGGGCAAAAGGTTGGTTCAGCCCAGGATTCTGACTCTGGTGAAGAGCGGTAGGTATTTCCTCATAAGACTCTCACTGTGGGCCAGGATTGCCTTGGCCAAAGGAAGGATCTCCACAACAGAGAGCTTTAACCTTTTGTTTTATATGCTGAAATAAAATTCCTAAAAACCACCACCACCAAACAAACAAACCTCTCCAAGAAAAAACACACTGCCTTCTAGGCTACAGATAATCTCCTTTACACTATAGTGTATATGACTGATAGCAGGCACTTCCCAGAGCAGATTTTAACTATGGAGAGGCAGAGAGCAGGATCTCAGAACTGGAGGTAAAGTGGGACTATGAGGAAGGAGAAGCTCACAGGAAGGGAGGTAGCAAAGGGATGCTAATAATATTCCTTTCCAATGGGACCTCAACTTACTTCTCTATCCTCCTTCCCTGCTTGTCTGGCCATGTTTCATACCTGTCCCCCCAACGCTGACCAGATGCCTACGTTTTTCACGACACATCATGTCCTGTTATGTCTCTGTGCTCCTATGTGTATTCCCCATGCTCAGAACTGTTCCCACCCCATGATCTCTGCCTGGACAGCTCTCACCTCTCCCACCAAAGCCAGGTTAAATGTTTTCTCCCCTCTGAAGCTTTCCGATCTAGCAGGTAGTGCCTATTGCGGCTTCCTCTGTGTTCCATCGGCACTGTGTTCAGGTTCTAGTTTAGCACTGGTTGTTTTAGAGAGCTTCTTCTTCGGGCTGTGAAACTCGACAGCAGAGACCATCACTGACTTGCCTCTGGATTCTGTGTAGAACATAAGACCAGGCATTGTCACTTCCCAATAGATGCCGGCTGGATGAAGGAAAAATTTTCGATTTTATGACTTCCTCCAACGTCTAATTCTTTCCTCAGACTCCACTCTGTCTCCTTGGCTCTCTCTTGGTCTCTCAGACCTCATTTTTCTCATTGGTAAACTGGAAGTACACTTCAGTGTTGTGTTGAATACGCTTAGGTATTGTGAGAATGGATAAAGAGAAAAGAAGACTCCCAAGTAGGAACGATCAAAGCATCAAAGCCACTGAAAAGAAGTGTTCATATGGCCTTGACTTTGGAAGGGATTTAAAATCAAATGTTGATTCATTAAAACACAACAAAACAATCCTTGACTACGTACCGATTATGTTTCAGATGTTGGGCAGGAGCGCCTAACCTTTTACCTTAACTTTAATGGCATTTATACACATTTTCCATTCTAATGTTCTGAGAACAGATGAGACCAAATGTTTCATCCACTAGAAGATGCTCTTCTCCCAGGCTGGTCACATACCACCATGATGAGGTTTCATATTTGAACCAGTCTTTTTACTAAATTAATGGCCAGCTAATTCAGAAAGATAAAACCCTGAGCCAAAAGCAGCGTAGTAAAGGAGAAGGACTGCAATATGAAGGAATTGGTTCAATAAGATCTGGCCTTGGGAGATGTCTCTTGATCTCTTCATCTCTCAAATGAAGAAGGTTCAGGGGACTATTTTCTAAAGATGGCCACAATATTATTGCCTCCTTAAAATATATATATTTTATTTATTTGAGAAAGAGAGAGAGAGAGAGAGAGCATGAGCAAGATAGCGCAGGGGGAGGGGTAGAGGGAGAGAGAGAATCTCAAACAGCTCTCTGCTGAGCTTGGAGCCTGTCTAGGGGCTCAGTCTCATGACCTTGAGATCATGACCTGTGCTAAAATCCAAAGTCAGATGTTTAACTGACTGAGCCACTCAGGTTCTCCTATTATCACCCTTTCTATCCCATCTTGTCCTCTTCCTTGATTGTCATCGTAACTTTGGGACTGCCTCAACCAGTAGAGCACAGCAGAAGCAACACTTTGTGACTTCTGAGTCTACATTATTTTAAAACCTGTGCAATTGTCTTGTTCTTGGGACGCCAGCTCTTTGAACTCAGCTGCCAGTATGTGAGGACGCTTAAACTAGCCCATGTGACAAAAACCGCAGAGAAAGGACCACATGTAGGTGCTCAGTCAATAGATGTCAATGAAGACACATCCAGATGACTCTAACCTGCGGCCATTGAGATCTCCCCAGCCTTTAAGTCTTCCCAACTAAGGTCCCAGACATCATGGAGCAAAGAAAAGCATTGATCTTTGTGCCTGTCTAAAATCTTGACCCAGGGGCGTCCAGGTGGCTCAGATTAAGTGTCTGCCTTTGGCTCAAGTCATGATATAAATAATAAAATGGTTGTCTGATGTTACCGAGTTTTGGGGTGGTTTGTAACACAGCAACAGCAACCGGAATAGAAGGTGAAATCTGTACTGACTACTTCACAGAGTTGTAAAGATCAGATTCGATTAGTATGTAAGTTCATTCTCTGCACATTTTCAAGTAGCCTGCAGATAAAGTTCAATAAGCATATATGAAGTGGCTGTGCCTGGCATTCGCTAACCTCCACCCGCCCCCCTGCTCTTGCGGGTTCTGTGGCACCGCCAGGGAAGAACAGTAAGACCTTGAGGAACCCAGTTTGAAAAACACTGTGCTCATCCCACCTATTATTCTATGGATTAAAAAAAAAAACATAGGCCCAGAGTGACTTGTCCAAAAATCACACAGCTAGCTATGTGCTCGCTCCAATTTGTCATGCTGCCTCCAAAAAGAGAACTATGTAAGGTAGGACCATCCTTGTCTGAGAGCCAGGGAGTTGCAAGCAGGGACAAGCGAGATCATTGTGTGATATTTCTTTTCAAGTCTCAAGCAGACACTTTGAGCTGTTGCCCAAGCATGCCAAAGACAAGCCTATTTCATTTCCCTCCTTCCCTTCCCGGTTTCTCTCCCACTCGGTCTAGGAGCATAGATCATTTCGTTGGGTGAAACAGAAAGACCAAGCTGCATGCTCCACATAGAGCTCTGCAGGCTGTCAGCTCCGTGATGAATGGAGAGCTGAGCTAATGCAGAGGTCGGCCTGGTAGGAGTGAAGCTCTGTTTGATCACCCATCGCTGGGATTCATGGAGAGCTCCTAATTGTCACCTGGTGATGCGGTGGGGGCCCCTCTCCATCATTAACCTTTATGTTGCCCCTAAAGCAGCCAGGGCAGAGGCAGGCTGGGATTCTGATCAAGTTACATTTAATGCACTGCCTCTCTTACTCAGCTAATACCTCAACTATTTCAATGGAAGGGAAAAAAAATTAATAAACCCCCAAACCAAACCAAGCAGGAAGGATAAAGGTGAAAACTATTGACCTGAATACGGTAATGTCTTTCCATCTGATGTGATCCGTTCCTCTACCTGGAAAGGCCCTGTGGGTATTGATGAAGGACCCCTGACATTCTAAAAGCCACAGATTCATAAATCACTGAGTTGGAAAGAGGCTTTGGTGCTTGTCCCCTGAAATAAGGGTGTCGTTCATTTAGGATTTATGGCTCTGGGGAAGACTATTTATCTAAATGGCTACAGAGAACTTTAATGGGAGACTCTAGTCTTTGTGATCCACGGAGCTGGGAGCTTTCCATGGGGACCCAGGAGTATCAGGTTTAAATGAACGTTCAAAAAAATCCCCAGATGCAGGAATCACTGGACAATCATCTGGTTGGAATATTAGTGTCTGTATACTCGAGGATGAGCTAATAATGAATTGTCTCTAAAGGCAAAACAAGATGTTTATTATAGTGTTTTGCGGCAGGCTGTGGGGATTTTAAATGTTAAAAAGATTAAAAATGAGCATTTTTATTACCGTAAAAGTTCATGTGCATGTGTGCTGAATAAAACTTGGTAAATATTGAAAAGGCTGAAGAAAAAATTAAGTCACCCATATTCCCACACTACAGTGATAATCACAGTGGATTTGCTGGGTGTCCTTCCTGTCAGTGACTTTTCCTGTGTGAGTATGCGTACCCATGCACACACGTAGCACACACATACTTGATTTTATGTCATATGAATATATATAATTTAAAATTAAGAAATTTGGTACTTGGGGCACCTGAATGGTTCAGTCTTTGGTCTGGGTGGGCTTCTGCCTTTGGCCCAGGTCGTGGTCCTGGGTCCTGGGTTTCTGGGATCAGGACTCACATCAGGCTCCCCGCTCAGCGAGGAGTCTGCTTGTCTATCTGCCCCTGGTCATACTCTCTCTCTCAAATAAATAAATAAAATCTTAAAAAAAAAAAAAAAATCTCCCGTGCTCTAGATTTTCATTCTGCTTCTTTACTCAGCGTTATGTGATACATTCTTCAAAAGCACGTTTTGTAGAAGCAACATGACATTTGGTCCTACGTGCATACTGTAATACATTCCAAAAGTCCCCTAATATGAGACATCTGATTGTTTCTAGCTTCCACACCATCTCTGAAATTTTCTCTGGAAGTGAGATTCCTGGATGAAAAGATATATACTGTTTTACAAGGCACTGGTCACAAATTATTATTGCCTTTCTAATTTTCAGTCACTTTACATTCTCTTTTCTTTCAGCCTGGCTTTTTATCCCTCCTCCAAGGATGGCTCATGGGGTGCATCATCCGCCCCCATTGTTCCCCAGCTCCCTAATTCCTAATTTGGTTGTTTGTCCTTATGTTTGCTTACTCCCACACCTTTCCTGCAGATCTTTTTTTTTTTTTTTTTAAGATTTTATTTATTTATTCATGAGAGACACACAGAAAGAGTCAGAGACATAGGCAGAGGGAGAAGCAGGCTCCCTGCAGGGAACCGGATGGGGAACTTGATCCCAGGATCCTAGGATCACAACTTGAGCCTAAGGCAAATGCTCAACCACTGCCCCTCCTGCAAACCTCTTTATTCTGGTGTCCCTATGCGTCCCTATGCGTTCCTATGCGTATGTTGCCTTTGGCACCTGCATTCACCTTCCCCTTGTCTCCCCCTCCACCCACCCCACCCACCCTCAGGGTCTAGCTGAACCCTCTCCTCCCCCACCCAGCCCTCCCAGACCACTCTATCCACAGGCTTCTCTCCTGAACTGCCCTATAATTTATTGTCTTCACACCACTCCTCTGACAATTAATCACCACTTACCAGCTCTATGACCTTCAGTAATCCCAGAAGCTTGTCGTGAGAATTTAATGAGATCAAGCCTATAAAATAAATACCTATCACAGAGTGGGGCACACATTGCAGTTGAGCAATAAATGGAAGCTGCTATTATTACTATGGCCAGTTTGCCTGGTGACATTTCTTCTGTTGCATGTTGCATACACCCTCCTCCACTGCTATTTAACTCTGTGTGACCTGGATTCCAAATTCCCCAGGGACGGCTTCTTCCATGGCACCTAGAGAGAGGGTCCTCTCAGAAGAAGCTCTCAGGGAACTTTGCTGCCCGGGAGCAGTAGCAGGTTTATCCAAGAGTCTCCCCTTTGCTTTCCCCAACTAGTTCAGCTTCTTAGATGGCCTTGGAACCCCAAACCCTGAACTTCTCTGCTTCTCGAGTGACCATCTATCTAGGCTGCTGATGCACACAGCAAAATTCAGCAGGAGGCAGTGGCTCGGTCAGGGCTAGTTTTCAATTTTAATTTGATTAAGGGGTATAAACGTTGACTATGCGTGTGCATCAGAATTTCTGAGTTGGAAGAGGGTATAGAGGTCTCTTGTACCCATTTCCTGGATTTGAGATACCTTAGTGCTGTGTCTGGATTGGTTGCCAGGAGACCTGGACTCTGGCATTTCTCTGTCTGATGCTTTGTAACCTGGACAAGTCGCCATCCTTTCTGGTTTTCAGCCTCCTCATCTCGAAAATAGAAGGACTGGACTGGATCATATCTAAAGTGCCCTCCAATTACATTTTGTGATTCTATGAAACTGAAGCCCAGGGAGGCTAAGAAACCTCCCTAAAATATGGAGGGCAAAGACTAGAATAAAAATATGACTTACAACGCAGAACTTTGTCCATCTGCCAGTCTATCTTGCCAACCAGAGGCACTCATCTGGTGCCATACGTTAGGCACCTGGAAGGATCACAGACAGGTATAAGACAGAAGTCCAGTTTCCCCAGAGCTTACAGTCCAGCTGGGAACACAGAAGCAAAGAGACAATTACAAACCTGCTGGTTTGTCCCCCAATATCTATTCCTCTTCTTCATTCACACAATTAATAGAACTCCCAGTTTTAATTGGATATGTAGTGACACAGAGTAAAGTTAAATGTCTTAAACTCCGTTGTAGCTACGTGTGGCCATGTGATTGAGTTCTAGACAGTGGGATGTGATCAGAATTATTCTGTGTCACCCCTAGGTCACTGCTCTCCCTTAACTTATTTTTCCTTTCCCACCGGCTGGAACAGAGGCCTGGTGATGAGCCATCTTGGGCCACTTGAAAGAAGACACTATTCTAGGGATGAGTGCAAAGAGAGCAGGAGCCACCACAGGACTGATTATGCCTGCACTGTTAAGAAAGGCAGACGTATATTTCTAAGTGTTAAATGAGGCAAAAATGTTATCCTGGGTCACTGCTACAATTTCAAAACGTACGTCTTAACCAATGTGTGTAACAGTTGAGGGTCAAAGATATCCACGGAGTACAGGTAAGTGGGCCACTCCTGGAAATGGGTGGCCGGGGTCCTCAGAGAGGTGACAGACTGTGAGCTGAGTTAAAGGAATGATGGGTGGAAACAGAGAAGAGCCAATCTAAGCGAGATCTGTGATGCTGGGCCATATCACAGAAATGGGATTATAGGTGGTAATTGAGAAAGAACTAAAGGGAAGGTTTGTATAAGACAATGGTTTCCAAACCAACTGATCAACATCATCACCTGAGAGGCTTAAAAACAGGTTCCTGGGTCCCAGGACTGAATATTATGATTATAGTAAACGAGGGATGGGATCCCAGAATCTTTATTTTCAAGCTTCCGGGAGATTCTAATGATGGGGAGCACTGTGCCTGCACTAAGAAAGAGCTAGAATGAGACCAGATCTTGGAGAGTCTTAAATCATACAAAGAGTCCATTGTCCCCCCTCCCCACCCCACACACACACAGTGCACTGGGCACCACCCAGGCTTCTTAGATTGGGCTTTTAAAATTGTCAGGTAAGAGGAATTTAAGAGGAAGCCCACATGGTGTCCTAGAAATAAGTCAGACCTGGGCTCTCATTCTGGCTCTTCCCTTCGCCAAGTGTGTAACCCAAAGCATGAGTCTCAATTTCTTTATCAGGAAAAATAGAGACAGAGAGCGTTGCTGTGGAGATGAAATGGGAAAGTATATGCACAAATATCTAGCTCAGCGTAAACACCCAATAATGTCACTGAAATGTTAGTTGCCCCTCCAGGCACTATGTTCTCGCTCTGCCTGCTGTGCATGAGGCAGAGTGGTGGGACGATTCGGGGGGGGGGGGGGGGGTGAAGTGGGGATGGTGGTATAGAGACCAGGATTGCAGTCCTACCTCTGGCATCCAATCACCTTCGACCTTGGGACCTTGGGACCCTGGCACTCTGCCAGAAGTGGGCTATGCCAACATGAGTCATGGCCCCTGGATAAATAATTCAACCTTGTTATTATTTAGCACTCTGTGGTCGCTGCTGGAGACCCGCCAAAGTCAGGCCCAGCCTCTGTGACACCAAAGGGCTCTCGTGGGCATCCCTGCAAGCTCAGTCTTCAGCCTTTATTTCCATTAGTTCAGGATGGAGGAGAAAGGGCACATTCTGGAAGCTCCCAGGGTTCTGCATTGTGACTTGGTGAAAATAAAAGGGCTTAATTATTTTGGGTGAAAGCGTGCAGGCATTTGACATTTTGAAAAATGGTTTTGTGACATTTCTTTGATAGGTCTGGACCAAAGGCAGCTGCTTACCTTTAGGGAGTTGACAGAAAAGGAGAAGGGGAGAGAGCAAGCGAGGGAGCTTGGTATTTTAACAATACTCCCTTATACTTACAGAGGGCTTCATATTTTTTAAGGCAGCTTTTCATTCATTACCAAATTACCTGGTTTCTACAGTTACTTAAGAAGGGAGGGTAGAGGGTGAGGAGATACTGGCATTTGCTAACTGGACGAGCCTTGGTAAATTAATATCTCTGGCCTCAGTTTTCTCTCCTTTGAAATGGGGATATGGCTTGCTGTGCAGGCTAGTGGTGACAAAGAGATAAAATGCAAACTGTAAACGTCCCCGGCATAGCTGCTGGCACAGAGACTCCATATTATCTCACTACATGGATGAGAAAACCGAAGAGAGAGAAGTAAGGGGATAGGAACCAGTGTCTGGATCACGCCTGGGCCAGGGATTTTTCTTACTACAGCATACGGACTCTCAGAAAAGGCAGTTTCACAAAATAAGACAAGACTCTCCTTTTCTTATCTCCCCTTCAGTTCCATCCTGGGAGAAGAGTCTGAAATGGAGGTGTAGGGCTCCTAATACGCCGCAAGAGAAGCGGATGGAAGAAGAGCAACTTCTCCTGAAGGCCCAGCCAAGCAGATGGGTGAGGGGGGAAGGAAGCTCGTGGAGAGTCTGGCTTCAGACAGGGCGTGTTCTCTGCCAAGCTTCCAGTGGGACCGGCTGGCACAGGACACAGATGAACAGCATCCAGAGCTAGAGGAAGTTCCCACACAAGGTTGGGAGGACCTGCTGCAGTAATGCATCACCAAATCATGGCCGGAAATGATCTAGACAGATTGAATGAAGTGAACGAGATGAAATCCAAAAGGACGAAAGCCAGGACCATGAGATGAGTTTAGAAACCCAATAGCACAAAACACTGAGTGAGAAAAACTGACTTGAAAGCAGAAGATGCTGAAATGACAGCCCATCAGGGGTCAGTCTGATATAGTAGAAAGAGCAGCAGATCAGGAGGTAGGGCCCCACCTCCTGCCCCAACTCCGCAGAAGCTGTGAGTCCCTTGACCTCTCTGGGCCTCAGTTTCCTATAAAATTAATGATTTGGATTACTTGATGATTCTCATGGTTTATTGTAACCTTCGCATACCACTCTATCCCATGTCAAGAAGAATCGGTCATTGTAGTTGGCTGTAAATTCAGTAAGGGGTAATAGTACACAGAAACGTGGTTAATGTGAAGTTAGGGTGCCCGAGTTGGAATGCAGTGGTCACTTGAGACAAGGCAATAGCCCAGCCGACCTCAACTGCTGGGCAGACCTCTTTATAGCAGAGAGTTTGGGGGGGAAAAGCACAGTTTGAGAAGTCTATGGGAAAACTAGGGTCTATCTGCAGAAACTTTGTCAAGATCGTGAGGGGTCGTATTTGAATTTGGAAAAGCCAAGAAACTGTATTTGCTCTCAAGAAGAAAATCCTGAAAAGGGACATAATAGCTCTAATCCCAATATCTGAAAGGCTGCAGCTCAAAAGATGAATCAGGATTATCCTGAGCTCTCTAACTTCTGCAGGCCAGACAAAATGGGTCAACTTGAGCTCTTCATCGGAGTCTGCCACAGTGCAGCTGGGACGGGAGCACCACTACACGGAGAAAGCAGGCTGCTGCCGGAGGTGTGGGCCAGCGCCCGGGGACCAGCTTCAGGGAGGTGAGCCAAGTCTTCTAAGCGGGAGCCCTGAAGATTCAAATCAAGGAAGCAGCAAGAGGGTCTGGAAATGAGAGGCTGCATGATGAGAGCAGCAGGGGGAAGGAGGGTTCGAGGAGACAGGGCTTGGCTGCCTATGGACCTGCCCCACCAATTATGTGGCCACCTTGGGCAAGTAGCAAGGGAGCAAGAGACAAAGCGGTGTGGCCAGTGGGCTGTCCCTCCACAACCTGAATGCGAGGCAACTGATTAGGGACTGCGGGGCTCAGTGGTTTCTGTCCCTGTCAGTTTGGTCTTGCAGATTGTTGGACCCCAGAGAGCAGGATCTTGTTTAGATCTTTCTGCTTCCCCATCGGTTAGCTGCTGGCACCACTTCAGACACACTACCAGTGCTCAATAAACATCTTGTCAAGTGCCTGCGTGAATGGATGAAGGGACAGCTGGAGCTCGATAAAGAGTATTGACTTAATTAATTAATTAATTAATTAATTAATGGGAAATTGACCGGGCCTTCCGTTCCGATCTCAGGAGGGTGAAAGTATGACAAGTAAGCTCACAGTGGAGACAAACATGGAAGTGCTGAAAGCTAAGGAAACAAGGAACGTGACGGAAGAAGGTAAAGAGAGAGAGGTGACGAGCAAAACAAAATGCTAGTAAAGCTTGGTGAGAAGGGAGCAGCAATCCTGGCAGCCAGGAATGGCACCCTATCCATCCGTCCATCCGTCCATCCATCCGTCCATCCATCCCATCCATCCCATCCATCATCTATTCATTCCATTATTCCTTTATTCAGCCCTTTGACCAGCCTTTCTTGAGGGCCTACTGTCACTCCGCTTGTTCTAGAGATTACCTAGGACAGCATGAAACATAAAACCCAGCTCCTGCTTCTAGTGTCTATACCAGAGGTTCACATAAAGAATATGTCTCAAAAGCATCATAGAAGATGGGTGATGAATTCGAGTTCATTCACCAATTCTGTAGTTTCCTAGATCACTGGGGCCTGTCGCTGGAGGGGACCTTGAGGAATATTATTTTAAAAATATTTAGCTGGTACCTCCTACCCATTCTGTGGCACCTCAGACTTCCTTCTATGTAGTTCTGGGGGTTCCCAATAGGTGACACGTGGTGTTTATGGGGGCCTCAGGGCACCTAACAGCAGGCTGCTCCTCCATTGCATCTTGCCGAATTGAGGTCTTTGGTTACCACTGATGGTACCTACAGTAGCCCCAGGGTGTGCCTGCCAAAGCCTGGAGCACAGCGGACATCACCAAGGCCCCTGGTGATGGGCCATCTCCTGCTGGTACCCTCTCGGACTTGGGTTGAAGCCACTTGTGCCCAATACCTATCCACGCCTAACGCCTGGCATAGGTGTCCTACCCAGAGACAGTATCTCTTCCCACTGAGGCAGCAGTTGCTGGTCCCCAAAGTGGCAGCTATCTTAGACCATGAGGATCCATGACCAACATTGTGAAGCTTCTCTTTTACACACACATATATATAATATTTATATTACATATACATAATATTTATATATAAACAAATACATACATAATGTTTTTATATGTACAAATATCTACATAATATTATATAGACAAATACATACATAATATTTATATATATATATCTATATATACATATATATGTAGCCTTCCTACAGGAAAGGGCTCAGGTGTCAGTCTACTGACAGGGCTGTGTAGAGATCATTCTGAGTAACAGAACCCACATCCCCATGCCCCACACACTGGGCCATTATCCTTAAATCTAATTTCTATGACTCCCTTCTCTCTTCTCTTAAAACAAATTCTTTCCCAGGAGGCTTCTTTGTTCCTGATGTAAATAGACCCCGAGGGGGCCTCTCAACAGCCCCCAAATTGGGACTCCCCTACTACCAAGGGATGAACCAAGCGAGTCCAGACACTTTGTGCAGAAGGTGGTCCAGACACTTTGTGCAGCTTGGGACCCTGGGTTCATGGTTCCAGGGCCTCATGTAAGCTTAGCTGGACCACGCACAGTGCAGTCGGTAATTACTGATGCCCAAGCATGTGTTGGAAGGAAGGGCATGGGTGCCGCGTGTGCTACATCCGTGCCTTCCCTGGTCTAGATTACCGTTTGCCTCTAGGAGAGGAAAGAATAGTAGAGTAGTAGAAGATTGGCTTATACAAATGTTTGTTAGTGGAGATCTCATTATACCTCACCACAGGTCTGCGGAAGTGATATTGTTAGCAGCCCCTTTTACAGACTCAGGGAAGGCGAGGAATTTGCTTACAGCCAGACAGCTACTCAATGGCAGATATGCGGATCCACACCCTGGCTTGCCAGATCCCAGGACCCGGGCTTTGGCCTCCGCCCTGCATGCTCTCCTAGGGGTAGGCTGAAATGAGAGGGAACATAACGACCACTGAGAGCAGTGCTGAGGACTCAGGGCTTATCCTGGACTCAGGGCTTAACCAAGCTCCATACATAAGCAGGCATTTCAGTAACTCACCCTGGCCACGATGATGGCTGATTCTGATAAAGACAGTGGGAATGTCACCCAGGTCCCCCTCTTTACAAAAGATTAGACCTCACAGCAGTAGAATAAGGGAGAGTTGCTCCCAAATGCATTTTTACAGATGATAGGTTATCAGCAGACTCCTGATCAGCAGACTCCCGATCATTTTAAAAATTAAATATTCATCTGCATCATCCATAGGAGCACTCAGCTGGGAGACTGGCCCGAATGCCTTTCCTAAATGCAGACTCTGTCTTTCTCCTCCTTGCCGAGACCAACCATGGCAGGGCAATCACCTTTGACTGCTGGCTGCCCTTGACCACCGAGGCGTCTGCATGCAGTAGCTGTATTTTATGCTTACAGCTTCCCCATGACGTTTTACAGTTTAACAAACTATGTATGCTTCAATTCCACATTATTTATCTTCAAATCTAGCCATTCTTTTTTTTTCTTTTTCTCTCTTTTTTTTTTTTAAGATTTTTATTTATTTATTCATGAGAGACACAGAGAGAGAGGCAGAGACACAAGCAGAGGGAGAAGCAGGCTCCCTGCAGGGAGCCCGATGTGGGACTTGATCCCAAGACCCTGGAATGAAGCTCTGAGCCAAAGGCAGATGCTCAACCACTGAGCCACTCAGGTGCCCCAAATCTAGCCATTCCAATTAAGAGGTGTTAAGGTTTCATGAGAGGCAAATAGAGTGTGCCCCTGTGTCCACCCTACTCCAAGCCATACACCAGGCCTTTTCTACTTCCCTCATTCCACACTCCTCTGAGGGCAGAAAGTAGTTTTAGCCCAGGTGGGCTGCTTTCTTCCAGCAGCAACTATACTGAGCTCTCAGCCCAATGCTGATCTCTGTGGATAAGAAAAGAGAGGAGACAAGGCATTCTTCACAGACACTGCCTCCAAGAGATGAGGAGACCACCCCACCCAGCCACAGCAGTACCCTGTAGCATAGAATGAAGTGCTGGATTTTGAGATGGAAAAAAATAAAGAAGAAAGAAAGAAAACAACAACAATTTTTTTTCTTAATTAGAAGTAAATGCACAGCTACATTTTTAGCCCTCGCGAAAGGTAGCGGTGGGGAGCAATTAAATCTAGCTCTTACGGGAGGCTGGGAAGACAAATGTGGGTTTGAGTCTGGGTTCCATTCTTCACTAGCTCAGTAACTTTGGCTGTGTGCCTTTTCTGAATCTGTTTCCTCTTCTCATCAAATAGGATAGTCATATTCCCTTCTAGCCCTGTGGTCTTGGCCCCCTCACCCTCCCACCCACCCCCCAGGTGCCTAACAAAGAATCAGAATTACAAGACAATTCCTCAGTGCCCATTCTGAGATCTTTGACATCCTGAGAACAAAAAGTGACTTTTGGAACTCATTTGGTAGCCACATCTGATCCGACCTGACATATTTGGTGATAGAACCTGACCTGAATTAATGGTCTTATTTATCCCAAGTATATATTTCACTGCAGAAAAAATGAATGTGTTTGATTATGGCATGCCACCTCGACCCCATGGAGGGTGATATATAATACACTATATACTGAGTATTCATATGCTAAAATATGGGGGCAGCCAGGGTGGCTCAGTAGTTTAGCGCCTGCCTTTGGCCCAGGGCGTGATCCCACGTCGGGCTCCCTGCAGGGAGCCTGCTTCTCCCTCTGCCTGTGTCTCTGCCTCTCTCTCTCTCTCTCTCTTTCCCTCTCTCATGAATAAATAAAATCATTTTTTAAATTAAAAAAAAAAAATCTGAACAGTTCTGAGCTCCTGAACACCTCTGGCCATAGAACACCTGTATCATTGTCACAAAGCCTAAGCTAAGAAGAGAGCAGCAGGCATTTCCAACCCACTAACCCCTGTGACAATGACAATTGCTATGGAGGGTAAAGCTTGCAGATTTTTTTTCTGTAAAGGTCCAAGTAGTAGATATTTTAGGCTTCGTGGGCCACATGTGGGCTCTGTATTAACTATTCAACTCTGGAGCATGAAAGCAGCTCTCACAAATGGGCATGGCTGTGTTCCAATAAAACTTTATTTAGAAAAATGGACAGCTGGCTGGGTTTGGCCCATGGGCTATGATTTGTGAACCCAGATGTAGGGGAATGGGTCTGAGAACCAGGATGAGCCCCAGAGGCTACCTACTCCATCCAACTCTCAGTTCACATTCTGAACTCTGAGAGGGACAGGAGAAGATAGAACCGAGTCCAGAGTCTACGCCTGTGGCCCTCCCAATACCCACGTCATTGTGGTAAGTCCCTGAAGTGGACTCTGTCCTGCTGTACAGGCCTGCGACACCTGGGAGCAGGGCAGAGGGCCAGGGAGCCTCTTTGTTCCTGACGCTGTGCCAGAGAGCACTAGGAGCAGACAAGAATCTGAATTTCCTCATTCCACTAAATGAAAATGTCAAGTCAGAAATCAAAAGCAATGAGAAGAATAAAACCAAGTCTCAGTGCTCTGCGTCTCTAAAGGGCATTTCACCGACTGCCTGGGCTGCAGGGTGAGAGTGGCCAGCCAAGGAAGGCCACGACCAGAGTGAGAGTGGCCGATGACAGCCACCCAGGGCTTGGGGGCAGGGCAGGTCTGCTCGCCATCTGCTACGCTCCTTCCCCTTTCTCACTCAAATAGGAAAGAGTCTTGCCTTTTGGCCAGGTACCACGGGTGCCACCTCCTTCCCCATCCTCATGCCAAGCAGCAGGAAGGCCATGACAGATGCTCACTGAAGGCCCTGGGATGGGGTGGAAGCCACCAGCCTGCACCTGCCAGGAGAGGAGCAGCTCGGAGCAGAAGCTGCGCAGCCAGCCTGTGCCCAGGAAGCCGATGGAAGGATGAGGCCCCTGGAGCAGTGGTGGATCCATAGAGCCTTAGCACAAAGGAGCTTTAGCAATACTGTACTTCAATGCCTGCTCCCATTGGACAGATGAGAAGATCAAGACCCAACGTCACATACTTGTGAGCAGCAAAGTGGGATCGTGGCCCAGGCTTCTTTCCACTGAATGCATGTCTTACCAAAAGTCCACGGGAACTGCGTCAATCTGTAAAAGGGGACATAATAGTAACACCTACTTCGTTTTTAAAGGTTAAATGAATGACTCTAAAGTAAAAGCTTTCTCAGAGGTAGGTTTCATCACTTGTGCTGTCCTGTTGCTCCTCTTTGTTGGTTCAGACTAATTGATTTTTTTGTGGATGAAAAGAATGCTCTGAGTGGTCATTGATCGGCTCAGCATAACGACTTCTGCCTTTGTATTAGCCAAGAGAGAAGGGATGATATGTTGCTGACTATATATATCTATATCCATCCGTCTGTATCTGTCCTTTCCCCACATCCTCCGTCTTCTTTACATTCATGTGTACACACACACACACACACACACACACACCTTCTCCTAGAGACCCGCTCGGAAACAAACCAAACCAAATGGTCACCTCCAAGTGGCCACCCCTCCCTCCCCAAGTACAGAGAGAGTGGGGTCAGGGGTCAGTAGCCTGGAAAGGCCTCTCAGGCACCCCTCCTTCTGCAGTAGGCCTCACTCTCAGGAGCCCCAGGAGGCACCACCAATTGCCGGGAAGCTTTGTCTTCCTCACGCACTGGCTCCCTTTCTCTATTATCCTGATGGAGACATCACTCGGGGGCTAGGAAAGAATTCAGGGGCTGGGAGCCAGGATGCTGGGGCTGGGTTCACATTTCAGCCCCACCATTTACTTGGTAGGTGACCTTGGACTAGATAAGTTCTCTGTGCCAGTTTCCCTATCTGTAAAATGGTAGTAACCTTATAGGATTGTGAGAATTCACCAGTGAATACACTCTATGTACATAGTAAGCCCCATCCACACCCACAGCCAGCATCATTACTTTGCCCAGTCCCAAAATGTGGGGTGGGCTTGGCCCTCGTTACTCTGAGCACCAAGATGCCTTACCCTTCCACCTTTGCCTTTGCTTATCTCACCTCCATTCTTTTCCATTCCTCCTCTCCTCTTAGTGGCCCTGGAGTCCCTGCTGAGAGTGGGCTCTCCTTCATCTGATCCTAGAGCCCACCAGCTCTGCCCTTCTTAGGGTCCACCCTCAGGCACCGCAAGCCCTGTGGTCTTTCTTCTGTTTCTCTTGAAGAGGAAGAGTTTGCTTTCCAAAATTCTTATTTCAGGCCCCTCGAGTATGGCTACCTATCATGAGCCAGCTTTCCAAACAAGGTCTATGGAGACAGTCACACCCTGCCCCTCCTTCCTTCCTTCAATGTCTAAAACTAGTGGTCACGGGGCACCTGGGTGGCTCAGTCAGTTAAGCGGCTACCTTCAGCTCAGGTCATGATCTCAGGGTCCTGGGATCAAGCCCTGCATCGGGCTCCCTGCTCAGTGCAGAGTCTGCTTCTCCCTCTGACTCTGCCCCCACCCCCACATTTGTTCTCTCTCTTTCTCTGTCTCTCAAAAATAAATAAAATCTTAAACAAACAAACCAGTGGTCAGCTTTTAAGAATGACTTCTCTCAAAACTATATGACAACATTTTCTCCCTAGCAAAGACCTCAAGGCAGTAGCCAAGCACCTCTGGTCGTGTTCGCCCCAGACACCTTGAGAAACACTCAGTAAAGATAGACCTATTGGTCAATTGGTCAATTGACTGGCTGGCTGATTGACAGTTCTTCCAATGAACCAGGCACAAGGCCCCAGAGCCAGCTACAGGGCAGAGGAGCCCGGTCCCAGAAGTGAATCTCAATTCTGTGCTGGTTTCTTTGATCTGACTTTAGTTCCCCTCCTCCTAGGGGCACACTTAGGCCCAAAGTGGCTCCTGCAAAGATCCTGCTGGGATCCTGCTGGGATCCTGTGCCATCGGGGCCAGAAAACCAGCTCCCGTGAGTACTGGAGCAGCCTTGATGAATTCGACATGGCAGGGGGACTGTGGCCCAGTTCCCCAATCGATGCGGCTCAGCAGAGGCCTTTCAGAACAGAGCCAAAGGAAAATAGAAAGGGTGGTTTGCCCAGTAAATGGGACTTTGCTGGATGAAGACAGTTTTTTCTTCTTTTTCTCTTAGTTACTTGTCAGTTATTCCAGCTTCTTTTTCCTGCTCTTTTCCCTCCTGTGCCCTCTTCTCTCACTCAACACATAAAAGGTATTGTATGTCCTATTGTAACAAAGTAATAGCTTTTAGCTTCATTACATCTGCCTCAAATAATGTTTGGAAAAAGATGAGCTATAAAATGAATGAATGGGGATCCCTGGGTGGCGCAGTGGTTTGGCGCCTGCCTTTGGCCCAGGGCGCGATCCTGGAGACCTGGGATCGAATCCCACATCGGGCTCCCGGTGCATGGAGCCTGCTTCTCCCTCTGCCTGTGTCTCTGCATCTCTCTCTCTCTCTCTCTGTGTGACTATCATAAATAAATAAAAATTAAAAAAAAATAAAATAAAATAAAATGAATGAATGGGGGCGCGCCTGGGTGGCTCGGCGGTTGAGCATCTGCCTTTAGCTCAGGACGTGATTCCCGGGTCCTGGGATCGAGTCCCACATCAGGTTCCCTGAGAGGAGCCTGCTTCTCCCTCTGCCTGTGTCTCTGCCTCTCTCTCTGTGTCTCTCATGAATAAATAAAAATCTTTAAAAAAATAAATGAATGAATCAGTGGATGGATGACTGGGTCATAGCAATCTAAGCGTTTGGTACTTGAGTTCGTCTGCCTGTTCTTGGAAAGGATTCTTTTTTCAACTGGTTTCCTAAAATCATTAGGACAGAGGCAAATTAAATGCTAGCCAAACCTTCCTGAAAATTCTGTTTTCTTTAAACTGGGGCTCCTCGCTTAAATTTGTAGGTTGGGTTTGTCAGGATATTGCATATTTCCTTGGTAATGTATCTATAATGTAGGTATGCTGTCACCAGGTGGCAGGTGAGTAGTTCCTCCTTTGCGGTCTACAGTCCCAATGTCTGTAGTTTCCGTAGTCAATGCTAAGAAACAGCAAGTGGACTCCCTCATTTTTTTTCTTTTTTTAAAGATTTTTATTTATTTATTCATGAGATAGAGAGAGAGAGAGAGAGAGAGAGAGAGAGAGAGAGAGAGAAGCAGGCTCCATGCAAGGAGCCCGACGCGGGACCCAATCCCCAGTCTCCAGGATCATGCTCTGGGCCAAAGGCAGGTGCCAAACTGCTGAGCCACCCAGGGATTCCCTGGACTCCCTCATTTAACAATTGGGGAAACTAAGGATTAGTGGGATTAGGTGAGGGGTTCAAGGTCATGCAATGAGTTAGGGACAGAGCCAAGGCTAAGGGAGACAAATGGCATGTGTTTCCTGGAGCTTAGAGCAAGGTTCTTTGGGATTAAAGTCAATTGAAGACTTCCTGCAGTTGGAGGGGTAAGAGAAATTGTAAGCATCGGGATTGCCCAGGAGCCCCCAGAATTGAAGCCACCTTCCTCGTGGATCTCTAATTTCTAGTTTGCTAATATTTGTGGAAAAGGACAGAGTGATGGTTTCTCTCCTTCAGATACATTTTTTTTAAAGATGAATAGGAAAAGAAACAAAGATCAAAAAGGTGCTGCGGATATTGTCAGACTCTGCCTGGAGAGAAAAGGAGTTGGTTTTTAGAAACTGGGAGGAAAAATAAAGAAAAGAAAGTAGGAGAAAATGAAGCCCACATTTTTGGACAGCCCAGGCAACTTCTAGGGTTCAGAAGAGGGTGTGGATCTGGGTTGCTAAGAGACAAAAACTAGATGCTGGCTGGTCTCTGGCCAAAATGCCTGCCTGAACCACCACCAATGCCCTGGGCCTGAGTCGGGGGCCCCCTTGGGTCCTCAGAAACCACCCCACCCAACCTAAGGTCTCAGTTCTATTTTTCTCAGTGGCCCTCCATTTGCTGGGCCCTTAGGTGGTCTCTTAGAGCAGGACAGGCTATCTGAGGAGTCTCAAGAAACCCATCCTGAAAACTGCCCTGAGTTCTGCAAATTGCCCAATTAGAGATCATTCCCTTGCCTAAAGCGAACCTCAGCCTGCATCAGCATCCAGTGGACCGTTAACACACAGTGCTATGCCCCACCCCGCTCTGGCGTGGGGCCTGATAATTTGCCTTTCTAACAAGTTCCTGGATATCGCTGATGCTGCAAGTCCTCCCATTGAGAGTCCTGGCTGAAAGCATGGCCCTTGTCACTGGCTCCATCTTTCAGGAGGTGAAGTGGCCTGGCGAGACGGGAGGAAGCCTTTACTGGGAACGAGGCACCCTAGGCTTATCTCTGGACTGTGGGCAAGTCACTTCATCACTTCACCTCTCTTGGTCTCAATTTTCTCACCTGGAAAATGGGATGTCTACTGAATAGAATACTTTTTCTGTGACTCTTGTGTTGGACACCTAATGAAAGTGATGTGGTTTGGTTTGTTTGTTTTTTTTTTCAGGGCTCCTATTGCCCCTACATTGGAATCACCCAGGGGCTCCTTAGAAATGCACAACCTCTATTCAGCCGATCATTTTGCGTAGAGACCACTAGCTTTGCTTCCAAAAGCCATTCTCTCCTTTATCCTTTAGTACAAGATGGGCTGAGTGCAGCTGCTCATAGAGCACTCTGAATAAAGACTACATTTCCCAGGCTCCTTTGCAGTCAGAAGGGACAACAGTGTGATTGATGCTGGCTGCTGGGACATGAGTGGATACAATGTTTGCAGCTTCTAGTTTATACCTTTTTTGGGGGGAAAAAGTGTTCTGTGTTGTGCCTTTCCCCCCTTTCTGCCCTGACAGAAGGCATCAAACCAACTGCACTGAAGCAAAACATATTTATTGAGCATCTACCATGTGGCTGGCACTCTTGCAGGCACTGGAATCTAACAATGAATAAAAAGGACAAAGATCCCCACCCTGGTGGATCTTATAGTCTAGCAGGTGGAATCATTCAATAGACTTTTGGGGGCCACCATTCATTCAACCAGCTACAGGCACCAAGAAAACATGCCATGTAGCGCCTCAAAGCGTGAGCTTGGCCACAGGGCTCCGTGAGCCAGATGGACTGAGTCCTCGGGGTGGGAGTCTGTGAAATGGGCCAACCAGCTTTTAGATGATGACTACACCATGGGGTGCGCTCCAGTCCCGGGCAAGAGGCAGTGTAGACTCAAGGCGAAGAACACCCCCTCCTGTACCACTTTACTCTTACAAAACAGGTTCACCTCTTTTACCTTATCTGATCTGAAATCCACCCACAAAGGAAATAGTCATAAAACCACATGGAGACCTAAGAATATTTAAAAAGCAATACAAGGCACCAACCTCAACGTCTCAGTTCTTGACACAGGAAACAAGGGGTGATGTGAGCACGTGAAAGAGGATAAATTTTGACGGAGCTTTGACTCAAGAAAACCAACTTGGGCGGGTCAGTGCTGTGAAGTATGAGGATTATAAAAATTACCATTTCTCTCATGTCCCAGGAACTTCTGTGCATCCATTATCTTATATGGCCAGAGCCAAGGGTCATACTAAAATAGTTAACAACCAGGAAGGCCTGACACCATGCACTGGCTCTGGAGCCATGTCTGCATGCTCCTGCTGGGCGAAGTGTGACCCTCAGGCTGCCGAGTCTGTGGATGTCTGGGGGTCCCCAAAGGGGGTATCTAGAATGTTAGAGGCTGCTGGAAATCCAGAGGCTTAGGGGAGTGGCTTTTCACCAACCACTCTACGTGCATTTGAACATTCTAGCAACTGGAGCACCTCTACTGATGTGCATGGGCTGAGTAACACCCTTCCAAGGTGGCTCTGATGTCTCCGTTTTGCAGACGAGGGTGCCAAGATCCAAGTGGGAGATTTCCCTGAGGGCCCACGGCTAGTAAGTGAGATTCTTGGCTGGGAAGAAAGGATGTCAGAGTTGCCGGCAGAGTGTGGGAGTGTCTGGGCCACAGCTTTGGAGACTGAAAGATTTCAGCTAAGAAATCTCCCCTGACAGTTTTCATCCGAGGAGCTTAGAGAAAAGCAGCCACTCATCGGTTAGCTTACAAGGAGGGGGGATCTCAAAGCAGCATCTTCCTCCCCAGGGAGCCCCTGGTCTTATGTTAAATATGATGAAAACTTATCAGCCGTGCCCAGACACTGAGGCCTACCCGCCCCCTGCCCCCATGAGGGACAGTGCAGCGCTCCAGCTGCCCGGCTGGGCAGTCCTGTGTGCGAGGCGCAGGATGGAATGGAATGTCCAGACCCTGCCAGGCAGAAGGCCATGGAACAGAACATTGCAACGTGGCAGCAGGAAAGGGCTGGCGGAAATCAAACAGATTGGCCGATCGTGAGTATTTAGGAAACACTTGGCATGTGGAGCAT
This sequence comes from Vulpes vulpes, assembly GCF_048418805.1. NCBI lineage: Eukaryota > Metazoa > Chordata > Mammalia > Carnivora > Canidae > Vulpes > Vulpes vulpes. Next base: position 72,808,241 of record NC_132794.1, on the reverse strand, counting down.
TAGCAGTGTGAGAGGTCAGCCAGGAGTTCTTTGAAGGGCTTTCAAATCACGCACCTGGCAAGAAGGGGGGAGGCAGAGGGTCCCAGCCCTGCTTCTGCCACAGCACCCCTCTTTCATCTGGTTTATGCATCAGGGTGCCGATTCCAATTGCGCAAAAGGGTTCCACTGCTTTAAAACATTCTTCTGGGTTGGCCAAAAGACCTCAGTTGCTTGGCACATTTTGCTGATGACAAAACCGAGGCAGAGTTGGAGTGACTGGCTGTCACACAGAGGGTGTGGTCTCCTGGGTGCTGGTCCAGAATCCTGTTCACTTGGCCTCCCACCCCCTTACCGCGTACCCAACCCTCCGCCAGGCAAAGGGGCAGGGGAGGAAAAGGAAAATCATGCTTGTCCTCAGGGGTGGGCACATTTCGTTGGGGAGAAAAAATTGAAATCCCCAAAGCTGTCGTCCCCGGGTGGATTATGTCTGGCAGACAGTCCAGGCTGCAGAAGCTCAGGGAGGGGGAGGGGAGTTGTTCTAGAATGTTGGTGACGAAGGAGTGACCAGCCGGGTCCCAAAAGATGAGCAGGACATAGAGGAGCAGAAAGGGATAGAGGAGGTGCTGGGGAGGAGGGGCTCGAGGAAAGGGAGGCTAACTGGGTGGTGGGGAGACCCTGACTGAGGGGGGACGTGGACGGGGCCCCGGGCCTGGCACTTAGTGTCTCAGACCATAGCTGGTCCTCGATCATTTAATGGACAGACCAGAGCAGTGGTTCCCAAGCTCCACTGGCCAACACAACCAGCTGGGGGCTTCCTAATAACCGGGTCCTGGGTTCTGCAAGTTCTGAGAGAGGGCATTCAAGCTGCACACTTAGAGAACCTCAAGACCCCTGCTCCCACCCCACCCCCACCCTGTGTGCCCCTTCCAGCTCTGAAATCCATGACTTTCTGGTGCTTCCATGGGCATTTGGATCTCTTCCCATAGAACTCCGAAAGCACGCTATTCTCCACCAGAGAGGAGGTCCTTGACAGATGTGTGCCTGTCCGGAGCCTCCAGGAACAAGAGCTACATCCTTTAAGGATGGATCCGATCCCTCCAGGCTCTGCAGGCCCATCCCACCTCCCCAACCCCTAACAGAAGCTGTGGCCTGAGGGTGATGCTTTTGTTCTGGTGTTCATACCAAGCCCTAGGCCTGGGGCTCCCCCTTGATTCCAACCATTTCCTCTCACCCCAAAATCCCAGAGCCTCCCCCTTGCACCCCTTCTCTCATCTCCAGGGTGCACACGTGCCCATTAACAGCTGGCTGATGCCGTAGGCTTCAGCACCAGGACATACATTTTTTTACAAATTGAAAAATTATTTTTATTGGATATTTAATCTAGGCTCATTGGAAGAAAATTAGGCATTATGAATGGGGGGGGGGAAGAAAGAAGAGAAATCACCCCAAATGTCATTTTAATCATACCCACTATTAAGATGCTGAGATATGTTCTTCCAAATTTTTTTCTATCCAAATGAAATCCTGCTGTATTTCTTTATTTATATCCCCACACTTCCTGCCTCATGTTTCTTTGAGAGAAGCCCTCTTATCTTCTCACCACCAGGCTTTGAACTTACCTCCATCTGTACATGCACTGGCCTTTCCACCTGTTGCGATGGAAGAGGACTTGTGAAGGTCAAAAACCAATCCCCCTACCCTCCAGGGCACTGGATGCCATCCCCCCTTTACCCCCAGTTACCCCACTCACCCTTACCCCAGCCCTCTTGTATCCTCTGGGCCTCACGCCCTGGCTCATACCCAGTGGCATACAAAACAAACCTGCTCTAACATTTCCTCTATTTAAAAATCCCCTCTTTGGGGGATCCCTGGATGGCTCAGTGGTTTAGTGCCTGCCTTCGGCCCAGGGCGTGGCCCTGGAGTCTCAGAATCCAGTCCCGCATCGGGCTCTCTGCATGGAGACTGTCCCTTTGCCTATGTCTCTGTCCCTCTCTCTCTCTCTCTGAATGAATAAATAAATAAAATCTTAAAAAAAAATCCCCAATAAAATCTTAAAAAAAAATGGGGCAGCCCCAGTGGCTCAGCGGTTTGGCGTCTGCCTTCAGCCCAGGGCCTGATCCTGGAGACCCGAGATCGAGCCCCACGTCAGGCTCCCTGCATGGAGCCTGCTTCTCCCTCTGCCTGTGTCTCTGCCTCTGTGTGTGTGTGTGTGTGTGTGTCATGAATAAATAAATAAAATCTTAAAAAAAAAAAATCCCCTCTTTGGAGGGCACCTGGGTGGCTCAATCAGTTGGGCGTCTGACTCTTGATTTCAGCTCAGGTCATAGGTCATGATCTCAGCATCCTGGGATCAAGCCTTGCATCAGGCTCCACATGCAGGGGGCAGTCTGCCTGGGGATTCTCCCCCCCTCCCCCACCCTCTGTCCCTCCCCCACCTCTAAAATAAATAAATCTTTTTTAAAAAATCCCTTCCTTGGGGCCCCTACCTGGCTGGCTCAGTCAGTAGAGCCTGCAACTCTCTATCTCAAAGTTGCAGGTTTGAGCCCCCCGTTGGGTGTAGAGAGGACTTAAAATATTTTTTTAAATAACCAAAAAACCCCCTCTCCTTGACCACTGTATTAGTTTCCTAGGGCTGTTGTAACTAAGTACCACAAACTGGGTGGCTTACAACAATGGAAATGTGTTGTCTCACAGTTCTGGAGCCTAGAAACCCCAAATCAAGGTTTTGGCCGTGTTCCCTCTGCATCCTGTAGGTGAGAATCCTTCTTTGCCTCCTCCTGGTTTCTGGGGGTGGCTCGCAATCCTTCCTGTTCCTTGGCTTGAAGCTGTAGCTCTTCAGTTTCTACTGCTGTCCTCAAGTGGCACTTCCCCTGTGTGTCTGAGTCTCTTCTCTCTTGTAAGGACACTCAATCCCTTGGGATTAAGAATGCACCCTACCCCAGGAGGACTTCATCTTAATTTACATCTTAATTCCATCTACAAAAACCCTATTTCCAAATAAGGTCACTGTCACATGTAATAAGGGTTAGGACTTGAGGTAACTTTGAGGGCAACACAAGTCAACCTACAACCACCACCACTTCCCTCTGGCACCTGCTCCTTCTCTGGGTCCCTCCTCCAGTGAGGAAGCGTCCAAAGCAGTTCCATCTCCCTGCCCCCAATCTTGCCCCTCCCAGTCCCACTCCCCAACCCTTCTCAATCCCCTTGTCCTTCTGCACCATGCGGTTACCTGTGCCATCAACCAAGCCATCACTATACTACCCTTCCAAAGGGCTACCTGGTCACTCTGCTCCCACTCTTGCTCTTGGGTTCATTCTCTCACTGAGCCAGAGTGGTCTTGTAAAAATATGAACCAGCTCATGTCATTGGTCTGATTAAAACCCTCCAGTGCCTTGGTATCGCTCTTAGAGAAACACCTAAACCCTTTACATGCCCTACAAGGGTCTTCTTGGTCTGCCCCTGCCTGTGTCTCTGCTGCCAACTCCCCCATAGGTCCCTCCACTCACTGGTCACTGTTCAGGGTCTCTCCCATCCCCCTCCACTAGAATGTGGTCTCCAGGAGAGCAAACACCTTGTGTCTTCTTATGTGTGTACCTCAGTGTGATACATTGTGGTTGGCTGCCTCCAAGATGACCCCCAATGATCCCTACCTCATGCCACCAGTGTAGTCCCTTCCCACACTGATAGGGCAGATTTGCAGGATCGAAGGAATATTGCAGAGGTGACAAAGCCTGACTTCTGAGGCAGGTTACGAAAGACACTCTGATCTTTGTCCTCTTCTGTAGGATCACTTGCTCTGGCAAAAGCCAACTGCCATGTCAGGAGGACACTCAAGCTGTCCTACAGAGAGGCACATATGAGGAGAGACAGAGGCCCCGGAACAGCCACGTGAAGGAGTTATCTTGGGAGCAAGGCCTCCAGGCTCATCAAGACTACAGGTGATCATGGCTATAGTTGGCATCTTGACCACAACCTCATCAGAGGCCATGAGCCAGAAGTCACTTTTGAGATTCCAGCTCACAGAAACTGTGAGGTAATAAACGTTTGCTGTTCTAAGGCACAACATTTTGGGGGGTAATTAATTATGCAGCTATAGACAACTAATACACTTATATTTTTCTTGAAAAAGTAGGATCAGGGCAGCCCAGGTGGCTCAGCGGTTTAGCGCCGCCTGCAGCCCAGGGTGTGATCCTGGAGACCCTGGATCGAGTCCCGCGTCGGGCTCCCTGCATAGAGCCTGCTTCTCCCTCTGCCTGTGTCTCTGCCTCTCTCTCTCTCTCTGCATCTCTATGAACAAATAAATAAAATCTTTAAAAATAAGAAAAGAAAAGGTAGGATCATAATATACATACTGTTCAGAAAACAACTTTTTCGTTTAAACGGTATATCATGAACATCTTTCCATGAGAGTAAATCCATCTCTATAATCATTTTTTTAATGGCTCTTCAGAATTTCAGGGAATAAACGTACCACAATTTAGCTAATCATGCCTCTGAGTCTCAAATTGTTCGGGCCTATAATAAAAATTGCAGTAGACACTTTTGTAAGTAATTCTTTATGCCATTCATAATTATCCTAGGATAAATTCTTAGAAGCGGAACCTCTGGGTTAAAGAATGTATTTGGGGTTACATATTTTCGAATTGTGCCTCCAGAAAGCTGGTATGAGTCTTTCCAGTAGGATCTGAGAACACCTGTTTAGTAGACAGGTCTTCAAAAACTTTTATTATTTTGCCCATCTGATAAGTTCTTAAGATGGCCTTTGATGGTGTGAACGTACATTTCTTTGATCCTTCATTAGAGCAGCTTTGAAACTGTTGAGAGGAAAGCCCTGTGTGGGGAGAACCCAGAGGTGAGGGTTTGCGGGGTGTTGGTTTGTCCAGCCTCTCCCCCCTTCACCCCACCAGACAGCCCTTGGGAGAGCCTGCACTTCCTGGGTCTCTAAGCTCCTCCTCGGTTCCCCTCCGCAGGGGGTGGGCAGATGAGGGGTTTCCTTCTGGAGGCCAGGCTGGGGTCTTGGGTTCTGGAAGGCTGTTTGGGCCGGGCTCCGCAGGCTGCAGGCCTGACCTGGCTGACTGGCGGGGTGAGGTCCAGCCGTCTGGCCTAGAGAGCCCTGCTTCCATCTCCCCACCCCCAGTCCATTTTTCCAAAGTGCTTGAGGAGAGGGAAAGAAATGACACTTAATTAGTAATGGCACCGCAAACCCTGGGGCAGCTTTCTAGCCAGCCTGAGCCCTTGAGAGCTCCACTCACTGGTCACTGTTTAGGGAGTCAGGAATGTGGCTGCCACTGCTCTCAGGGAGACTGCCAGAGCTCCTGCTGGAGGCCCACACGGTGGGGACCTCCCATGGGCAAGCTTCTCTCTCTGGAGGAGGAGGGTGGGGAAGTGGAGGGAAGGGAGGAGGGGTAGGAGCAGGGGCGGGTGGGGAGTTATGGGAGAGGGGAGGCAGGAGGGAAGGGGGAAAGAGTGAAGGACAAGAAGCAGCAAAGCAGATGGGTGATGGGCACACACTCGGGACTCGTTTGGCACTTAGTGGCATCATCAGAACAGAGGACCCAGGGACTCCTGGGTGGCTCAGTGGTGGAGCGGCTGCCTTGGGCTCAGGCTGTGATCCTGGGGCCCCAGGATTGGATCGAGTCCCACATAGGGCTCCCCGCAGGGAGCCTGCTTCTCCCTCTGCCTGTGTCTCTGCCTCTTTCTCTGTGTGTCATGAATAAACTAAAAAAGAATCTTAAAAAAAAAAAAAGCAAACGTACAACTCGGCTCCAGAGCTGGGGTGAGTGATGGTGATTTGTGGGCGTTCCTTGCGGGGTAGGAGCAGAAGCAAGTTGTATCACACCCCAACAGCAGACCATCCCCAAAGCTCCCCCTTCCGCCTCTGCTAACTCTCCCATAACCTATTTTTGAAAAGTCCTTTCAGCTTGTGGGGGCTTCCGATCTTCACCTGTGCTTAGGAACCCCGTGGAGCAGGGCCACCTGCAGATTGGCCATGCCTCTCACACCTGGAGGCCCTGCCTCCTGCATCACCATCTCCCTGCTCCCCTGGGTTATTCTAGAAGCCCGCCTAGCACTCGGCCAGAGTTGTGTGGTTCTCTGAAGGCTCCCTGGAGCCTCCAGGACCCATGAAAGGTCCAGGTAACTCACCCAGACTCTCCCTAACTTATTTTTGCCCAGGGAAGGCACAGATGGTGACTGCCTGGGGGATGTTAGGGTGTCATGGAAAATCTCAGCATCCTCTGGAGCCGCCCATTCTGGGAGCATCTGCGTCTCCCTCTGCAGTGTGGGTAGTGAGCAGGTGACCTGTTACATACCTGGTGCGTGTTTACACATTTGCACACAGCAACCGGCTCCTTAGAGATGGGCACAGAGGCAGGGAGGAAAAGAAGCCCTGGATTCTCTCCTGCATTTGCTGGACACTGAACCAGAAAACGAATGATTTGCTCAGGGCCACAGGGTCAACAAGGCCTGAGGAGGGACCATAGCTTTGCCGCCAGTCCCCATTCAAATCCCTGCCCCATGCTCAGGGCTGCCTTATGACTTCCTTGGGCACTAGGCATTTTTGCCTTCACGGACTCCTTTTGCCATAAAATAATACTGAAAATGATGTTCTATGATTACATTGGTGTGAAGACAAACAAAATCCCAGCTGGATTCATCATTCTATAGTCATTATTATTATATTCATTTTTTTTTATTCCACTTTTATAACAAACTAAACATTTTTTCATGGCCCCTGAGAATCCTGTGGGCCCCAGGCACCGTGCCTGCTGTCCTAAGTGGGACCAGTGGGACCCAGTCCTGCTGGTTCACATTATTTTTTTTTAATGAGTATTAATATGTTATATTTATGTATTCATTTTGCCGTTTCAAAAGGTTTTATTTTTTGTTTCTTTCAAGTGTTTGTTTCAATTCTAGTTGGTTAACCCTGCTGCCTCACATTACACACTCTGCACAGAGACCCTGCTGCCTGCTTTTCAAAGTGTCTCCATGATGTGGGGAAAGAGGAGATTATTAGGAAGAAGAGAGGATAGAGATGATTAATAAGGTAAACACTCATGTGCCTCACAGGCCTCCAGCTGGGAAACACACAGAAGCCAGAGTTGATCCCCTGGGGTGCTTGGTTCCTCGGGTCCTCTCATCCTCTTAGTAGCTGCCCCCTCCCACCCCACCCCACCTCCACCACAATGAAACCAGCCTCAGCATCTGTGTGGTGCACCTGCCCGGCCAGGACCATTACAGAGGCAGACTCTTTCTCTCCCTGAGGGTCCACGCCAAGGACGCTTATCAGAAGATCCCCAGCCTTGCGACTGGGGACAGCGCCAACGTTCCAAAGTGACCCTGGGAGACAGTGTTCAATTAAGAGGTGAAGTTGCCCTTTCCACGTGAGCCCTTGAAGTTCTCAGGTAATGGCTTCTGTAATTCTACTTCAGGTAATTACAAGAGTCCCCCAGCTTGCCTTTGGCCTTCAGGGAGGTGGCACCTAGAGCGGAGATGGCAAATGTGGGTTGCATCTGCTCCCAGGCCCCCTGCCCAGGTCGGAGCAGACATTTCCACTGGGTCATGCACTGCACTCCATGGAGCTGAAGTTGTCCTTGGAATCCGTCCCAACTCTGCGGCACCTGCCGGACCACCCAAGTTAACATCCTGCTGTGGGGGCAGGGGGACCTGCTAGCCATCCCTGGCCTCAGCCCTTCATCTCAGTCCTGTCCTCCATTCTTGCTGTAGCTTTAAACAAGTGTGTTTATAAAGAATCCAAACAGCACCGCATATTTTTAGCCCTCGAAATAATAGGTATATGTATAATATATTATATATATACATAATATATATGTATATATAATCACTGTGTATATAAATAATCACTGTCCCTATTTCACAAAGGCAGAAAGTGAGGCTTGAAGAGATTGAATTTTTAACCCAGAACAGAATAACTAACCCATGGTAGACCTGGAGTTTGAATTCAGGCCTTCGTAGCCCAAGCTCAGAACATAGCACAATGGAGACGTGAATTGTAGTAGGGAATAAATCCGTATACATTTTTAAAAGATCTTATTTATTTTGAGACAGAAAGCGCAAGCAGGGGTGGAGGGGTAGAGGGAGAGGGAGAAGGAGGCCCCCTCCCACTGAACAGGGAGCCCGATGTGGGGCTGAATCCCAGGGTCCTGGGATCAGACCTGAGCTGAAGGCAGATGCTTAACTGACTGAGCCACCCAGGCGCCCCTAAACTCTTACATTAATGATGAAACATTTACTCTGGGATTCCTGCCAGTAGGGAGCTAGGAAAATCAGGGTATCATTAACCAGAACCACATCACATGAGCCTGCCTAGTGAGACGAGATCTTCATGTGCTCTCCCATCAAAGGCCTTAAAAGAAAGGGAACCGGCCCACTGTGGGGCCATTTATCTGCCTCTCCAGGGCCACATCTGCCTCTCTTGGGAGTCTCTCAACCGCATGTCTTTTGGCTTCTGGGCAGACCCTGGTAGTGTCTGGGCAAGAGGAAGATCTCCAGCCTCCTCATCAACTGTTGGCTCTCTTCTTAACTCCAGGGACCCAGCATTACAGGAAACCTTGCCACTTCTGTATTTCTACCAGTCATCCCCCCAGCGGAAGCCCTTAGGCCTGTAATTCCTGCTCTGGGAAGAGGTTAGAATGAAGTAGGAGTGGGGGTGGGGTGTAAGGTTAGAATGAAGTAGGGGGAGGGTAAGCAAAGAGTCAGCCAGGCCCTGCATCTGGGAAGGATGGTGGTAGGAAGGCCCGCAAAGCAGAGGCAGCCAGAAGGGTGGAGTCTGAGGGTTGCTCCTTCTGGGTTCTGCTCTTCTCCTCTGTCTTGGCCTCCCATCCCCTTCCAGTATCTTCCTTTCCTGGTCCATGCCTGTGGGACTCACAGATCCTAAACCCTCTTCCCTACCAGGGCACTCGACCCAGACTTCTCTATAGGTTCGGGGAGGGTTGGGGAGAGGATCTTAGCATCCATTACACACCTAAGTACTTTATATATCTTATTTCATCTTCGGCCCTTTGAATGGGTTGTGCAATCTGAATTTTACAGTGGTACAAGCAGAAGCTGAAGAGATCAAGTAATTTGTCCAGGGCCGAACTGCTGGGAGGCTGAGCTGGGAGTCTGTCCCAGGTTTGTCTGGCTGCACTAGCCAGGCAAGACCTCCCCTCTCTACTCTCTGTCCCTGTCCCTACCTCCTCCCAGCCCATCGAGCTGAACTATATATCAGAACTAGCACAGTGATGTGTTTTATCCTTCTGGGCAATACCCTCCCTTCCCTCCGTGATTACCAGTGCATCAGAAGCACCAGCAGGGAGTTTTGAACCCAAATACTATTTCCCCCAGATCCTGATTCAGGAGGTCTGGGGAGGGCCTGAGCATTTCTGATGAGCTCCCAGGTGCTGCTGCTGCTGCTGCAACTGCTGTGGGGGTGGGGGGTGGGGGGCGCACACCACACTTTGAGAACCGCACCACTGCTCCAAATCATGAGCTTGAGTATCTAGTAGTGCAGCTTCAGCCTTATAGCAGGAAAAGATTCAAGGCTGGAGGGATTTTTCCAGCAACCCTGGAATCACACCAAGGAGGCAGCTGCCTCCTCATCCCCAGGCCGGCTGCTTTTGCTCAAGTCTTTGATGATGTTCAAGGTGGAGCCAGAGAATGTGCTCTGTAACTCGATCTTTGGGGAAGGAACCTCAGTGCCTGGTCTCTGCCCTGGCCCTGCCCAAGAGCACTGGCCAGGAACACAGAGGAAAAACCAGGACCGCCGCTGCGGAGCTGCTCCAGAGGCTACAGTGAACTTTTCATTAGCAGGAGCCCTATTTGTCCTCTGGGTGGATCTGATGGGGGCGGGGGTGGGGGGTGCTGCTGACAGGCTAAAGCAGGTGTGGTCCGGGCACAGCAGCTGGCCCCACCTGCCCAGCAATCAACACGAAGCAGGAGGGGGTTAAAAGAGCAACTGCTCACCTCCAGGGCACCCCACTGAGGGCTGGGGGAGCTATCTCCCAGTCTGACACATAAAAGGCACAGGATGGAGGTCCTGCTCACCCAACTGTCCCAGGAACGCTCTCCTTAAGAGGGCGGGAAACCCAGGTTCAAGAGGTAGTCAATGAGGACAGCATGGTAGGCCCATGAAGCCTCAAATACTGGCCCCACCCCTTCTAATAAGAGCCTAACCTTTATTGGGCATTTACTAGTTCCAGGCACTGGGCAAAGCACATTAAATGGCTTATATCATTTACTCCCTGCAATAACACCATCAGGACTTTACTATCCTCATTTCTCATGGAAGGAAAGTGGAGTTCAGGGAGCCTGAGTGACTTGCCTAAAGCAGCACAGCTGCTAAGTAGCAGAGCTGGGATCTGAGTGGAAACCTTCCTGTCTAGGCCCATGCTCTCTGTCGGGCCGCCTCTCTTCTGAGCTGGGATTCCCACTCACTCACTTGTGCATTCAGGTAAGCCCACACTTCAACACTTCAGGCGTGGCAGGTAAGAAAGGGAGACCCAGAGGCACCTGGGTGGCTCTGGAGGTTGAACATCTGCCTTTGGCTCAGGTCATGATCCCAGGGTCCTGCGATGGAGCCCCAGGTCTGGCTCCCTGCTCAGTGGGGAACCTGCATCTCCCTTTCTCCCTTTCTTCCCCCCTGCTCGTGTTCTCTCTCAAATAAATAAACAAACAAACAAACAAACAAATAAATAAAATCTTTAAAAAAAAGAGAGAGAAAGAAAAAGAGACCCAGCCTTTACCCTCAAGGAGTTCACAGGAGTGGAGAAGAGAAACAAGCGATTCACAGAGTGAAAAATACCCCCAACGGGTTAAGTACAGGGCCTGGGGTTGTTAGATGAGGAAGCCTCCCCCAGAAGGGCAGGGAAAGGGCTTGAAGGGAAAGAAGCTTGAATAAGTGAATGGATGAGCCTTGAGGGCTGACTTAGTCTGATGTGACACAGGGTAGGGCCTGACAGTCCCAGTTAGGAAGCTTGGGAGCCTCTTGTTCTGGGCGGTTTTGCATTGTGGCACTTTGGAATTGCCTGGAGACCGTCCAAAAATCCTTGTGCCCTGGTCCCTGCCCGTCAATCAGGGGGTGGGGGCACCTGGGTGGCTCAGTGGTTGAGCATCTGCCTTCCTGGGCCCTGGGATCCACATCAGGGATCTGCCTGCTTCTCCCTCTGCCTGTGTCTCTGCTTCTCTCTCTGTGTCTCTCATGAATAAATAAATAAAATATTAAAAAAAAAATTCTGGGCTGGGGACTTCCCAGCCGATACTATCAGGTAGCAGAGCTTGGCGGCACCGTTCTAGCCGGTCCACAGGCACTCCCCTAGAGAGCTTAGCAAGCTCTTACACACTCCATGCTCCTGCTTCCCAGTGAATGAGCTGGGGTTCAAGGAAAACTAGAATGGGCCCCTGGTGATCATGGAGTCTCAAGCAGAGGCATTGCAAAGAAAGGCCTGGGAGCACCAGTTATGCTTTCCTGACCGTTTCCAGCTGAAGTCTCAAACTTCAGAAGAGAGCAGTGTTTGTGAGGAGGAAACAGCTGGATTGAGGTTTAAAGCGAGATTGCAACTCCAGATCTGTGCTTGTCTTTAGCTCTCTCTCCCTGCACGCACAATCACGGCGTCAGGTCTCTGGGTCTGGTCATCTGGACCGTGGCTGATGCAGAAGAAATGGTGGCCTCCTTGCAAGGGACTCGGTGCCTCTCGGGAAGACTTAGGAGAAACTTTTTGGTAAGAGAATGTTAACAACAGCAACGGCCATGTCTGAGCTCTTACTAAGTGCTGGTCCAGGCCAAACACTGTTTCTTTTTCAAATTCAAGAGGGAAGTATTAGGATTATTCCCTTTCTAGAAATGAGGAAATGGACTCCTAGCGAGGCCACCCAGCCAATAAAGGGAAGAAGCGGGATTTGAATCCAAATTCCAAAGCTCTTTCCACTGGACCATGCCATGTCCGCTGAGTATAAAGGAGTCACTGACATGAGAAAGGGGACTTTGACCTAAAATTTAAGGGGGAATGAAGGAGGTCAGATAAAACTGCAAAACCAGACTCAGTGCAAGGTTCCTTCTTCCATCAATTGTTCTATTTGATCATTTCCATCAGTAAATGTGTAAAATCGTACCTCCACATTAAAAAAAAAAAAAGATTTTATTTCTTTATTATAGAGAGCACAAGCAGGGGAGTGGCAGAGGCAGAGGGAGAAGCAGGCTCCCCAGTGAGTCCCGATGCAGGACTCCATCCCAGGACCACTTAACAGACTGAGCCACCCAGGCGCCTCCCTGCAGCCCTTTGTGAAGCAAGGACGAGAGGCTTAGAAGCGGCTTCACCCATTAAGCAAGATGATCCACAAAAAAGTGGGGACCATAGGCATATCACTGCTTTCAAAGAATGCACTATTCAGCTGACAGCATGAAGGAAAAATCACAAAGCATGTTATTAAGGATCAGAAGGAATGTTCCAGACAATAGGCATGTGAGCTTTTTGATGGAGACAGCTCTCCAGAGTCTGGGATGCAGCAAGGAAGGCTGAATGGCAAATGTGGGGTTTGGGCTGGACTTGGTGAGAAGGATTTTACTAGGAGACAACTGGAAAGGGGTTTTTGTTGTTGTTTTGTTTCATTTTTCCAGATGGAGCGGCTGGCATGAACAAAGATGTGAGGGCAGGAAACTGTAGGGCATGTTTGGAGGCAAGCAGGAGGCCAGTTTTGTTGTTTGGTTGGTTGGCTGGTTGGTTTTTTTGTGGAGCTTGAACTCACAACCCTGAGATCAAGACCTGAGGTGAGATCAAGAGTCTTGCCTCTTAACCTACTGAGCTACCCAGATGCCCCCAGGAGACCAATTTTTAAAGGGCAGCCTGGGTGCAGGCAGGGAGACCAGGCAGGGGAAGTGGGTGAGACTGTGCCCACCAGACCAGGGCAGGTGGTAAAAGGTGGTCAGAACCAGCAGCCAGAAGGCTTGGGTTTGACTGTGTGGCCATAGGGGAACAATGACAGGGTCTTGAGTCGGGGGGTGTTAAAGCGTAGCAAAAGTGTACCAGGTGGATGGCGGGCCAGATGCAAGGATGTAGCAATGCAGTGGTGCAAGAAGTGAGCGGAGATGAGGACCCTGATGGCTTGTCACAGCTGCAGGCATAGACAGCGAGACAGAGCGGCAGGTACCACTGGAAAAAGACTGGATGGGGTGAGGTGACTCACTGCCCGTGGGAGCCGAGGGGAGGCAGGGGTCCGAGGGCATTCCAGCTCTCCAGCTGGAGCAACTGGACAAAAGGTGTTGCAGAACCTTGGAAGGAAACAAGGCGTGGGGGAAGGTGCTGAGTTTTCAGGGGATCCTGGCAGGAAACCAGAAGACGGACCACTGCGTGTGGAACAGGGAATGAGGAACCTGGAGTGTGAGACGGGTCCTGAGAAGGTTTCTCTGAGAATCCAGAGACAATGACAACAGTATCAGATGCGCTAGGGCTTCCCCCAGATGCACTCCCACTCCCACCTGCTGGACCCCTCCACCCACCGTGCCTCCAGAAAGGGCATCCTGCCCTGGTGCCCTCATCCCAAGTCATCACTTAATTATCTCACTCCCAGATAACAGGAGCCACGTAGTAACGATGCTGTGGCCACCCAACAGCAATGGAACAGTAGAGAGGTTAATTACATTTATTTTTTTATTTTTTTTCAAAAATCTGTTCAAAAGGAAGATGTTCAAACAGTTGGGCAGACTAATTGAAAGCTAATGTTGTCACTAAGTTGAATTTCAAATGAATTTTATATCCATAGCTCATTTTGTTAATTCCATTCTCTGTATCCTGTAATTTGTTGACAGTGATTGATTATTTAAGTGAATAATGTCCATGTGCCAGGATCATTTCATGAATATTGTTTACTTAAATTTTTACCACCTACTTAGTTTGTGAAAGGTACTGCGTTAACAGAACTAGCCCCAAGATTCAGGGCATCAGAAATTAGAGTGACCATGGGGGCCCATGGGCATTGGGGTGACCTTCACTGCCAGGACTGGAGGGATCCCGACACCTGTTAAGACACCAGCACAGCTTGATTTATTCATGGGTCATCTGTCAATATTTTTTTTTCCAGCAAAGAGAAATGAAAAAAAGACACAGATTTCTGGGTTTGCAACCTAGGAATTTCTTTTGAGAGGATCACTGGCTATGCTGGTGAGGAGAAAAACAGGGTTGGGGAGGGGGGCATGAGAAGGAAAGGTGAAGAAAGGTTCATGATAGAGCCAGAGTAGTGCTATCTGGATAGAGCCACACGCAGTCTCCACTCCTGGGGAAATGTGGGAAGGGACCTTGGAATCTGCACACGGATAATAAGTACCCAGAGTGAGGCTAATGTGGGTGGTCCTGGAGGACTCTTGGAGAACCACTGTTCATCCCTAAACATCACTGTGACCTGGATCAAACTCTTTTCCCAACTGTTTCTGATCCACTCTAGTTGTTGTCTCTTTTTTTTTTCTCCCCAGTTTTTATTTATTTATTTGAAAGAGAGAGAGAGCATGCATGCCTGGGGAGGGGCAGAGGGAGAGAGAGAAGTAGGCTCCCCACTGAGCAGGGAACCTGACATGGGACTCCGTCCCCAGGCCCCGGGATCAGGGCCTGAGCCGATGGCAGGTGCTAAACCGACTGAGCCACCCAGGTGCGCCTTTGCTTCCTCTTTCATAATAAAGTCCTTTATAGAAATGGTTTTTTTTTTTTTTTTTTTTTTTTAGAGAGAATCACACACACACACAGTCACGCACACACACACACACACACACACACACCCCAATGTATGCTTTTTATCCTTTTCTGCCCAGTTTTCCTGTCACTGGCTGTAGATGGTTTATTTTGCTTTCACTCAGACCGTGTTGCAAATCTGTCTCCTCTAGTGAACTGAAAATTATTATTATTATTTTTAAGATTTTATTTATTTATTCATTAGAGACACAGAGAGAGAGAGGCAGAGACACAGGCAGAGGGAGAAGCAGGCTCCATGCAGGGAGCCCAACGTGGGACTCAATCCCGGGACCCCAGGATCACTCCCTGGGCCGAAGGCAGGCGCCAAACTGCTGAGCCACCCAGGGATCCCTAAACTGAAAATTATTGCTTAAAAAAAAAAAAAGCCACCTGCCAAACACCCTCTCCTACCCCCAAAACAACTGCACAGAGTAACGGCCACTGTGGTTTCTGTGTTATAATTGGGGAAAGAGAGGCCCAGGGAGCCCAAGTGTGTAGTGGTTACAAGTCTAAGTTGCTCTTGGTTCTCACTAACTGTGTAACCCTGGGGGAGTGAAGGACTCAGCCATCCTGAGCCTCAGTGTTTTCAACTGTAAATAGGGACTCTAATCGCTCCCTGACCGAGCATTGAGTGGGATTTGGTAAAGTCCTTTGCGTGATGCCAAATGCCCAGAAATCCTCCAGCGACCTCTTAGCTGGCTCTGAACTCCATCTCCCCCCACCCCCCCAGAATGAGAGCGTGAGAAGCCGAGGGCCGAGGGGAGGCTGGGGCAGGCGGGGGGCATAGCAGGCCTGGTTACAAGCATACAATGAGGCTCAGTGTTCAGGTGTTAAAAATTTAAATGTTAAAGTTCGATTATTTCAAAAATGTACTGTTCTACAGTGACGTAGTCCCAAGTGTGGAAATAGTCCATATACAGTGTCCCGGCATTGTCTGGAATATCAAGAAATTGCAAATAGACTAAGTGCCTATTTGTTGAGCGCTCATTAAATCGTTTTAAGGTTTCTACATACCATGAGATGCCATCCCACTGTGACAGCAGTAGGCCCTCGCGTACTGTGGTGGAATACCTTTGAGTTTCAGTGTCAATTCAAGGTCAACGAGAGGGACACCTGGGTGGCCCAGTGGTTGAGTGCCTGCCTTCCGCTCAGGGCATGATCCCAGGGTCCTGGGATCGAGTCCCCCATCGGGCTCCCCGCATGCAGCCTGCTTCTCCCTCTGCCTGTGTCTCTGCCTCCCTCTCTGTGTCTCTCATGAAGAAATAAATAAAATCTTTAAAAATAAAAATAAAATAAAAGTCAATGAGAGGTGAGAGGTAGGTTGAGAGAGACCGAGAGGTATGAAGTCTAGAAGCATAGACAAGAAACATCGCCAGTCGTGCTGTAAGGAAGGGAGGCGGAGCTGCATGCACGTGGGTTGGAGGGAGACTTTTGCTGTAAATCTTCTTGTGCTTTTTGAACTTTGAAAGATGTAAATGTACGGCATATTCAGAAAACAAACGATAATTAGAAACGGAAAAAGTGCACCACCGGCTCTTTATTGATTCCTTCACAAAACACTTTTGGGCAACCCCAGCTACGTGCCAAGGTGGTCAGGTCTCCACGATGAACAAAACAGGCAGGAATCCCTGCCCTTTGGGCTTCTATTCCTGCGGGAGACAAGCCCTAAATGCCATAAATAAATGAAGACTCTAGCACACTAGTGATGATGGAGGCTGGGCAAGCAGAGTGAGGAATGCTGGAGGTCCACACTTCACAGGGTGGGCAGGCGGGCGTCTCTGAGATGGTGAAGTTGGATCAGACTGGAGGGAAGCTCGGGGGTTGGGGGAGCAACAGATCCCGGGAAGGGCCCTCCAGCAGGAGGAGCGGGCCAGGTGGGGCTCTAACGGGGGCAGGTGCTCTGCTTGGGATAGAAAGGAGGTGGTGGCGGGACTGGGGTGAGCAAGATGGAAGGGGGAAGGCCTGGGGTCCGGAGGGAGAAGCTGGGGAGGGGCCAGAGGAGACAGGGCGTTTTGGGTCACCATAAAGAATTCAGCTTCTATTTTGGGTTAAATTGAGCCACTGGGAAGTTTTGAGTAGTGGGGATATCTGACTTAGGATTTAAAAGGATTGCTCAGGGGGCACCTGGGAGGTTCAGTGGTTGAGCATCTGCCTTCAGCTCAGGTCTTGATCCTCGGGTCCTTGGGTCTAGCCCCACATCGGGCTCCCTGATGGCGGGGAGCCTGCTTTTCTCTCTCTCCTCCCCACTTGTGCTCTCTCTCCCTATCTTTCTTTCTCCAATAAATAAAATAAAATAAAATAAAAAATTTTTAAAGGAAAGGATTGCTCTGGTTTGTGTGTTGAGGAGAGACTATAGGGCAGAAGGATGGAAACAGATTAGAGCCTCTTACAACAATGCGGGTGCAAGATGATGGTGACTATACTCACTTCCTAGACCTGCCTTAACAAATTAACACGGAGTAGGTGGACTGAAACAGACACAAGTCTATTCTCTAACACTCCTGGAGTCTAAAAGTCCCAAATCTAGGTGTCAGCAGGGCAATGTTCCCTCTGAGGGCTCCCGAGGAGAATACTTCCTTGCTTCTTCCAGCTTCTGGTGGCTCCAGACATTTCCTGGCTTGGGACTGCAAAACTCCCACCTCCACTTCCACCTTCTCTGGTCTTCTCCTGGGGTCCCTGTGTCTCTGATCTCTCTCTGCCTCTCTCTCTTACTGGATCCAGGGCCCACCCTGAGCGTAGGATGATCCCACCTCAAGATACTAAATTACGACTACAAAGACCTTTTTTCCAAATAAGGCCACATTCACAGAGGAGCATAATTCAACCCACTACAGTGACTTAGGGCCACGCTGATGACAGTGAAAGCATTAAAAAGATTTTGGATATGTTTGGAAGACAGAGCCCACATAGGACTTGAAGAATAAGAGGATGAAGAGTCAAAAGTGACTGCATGGGTTATGGCTGAATGACTAGAAGGATGGAGTTGCCACCGATGAGCTTAAAAAGGCTGCAGGTGGATCAGACTGGGAGAATGTTAGATCAGTTCACTCTTGAACGCTGAAAGCTGGAGATGAGTATCTGGCGCCCAACTGGAGATGTCAGGTAGGCAGGTGCATGTAAATGCCAGGGTGAAGGAGAGAGTTCTAGGCTCAGGCCATAAATCTGTGACTCATCAGCATGCAGGTGGTATTTAAAATCATAAAGCTGGGGACACCTGGGTGGCTTAGCAGTTGAGCATCTGCCTTCCGCTCAGGTCGTGATCCTGGGGTCCTGGGATTGAGTCCTACATCGGGCTCCCTGCGTGGAGCCTGCTTCTCCCTCTGCCTGTGTCTCTGTCTCTCTCTCTCTCTGTGTCTCTCATGAATAAATAAATAAATAAAATCTTTAAAAAATAAAATTAGGGCAGCCCTGGTGGCTCAGTGGTTTAGCACTGCCTGCAGCCCAGGGCATGATCCTGGAGACCCCGGATCGAGTCCCACGTCAGGCTCTCTGTATGGTGCCTGCTTCTCCCTCTGCCTGTGTCTCTGCCTCTCTCTCTGTCTCTATGAATAAATAAATAAAGTCTTAAAAATAATAATAAATAAATTAAATTAAATTAAAAAATCCTAGAGCTGGATGCAATTGTCTCAGCTGTAAGACAGTAAGAAGAGGGAAGAGAACCTGTGCCCAGGACCAGTGCTTGGCTGCAGCCAAAGATTTGACGTTCCTGCTCCCAACTAGCCCATGGGTGCGGGCAGGAGGCAGACTGATATGCATAGATCACTGTGGCTTACAACTGCCAGCCACCCTTCCTCCCCAGCCAGCACCCAGGCCACCACGGGGCATGACCACTCTTCCTGCACACATCCTCCAAGTGGCCGATAGGTCATGGCTTCTTTTTTTCATAGACTTCCTTTAATGATCCATTCCCCTGGACATGCATACATATTGAAGAGTAAGAGCAAGAAGAGGGAAAGACGAGCCCCTTGTGGTTTGGGGTAAGCCCCCTGCAGTCACCACGAAGACCGTGGACCACGGCACCCCGGGGTTCATCTCCACCACAGAAAACAATTCCCATTTCCCACTTTTCTTTCCAAACCAAAGGCCTGTCAGACACGTCAGTTCAGATCAAAATAGCGCTGCCCATGAGAGTGGCATTGCCAACCTCTTCATTTCTGCAGCTTTTAGCTGCCAGTCCCATTCGTTGAAAGACGAGAAAACAAATATATTGGCAAGTTGTCAGGAAATATTTTCTCCCAAAATCCAGTATACTGGGGATCCCTGGGTGGCTCAGGAGTTTAGTGCCTGCCTTTGGGCCAGGGTGTGATCCTGGAGTCCCGGGATCAAGTCCCACATCAGGCTCCCGGCATGGAGCCTGCTTCTCCTTCCTCCTGTGTCTCTGCCTCTCTCTCTCTCTCTCTCTCTCTCTCTCTCTCTCTCTATGTCTATCATAAATAAATAAATAAATCTTTAAAAAAAACCAATATACTGTGTGTGCCTCAAATCTATTTATATTAAAAAAATAATAAAATCAATGCTTCTGTTTGTAGAACAGCCGCATCTTCTAATCGAGTTTACCTTCACTGTGAAGAGACTCTACAGTCTGCTGAGAGCTTTCTCCACCCAGGAAAGGTGTGTTTCTGCACGTGGGTGATGGCACCAAAGTTTTGGAATAGACAAGAGCAGTCGGCGTGGAGCAAAGCCAAGGCCAAGAGTGTCGTCTTTTTGCTGACCATCAGTGTAGTTCCATCTTATGGCCCCAAAATATAAGTATTTGCAATTATGCTCTTGAGGTAAAGAGAGGCAGGATTTTGCCAACACTGTTGGAGTTTCAACTGGTACAACTAATTCATATATTGTTTAAGATGTGCATATCCTCAACCCACTCGATCCTCATATGGCAACAGAGCCTACAAATATAACCACATATATACACAAAGCATATTGCAAAGACATTGCCTGCAGCCTTCTAAGTAATAGCAGAAACCTGTGAACAACCGAAAAGTCCATCAGCAAACACATTTTTTGTAGTGTCTATGAAATGGAACACTGTGTCTCTATGAAAGCCTGGGTGTGTTAGTTTGCTCGGGCTGCCGTTAACAAAAACCAGAGACTGGGGGCCTGAAACAACAGAAAGGGATTTTCTCCAAGTTCTGGAGACTAAAAGTCCAAGATCAAGGTGTCAAGGCCGAGATTTCTTCTGAAGCTTCTCTCCTCGGCTTGCAGACCACTCACCCCCTGCTCGCTGTGCGCTCACCTGCTCATCTCTCTGGGCATACACTTGTCTGATGTTTCTGTATCCTAACCTCTGCTTAAAAGGACACCAGTCAAAAAATAAAAAATTAAAAAAATTTAAAAAAGGACACCAGTCATATTGGATTAGGGCACATCCTAATGACCCATTTTAACTTCATTACCTTTTTTAAAGGCCTTATCTCTCAGTACAGTCACATTCTGAGGTACCCGGGGTTAGGGCTTCAACATATGCATTTTGGGGAGGACACAATTCAGCTTTTAACACTGGACTAGCTCCATATACTCTAACTTGGAAAAGTGGCCATGAAATTCTGCTTAGAGAAAGAAACGAGCTGTAGAAGAGTCTGTAGCATGATCCTGATGTGGCTTTAAAATAATGTGTGCATGTGTGGGTGTGTGATGTAGAAAAACATCAGCAAGGGCACATACCAAACAGTTAGTGGTGGCTCTTTCTAGAGAGTAGGATGGGAATTAAGAGAGGTCCATCCAACTTTCTATTTTATAAATGCTCACATTGTTTGAATTTTTTTAAACAAAAAGCAAGAAATATGGTTGTTGTAATTTAATTTTTGCAAATCTGGCAAGAGAAAAGGAAGGCTGCTCTTGCTCCCCTGGAGGGTCCAATGACGGTACATGGCTCAGTATCTTCATCATTGTCACTGGATTGGGGGCCTACCATGTGCCGGGTGTCTTATTATAAGTCTTATTTGGGGTGTCTGGGTGGCTCAGTCAGTTAAGTGTCTGACTTCTGCTCAGGTCACAATCTCAGGGTCCAGCGGGGAGTCTGCTTTGCCCTCTTCCTCTGCCTCCCCCCACACTTCTGCGCTCTCTCCCTCTCAAATAAATAAAATCTTTAAAAAAATCTCATTTGATTCCCCACCATAGTGCTATAGGCTACCCATTAGTACCCCCATCTTACAAATAGGGAACTTGAGCTCAGAGAGGGTAGAGGATTGACCCAAAGTTACACAACAAGTAATGGGCAGAGAGATGGGAGTCAGGCCTGTCATCCAGAGGCCATGTGGATGGCTTGAATCAAATCTTCCCTTTTGCTAAAAAATGACTTGGAGCACCTGCTGCTGAGCTTGTTGCTGGTAGGGGATTAGTGACATTTCCTTAGAGAAGGGGTGTCCCCTCTTTGGCTACTGGGAACTCACCCAGGAGATGCCCACAATGAGTTCTCCAACTGCTCTTCCTTTGAGCTAACATTAGTGAGTGCCCACTGCATGCCCAGCTCTGCTTATAAACGCTTCGCTTTTGTCAACAGATCCCTTGCAACGACTCCATTTTGTAGATGAGAAGAGTGAGGCATGAAGAGCTCCCCAAAAGAGAGAGAATATGATGAGTCATGCTGGCTTTGTGCAAGCTGCTGAACAGCTAGGTACCCTGCTCTCAATTACTCACCACGTGGCAGGAATAGCACAAGTAATACAAATCCCTTGGTAATCAAATAGGATCAACTGGAAAATGTGGGCCAGAAGACAGCGGAAGTTAAGCAAATTCACCACTGAGATAATGGGTGCTGCAGCGCCAAAAACAGTGCCTGGCACAGTGTGTGGCCTCCTGGACAAGCAGTTGTTCAGCCTCAGACCGCAGGCAAGGGGCCAAGTGCCTAGGATGGGCACTAAGCTGGGGCCACACTGATCCTTGAGTCCCTGGGTGTGAGCGTACATCCAGAGGTGAAATTGAGATCCAGAGCTGGAAATTCTGCTCAATCCAGAATCAATCTCAGATTTCCAATGCAGAGCTGAGAATTCAGGTTTAGTGCTGAGGAGTGAAGACTTGGTCACTGGGCAGAGCTGCAGGAGGGGTCTCTGTGGCAGGTGGGGCATCGGTATGAACGAGCTGGCAGGCTTGAGCTCGTAGTACATGCTGAACATAGACGTGTATCCTTGCAGCCTAAAGCCAGGAAGTGTTACTAGTGCATTGGTGATATTTGGGGGTGCCTTGGAGCTCCATACTTTTAGCCAACATTAATGCCCTGAGACTGATCAGAGTCCATCAGGGTACTGGGCCCAGTGGGTGATTTCATGGATGCTGCATTGTTCAAAGCTATGCACAAAAGTGGGTTAGAAAGAAATAGACAGGGACCCCTGGGTGGCTCAGGGGTTGACCATCTGCCTTCGGCTCAGGGTGTGATCCTGGAGTCCCGGGATCAAGTCCCATGTCGGGCTCCCTTCATGGAGCCTGCTTCTCCCTCTGCCTGTGTCTCTGCCTCTTTCTCTCTCTGTCACGAATAATAAATAAAATCTTAAAAAAAAAGAAAGAAGAAAAGAAAGAAAAAGAAAGAAAGAAGAAAGAAGAAAAGAAAGAAAGAAAGAAAGAAAGAAAGAAAGAAAGAAAGAAAGAAAGAAAGAAAGAAATAGACAAAACTCTCCAAGACAGAATGAGGGCCGACAAGAGTGAATGCAAAGTCCTGCAGTGAGGTTCACAATATCATGGCACAAGATGGTTAGAGAGCTCAGGCTGGACAAGACTTGACGTGAAGGCTTTAAATTACTCCCTTGGCCATAAATTCCATATGAACTTAAAATATGACACAGCTGCCAGGAAAGCTGGTGCAAATTCAGTCTCCACTTCTAGAAGCATGATGTTTAGGTCAAGAGAGGTGAGGGTCCCACGTCCCGGGACTGGCCAGACATCCCCAGGGCTTTGGATCTAGCCAGTGAACAGTAGTAGCAGTTGTAAACCAGCAGCCCAGGGGCTGGATCCAGCCCGTGGGCACATTCTATTTGGCTTACACAATGCTGTCAAAAAAAAAAAAAAAAAAAAAAAAAAACCAACAAAAACAGAATCAAGAACGCACAAAAACTGATCTGATAAAAATAAAAAATTTCCAAACAGAAACCCAGATCTCCAGCAGCTTCCGAAAGCTTCCAAGATCTGGCACTGGCATCATCGCTTCATGACAACACCTGGCTGGATCCGAGCAGCATCTGCTTCCTTCAGACCAAGCATTTGCTTGCCAGTTTGCCCACCACTCCCTGCCATCGCCAACCGTGCGGATGAGGGTTGGTTGCCTTCTATTACTGAATTTGCAGAGGAAAACTTCGTATCCAGCTCTCTGTGCAGAGTGGGGAAACGGGAGAGTGAGAAGACCATGCAATTTTAGTCGACGGCCTGCTCCTTTTGTTTTCCTGACTAGCCTGGTGTCTGTGGAAGCTCGAATTCACAGAGAACAGGACACCCAGAGGAAGAAGAACAACACCTCGGAAGGTCTGATGGGGAAGGGCGAGGTTGGCTGTGGGTATTTAGCCTGGAGAAGATTAGGCTCCGAGGATGTAGGACTGTGGCGTGCAGATATCGGAAGGACTGTCGCAGGGCAGGGGACTGGCCTGTGTGGTACTTTGGTGGGTGGACCAGATGACACGAGTTCTAGAGAAGCAGACTTCACCTTCCTAGACGGATGACTTTTGGAGCAACCAAGCCTTCCAAATCGGGATGGGCTGTCTCGGGGAATGCAGAAGTAGAAGGGGTGGAAGTTGCCAGGGGATGGGATAGAAGGAGCATAGGAGGAGGCAGTGCCGAGCCAGGCATTCCCTCCCACCATTAGTCACCGTGGCCTTCGACGAGTTAGTTAACTTGATGCCTATAAAACAGGCATTAAAATCATGCTGCCTTAAAAAAAAAAAAATCATGCTGCCTTTTAGAGATACATTGAGGCTGAAACTAAAGAGTGCAAGCAAATTATTTTGTATAACGTTTGGCATGCAGTAAACACCCAGTAAATGTTAGCTGTTATTATTTGCAATGGGGTGAAAGGTTGGATAAATTCATTTCTAAGCACACTGCCAAGTCCTGGTTCCGTGATGCTACGTCCCATCCATCTCCGTTCCCTCCCTCCAAGAAGTTACTAAACAACAAAGAAAGTGAGTGAATTTTCAATCTCATCTTCTTTTATTGCTTCGCTCCCACTCCCACCAAGGCACTTCTAACTCATGAAACGGCCACAGGCTAGCTCTGTGAACTGCAGGCTTTATTTTTAGCTCCTTCTGTGGCCTCTTCCTTCGTGCCAAATACCCTGGAAGTCCGAGCAGCCTCTGCAGAAGGTATGCTTATTTGAAAATGTTTGCTCATCTCGGTTGCTTCAGATTTCACATCGATTGTCTTGAGGCCTTTTATCAGTAGTGACGATATCAATGGGCTGAATCAAGTTCAAGATCAATCAGCTTCTTATGACAGGAGCCTGGAAGAAGCAAAGACAAAATGCTGAGCCGTTACGGGGAGACAGAGACTTCTTCCTCTGAGCATGGGGTAAACATGGGCTGTATGGGCTGCTGGGCCTGCGGTGTTACAGCTAAATTTGGTAGAGAAGGAAAAAATTGTGAGAAGAACACAAGTTTCTTTTTCTAGCAGAAGCTGGCTGTGGCAGACACTGCAAAATATATGCCCATTCCTCCTTCCTCCTTCTTTGTTAAAACCCCAGTTTTGTTCAGGATGTGAATGTGCCCGGTTAGTTAGGCTTTCCTAGTTTCCCCCCCGGGGTGGCTTGTCCTTATGGTTGAAACACAGGTTGACTTCTTGTTAAAAGAGAATGATAAATTAAAATTAAAAAAAAAAAAAAAAAAGTGGGCAGCCCGGGTGGCTCAGCGGTTTAGCACCTGCCTTCAGTCCAGGGTGTGATCCTGGAGACCTGGGATCAAGTCCCACGTCCCACGTTGGGCTCCCTGCATGGAGCCTGCTCCTCCCTCTGCCTGTGTCTCTGCCTCTCTCTGTCTCATGAATAAATAAATAAAAATCTTAAAAAAAAAAAAAAACAAGAGAATGATAAACATCTTACTTAAGTCATTGTTTATCATGTGTTCCGGTACTTCCAGCCAACCAGAGTCTCTACAGTTCTCAAATCCTCAACTGGGTGTCCGACAGTTCAATCCAATTCTGACACTATTTAGCCAGAATTAGAGTCAGACCCCACAGGCTAGAGGCTCCATCGCACAAGATGACCCCCACTTCAGATGCTGGTCATGAGTCCTGGGCCATCCTTATTGCTTATCAACCAGCTATAAATCCAGGGTTCCACTACCCTCTCCTCAGGTTTAATAATTTGCTAGAACTGCTCACAGAACTCAGCACTTTACTTGTTCTTACTGGCTTATTAAAAAAGATTTAACTTGGGAACAGCCAAATGGAAGAGAAGCATAGGGCAAGGTCTAGGGGTGCATATGGAGCTTCCAGGCCCTCTCCAGGCACTACCCGGTCAGTACTTCCAGGAGTTCACCAACCCAGAAGCACCTGAACCTGTTGTCTAGAGGTTGTTTTATTATTTTTTTTTTAAAGATTTTATTTATTTATTCATGAGAGACACAGAGACAGAGGCAGAGACACAGGCAGACGGAGAAGCAGGCTCCATGCAGGGGAACCTGATGGGGGCCTCGATCCCAGGATCCTGGGATCAGGACCTGAGCCGAAGGCAGATGCTCAACCACTGAGCCACCCAGGCATCCCTGTTTCGAGGTTTTTTTTTTTTTTTTTTAAGATTTTTTTATTTGTTCATGAGAGACACAGAGAGAGGCAGAGGCACAGGCAGAGGGAGGAGAAGCAGGCTCCATGCAGGGAGCCCGATGCGGGAATCGACCCCAGGGACTCCAGGATCACGCCCTGGGCCAAAGGCAGGCGCTAAACGGCTGAGCCACCCAGGGATCGAGGTTTTTAATGAAGATTTCAATACTAGGCATGATTGAAATCACTGGCCATTCATGATTGAACTCAATCTCCAGCCCCTCTCCCCTACCCTGCCTCTTTTCCTTTTCTTCTCCTTACAACTAACCCTCACCTCCCAAAAAGCTAAAATATGCCAAGTTCCTACAGAAGCATCTCAGTGACTGAGAATCTAGGGATTAGGACCTGAGCTCCTTAGGGTTACAAACTGATAGCCTACAGATACATTTTGATTGGAGCTCAGTTTTTATTTTTATTTTTTAATTTTAAAAATTTTTTTATTTATGATAGTCACAGAGAGAGAGAGAGGCAGAGACACAAGCAGGCTCCATGCACCGGGAGCCTGACGTGGGACTCGATCCTGGTTCTCCAGGATTGCACCCTGGGCCAAAGGCAGGCGCCAAACCGCTGCGCCACCCAGGGATCCCCTGGAGCTCAGTTTTTAAAAGCAGGGAAATTTCAGGGGCACCTGGGTGGTTCAGTTGGTTAAGCATCCGACTCGATTTCTGCTCAGGGCATGACCTCAGGGTCCTGGGAGCAAATCCCAAATTGGGCTCCATGCTCAGCAGGGAGTCTGCTGGAGGTTCTCTCTGCTTCCTCTGCCCCTCCCCACCTAATAAATAAATAAATCTTTTTTAAAAATAAGAGTTGGGAGGGCAGCCTAGGTGGCTCAGTGATTTAGCGCTGCCTTCAGCCCAGGGTGCCTGATCCTGGAGACCCAGGATCAAGTCCCACATCAGGCTCCCTACATGGAGCCTGCTTCTCCCTTTGCCTGTGTCTCTGCCTCTCTCTCTCTCTGTATGTCTCTCATGAATAAATAAATAAAATCTTAAAAAAAAAATAAAAGTAGTGAAGTTTCAAAGTAAAAATAGACTCATAAATATAGAAAAAAAACCTGGTGGTTGCTGGGGGGAGGGAGTGGGGCTGGGTAAAATAGGTAAAGGGGATGAAGAGGTACAAATTTCCAGTTATAAAATAAATTAGTCATGAGGATGAAAAGTACATCACAGGGAACACAGACAATAATATTGTAATAACATCATATGGTGACAGATGGTAACTGCACTTCCCATGGAAGCATTCTGCGATGTATGCAAGTGTTGAATCGCTATGTCGTAAGCCTGAAACTAACGTTATATGTCAACTCTACTTCAATTTTTTAAAAAGTAGGGAGATTTCATATTAGAATTCAGGTTCCCAGCTTCCCTTGAAAATCTGAAAGAGCAGGCAATTTCTGGGTTGACATGCTTCCATGGCAACAAGAGGCAAGAGCTGTTGACGCTTCCCTCTTAGAAGGGCCACGGCTCTCCAGCTCACCAGAGTCCATAATGGTCTCGTCCACACTGGAACCACAGGCTCTAACTTGCCTTCTCTGCCTCACTCATTTCTCTCATCTCTCTGGCCTCCGAAGGGTTTTCAGTTGCAACCCCTGCTTGAAACTAATTCTGAATTTTCTCTCTTTCACCGTACCTCCCCCTCACCAATTTATCTCCTCTCTGTAATAGGTGCTATTAGTTTCCACTCGCTCACCGTAATTCCATCATCATGCTTTATCTCAAGTCCTTCCCAGCTGGAGGACAGCTCAAACAGTGCCTTGCCTTTTGTTTAAGCAATGCCAAAAACCCCACCTCCTTTTATTTTTTTTTAAAAAAGATTTTATCTATTTACTTGAGAGAGCATGAGCATGAGCAGGGAGGAGGGTTTAGAGGGAGAGGGAGAAGCAGACTCCCCCACTGAGCAGGGATCCCGATGCAGGGCTCCAGCCTAGGGCCTCCTCCACCTCCATCATGACCTGAGCCACCCAGCCGCCCCTCCTACCTCCTTTTAAAAGCCTCGCTTGGGGATCCCTGGGTAGCTCAGCGGTTCAGGGCCTGCCTTTGACTCAGGGCATGATCCTGGAGTCCTGGGATCGAGTCCCATGTCAGGCTCCCTGCATGGAGCCTGCTTCTCTCTCTGCCTGTGTCTCTGCCTTTCTCTCTCTTTGTGTGTCTATCATGAATAAATAAATAAAATCTTTTAAAAAAATAAAAATAAAAGCCTCGCTTGCCTTAATAGTGGTAGTGGATTCATCTGGATTCAACCGTGTTTAAATTCAGGACCCTGGACTCCTCTCCATAATGTCTCAGGTCAAAGCTTCATTATCGATATTACTGTTTCTGGATTACAGATAGATGCCCAAGACACGAGGATAGAGTCTTCGTACAAAGCAATATTCTATAACGTGAGGACCAAGAAACACAACTTAAGTCCCTTTCAAAGAGACATATTTGGTTCAAATTTGGAGAACCCTTGAAGGCAGTGGTTCTCGAAGTGTGGTCCTTAGAACAGCATCACTAGCCTTACCTTTTCTTTTCACAGCTTTTTAAAGACTTTTTAAAGTCTTTAAAAGCTTTTTTAAAGACTTCAGTCTCCGGCCTCACCCCTGACCTAACAGATGAGGCGCTCTGGGGGGCAAGGTCCAGCAATCTGTTTTAACGAGCCTTTCGGTTCATTCTGATGCACGCTGCAGTTTGGGAATCACTAACTTAGAGTCGTCCCACACCTGCTGGCCTTGTGGTTCCAGTTTGAGCCAAGCAGGGTAAATAGGCCCCCTCCCCCAAGGGGCAGTTGGTTCTGCTGCCTTTTTTATATTTTCCAGAGTCCCTCATGGCTGCAGGTTAGTGATTCCCAAAGTAGCTCAGCATCAGAGCCACCTGGCAACTGCTTCCCAGCTCTCCCTGCCCCCACTCTGAATCAGCAGGTCTGGGCTAGAGCCTGGAAGTATGCGGCTCTAACAAGCTCCCTAGGTGATGCTAGTGATCACTTGTGTTTGGAAACCATTTGTAGAAAGTACCTGCTAATGGGTCATCTCTTGCTACCCACCACTAAGCCCAGATCGGGGCAATCTGGCACTCCAGTTCCTAGAAAACCACTTTCAAAGTCCAATGGTTTTGGAGGGGCACTGAGTGGCACAGGGCATCTGTGAGTGATCCATCTGTCTGCACACTGCACCACTTCTGAGTGCGAACTGCAGCTCGCCTGACCAAATGCCCACACTACCAAACTGTTTGGTAGGCCTGCCCTCTGGGGCTTTTTGTAATGGCATTTGACCCATAATATGCTTTCTGCCTGGCCACAGGGGATTGCTCGCAGACCTTCTGGAGGGTTAATAAATAAATGATGGGCTTCTTTCTGGCCACGGGAAACCATCTCAAGGTCAATGATATTGCAGAGCAGGGCTTTACAGAGCTTGCTAAGATTAAAAAATCATCAGCTCCCACTAACCACATCCCCTCTTTTCTGAAACTTTGAAGCTTTGCTGCTGC
This sequence comes from Vulpes vulpes, assembly GCF_048418805.1. Lineage (NCBI taxonomy): Eukaryota > Metazoa > Chordata > Mammalia > Carnivora > Canidae > Vulpes > Vulpes vulpes. Next base: position 72,779,350 of record NC_132794.1, on the reverse strand, counting down.
AAAAAAGGAGCACAATTAAGCCTCGATAAAATTTTAATAGCAGGAATTATGCACTCTGCAACCAGCCTACAATTAGCCGTTGCTATGCTACGGGCAGAACCTAATCACGATAATGAGGCAAACAAAGGGAGGGAATTAATCAGGGCTATAAGGTTAGTGCACAGCCGGTTCCATCCCGGAGCACTGATTTCTGAAACACAGCAGTTGGGCCCCTGGGAAATCTCAGTCCTACGCAAGGTTAGATTAGCTGGTGTGGGGTGGGTGTGTGCAATCTTCTGAGTAAGGAAGGCTACGTGTGATATGATTCCTACACTGCCATGACGATGCATTCATTTTTAAAAAATGATGATGCCCCTACTCTGGGCAGAAAACCATGCTAGTTTCTGTGAGAGAGAGATTGTTATACCAGACACAAGCCCGGTCCTCCAGGACTTCGCAACCCCAGGTGTGCTCCTTGGACCAGAAGCAACAGCAGCACCTGGGAGCTCGTTAGAGATGCACAATCTGGGCAGCCTGGGTGGCTCGGCGATTTAGCGCAGCCTTCAGCCCAGGGTGTGATGCTGGAGTCCCAGGATGGAGTCCCACGACGGGCTCCCTGCATGGGGCCTGCTTCTCCCTCTGCCTGTGTCTCTGCCTCTCTCTGTGTGTCTCTCATGAATAAATAAATAAAAATCTTTAGAAAAATGCAGAATCTCAGGTCCCACCCAGACCACCTGAATCACAGCTGAATTTTAATAAGATCTCCAGGTAACCTGCATGCATACAGAAGACGATGCACTCTACTCCAGATCTCTTCCTGGTAATTATAACACTGGTAATTATAACATTGGCATTATAATGATAACAGCTATCGTTTATGCCAGGTTTTGCCTGAGGCATCCCAAATGCATGACCATCTAATTTAATCCTTACTATAACCCTGTGAAGTTCCCCCCCCTCATTATGCTTGTGAGGAAACTGAGGCTCAGAAGAGTTAAAAAACTTGCCCAAGGTCACCCAACTAGCAGGAAGAGGAAGTAGAATGGGAATTCCAGGGTTTCCTGATGGCAAAGTCTGCATTCTTACCTTCTGCTTTGAAGTGCCCCCTATTGTGAACAGATGGAGGGTAAATACAAATGAACACAATTCAGGGGCCCCTGGGTGGCTCAGTTGGTTAAGTGTCTGTGTTTGGTTCAGGTCATGATCCCAGTGTCCTGGGATCGAGTCCCACGTTGAGGGGGGTCCTGGCTCAGCAGGAAGCCTGCTTCTGCTTCTCCCTCTCCCTCTGCCTCTGCCTGCCGCTCCCCCTGCTTGTGTGCTCTCTCCGTGTCAAATAAACAAATAAATAAAATATTTTTTTAAAAATCACAATTCAGATCAGTGATAAAGGGTCACGGATGAGTCAAAAAGGGAAGATGGATTTAAGAGATTATAAAGAGGTAGTAGTCCCTTTTGGCTGGGGTGAGCAGGGATGGAGGAAGTAGCATTTGAGCTGGAATTTGAGTAAGTAGGATTTATGCAGATATAATGGCAGGAAGGGTGTTCCCGGCAGCAGGATCAGCATAAGCAAAGCACAGTGACTTGAAGGCATGGGGCTAATGGGAAGAACACTTGAGTGTGATCCATGTGTGAGGTGGGGATGGCTTATGGAAGGCGTTGAATGTCGAGATAACATCATTGGGAGGTGATGAGGATCCATGGAGGGTGTCTGAGCTGGGCTTGTGTCATGGTCAGGCCAACCTCTCAAAAGAGCTGTCCTGGATGTTCTGAACTGCACTGAGAAGACCAGAGAGAAGCCTGAGAGCTCAAGTCACCATGGGGTCTTTGGGGTCTGAACTGAGGGTGTCAGTGAGATTGGAAAGGAAGGGGTGCCAAGAGATCCTTGTAGATGGGGGGACAAGGCATTGGGATGAGTCACAGCTTCCAACTCCAGACCCCACCCTTGGTGACTGGGAGAGCACCAAATCAAAGGGAAAGATGCTTTGAGTAGAAAGATGGCATCGTGATTTGAGATGTATTACATTTGATGCGATTTGCATCCTCTCATCAGCAGCATCAATGCTCATCCCACAGATGTTTACCGAGAGGGACAGCAAAATGAATAAGGCACAGAAGCAAAGAAATGACAGTCCACAGTAACTGAGCACCACGTGCAGGGCAATGCCTTACTGACTCCTCTACTGCCTCCTGAAGTGACTTCTCACCCAGTCCCTAAAACCCAGGATGCACATTCTAATCATCGAGGGAGCTTAAAAACAAAACAACAACAACAACAACAAAAACAGGACCTAGTTACTGAGATGAGTGAGGGTCCTGGTCCAAGGCGGTGAGGGTATCAGCTGAGTCTTAGTGGAACCTCCGCTTGTATTAATGCTCTTTAGCTAAAGAGCACCAGAAACACATCTGTAGTTAAACAAGTGAATGCACTTGGGCTTCGATGGGTGACTTGGGAGCAGGGTCTGAGGAAGTGGGGGTTGTCCTAGTTGGATGGCTTTGGAAAGCGGGGGCAATTGGAGGAGTATCTCAAAAAAATCCCCTCTAGGGAAAGGGGAGACCGGAATAGAGACAAAGTTGAGGGGCACCTGGGTGGCTCAATGGCTGAACGTCTGCCTTTGGCTCAGGTCATGATCCCCAGGTCCTGGGATCCAGTCTGGCATCCGGATCCCTGCATGGAGCCTGCTTCTCCCTCTGCCTATGTCTCTGCCTCTCTCTCTCTCTCTGTGTCTCTCATGAATAAATAAATAAAATCTTAAAAAAGAAAGAAAAAGACAAAGTTGAAATTGGTAAAGAAGTAGCAGCCACTCATCATGGCCAAGAGAGGGGGTATCTGGGACTTGGCAGATGGCAGAGTGATCCTGTTTTGTCTGAGCTGGAACAAAATTAGGAGGTGGCCTTGCTTCATCTCGTTGCAGCTTGGTCTCAGAGTAAACTTGTCTGCAGTTGGCATTCTGTGAAATCATTTTTATCTAATAGGAACTTAACCTGGCCTGGCTCTGCGCATCAGGCCGGCTTCTGAGTGTCGGGGTGCCACCACCCATGCCCTCCGTGTACCTCCGTCCTCGTCCTCCAGGCAGCTGGGGGCAAAGGAAAGAGAAGACCCAGCCGAGGGGAAGGAAGAGGGAAGCAGGTGTACAGCTCAGGAAGTGAAAAGCCAGGGCGGAGGAGGAAGAGGTGCAGCTGGGTGTGGGGAGGGCAGGCTGCCAATCCCGCTGCCCAGCCCCGAACTGCACGGCACAGTAGGCCGCTAGGCCACTGAACTTGGGTGGCCGGGCAGGAAAGGGCCCCGACTGAGCCCGGGATGAGGGGGAACCATTCATTAATTTTTCACTGTCCTGCAGTCCAGCCCTCACTTGTCAGCGGGGACCTCGTGGCCCAGCCCCCTCGGAGCCAGCGCTCATCTGCCATCTGTTGGGCATCAGGCGACCAGGGATGCTCAGCTTGGTGTGAAGGGGGACCTGCTTACTGAAGGGGAGGCGGCGGGCGGTGAGGGGGTCCGGGGAGCCAGGCCCCAAAGCCCCGGGTCAGGGGAAGGGGAGCTTAGAGGACTCTTGGCCAGACTGTTCCCTATGCAGATTGACAACGGACCGTGTGCGGGCGAGGGCTCTCCTGCATCTGGAGTCTGGCCCTACAGCAGGTGTGTGCAGCCTCCCTGCCTCCACTCCAGCTTTTCTAGAGCTGAGGAGGGGGATCCCCTGAGCCCTTCGGTGCTCCCAGCCTGCTCGGGAGCTGCCATCTGGGCGGCCTGTGCCTTCCCTCCACTTTGGGGCTGGCCCTGTGGACTCTGATGGTTCAGAAGCTGTGGAGACAGCAGGGGCCAGGTGGCACCAAACCTGCCATGTCTGTTGTGCCTTTTCTTGCCTCGGCCCAGGCTTTCCTCTTCCTGGAAAGCCTCTGGCTCCCGTGCCCCAGCCAGCCACGCTGAAGGCAAATTCCTGCTCCCCCAGCAGAATCAGTTGTCCCCTCCTCCATGCTCCCCGAGGGGGGCCTTTGTCCCTCTTCTACAGAGAAACTCCTGTGTTTCTTGCTTTGTTTGTTACTTGCTTTGTTTGTTACTTGTGTTGTTTGCTACTGTGTGATCCCCACATGAGTGTCTCTCCTAGGGACAGGGAATGGGTTTATCCATCTCTTGGTCCCCAGCCCCTGGACCTTGGCCAGACTCCTACCAGACATTTGGTAAATGTGTGCAGAGGCGAGGAGAGAGAACCCGACGGCCACTCAAAACTCCCAGCAACATCCTGGGGGTTGAGGGGACCCAGAAGCCAGGCAGCCAAGTGGGCCCTGGATGCTGTTGAAGACGGGCAGCCCCTTTCTCATCTGGGCTGAGCTGCAGCCGGGCGCCCCTGCCCCTCCTCTCCCCATCTCACCGGGGCTTCTATGGAGTCGGGAGTAGCTAAGCCAGACGTGGAAAGTTCCAAACTCAGGAAGAATCTAGGCCACAGTTAGCAGCAGGTACTCTGCCGTTAGTTCAGGAGAGCCTCAAAGGAAGGAGCGAGTGGCAGGTGGCTGCCCTGTTGATACAATTTTAACCTACAACTTTTGCTGCTCTCTAGAACCAGCTCCTCGGTGGGGCCATGGAGAAAAACAACCAAACCATAAACCCCAAGCAAAGTTCCCAGGGCGATAAGATGGGGGACTTGGGGACTGGAAACATTACTCAACCCCCCCCACCCCCGCCCCGGGCTCCCTGGCGGGGAAGCAGAGGTAGCTTCGGCTCTCCCCTGGGATGGCTGTGTCCCTGGGCAGGCCACAGGCTGTGGCCGTGTCTCCTGGCCCTCGTCAGGGCCTCTGCATGGGGACCTGTGTTTGGTAGTGTTCGGGTGGAGCCGGGCCCCCTCTTTGCAAATAGTGCAGCTCCACAGTTATGCACCTCAACGCCCGGGAGCTTCGGTGGGGAGGATGCTAAGTGAGTGATCATCAGCACATGCATGAGGATTCCTAGTGTTTGTGATGGGCGAGACACCCCGAAACTGAGACTCGGGAGAGGCCGGGAAGATAGGAGGGGTTTCTGTTCTCAGCCAGAGATGAGCATGGGGCTCGGCATCTCAGTACTCCCCAACCTGCCAATTCCTACCCCAGGCACATCAGGAGCCACAGAGGCTCCTTTCTGAGGTTTCGAGATCCAGCCAGGGGTGCGGGTAGGAAGGGGGAGAGAGTTGGGAATAACATTTGAAACGTTCCCCTAAGCCCAGCCTCATGGGCCAGGGGGCAAGACCTTGGCAGTGATGATCTCATAGAGGCCACTCAGTGTAGCGGAGTGAGGGAAGATCTGCATGGCACGTAGGCTGGGGTTCAAATCCCAGCTCCACCCCCCACTAGGTCTGTGATCCTCGACAAACATTTGAATTCCTCAAGCAGCTAGTCCATCTTCCCTAATAGAGATCGTGTCCTTCTGAAGCTGCTGGGATTTGGATGAAAAGGAAGGACATGGGCAGCCCGGGTGGCTCAGCGGGTTAGGCTGCCTTCGGCCCAGGCCGTGATCCTGGGGATCCAGGATCGAGTCCCGCATGGGCTCCCTGCATGGAGCCTGTGTCTCTGCCTCTCTCTGTGTCTCTCATGAATAAAAAAATAAAATCTTGGAAAGAAAGAAAAGAAAAGAAAAGAAAAGAGAAAGGAAAGGAAAGGAAAGAAAAAAAGAAAAAAAAGAAAAGAAAAGAAAAGAAAAGAAAAGAAAAGAAAGAAAAAAGAAAAGAAAAGAAAAGAAAAGAAAAGAAAAGGAAGGACACGGCCCGTTGGGAAGGAAGGAGCACAGGCCAACCTACTGGAGCTGCCGGAGGAAGGAAGTGCCCTTCCCACCCACCCCTCTTCGCAGGAGAGGTGGACACCGCCCCACGCCCCCACCCCCCGGCCTGCAGGCCTGCACACCAGACAGCCTTGTTTCTCAGAACACGGATTACCTTGGAGTTCACCTGCGTCTGGACACTCGGTGGGAGGAAGCAGCTAGCTGGCTGCTTGGTGGGTTCCAAATATTGCTCCCCCACCCCGCCCGGTGTGTAAAGCCAAACTCCTAATCTGTCCTAAAGAACAGCTCCCCAGCTGCCTGCAGGGCCTCAAGCTTGAGCAGGGCTGGGAGTGGATGAGCGTCTCCTTTCCCATCGTGATTTTATCGACTCTAATCGCTTCTCTGTCCAGACTTGAAGCCTCCAAGTTTTCAGCTTCAAGTGATTCATCTCCGAGGCCACCCCCATGGGCCCCTCCCTCATCTGCTGCTTAATTGGAGAAGAGGGTGCTAGACGCCCCAAAGCCTTAACTGCCTTTGTTAATGGGTAGGTACAATTATCCCCGCTGCACTCCTGCACACTGTCGGGCCGACAGAAGATGATTAAGCGGATCTTTAAAACTCCAGCTCCCCACAGCCCTCTCCACTAATTGAGCAGCGGAGGAAGCGATACTGAGCTCCCCCACTCCTTTTTATAAATTCACTCCTGGCTCCGAAGTCCTCCTCAGAGCAGAGCTTTGGCCACATGGCTCAGAGCATTCTGTTCCAACCCCATCTGTCACCCGTCACTTCGGCGCGGGGCCCAGCCAGATTGGCGGTGGGTCCATCCATCATCACCCGCGGGCTGGGAGTAGACTGGGGCAGGGGGTACCTTTGTGACCTCCAGAGGGTGATATCATCCAACCTGACAGTAGCACCTGACTTAACTGAGAGGCGGCCTGAAGGTGTCCCATTGTCCCCCGACTTTGGCCACCTGTGCTCAGTCTGGACCGCCATGGTTGGTCCACTGTGCCCTGATTTCGTGCGTTCTCCACCCGGCAGCCAGAGCACAGCTATCAGCTTGAATCATAGACACGGTCGAGCACTGATGTGCTTTCACAGCTTCCCACTTTACCCAGAATGTAATCCAAGCTCTACACCGTGGTCTACAACCCCTGGGGTGGGGGGGGGGAGGCTGGGGCCTGGCACTCTCTCCCTTCTCACCCTGTATCCCCAGCCCTTGGCTACTGAGCTCTAGCCACACTGGTCTTCTCATTCCAGGTCCCCAAATATACTGAGCTCTTTCCAGCCTCAGGGCCTTTGCACATGCTCTTTCCACTTCTTGGAAGAATTCTCATTCCCTGTAGAAAATCCCCCACCCTGTGTGCCCATCGCAGCATGGTGCTCAGGTGAGCTTGGGTTTTGGCCTGCCTAGCATTTCTTCTGGAAAGAGCATCCCAAGTTTTGTTTGGAGACCACTCCCTACCCCATTAGATGCGGGCTTGGTAGGACTGTCAATCAAACCCTCTGCCCTCCCCCAGGCAACGGGTGGTACTGGCCCCAGGCCCCCCTTCACACTTTTCATGGTCAGCCCCTTCCTCCCCTTTAAGATTTCTGTTTAAATATCACCTAAGACTTTTCTACCTGTGACTGTCGTATCTTAAGTAATTTCCTACCATCTTAGTTCTTTTTTAAAAAAATACTTTTTTTCGGGGCATCTGAGTGGCTCAGCGGTTGAGCATCTGCCTTTAGCTCAGGTTGCATGATCCGGGGGTCCTGGGATCGAGTCCCATATCAGGCCTGCTTCTCCCTCTGCCTGTGTCTCTGCTTCTCTCTGTGGGTCTCTCATGAATAAATACATTTAAAAAAATACTTATTTCCTTTGAATTCTATATTACAATTTTCATTATTTTTGTTTTGTTCTTTTGCTATATATTTTTGCGGTGGTTTGTGCCTCACTAACTATAGCTCCATGAGATCTCCCGATCTTTTAGTTCATTGTTATATCCCGAATGCCTGTCGGAGGACTTGGTACTTCCTCACTTATTCAGCAAGTGTTTATTGAGCACCTACTAGGTGCCAGGCACTCTCTTAGGCATGAGGGATACAGCAGTGAGTAAACAGAAGAGAATCTCTGCCCTCTTGGATCTTACATTCTAGAAGGGACAGGAGAAGCAGACAATAAATATAAATAAATATACAATACAAAATATACACTTTTTTGTACTTATACAAAAAATATAAGTAAATCATATAGAATATTAGAAGGTGGGATCCCTGGGTGGCGCAGCGGTTTGGCGCCTGCCTTTGGCCCAGGGCGCGATCCTGGAGACCTGGGATCGAGTCCCACGTCGGGCTCCCGGGGCATGGAGCCTGCTTCTCCCTCTGCCTGTGTCTCTGCCCCTCTCTCTCTCTTTCTGTGTGACTATCATAAATAAATAAAAATTAAAAAAAAAAAAAAGAATATTAGAAGGTGACCAGGGCTCTTTCTACCAACCAAGACTAATGGGAAATGATTCTCTGTGATCCTGGGAATTAAGTATTAGGTAAAAAGCTAAAGAGAAAAGAAATGTGTATATGCAAAAAAAAAAAAAAAGAAGAAGAAGAAAGAAATGTGTATATGCGTCTGCGTGTGTGTGTTGGGGTGCAGAAGGAAGGTCGGTTAACAGTGTGGACTTGGATGCATTTTGTTCCCATGGAAATGGAAATGTCGCCTTACCCCTTCCTTTTTCTGGGTGTCCATCTCCGCAAGCTGCTGGCTCTCGCTCTGCTGCACACCCTGTGTGCATCTTCCATTTCCCTTCTCATTCCCTGTAGAAAATCCCCCACCCTGTGTGCCCATCGCAGCATGGTGCTCAGGTGAGCTTGGGTTTTGGCCTGCCTAGCATTTCTTCTGGAAAGAGCATCCCAAGTTTTGTTTGGAGACCACTCCCTACCCCATTAGATGCGGGCTTGGTAGGACTGTCAATCAAACCCTCTGCCCTCCCCCAGGCAACGGGTGGTACTGGCCCCAGGCCCCCCTGAACCTCAGTCCTAAATGGAGAGACAGGATGATTTCAAACCCAAAGTTTGTTCGTTCTCATGAAATGATTGTCCATTCATTCTCACTCCCAGGCCCTCAAAGCTTTCCTGTCCCTGTCCTTTCCAGTCGTATGTCTCACTTGTCCTTTCTTCTTGGGGCTGCTCCACCGTTCTTCCATACATCCTTTCTTGTTTATGACCAGGGGGGTGGGTTTCGGTTGCTTGCAGCCAGAGATCCTGCCCAGGGCTGCATCAGCACAGGCGGATATGGCTGCAGACCAGGGCTCTTGTTTGCGGCTGGGGGGACTGGGGCTGGAAGCCCATGCTCCTTGCCAGTAAAATGAGGACAATGACAGCTCGGTCCTCAGCAGACGGGAGGTGTGTGCCTGTGAGAGTGCCCGGCAGCCCTTCCCTTCCAGCGCCCTCCCTGACCTCACACACAAGTCCAGGAGGAGATGGAGTCAAGTGGCAGCAGCCAGCAGCTGGTCCCCACAGGGGTTGCTATGGGAACCCCAGCCACATGTGCAGCCTCGGGGTGGGGGGGGGGCGGGGGGAGGGTGCCTGCAGCTGCTGGGGGGCTGGCGGCAACGACTCTGCCTTTTGGTGCAAAAAGGCCCAGCTGTTCCCGTCCCCCCAGGTCCCAGCTCGGCTCAGTTCACAGGACTCAGAACAGAGCAGCTGTTCAGCTTGGGGAGATGGGAGGACCAGGACTCGGTGCAGCTCTCAGCTTCCAGTCCCAGGGGAGGTGGTGGGGGTGGGTGGCAGGAAGGAGGAGGAAGAGAAGTATCTCCGACTGCAAACAAGCCTTAAGGAGCCACGTCGTTGATCAATCCCACAGCGAAGCACCAGTGAGTCAGTGCTGGGAGCCCAGCACTTAGCTGAGTGGGCAGGGAGGAGGACGAGGATCAGAAAACAGTAGTGGGAAGACCTTGGTGGAAATAAAAATAGAAACTGGGCTCTAGCTTACGGAGTGCCCACCCCGGGTTAGCCACCCAGCCTACTGCTCTACCTACACCCCAAGAGCCCGCACCAGAAACCAGCAGGAGCCAGGAGCAGGCCCGTTCCCCTGAGTGGCGGGGAGCCCCAGGACCGCCTAGCCAGGCGAGGTGGCCCGGTGCGATCCAAGCCCCCCAGGGCCAGTTCATTGACTCACTCACACCCAGAGGCTCGCTGAGCACCTGGTACGTTCGGGGCCGTGTGTCAGCCCCGCTTGGAGCTCCACGGGAGAAGCCCGTGCACACACGGCCAACAGTGACACTGGTGAGGGCCAACGACAGGCCTGTGAAAGCAGTAGGGCAGGACGGGGGCAGTGCCTTGGATGTCAGGGTGAAGCGGAGAGATGGGCTGAACTGGGCCTGGAAGGATGGCCCAGCGGTCACCTAGGAAAGGAGCCCATGGAAGCGGGGAGGAGGGCCTTGGATGCAGGGAACCAGGGCTGTGGTAGGGAGGGAAGAGGGACACTTGGGGGAGACATTCAGAGATGGAACCAGGAGACTCTCAGTGGCAAGAACCTGAGGACAAAAATGTTCTTTGCCAGAAACCTCTGGGTGTGTCTGTGTGGCGTTTGTGTGTTGACACGCACACCGTGCGTATGCATGGCCTGCGCACACGTGCATATGAGGCTGCTCTCTGGAGGCCACGGGGGCCATGCATGCAAGCGACCTGCGTGACGAGCTTCTGTGTGCTCGCAGGCCCATCCGCACGACTGTATCCGTGTGTCTGTGCCTATGGCTGTGGATCTGTCCGCTGCCCCCAATCCAACTGTGAATCCCCTGCTGCCTTGCTGTGCTCTGGGGTCAGTGGGATTCTGTGTGCCAGGCACCCCCAGGGACTCAAGCTTTAGGGGCTCCCACTGCTAACCCGCCATGCATCTCCCATCCCTGCTTGATGCTGCAACAGGAACCCGAGGCAGGTCTTCAAAGGGAGCACTGGGCGGTGGAAGAAGGAGGGCAGCATCAGGATTAAAATTGTGAGCTAGCCCTGCTCCTTCCGGCTCCAGCCCTGGCCCGGGGCCTTTCCTCCACAGACAGGCTTTGATTTGACAACCGCAGGGCCAGGATGAGGGGCTTCTGGGAACAGTGATGGGCAGCGCTGGTGGAGGGAGAGAGCTGCCCCTCCCACGCAGCAGGTCCCTTGGCCTGTAGAATAGGCTGCCAATAGGGCCGGTCAGAGGAACCCTCCCTCCTTCCTTCCTGTCCTCCTCTCTCCTCTCCCCTCCCCTCCCCTCCCCTCCCTTTCCTTCCCTTCCCTCCCCTAAACACCTTTTCCAGAGGATTCCAAGGCTTCACTTACTCTGATACTTAATGATTGTGGGATGGTGGGCAAGGGCTCCCCCTGTTTTTAAAGGTCGCCACTCTCACCAGCCAGGGTTGTTAGAATCATGTAAATGCAGGCACGAAACGAGCCAGGCGGTGCCAGGCTCCCCAGAGGAAGGCAACGAAGGGTAGCCATCCATTTGTACGGTGGATCAATAAGGCATCGCCCCAGAAAACTGGCTTCTACCAGTAGCAGACACGGGCAGATGAACAAATAGTGCCGTAAGAGTCTTATAAAAGGCGGGGTGCTGGGGTAGCTTGGAGGGGGTTCAGAAGAGTAAGGGCCACGTTCCCTAGGAAAGGTACAGGATTAGGAAGAGCTTCTTGGAGGAGGTGACTTCTGAATCCTAAAGACTAATTGGATTTCGCCAAGTGGGTGCCAGGGGAGGGTGGCCAGGCTGAGGAGAAGACTTTGCCAGGGTGTGGGAGGGAAACTGCAAAGGCACTGTGGGGCATCCCCGCCTCCAGTTTCTGTGTGGGAAGCGGGCCGCAGGCTGCAGGGCCAGGCAGGTCAGTGAGTGATCAGTGCCCCTGGGAGTGCCAGGCTGAGGGGCCTCAGTAAAACCTTTCTAGGCCCTACAACAGCTTCCACTCAGGTGGCAGGCTGCCTGTGGTGGCCGCCCACCTGCCCCTTCCTGCCCCTTCGCAGGCCTGCTGGGAGGGCTGTGGCATGTGGCCTTCAGGGGTCAGCTCCCACACACAGATGCCCCAGCAGTGGAAGGCAGCTGCACCCAAGATCCCAACCACCCCCTGCCTCCCCGCCCCAGCCCAAGCTGGGGACTGACCAGAGCCCTGGGGGTGTCAGGGTCAGGCCATTGCAGCCCAAGTCAGGACTTGGGGCTGACCTAGCTCCAGAACTTCCCCAAGAGAGGTCAGCTGAGGCTGCCGGGAGCCTGCCTTGCAGCTGCACGGGGACCTCTTCCTCTGCCCCCCTTCCCCCTCCCGTCCCTCCCTGCAGAGGCTCCCCTCCATTGCAGGGGCCTCCCTAACCCGAAGGTTGGCTGCTAAGGCCACTCACCTCTGCCTACGTTGTCTGTTCCCCCCCCCCCACCTCTACCTGCACTAACCTTCTTTTCCCTTGGACTCACACCTGCCTACAGGGAGGTGCAACACGCAGGCAGGTAGGTACAACTCCAAGTCCTTGCAACGTGAGCTCAGCCTGTAGCTGTCGCCCAGGTGGGGAAGCAGCTTTTACCAGCCCGTGGAGTCCCTTTGCGCCCCCCGGGGATCATGCCTGAGCCAAGGGTCACTGGGCTGGCCTTGCGACCCAGCTGCAACCCAGCTGCGCCAGCCCCTGAGTCTGTGAGCTGCCCCTAAGCCGCCCAGCTTCTTGGGAAGGGAGGGGAGCCCCAGAGGGCAGTTAGCCAAGGAGGGGGCTCCCTCCAAGGACCCCAAGGCTGGCGGGCGGGGCTCCGGGAAGGGCGGGGCTAAGGGGATCACAGCCCCTCCCCCAGCTCACTGGGGCTGCACCTGCTACCCTTACCCACCTGTCTGCTGCCTGCCTCCCTCCCTCCCCCACTCATCCCCCTCCCTCCCTCCTTCCTCTTCCCTCCTCCCTCTCCCCTCCCTCCCTTTCCTTCCTCCCTCCCTCTCCCTCTCTCCCTCCCTCTCTCCCTCCCTCTCTCCTTCCCTCCTCCTGCCCTCCTCCTTCTGTCCCGCCCTTCCTCCTGTCCACAAGCACTTACTGCGCCCACATGCCAGGCCCGGTGCTAAGGGAAAGTGAAGAAAACCAACACAAGACTTTCTGCAGCTTACACTTGAGCCAAGCAGTGAGCACCTGAGACAGCCATTAACCCCATGACCCTGTGATCCCACCTGGGCGGTGGGGGTGGGAGGTTCACATTTGTGTTGCTCTCCCACAGATGCCCTTTTGGCATGAGAGAGTCCTTCAGTCTCTGAGCTCCGTTCCCCAAGGCCCCTTGTTGCTGGGTGAGCCAGCCCTAGGCTGCTGTTGCCAAGCACCCAAAAGATCTCCTTCCCCTTTCTGGCTTTTGTTTTGTAAAAACACATTTTCAGGGGAATTTTGCTGCATGGTCCAGAGGGGGAGGGCTGGGAGGGGGTGAGGTGGAAGCAGCTGGGGTAGAGAACTGGGGGTTTCTCCCACCCTGCAGAAGAGGGTCAGGCTTGGGGGGTGGGGAGGGTGCTCTGGGGCCTTAGAGGGGAGTGGTCAGCCTGCTCCTCACACTAGCTCCCAACCCTGGCAAAGACCCGGATGATCCCTCATACACTCACAGGCTTGGCGGGGACACGGTGGAGCTTCCAATCTTCCTGGTTTATAGGAAATCTGCTATTACCTGTGACGTCCAGGGCAGAGCAGCTAGCCCCTGAAGGGCACGTAACCTCTAAGGCCCCCAGGACCCTTACTTCAGTGGGGAGGAGCCTCATGGTCTGCCAAGGTGGGGTTTCCTACCCTGATTCATGTTCAAACTGCTGGCCTCTGAACTATCATGTTTTTGTCTAACTCCAGTGTTGACCTCGATCCGGAACCCAGATCTGTTTGTCCAGCAGCTTTCCCCACACCTGAGGCACTGACCAGGACCCAACGCTACGGAGGGGGGAGGAGGGAAGATACCCTTCCCAGGGAATTTGTAAGGATTAAATGAGATAATTTACATGCAGCAGTGAGCACAGTGCCTGGTCCATGGAAAGGGCCCGATAAACATTAGCTGTTGTTATTAATGACCTGCCCAAGCGTGCAGGAAGCAGAACACAGGCCCAGAGGCATGGAGGGGCTTGGCATGTTCAGATCATTCGATTCCAAACAGCTGGTACAGTACCAAGCTCGTGGGATGGTATCAGACATAGAAGAGCGACCCAGGATCTAGAACACGTGTGCAATCACAGGCACCATACAAGGGGGTTGCGATTTCTTCCCGCAAGCCCTGGGAAGTACTGATGTGTTTTTGTTTTTTTTTTTAAGATTTCATTTATTTATTCATGAGAGACACAGAGAGAAGCAGAGACACAGGCAGAGGGAGAAGCAGGCTCCATGCAGGGAGCCCCACGTGGGACTCGATCCCGAGTCTCCAGGATCAGGCCCTGGGCTGAAGGCAGCCCTAAACTGCTGAGCCACCCGGGCTGCCCAGTACTGATGTTTTATCAGCAGGAATGCACAGTTTCGAGATCCCACTGGGCCACAGTGTGAAGGTGGATCTGATGGGGGGGGGGTGGGGGGACACGACTCAAGGATGTGCTGTTACCTGCCACTGACCCTGGTTTATGCCCTCAGTGTCTGAGTGGCAACATAAGGAGAAAGGGGGAGTCTAACCTATTTTCCAGCAGCAACTGGTTTTTAGAGAGTCAGCAGCTTTAGAATGTTAATTGTACAGTCAGGAAAGCGATAGAGCAGGAGAGAAAATAAAACAACAGAAACCTGTAAGGAGATCGCAAGTGTGATTCTGTAGGCGACAATGATTCGGGGACACAGAAGTGTCAGAGTTTCTGAAATCCTGACACCTTCTTTCCCATCCTGTGTTCTACCCACTGACCCCGGGAGACCTCCTCTTTAGCTTGTGCCTTAATTAGGACTTCTTATCGCAAGCAGCAAAATAAACAGAGCCTCTGTCCAACAGGCTTAAACATCAAAGCGAAGGTACTGACTTGCATAACTGAAAAGCACTAGAGGGAGGCTAGCTTCAGGTGAAGCTTGATCCAGGGGCTCACACAATGTCATCTAAGAATTGGTGGCTCTCTGTCCTGCTATCTAGACGATCTCCAGCCACCCGGCTTACCCTCGCAATTAGGATGGCTGCGTTGGTGCCTGACTTCGCATCCTGACTAGTCTTTCCAAAGTGGGGGGTGGGGGGATTGGGGAGTTGAGGGGGGAGGCGGAGTCTCTTTCCTGGTAGAAGAATTCCTCTTTCTGAGAATAGCTGCCTTTTCCTTCCCTCACTAACATCCATGTCTCCTTGCTTCCCATTGCCCTTGAGAGCTTATACGGCCCTCCTAAATTTACCAAGCTGCCTGCTGGAGGCTGGGAGACACACTTGCCTTGGAACTGACCGTCCTCACTCAAACCACGTCAAAGAATGACACAAGAAGGGTGGGGGCGCCTGGGCGGTTCAGTTGGTTAAGCATCTGACTTCAGCTCAGGTCAGATCTCAGGATCCTGGAGCGGGGGAATCTGCTCCTCCCTCTGTCCCTCCCCCCAGCTCATGCTCTCTCTCAAATAAATAAATAAAATCTTAAAAAAAAAAAAGAAAGAAAGAAAGAAAAGAAGAGGAAGGGTGGTTTCCTAAATGAAACTGCCCTCAGGAAGTGGGGTAGGGAGGTGCCTGGGTGGCACAGTGAAGCAATCGACTCAGGGCATGATCTCATGGTCATGGGATCAAGCCCTGCATCAGGCTCTGCGCTCAGCATAGAGTCTGCTTGTTCCCCTCTCTCTACTCCTCCCCCTGCTTGCGCACTCTCTCTCTCCAGTAAAAAAGTAATTAATTAATTAATTAATTAAATCTTTAAAAGGTGGGATATGGACACAGGCCACCATGACATTGTTTCTCTGTGTGCCCTCAGCCTCAGTGACCACTCCTCCTAGACTTCGGGGCTCCTCCTCTTTTCCCATCCTTGAAGCCTAGGGTCCCCACGGTGTCATATTGGGTCTTCTCTCTCCTGAGCGGCCACCCCCTTCCACCTCCTCCGCCCACCCCTTCATTGACCCCTGGACCCACACTGCCGGTCCAGCTCTCACTCCTGTGCCGTGACACTGTGGATCCCACCGCCTGCTGGCCCCTTGCCCTCAGAGGTGCCGCTGAGGCCTGGAATCCACCATATCTAACACCAAACTCATCCTTACCCCACCCCCAAACCCACGCTCCCAAACTGCTTCCCTCTCTGTTCCCACCACCGTCACTGAGTTCGAAAATTGCTCAGCCTGGACCCTTCCTCCCCTCTGTCCCCCAAGACATAACCAAGCCCCGACTCTTAATGGCCCTGGAATCCATCCACCTCTTTCTAGCCCCAGTGCCCGTTCACGTTAGGTGCTCAGGGATCCTGGGGTGACTGATGGATTCCATATTAGCCAAGGTCCCACCCATGTTCTCTACAACCTCCTGTCTGCTCCGGTGGCCACCAGAGTGGCCTTGCCTTGAGGGCAGGGCCTGTATCACTGTAACTGCTGCCTGACCAGAGCCTGGGACAGTGCCTGGTACCTAAAGATCTCCCCAGAACTGTGTGCATCAAACAGATGAATGGATGGATGAGAGAGGAAAGAGAAGAAGAGGGCTTCCTGGGGGAAAGAGGCAGGATCTCTGAAGGCCTGGGAAAACAGAGAGGGCCCCAGGCCCCTTGTACTGGTGTTGCAGCAGCGCCTCTCGGGGGGCGGAGGGCTGCCCACCACCTGGCAATGGAACTGCAGAGAAGCTTCTGTGTGAGGCAGCCAGTAGAGCAGGGTTCTGAGGATCCGGAGCCTCTCCGGACCCTGGGATTCCCTTAGGCTCAGTACAGTTAGCCCCTATTACCACCCGGAGCAGCTAAAAGTCGGATCGCTCCATTTCTTGTTTGAATGTTTCAGAAAACTAGCACATCAAGGCAGGGGCCCTCGGGCACAGAGCATGCTTGCTCGTCGCCAACCCTGGTCACGGGTGCCTGGCATGTGGGTTAACGACACCTAGGAGTTCAGCTACTGCAGTGACATTAAAATGTGCAGCGGGGAGAAGGCAAAAGGAGCCTGCTCGGCTGTAAAAGGCTCACAAACTTTATTGACCTTCTGTGACTTGGCAGAGATGGCCAGCTGGTGGCAAACACACAGATGTGGAAACAGACACGTGGCTCCGTGACTTTGGTCTTCCCTCTGAGGTCTCTGCACTTTTACACAAAGGCTCACTCTGACCTGTCTCCTGCTGGACAGGGTCCCCCTTCAGCCCCTCAGGCTTGGAAAGAAAGGTAAGGAAGGAGAACTCTTGGCTTTGTTGTGCCATGCAGGGC
The DNA here is from genome assembly GCF_048418805.1 of Vulpes vulpes. Taxonomy (NCBI): domain Eukaryota; kingdom Metazoa; phylum Chordata; class Mammalia; order Carnivora; family Canidae; genus Vulpes; species Vulpes vulpes. Next base: position 72,762,418 of record NC_132794.1, on the reverse strand, counting down.
AGCTCACAAGCATTATCTTATTTAAACCTCACAGTAACCCTGAAAACAAACACCTTCCCCTTCCCCATTTTTATAGACGAAGAGACAAAAGCCCAGAGAAGTCCCCTGACTTGTCAGAGGCTGAATGAGGGGTGAGTAGCAAAAACGGGACCTGCATGCACATCTATCCTTCCCATAGACCCAGTCACCAGGCCGACTACACAACCATGTTTGGATTTTAGGGTCTCTGTGGGATCCCTGGGTGGCTCAGCAGTTGAGCATCTGCCTTCGGCCCAGGGAGTGATCCTGGGGTCCCAGGATCGAGTCCCACGTCGGGCTCCCTGCATGGAGCCTGCTTCTCCCTCTGCCTGTGTCTCTGCCTCTCTCTCTGTGTGTATCTGTCATGAGCAAATAAATAAAATCTTTAAAAAAAAAAAAAGATTTTAGGGTCTCTATAGTCTGCATCACAGATGTGAGCAGTGCAGGGGCCTGGGGATGTTCATACTTCCTTAGGCTCTGGCTCCCGAGAAGAATCCTAAGACGATAATACACACGTACGGTGATAGATTCTCTGTCTGATTTCTCATGAGGGACTCAACTTTCATGATGCTACTTAAAACTTGCTTTCTTCTCTCTCTTTTATTAATATGGAGAGGTTCCAAGAAGAAAACCAAAAGTAAGTCATAAAGCTTCTTGGTCAGATTAACCTTTGTTCACACACACAAACACTTGGGGCGCCTGGGTGCCTCAGTTGTTGGAGCATCTGTCTGACTCTTGATTTTGGCTCAGGTTGTGATCTCAGGGTCATGAGATTGAGCCCCGTGTGGGCTCTGCACTGGGGGTGGAGCCTGCTTAAGATTCTTCCTCTCCCTCTGCCCACCCCCATCTCCCTGTCTCTGTCTCAAAAAACAAAACAAAGCAAAAAACTACTAACAAAACTTATCGTAGTAATCATTTCACAAGATATACATGTATCAGATCGTCCTGTTGTACACCTAAAACTTATTAATGTCATCTGTAAATTATATCTCAATAAAATTTGGGGGGAAATTGAAGTATAAATTTTAAAAATTCAGGGACGCCTGGGTGGCTTAGCGGCTGGGCGCCTGCCTTTGGCGCAGGTCGTGATCCTGGGATCCGGGATCGGGTCCCGCATCAGGCTCTTACAAAGAGCCTGCTTCTCCCTCTGCCAGTGTCTCTGCCTCTGTGTCTCTCATGAATGAATAAATAAAATCTTAAAAACAAAACAAAACAAAAAAACTTACGGAAATCAGATTTTGGTCAATTTTATGTGAAACAAATACGTTTTCTCCATCTTTCACTATATAATCTCAGATACATGCTAGCATGTCTTGTTTCTAGATGTAGCTCAAACGATTACTTCACAAGGACCATGGGGAAGGCGGTGGGAGGCTGTATTCGTTTTCTATTGCTGCCATAAAAATTGTTAGAAATTTAGTGGCTTAAAAGCAATTGAATTTACTGCCTGAGGTTTGAAGTCTAAAGTGGGCCAGCAGGTCTCCTGGAGGCCGTGGGGGAGAACCCATCTTCTAGCTTCTGGGGTCCACCTTGATTTGTGGCCCCTTCCTCTGTCCCCAAAACCAGCATCGTAGAATCTTCTCTTCTCCCTGGCTCTGTTTCCCTCTTTCCATCTTTTTTATTTGAGCCTCCTGCTTTCTTTTATAAGGATCCCTGTGATTACATTGGGCCCATCCAGATAATCCAGGATAATCACCCCATCTCAAAATCTTCAATAGGCCAAGAGGGCATAAGGTGACACAGCCACAGGTTCTAGGGATTAGGACATGGACATCTTTTGGCAGGCTTATTCAGGGAAGAAAGGGAGGAGGGGAAGGAGGGAGGGATTCTAATATTATTCCAAAGCATAGCTATCTCTCCTCCAACTCTGGCACTCTGGAACTTTCTACATGCAGCGTGACCTAAGCCTCATCACAGAACTCTTCTTCCAACCCCACCTAAAAGGTGACATCCTTGTTCTTCAAGGGCTGTCACATTGCCTTGTTTGTCTCTTACTCTCTCCTGCCCCACCCACCCCACCCCCAATGGGGAGCAGGGACAACTTCTGGAAATCAAACTCTTGTGCAAAGTAATCAACTCCCTGGGCTGGGTCTTACTTCCTTGCCAGGCTCTAGGCGCCTGGAAGCCTAGGGTCAAGTCTTCAGCTCTTGCTATTGTTGTTTCGTACCCAGAACGCCTGGCCTGGCATCAGAGAGAAAAGGAAGGAAGGGGATCTAGAAGAAAGGGAGGGAGCTGCTGCCCTCAGCCCAGCAGGCCTTGCAAACAATCCTGCACCAAGGCGGCTCCCTTTCCGGAGGGCCTCCACCCACCTGGGACCCAGCTGGACTTCTTTCTTCCCTTGGGGGCTTGGGTTTTCTAAGAGCCACCTGGGAGCAAAGATTCTGCAGGAGGACCCGGCTGGAGCCACCGCAAGAGCAACAGGGACACTTGGCATGAAGTCGAACCTCTTTTGGGGTTCTGCTGGGAGTGGCGGAGTAAGGAGGCAAGGGGCAGTTTCTGGCACAGGGACAGAGTTCAGTGTCTTGCTCAGAGGCAGGGTGATGGACTGGATGGCTTCTCGGGGTCACTACCACTTTGGCAGATCCAGAAGTGCTGCGTCCCCACCCCTGCAAACCTGCTTCAGCCTTCCTTCTCTGAAGCCTCCAGACTTGAGATCTCCCTGGACAAATGGCCATGGAAACCTTTTTCCCTCCAGACTTTATTTTTATTTTTAAAAATATTTTATCTATTTATCTGAGAGAGAGAGAGAGAGAGAGAGAGAGAGAGAGAGCAGAGAGCACAGTCAAGGGAGAGGCAGGCGCCCAGCTGAGCCAGCAGCCAGATGTGGGGCTCCATCCAGGACCCTGGGATCGTGACCTGAGCCAAAGGCTGACATTAACTGCAGACTGAGCCACTCAGGCGCCCTTCCTCCTGATTTTAAAAATAGTACATACCTCTTATTGTTTAAAAAAAAAAAGAAGCCAACAATTTCAGAAAAACATAAAGAAGGAGCAAAATCCAATACCCATAATCCAGATGTCTGGAAGGAACCACGGTTAACATTTTAGCCTATTTCCTTCCCGCCTTCTTACTCTGCATATGTATTTGTAATTACTATTACTGTGAGCCGCTTCTTTCTGGGGTCTTCAGGGGAGGGAGCATCTGGAGATGAACTTCCTCCAGGCATCCCTAGAAGGTGGGTGCCATTCCTGCCCTCTATTGCTTTGGCCCAAGTCACCAGCGGGGAGGTTGAACCTTCTTGGCAGTGGCCCTGGGACCTTAAGGAGGATTTCAATCCTGTACTGAATGAGAGCAGAAGACGGTGTCCAAGTGTTACAGGATTGGGGTCCTCTGTGGTGGGGAAGTGAAGATGGAGGTGGAGGAGGAATCTGTCCATATTCCCTGCACCTGTGAGCTCTCCTGCTTGGGTGTCTTTCTGCCTCTCCTGTCCTCCTGCCGCCCCTCTCACTTCTTACCTCTTCCCACTCACCCCCTTCTGGGAATGACCTCTCTCCTCCAAACGATGAGGAACTCTTTTTTTTTTTTTTAAGATGTTATTTATTCATGAGAGACACACAGAGAGAGGCAGAGGCACAGGCAGAGGGAGAAGCAGGCTCCATGCAGGGACTCGATCCCAGGACCCCGGGGTCACAACCTGAGCTGAAGGCAGATGCTCAACCGCTGAGCCACCCAGGCTCCCCTGAGGAACTCTTGAATCCCTTCCTGCACCACCCACATTCCCATCCCCTGGCTCTGCATGACGGTGGCTTGTCTCCACTGCAGCCAGCTGCTTGTGCTCTACATGACCAGTAGGTCTCTGCAGGAGGGTGCAAGGGGGCAAGGGGCGGGCCCTGTTTTCTGGAGCCCAGAGATGGAGGGTAGGGGGGGAAGGGGGGGTGGGGGGGTGGAGGGATCTTTCACCCAAACTTAGCTGCTTCGCCCAACAACGCATCTACAATACGACCTATTGCTCTACCCCAAGACTAATTTCTTCCAGGAAGAAAGTCCCACAACCGTACAAATAATACTTGACACACATAAGAAATTAATATTCTTCCTATTACTCTACTCGTAACTCTATTTCCTGTGAGCAAACACGCTGACCTTATTAGCCCCAAAGAACATTTACCTCCTCTCTGTCAAGGTTAGATGACAAGATATCCTTCATTAACTTGGCAAAAAAGCATATTGCTTTAATTGCTTGGGAAGGAAATTGGGGTGGGCATAGGGTGGTGGGGACGGAGGGGTGAAAAGTCTCTCTCCATCTATTCCACACACATTTTAAACATACTTGAAATTATACGATTTTCCATCCTGCTTTTTTCACAAGATGATAAACATGCTCCCAAATTTTTTAAAATTCCCTAAAAGCCCTCTTATATAAGCACCATTTTAAACGATTGTGTAACATTCCATTGTAGAACACAGCCTGAGATTTTTTTAGGGGCAGAAAGTCAACGTCCCGGGATTATTCTTGCTAAAGTAAATCCTTAAGAGCCCTAATAACTAGCTGGGGAATTGCTGGAGCCTTTCCAAAGAAATCACTAATAGGGAGCAGCTTATGTTAAGTTGAAAATGTTGTTCTGGGTATCAAAGCTGTGTGCAGGAAGCATCGAGGCCAAACCTGCTGGAATCCTGTGAGCTGGGTCAAGAAACATATCCTAGGAGGAGCCAAGGTGAAAGTATGTATTTTTAACAACCCGAGACAACCCAGCCCATATACTAAAGGCTCCCTACCTGGATGTTTGTGTCAAGAGCCATCAATCTGTCCCCAGGGAGTAGATGCAATGACATTTCATCTTGGACACAGGCAGACAGCTGTATTCCCGGATGGGAATGAACAGAACTGCAGCCAGCAAATTCCTAATTTTGAGCTCCGACCATCTCTGGGACTAGGTAGCCCTCAGTTCTCAACCCTGACTGACCATTAAGGGAAAAAAAAAAAAAAAAGAAGGAAATGCCCAAGACTTAGTCACATTCTGATTAAAGGGGGAAAAAAAAATCAGATTTTATTTTTGCTCTGGGAAGCCCTCGGGAAAGACAAAGCTCTCTGTTCGGTTTGTGCACATTAGATGCTCTAGAACACCTTTCTAAGGCAGGGGGTGGACTATGTGACCTCCAATAGGTGGCACATCTGCCTCCAGAAAGCAAGAAATGCTGAGATGGCAACAGTTTTACAGAGCATCTTGGTGCCCAGGTTGTTTTGTTTTGTTTTGCAAACTGTTTTCAGGTGTCATCATCAGGAGACTTGGTTGATAGGACAGGAATTGGGGGATAACAAGGAACTCTGCTTCTGACTACCTTAGGGTCTTCTCAGACATTCCCAGCAGTCCTGAGTTCCATCCAGACATCTGTGGGGGAACCTTCCAGGGAAGCGGTGGGATGCTCACAGCCCCATGAGGACTCTTCGATGGCCTTCCCAGAGCGCCCAGCCCGAACAGATGCGGTCTGGAACTGGCGGGAAGCTGTGTTACATCACACGCTCGGGCAGCCAGCCCTGAAATAGTCCCTCAGCCCCACTCACATATCCAAGCAGCCAGCGTCCTCCACACTACCTCCCAAGGCCGTCCAGGATCCGCTCCTCTTCTTCCCCGTCTCCAGCTCCCCAAGGTGGGACCAGTCTCCTCACCGGTCCACCAACCTCAGATCTTTCTGCCACCAGTCTGTCTGAAGGGGAGCAGGGCTAGCTGAGGACAGAGCACAGCTGATACCCCACAAACTACCCCCAACGAGATGAGACAGGTGCGACATTCCTCAGGAAGTTTCTCATTGTCTTAATGTTAATGCCTTGCTAGAGGGAAAAGCAATCTTTGACTTGACAATGGCAAGGCCTCCAGTATCTCTCGATCCTCCTTAGCATATGAAAATCCTTTTGAAATCTCCCTTTTCCTTACCTCCCCCAACTCCCAGGTATATAATCAGTCATCCTCACAAGCCTGGGACTGCAGCTCTTCCTGCCCCCGGGGCCTGTCCCAGTGCTTTATTTAATAAAACCACCATTTAGCACCAAAGACATCTCAAGAATTCTTGGTTGTGGGCTCCGGACCTCACCTACATTCCAAAACTTCATCTTGTCCACATGCCGTAGCCAACCAGACCCTTGCCAGCTGAGATCTTCTGTTTGCAAGATGGTGAAAAGGTGGCAATGCCCCTTTCTTTTACCGGAAACCATCTCACACCAAGCGCAAGCTCCATTTTCAGTAAAACCTAAAAAAGTAAAACCTAAAACACAAATGGGTGGCAGGGTTGACCCCAAACAGTGGATCTTCAGCAGAGGTGCTCGCAGGAGGGAGTGGCATGGGGGGGGGGGGGCACCGGGCTGTGGAGTCTTAGGGACGGTAAGGGGCACAAGTGGAGGAGCAAGGGAGAGGCCTCATGTGCAACAGCAGGAAGCAGGTGCGCACGCTGGTGGCAGGGGTTCTGCGGGACCAGGACTTATTGTAGGACACAGTCCGTCTCCGTGGCAACACTGAGGAGCAGGAGAGACTTTGAACCGGGAAGAGCCTCATCATTGGTAAAGAGAATCCAAGGCTAAGTGCTCTTATATTGACCCTGGGTCATAAGGAGAATGCAGCCCTCCTGGAAGCCCCCTGTGGCTGCTGTCATGCAAGAGCAAAATAACCCACCTGCTCCAAGGATGAGTAATTTATACAAAGCAATGACAAGAAAAAAAGGGTTGGTGGGGGGGGGGGGGGCAGCCCCAGTGGCCCAGCGGTTTAACGCCACCTTCAACCCAGGGTGTGATCCTGGAGACCCGGGATCGAGTCCCACGTCAGGCTCCCTGCATGGAGCCTGCTTCTCCCTCTGCCTGTCTCTGCCTCTCTCTCTCTCTCTCTGTCATGAATAAATAAATAAAATCTTAAAAAAAAAGGGGGGGGTTGGTGGAGGTGGGGGTGGTGGGGGGAAAAACACAAAGCAGGCAAAGAAGACACACCAAGAAACATTGCCAGGGAGCAGATGAACAATCTACCCAGAAAATTAAGAGAACAGGGGCACCCGGGTGGCTCAGCGGTTGAGCGCCTACCTTTGGCCCAGGGCGTGATCCCGGTGTCCGGGTATCGAGTCCCATGTCGGGCTCCCTGCATGGAGCCTGCTTCTCCCTCTGCCTGTGTCTCTGCCTCTCTCTGTGTGTCTCTCATGACTAAATAAATAAATCTTTAAAAAACCAACCAACCAACCAACCCCTGCATGGCTCTCCTTGCCGAGAGCATAAATAGCAAGTGCACATCTCCAGATGGCCTGGTAGTAGGGGCGACCATAGAATGTGTTCCCCAACAGGGCAGTTCTGAGGTCCGACAGGGGGTGCTCCATGTGTAACCCGAGGCTAAGGTCACCCACCTATGCGGCAGTTGTGACCTGATCCGTGCTGCCCTCCCCAGCCACACCTCACAGCCCGCAGCTCGGGGTGGGAGGGGGGCACCCAAAGCCCAGCCACAGGCCAGCCCTCCGCACAGGGGCTGCTCCCCCTGCCTCTCTGCCTCATACTCTCTCTCCTTCCCGCACCCTCATTCTTCTTTCTCTCCACCCCCACCCCTGATTCTGTCCAACGCCCTTTGGGTCTGAATGGACCCCTCAACACTTACACATTTTACCACTTCGAAAAGGTACATTTCCCCCTCTACATGCGCACATCTGAAATTAGAATAGGGCTCACCATCCACAGCATGTCCCAGTTTCATCCACAGCATTTTTCCTGGAGGACCGTGAATTAACAGCACATCTTACAACAGAAGGCATCTTAGATTTGATGACACATGTTATCACTCTGTACTATAACTGTCTAGTTCCACGGCTAGCTTCTCACTAACTGGGATATCTTTGGGGGCTGTCCTGTGTGTGATTTTTCATTGAATCCCCAGTGAGACTTACTGGGAAACAGCAGGGATACAGTAAATAAATTCTACAATGAGCTAGAAATTTCAGATTAAAAAAAAAAATGGGGTAGGGATAGGGGATTTCCTCTTGAAAACTTCAAAAAGTTTTGTTTTGTTTTGTTTTGTTTTTTTCCTCCTAAACATTTCTGGTTTTCTTGGGGTCTTTGGATCTCCAAATACCCAAACTTGACGGAATGAAGAAAATCAAAAAATCAAGTTCCATGTAAAATACATCTTTGTGTTTCTAACAGCAGAACTTCAGGTCTATACAGGAAAGTGAAATCAAAGTGAAAAATATATATTTTCTATTTTCTTTCAGTGTTTCCATCCGATCCTTCAGTTGGTTTACACGGTAAAAGTGACAAAGTGCAGAAGAATATATTCATTCATTCAACAAACATCCACGGAGGCCCCATGATGATTTGCCTGCGTTTTTTTTCTTTTCTTTTCTTTCTTTCTTTCTTTCTTTCTTTTTTTTTTTTTTTTGCCTGCGTTTTGTTCCAAACTGATGACACCACAGCAAGTAAGACCACGTCTCCCCCCACCCCCACCTCCCGCCGGCCCCCAGCTCACAATCTAGTGATGACTGTGAGACAGTAACATACGCACAAATACAAATATATAACATGTCAGAAGTGGTGGTTATGATGATGATAATAGGAAAGTATAGCGTTTTGCTACATTTGGGGGGTCCCCAGACTTATCTGATCATAACAAGCACCAGGAAGCTCATTAAAAACAGATTCATGGGCCCATTGCCAGGCCCACTGATCTGAGACCTCCAGGGGAGAGACCTGGCGAAATCAGTTGAAGGAATGCTCCAGTTGCTTCTTGTGATCGCTGGAGGCCTAGGCTGGATCAGAGGTTTTGAACTTTGGCCACATGATAGAATCACGTGCAGAGCTCTCAAGTATATGACACCCAGGTTCCTCTGCTAAATATTGTGATTTAATCTATTCAGGTGAGTCCCGAGTTTTGGATTTATATACAAGCTCACCTGGTAATGCTAGCAGGCTGCGCAAGCCCTTGGCTTCAGGGATGGCTGGAGATCAGAAATCAGGAACTTGCTGCCTCTGGGCTGTCTGCTGCCCATGCTGGCCAGGAGGCTCGCATCAGGCCCTTCCACCCAGCTGCCCGCCTGTCCAAGACTAAATGTCTTCAGATCTACACCCAAGGACACACTGGTGGCCAACTGGACTATCATGTTTTTGCATCTGCTTTTATACTTTTATAAAAAAAAAAAAAGGGTTTTTTTTGGCTCTGCTTCCTGTACAGAGCCAAATCTGAGCGGTGACCCCTACTATAACATTTCAGCCCCGCCAGGCCCCAAGACCTTCTGTGCACAGCTGTGACTACCTGGAGAACGCTCCCAGTCACTGAGCACAGGCTGCTCTTCATTAGCAATTTCTTTGGAAAGTCCCCAGTGTATCATTTCCATTAGTAACTTCATTTTGAAATCCCATCAAGTCTATCAGGTGCTATGCCAGGAACCCACTAGGCAAACATCCTAACGTTTCTCTCTTAAAAAAAACAAAAAAACAAAAACAGAACAGAAAAGCAAAGAAAAAAAATTATTTCCTTTTTCAGCTCAAAATTTCCAAAATCATTACATCCCTACTCCTGGCCTGTGAGGGGAATTGAAGAGGGAGAGGACAAGACTGGGGTTCTGGGACGTCCAGGCGAGAGGAGCCTAGCTATTCTTTTCCTATGACTCGCCTCTGCAGTCACTCCCACTTTGACATAAAATTGAAGGGCAGCCCCCCAAGTGGCCGTGTTGGAGCTGGGTGATCCCTGAGAGCCTCTGTTTCTCCATCCACCTGTGCTGTTGGAAGAATTGGGGATGCCCATCACTAAAGCAGAAAGTACTGCCCCGAGCACGTAGTAGGCTGTTCTGATTGTTACTCCCTCCCTCCGCCTTCTGGTGTTTTCTTCCAGAGAACTGATCGTGTCAGGACTTTTTTATGTCATTGCTCAATGAGCTGGAAACGGCAGCCCTGCTGATTAGAATGCTGGTTTGCAGGGAACAAGCGGTAGTGTTGACATTTGCAGAAAGCTTTCTTGCTAAACTTTAAACACTTCGCAGATCTAATCCTGCTGGCATCGCCTGTTAGTGATATTCCTATGGCTATGACGGGCACGCCGAGTTCAATCAGACACCGAGGGAAAGGGCAGGATAATTGGCTTCCTTTAGGGTTCCAGCAAAGTTGGGTGGACACCACGTCCATTTTAGCGTGAAGGAAGCTAACTTGTATTGAGTGTTACCTGTCTGGTGCATAGGGGGAGTTCAATAAATGTTGACAAGCTGAATAATGTGAAGGAATGATTAATTAATTGCATAGGCCAGAATGAATTGTGCATTTTTATTGGGCACTATTTATTTTGCTATGTACAAGTGGCTAATTTCCAATATTGATGTATTTATTTGGGCACACAATGGCCACCTTCTCACCCTGTTCTCGTATGGCCTTTGCTTGGTGCAGGTTAGAGAGAGAAAGCTCTGCGGTGTCTCACCTTATAAGGACACCAGCCTTACTGGATCAGGACCCCAACCTATGGCCTCATTTTACCTTATTTGCCTCCTTATTCCTAATAGGGCCACATGGTTATGCCTTCAACATATGAATTGTTGGGGGGGCGGGGCAAGGGGAAGGGATGCACAGGTGCAGACCAGACATGGCCCTGCAGTGCGGTAAGTCCTGTGATTGAGAAAGCCTGAGGCCCCCAATGCAGACTGGCAGGAAAGCTGGGGCGGGGGAAATGGGGTGAGGGTGCTGGGAGTGAGAGCTCGCTGGGAAGGCCTAGGACAGGTTAGCTAGGTGGAGAGGGCCGGTGCACCTGCCAGGCCCTGGGAACTTCTCTGGAAAGGCCTGGGGGCGGGAGCAAGCTGAGCCTCAGAGGAACTGGAACCTGGCTGGTGGGACTGGTGCTGGGGCCAGAGCGGAGGCAAGGTAGGGAGAGGTGGTGGAGACCCCAGCAGGCCTGGCACCACTGCGGGGTCAGCTGGTGCTCAAGCTAGTGCGCTGCAAGGCAAGGGGCTAAACGTGTGGTTGCCCAGGAAATCATTTGATGGGGGAAAATCAGCTCTTTGTAAAGTGTCCTTTGCGTATGGCTTTCAGCTTTCAGTTAGAGATGGAGTGGAGGTGGTGGCTTCCAGAGGCTTTGTTAACGTTTAGGGCCTCTAGGGGGCTTTATGGGGCTCTGATTGTCAGCTCCTGAAGGCCAAGAGGAGCTATTGGAGGGTTTAGGCAGGGAAGCGGTGGTAAGTAAGAGGTTAGCTTTCTCTTTGTTTCATCTCTGGTGTGTAGGGAAGTGGAATCAGTGAGGCTGCCCGGATTGGGGGGAGGGGGGGACCCAGCTGCAGGGCAGGAGGCAGAGAGGGAACACGGGGTTTGTCTCAGGTCTGCAATCCCCTGTCCCACTCCAGGTCCAGAGCCGTCTCTGCATCCCCTTCTCCTGCAGATGCCTCAGCAGGGTGGGGACAAGGGTGGTGACCAAGAGGCCAGATCCTAGAGCTAGAGCAGATTGTCTGCCCCGCCACTCCAGCTACAACCTCGTAGGGGTGCAAACTCTGGGGCCTCTCTGTGCCCCCTCCTCCAGTCTCAAGGCCTCGATTGATTCTTCCGTGGGCCTTTATGCAGGATCTTCGCGGACTTCAGGAGCCCGGGGACTCCTTGGTGGCCACTGCTCCCGCAGGGCAAGCAGAACAGAGCACCCTGGGGAGCGAGAACACCCACACCCCACCCTGCTCCAGGCTCCCCATTGCATCCCCCTCGTCCCTTCTCCCCTGATGTCCCTCAGCCGCTCTTCTCATGCCCTGCCCCTTGGGCGTAGACACCCTCCCCAGCCCTGCACCCACAAGGGGAGTGCGGGCTTCAGGGAAAAGGAGGGATCAAGTCAGATAGTTAGAATCCTCTTCCTCCTGAGTACCCCTCCTTGCTGGCAGCAGGGCCAAGGCCCTGGTCATGGAGAGGCCAAGGTCATGGTCATGGAGAGGCTTCCATGGTTTTGTTTTTTTTTTTTTTGACCAGATGCCTATAGTGAGTACCCAGTGAGCTGTGAAATGCTTCTCCCTCTTGTCTGCTGCCTTCTGTAGGCCCCTCTGCCTGCCCCTCTCTCTGCCTGCCCCCCTCTCTCTCTTGTCATGATTTTCCTTGTTCCGTCACACAGGGAGTACGTAAACACATTTTCATGGAAGATGTTGAAACCGTACACGATTGAGATCACACAGCAAAATCTCAATGTCATATTGCATCATCTCCAGCCCCGCTCCCCACCCCTCAAACCCCTTTCCCTCCTCCCAGCTGGAACCCCAGCCAGAGTTTGGTCTGCACCATTCCATCGCCGACCCTCAGGGAAGCTCCTGCATTTACACACATGTGAATACACTCGTCTGAACATACACAAATACGGCTCCGTTGTGTATATGCCTGTGTGTACATATCCTTTTTTGGGGTATTTTTATAGAACTGGGGCCATGCCATAGTGTTGTACAAATTGCCATTTTCATATAATGTGTCCAGGGGAGCTGTCGATCCCAGAACACACCGGTCTACTTGGAGCCCTATCTCATCCTAACAGCTGCGCGTTCCAATCTGCGGAGTCCTAATGGTTTTTCCACCTCTCTCTATGGACATTTCTGGTGTTTCTAATTTTTATTTTGCTATCACAAACAAGGAAGTGACGATTATTATACTAGTTATCTATCGCTGCCTAGCACATTACCCCAAAACTCGGTGGCTTAAACCCATAATAAATATTTATTATCACTCACAAGTTTTTGCTGGCCAGGAATCTGAAAGCTGCTCAGCTGGGTGGCTTCTGGCTCAGCATTTTTCAGGAGGTTGCAGTCACTTTTTTTTTTTTTTTTTTTTGTCACTGGGTTTTGAGTAGGGCTGGAGGGTACAGTCACTTGCAGGGGGGGCAGATGGCTGTTGGCTGGTGGTGGCGAGCCTCAGTTTCTCCCCAACGTTGAGTGTTCTTACAACATGGTGGCTGCTTCCCCCAGAAATAATTATATAACAGGGAACAAGGTGGGAGCACCGAATGCCTCTTGCAACCTAAGCTCACAAGTCACACGTTGTCACTTGGGCCACAGTCTCTTCATCAGAAATGAGTCACTAAGTCTAGCACTTTTGAAGGGAGGAGTGCACAGGATTTGTGAACATATTTTAAAACCATCAGTACTGCCCCTATACATAATCTTTGTGGATTTATATGAGTGTATCCCAAGAACAGATTTCTAGGACTGGGATTACTGGATCAAGTGGTATATATGCACTTTTAATTTTGATAATTCCTGTTTGTGCCAGAAACTGTTAGCCACCTCCTAATATCCATCATCTGTCTTTCTCCCCTTAGCCCCAGACCTCCTCCATTTGAGCTGGCTTGGCTCAGGACTGTATTTCCCAGCATCCCTTGCTGCTATGTGGGGACAGTTCGATAAGTATTGGCCAATAAGAGGCATCATGTCAAACTGGGTCATGCCCTTAAAGGAAGCTGTTGGCCTACTTCCTTCCTTCCCCAGGGAGATCGTGGGGTGATACGTGGAAAGAACCTGTCCCTGGATCACCTCACAGAGCCACCCCTCTTCCCAGGACTTCCTACCAGCTTAGACCTTCGTATAAGAGAGGGATGGAGTGTGATTCCCTGCATTCATGTCCCATCTCTGCTACTTGACTCTGTTGACACGTCCATGCTGTGTGCCTGCTGTGTGCCACTGGCAATCCATGAGAAGCTGCTGTGTCTGGAGCTTACCTTTGGAGGGCTGAGAGGGACAACAGGCCAGGCTGGGCTGCAGATCCCTCACCTGGAGAGTGGGAACAACTCCCAGGCCCAGTGCAAAGACTGAAGTTGCATGTGGATTGGATTGCGCCCACAGCACCTGGGCACCGCAGAGCCTCAGTCCAGGCAGCTGTGATAATTAAGCCATAAAAGAAAGTCTCCAGAACCACCGCCACCCCCTTTCCTCTCCAGTGACTCCCATAGACTTTAACACCCATCATCCCAGAAAAAAACCAAAACCAAAAACAAAACACCTGCTTTTATAAACGATCTTCTAAATTCTCTCTCACTAAAGTAAAATTGATTGGTGTCGCTTTATGCACTGCTCCCGTCACATGCACACTTTGGTGGGCGACAGACTGTGCTTGCCTAGACCACATGCAGATCTAACTGAGATTTCAGGTACCGATGAAGCTAAGTGGGGGCACTTGGCCCACTCGGAGGTGCTTCACTGCCACTGTCAAAATCATAATTTTGGCGGGGGGAGCTGGCCCAGACTTCCTCTCACCCTCTTCCTTCCCCTCCTATGTCGTGTCCCCTGTCTTCTCTATCCTGTTCCCTCTCTGTCTTGTCCTGGCCCAAATGGCCACCTGAGTCCCCAATGATTCAATGCGATTACATTTCCACAGGCAGGTGTGTGTCGTGTTTAGTCACATTAAAAATAAATCACTTGGCCCTACACGGTCAGTGCATCAATCTGTCGCTCTCCTCCGCTTTCCAGGAATGGTTTGCTCAGAGTGCAAATGACTGCTGGGTAACGTGAGTGGGGGAGGATGAGGTGGAGGGCACAGGGCCCTTCCAGCTCGCCCTCCAGCTTTCCGCCCCATCAGACGGGGACGGTCACGGCCACATATATGCCCGTCGTGCAGCATGTGTTGTGCTCCTGTTTAGTTCCTGATGAACTAAAGAAGAAATCAGGTCTGGGGAGGAGAGGTAAGGACCCGCATTTACTGACACCTGCTCTGTGCCAGGCCCGTGCTTTCTTTGGCATCTGTTCTCTTCTACAGGGTAAGGGGGTGGGCATCAGGATCCTTGGGCAATTTCTCCTTTCGGGGCCTCATTTGTTCAGACTAGAAACATTACCTCATTGTCTAATCATTCCTTTTGGTATGATGGCAGTGTCTGGGGGTTAGCAGACCCAGCTCACCACTGTGAGCAGGCTGCTTGGCCTGTTTCTTCCTCTCTGAAATGGGGACGGCAATCAGGATCGAACGAGATAATATATTTAAGACACCTTATAAATAGGCAGCTAAAAAAGGCTGGTGTTTAATCTCTCCTTCATAACTCATGTAATGTGCTTCACCATCTTAGGGATTTGATTCTTTTTACCGGTTGGGGTGGCAGGGTGTCAGGGTGCATGTGTGTGTGTGTGTGTGTGTCTTGATGGAAACAATGTGTGTGGGGTGGATGAGTCTTAGAAGAAATCTCAGCACTTTAGAAAAGGAGATCCAGCCTCTATAAAAAGCTAGTGGGCATTCAGGGGGTGGTGGGTATCAAAGATATCCCCTGGTCAACCAGTTGTCCCTACAGTCCTGCTCTAGGAATTGGCCCTCCTTCGGTGTCCCATCTGGGCCGGTCTGTGGCTTGCTTTAACCAATACAATGTGGTGGACACTGAGACAGTTCTGGGCCTTGAGTAGCCCTGGAAACTAACAATTTTGTGCTTTGGGGGACCTTGAGCCAATATGTAAGAAATTTGGTCTCTTTGTGCTGGGGAGACTGTATCAAGAGAACACATGGAAAAAGAGAAACCCTAAGAATATACGGGGAGGGTGGAGAGAGAGAAATGCAACTGTCTCCATGTCCCCCTGAACCCAGCCTTCCAGCCACACCTGTAAGGCACCAGCCATGGGCATGATCTCTCCTGGCCCTCTTGCCTGGTCCAGCCCTCCCGTGGCTGCGGCCCCCACCCATACCATGTGCAATGGAAGATTTGTCTGGGGGATGCAATCACCCTCCCATCTCAAGAGACAATCAAAATGGTTGTCTTGAGCCATTAAATTGTGTATATTATACAGCAATAGATCATTGAAACAGCGGGATTTTCAAGTCCTCACTGTGCACCAAACCACGGATGCTCATTATGAGAGATTTGCAGGCACTACCCTTGGGAGCTTAGATTGGGCAAGGAGGTTGCAAGCGGGCAAGCATGAAGATTTGAGACATTTATTAATCCACGCTCAAGTGCGTGCTTAGAAGCATGGGGCACAGACTATTGATGATGAGGTTGGAAAGGCGAAGCAGGAATACTTCCTAGGGAAAAGGAGTTTTGAGCTGGATTTTGAAGAGAAGAGCAGATGACATTAGGTGACATTTCAGAGAACCATGGGTAAGACGTACAGCAGCATGGCAAGACCATTAGGAGCATGTGGAGCCGGAGCTGAGAAACTTGAAGTCTGGTATTAGCTGGATATAAAACTAGCGAGGCTAACGGAGATCTTGCCAAGTTAGGTTCTAGGCCTGCAGAAAAGCTGGTTATTTCATGAGCTTTCCTTTCTCCATCCCATTTGATAAAAATATAACGTGAATGGCCGTGTCCCTTCGCTGCTGAGTTGTCCATGTTCAGCACCCACAGGGGAAGCTCAGGGGATGCGCAGGTCCCCCCCAGGACAGTTTGTGAGGGGTGAGAAGTGAGGCTGCTGGGGCCCCTCCTGTAGCTGAGGAGGAGGAGGAAGACTTAGCTGTGGAAGCACCAGCCACTGGAGCTAATTGGTTGGTAATTAGTAGGTTAATGGCTCACTTCAGGGCTAATTGGAGGCTGGAGCCATGGCAGGAAAAGATCTTAAAGGCTCCCTTCCAGTCCTCTCCCTCCTCCCATATTTGGTGGGGTTTTGACCTCTCCTACCTGGGAAGATCGGGTCACATGTGCCCCCTCAGCTCCTGGAGTCAGGGCCAGAAGGCGATGGCTAGCACCCAAAATCATTAGTTCAGAAGACAATGAGTGGTCCTGCCCTTCCCTTGAGGAGCAAGGAGGGGTGCAGGTGTAAGTTGTAGGGTGAGGGGCCTGTGGCCCCTGTTCTAATCATCGAAAGGCTGAGAGGGTCAGGGGACCCAGTGGCTTCTCGCAGCATCTCTTTTCAAATTTTATTTATTTATTTTTAAAAAGATTTTATTTATTTATTCATGAAAGACACACACACACACACACACACACACACACACACACACAGAGGCAGAGACACCGGCAGAGGGAGAAGCAGGCTCCATGCAGGGAGCCCGACGTGGGACTCGATCCCCGGACACGGGGATCATGCCCTGGGCCGAAGGCAGTGCTAAACCACTGAGCCACCAGGCTGCCCTCTTTTCAAATGTTAGGTAGGCACCTGAAATGGTGAGTCCACTCATCCTTACTCCATTTATAATTTTAGCCTAGACCATTATGGATTTCTATAGGTATGGAGTGTGAACCGGTTAGGAATCTGTTCAGTTGTAAGAAACACATCGCCCAACGAACGTTGCCCTACGGGGTCAAGACAGTCATTCCTTGGATCCACAGAGAACTACCGAGAGCTGCCCCCGCCCCCCGGCACTGTTCTAGGGGCTGCGGGGTGAGAGCAAAGACACGTGGACTTCCTGTCCTGGAGCAAGAAGCAGCACAGGCGAGGGCAGGGCCTTTCTCTTCTCATCACCCCATGGATTGGCTTCCGTCTCATGGTCAACGAATGGCTCAGGGTGTCCAGGAATCCCACTCAGTCAAGTCAGGAAGCAGGACACGGAGGTGGCAAAAGAACAAAAGCCTTCCCGGAGGAATCCCCAGCAGATTCTCGCTTACCATCAACCTGGGGTGGGGGTGGGGGGGACCTGGTGGCGGTGTGTGCCTACCTCAGAATTTGCTTGACTAGCTAGTCTGGTCATTATTTATCACCTGGGGTTGTCCAGAACAAAGTCAGGTTCTATTTGCAAAGGAAAAGGGGGAAGAACGTTGGGGTCAGGTTGTCTTGTGCCCTCACTGTTGATGGGTGGGGTTGGCGGACGCCACACAGGGAAACACTCGATGGGCAAATGTACCATTGCGGATCTCAAGTAGGGAGAAACAGTTTAAAAATGGTCTTAGATACAACCCAAGATCAAGCAAAAAGGCTTTCTTTGTTTGCTGCTGTTTACTAAGCTCTTTTCCAAGTGCTCTATAGGGACATATGAGAGGGATGAAAGGTTCCAGGAGCCTCAGGGAACGTTGAGACCAGCTGGAGATCACACGTGTGTGTGCGCGCACACACACACACACACACACACACACTCACTAGCCTCTGCCATGAGAGAATGAGAGGCTTTGGTGGGATCTGAGTGCACAGGGCATCGAGGTACGAGTAGAGGCGATCATTGCACGAGGCACCCTCACCGCCTCCTGTCCACACCTCTCCTGGAGAACACGTCCTGCTCACAGATGCTGTAGGGGGAGTCTTAGGACGTCCAGGCCCCTCCCCACCCCAACCATGGCTGATGGCCAGACAAGGGCCCCCACCCGAGGCAGCCAGTCCCCACCTGGGGGCACCGAGGCGAGCCCAGGCACTCAGATACTGTCTCTGGAGAATCTGAAGTAAGGGACACAGAGACTATGGCCCCTCAGTGAGGGGTCATTTTTTTTTTTTAGGATTTTATTTATTTATTCATGAGACAGAGAAAGAGGCAGAGACACAGGCAGAGGGAGAAGCAGGGTCCCTGCGGGGAGCCCCATACGGGACTGGATCCCATCCCCGGATCACCCCCTGACCCGAGGGCAGACTCAATCCCTGAGCCCTCCAGGCTTTCTGCGAAGGGGTCTTGATACCATT
The DNA here is from genome assembly GCF_048418805.1 of Vulpes vulpes. NCBI lineage: Eukaryota > Metazoa > Chordata > Mammalia > Carnivora > Canidae > Vulpes > Vulpes vulpes. The sequence goes on along the minus strand of NC_132794.1, from coordinate 72,743,995 downwards.
TGGGGCTGGATGCTGGGTCCTGTAAGTAGAGGAAGCCAGCAGGGAGCAGAGGGACCTGAGGCCACCTCAGGGCTTTGAGAAGGGAAGGGCATCCTCACTCCTGACTTGGGTCCATCCTCTCCTGGGGTGGTTCCATCCTAACCTCCAACCTTCCTTTCACTAGGGCTGGTTTGAGTGGGTTGTGTGTCTCGGCTTGGATGGTATTGGTGTGGAGAAGGCTTTGCCCTCACCCCTCACCCCTTCATTGCCTCTTCACTGCTCCCCAATCCAACCCCCGCCTCTGCCTGGGTCCCGGTCCTCTTTCCCCCTTGGGTCTCCCTGCATTTGCTCTCCAGCCTCCATTTCATTTATAAATGTGGACACTGATCTTTCATGACCCTGTCATGCATGCCCTTGCTTTAAATCTTGGAGTGGCTTCTCAGGGCTCAGCTCCACCCTGCACTCCTCCCCTGCTACCCGCCCCCAGGCTTGCCCCACCTTGACCCTTCTGTCTCCCCCCACTCACCCCAGAGCCAGTCATAGCGCTGAGCCCACACACATGCTCCGACTTGTACCCACGAATGTCCGCCCCTGTTTCCTACTCCATGTTCAAGACCAAGGCCAGGGGGCATCTCACGCTACCCTGACCTTGGTTCCTTCCTCCTTCGGCCATCACAGCACCTTATGAGGCTCTCTGGGACATCTGCTTCCTTGTATGCACCACGCTCCCTGTTCTTATCGCCTGGCACTATTCCTGGCACAAGGCAGGCATCCAGCAAATGCATGCGAAGTGAATGAATGAGTGAATGAATGAGTGATTTTGAAAAACCGGACTAGTAAGCCTCAGCTGATTCCATAGGGTTTTATTGGGGAAGTAGGGCACGAGCAGCAGCTCCACTCCCTGGGAGATTAGCCTCCGTCCAGCCTGAGTGAGGGACCAGGTTCTTTTTAATTTTTTTTTAGATTTTATTTATTCATGAGAGACACGGAGAGAGAGGCAGAGACACAGGCAGAGGGAGAAGCAGGTAGCCTGATGTGGGACTCGATCCCGGGACCCTGGGCTCAAGCTCTGAGCCAAAGGCAGACGCTCAACCACTGAGTCACCCAGCATCCCTGGGGGACCAAGTTCTTTTTGAGACTCTCCGACCCCCGAAAGCCCCACCCCATCTCCCTGCACCCTCTGGGGCCATGGGGCCAGGTTATTTGAAACTGGCCTTCCTATCCTCAACCTTGAATCGAAACCCCCAGGAAAATTTTGCTGTTTTCCCCTTTGGAGAAGGGGAGTGCAGAGCCCAAGAGCAGAGGCTTGGAAGTGTGGCTCAGATTTGATAAACAGGCAGGAGATTTCAGAAGCAATCAGGGGAGGAAAGAACATACATTATTCCCGGAATTCACAAGGCAGCGCTAATGAGCTGGAGGAGCTATGATTTGATCTCCTTCTGCCTCCTGCAGCCCAGGCTTGGTGGGTTGGGGACAGGACACAGGGAGGGGCGCCGTCTGCTGCCGCAGGATCCATGCGGCCTGGCCAGGGCTTGCCGGGGTGTGAGGGCCCGCAGGTGGGGTGGCGTGGTGGTGTTTGCTGACCCCCGGGAGCCGGGTGGTCCTCCCTGGGATGGGAGGGGGTTTCTTAGGCTTCCAAATCTGGTTGGTCATCAAGGATCTAAAGACAAGGGACAACAGGTGTCTCCTGATGGCAGTGGGGCAACTGGGAGGGTCCTCACCAGAACCCCACCACTCCGGCACCCTGATCGTTCCTGAACCCCCAGCCTCCAGAAGTGGGAGAAATAAATTGTGTTGTGTATAAGCCACCCAGTCTGTGCTATTTTGTTTCAGCAGTCCAAACCGACGAGGACAGAAATAACCATTTATTGGAATGTACTACATGCCCAGCACTGTTTTAAGCACCTCCCACACATTAACTCATTTAATCCTAACCGTGGTCCTATCTAATAGGCACCAGGATGATTTCGTCCCCATTTCACAGATGAGGGAACCGAGGGCAGACACCTCGACCCTCCTGTCCACTGTAGAACTCCAGTGCCCAGAATGGTAGGGATTCCACAGACTTGTCTCCTTCAGGGCACGGAAATGCGCCCTAATGTGGAACCCCAGGGGGTCCACAGCCTCCCAGGTGATGGTATGGTGGGACCCAGGAAATGGACCGAGGCCCTCCTGCCCTTCAAGAGGCTCTGCGCCTCCCTCCTGCCCTCTGCTCATCCCTGCGGATCGCTCAAGGCCCCCTGGTGCAGCGGTTTTGCCCCCAAGTCAAGATTATAATTATAATTTTTTAAAATTTTTATTTATTTATGATAGTCAGAGAGAGAGAGAGAGAGGCAGAGACACAGGCAGAGGGAGAAGCAGGCTCCATGCACCGGGAGCCCGATGTGGGATTCGATCCCGGGTCTCCAGGATCGCGCCCTGGGCCAAAGGCAGGCGCCAAACCGCTGCGCCACCCAGGGATCCCTATAATTATAATTTAATAAGCAAGGGATAACTTTTGTTTTTTGGTTTTTTTTTAATTTTTAAAAAAATTTTTTAATTTATTTATGACAGTCACACACACACAGAGAGAGGCAGAGACACAGGCAGAGGGAGAAGCAGGCTCCACGCACCGGGAGCCCAACGTGGGATTCAATCCCGGGTCTCCAGGATCGCGCCCTGGGCCAAAGGCAGGCGCCAAACCGCTGCGCCACCCAGGGATCCCAAGGGATAACTTTTGTGTAAAGATTATGGCAAAGTAATAAGAATCACAAAGAGAAGGAAGCAATGTGCTGTCATAATTCTCTCACTCATTCATTCATTCATTCGCCCGCTCAAGGAGCGTTCACTAGGCTCAGCCTTGGGGTGCAGGGATGAGGGTGGCTTAGGCTCTCCTTCTGGTGGGAGGAGGTAGGGGCTGCCCCTCCACTCCCTGGCACCCCCCAGGGTAGCAAAGGCCTAGAGGGAGCAGCTGAGGGGAGCAGGCTCCAGGCCAGAGGCTTGCCCCACCACCTCTCTCTCCTCTCTGGCCTGAGGGGTGCTCCCCGCCCCCCAGTTGGCCCCGGCCCAGAGCATAGCCTGCAGGGCTCTGGCCTGCCGAGAAAAAGCAGGTCAATGGACTTTGTCCCGGGCCTTAGGGCTGGCTGACCCCATTCGGTGTCCCTCTGGCCTCCCTCCCCCTGCGATGGCTGGCAAAGGGCCGCGGGCTCCCGGCCTGGCTGCCCACTCATGCACCTGCTCCCTCACGCAGAGCCATCTACGGACAGCCCGGCCACTTCCCCCACCGGCCGCGCAGCTCTGTGGAGTGATGGATGGGGCTGCTCTCGCTCTGAGTCCCGGAGAGCTCCTTTGAATAATAACTTGGCAAAATTACTCTTTTTTCTCTCTCCCTATTTCTGATTCATTTGCTCTTTCTAAGTCATTCATCTCTTTTGAGTTACAGGAAGAAGGGAAGAGGAGGAGGAAGTGTCTCAGGTGCAAGGGACCACAAGCCCCACCTCCACGTCTCACAGAGAGGGCTGGAGTCCATAAGCACCCCTGTCACTGGGATGTCTCTATTACACCTGACCTGCACTCATGGGAGAGAAGCCAGTGTGGGAGGCAGGGGAGGTGAGGGAGGCAGGAGCCTTTCCAGGAGCCCTAAAGTCCCGCCTTGAAGGCAGCTGCCTGCTTAACTCACCTGAAAGGTCCTGTCTGCCTGCAGGGATGTTAGGGTTTTCCCACCCTCGAGGGGGAGCAGCAAAGAGGATAAGGAAAGGAAGGAGAGATGGGGGTTCAAGGGGGTCCCGTTAGCTTACCAACGACTTCACTGACTGCCTGTTACATGTCAGGGGCCAGAAACACAGACAGACAGACAGACAGACTCTGTTCCTATCCTCAAGGGACTCCCAGGCTAGTAGGTAAGTACCTGAGGAAGATCCCTAGTGGAGGCAGGTCCTGTGCCATCATACGAAGGAGGCTGTTTATTCTGTGACAAGTTGGTCATCAAGGATTTCATCAAGGTGATGAAATGTTCTGAAACCTTGATCTGAAGATGGGAAAGGGTGCTCCATCCGTCAGGCGCTGCAGAGGCCAAGGCTTTGAAGGTGCTCTGGGGGGAGCTCTGTTACCTGGAGAGGGAGATGGGCATGGGCAAGACACAAGAGGTCAGGAAGGGCGGGTAATAACGTGGTGGTTGCAGATCTTAACTGAGTCCTTAGCTTATCGGGGAGGCCCGTGTGCCAGTCTCAGGGCTCGGATGACTGCAAAGGGACAGTTACACAACAGGAAGTTGTGTGATTAGATCCGCAACAGTGTGTGTGTGTGTGGGGGGGGGGGGATGGCTGGGAGAGGCTGGAGGCAGGGAGACCAGCCAGGAGGCTGCTGCCAGGGTCCAGGCAAAAGGCGATTGAAAGACTGAACCTGGGCAGGGCCAAGGGGAGAGGGAATGGATGTGAGAAACACGGGGAATGTCATGTGACGGGGCCTGGTGACCTGCTGGGGCCCGAGAGTGGGGGAGACAGAAGAGTCGATGCTACCTCCTGGTGCCACCAGCTGAAACAGGGACCGTGGTGAGAGAAACATTGATGACACACAGCCGAGCGCCTGCTAGGTGGTAGCACTATTCCAATCACAGAGACACAGAGACACAGAGACAAATAATCCATTTTTCTCGACGGCTCTCAGGGGCATTTAAAGGCAAGCTTAATCTATATATGTAAACTATCCTACCACATCTAGAACTTTTTTTTTTTTTTTTTTTTTTTTTTACAAAAAATGTGCCCTTTTCTCCCCTGCCACACAGAAACTCACTACCTATTTTTTTTTATTTTGCTTTCTCCACCAGGCTACACTCCACACAGTGGAGATGATTCAAGGTGGCCCCATTGCCCAAGATGGTCCGCGGGCAGGATAGGGGAGTCCTTTTGGGGCCACTGCCACGTGGCCAAGGTTGGGAGGCTGGAAGCTGCCCGGAGAGTGAAGTCTCCTTCCAGCCATCTCTGCCATTCAGCTTGAGGATTTTTTTCCCCACTGGGATGGCTTTCCCCATAAAATAAATGTCTTGTCTGAATGAATCTTATTTTTAAAAGGAGAGAGTCATCATATTGTAAAGACAGATCATAAAAAGATGCATCAATCTGTCAGGAAGGCTGGTTACTCTGAGTGCTTGTTTAGCAGGAACAGTGTCCCCCACCCACGCCCCCAGTGGCTGTGCTGTCCCTGGACCCCCCCCCCCCCAGCAGGCAGCTTCTCCCGAGTGCCCAAGGCCTCTGCAGTCTCCTTTGCGGACCAGCCTCAGGCCTGGAAGGGGCCCTGTGTTTTACTCCGTAGCCCCCTGGGGCCCACAGGTTGGCACACTGAATCCTGGCTTGTCCCAACATCCCTTTGCAGAACAGGTCCCAGAGCGCCCCCAGCTGGAGGGGCCGATCCCACTGCCCAGCCCTGTCCCACACACTTTCATCTGGGAGCCAGTCATTATTCAGGATCTTTTTTTTTTTTTTAAGATTTTATTTATGCATTCATGAGAGACACACACAGAGAGAGGCAGAGACACAGGCAGAGGGAGAAGCAGGCTCCATGCAGGGAGCCCGACGCGGGACTCGATCCCAGGACCCCAGGAGCACGCCCTGGGCTGAAGGCAGGTGCCAAACTGCTGAGCCACCCAGGGATCCCCATTCAGGATCTTAATGACACTTCAGACAACCTTTCCATTTTGTTTATTCTTGAAAAAGAAACGATATTAGGCCTGAACCTAAGGGCATAGTTTAAAAAGCAAACAAGCAATTCCTGAAGAGCGTGGTGTAAAATTTCTATACCATAATGTGAAACGTTATGTGTATAATACGTGAATACATAAGATAGGAAAGAGGAAAGCATGAAGGTCCTCCTACCCCCTCCACCATTGACCACTGTGGATGTTTGGTGTGTCTCCTGTCTTCCAACGCATTTCTACCGATTTATCCCCTGCTCCATACACATAAGCAGTTTCTTTTGGGTTACATGAAGTTGTTTCTTTTTTCTTTTACTCAGCATTCTTTTTAAAAAAAAAAAAAAAAAAAAACCTATAAAACCTACAGCTATCATAAAAACTTCAGACTTTATGGAGGATTAGAAGATAAAACGTAAAAAAAAATAAAAACAACCCCCAAACAAAATCCTTTCCTTCTTGTCCCTCCATTCCCACTCCCAAAGCAAACAGATGAAAAACATCTATTTTTTTGCATATCTTTTAAGAAAGGAATATGCATATACTAGCATTTTAAAATACTCATCCTTAATCTGTTCATTTTATAAATGAGGAAGCAACTGCTCAGAGAGGTCACGGGGCATACCCAAGGTCACACAGCTGACTGGGACACAGGCAAATGTGGGACCCAGTGCTCTGTCTTCAGAGGGCAAAGTCCCCCTACTCACCTCCAAGATGTTTGCCCAGGGCCAGTCTTGGCTGGTATCTCTCTCTCTCTCTTTTTTTTTTTTTTAATTTTTAAGATTTTATTTATTTATTCATGAGAGACACAGAGAGAGAGAGAGGCAGAGACACAGGCAGAGGGAGAGGCAGGCTCCATGCAGGGAGCCTGATGTGGGACTCGATCCCAGGTCTCCAGGGTCATGTCCTGGGCCAAAGGCGGCACCAAACCGCTGAGCCACCTTGGCTGCCCTTGGCTGGTATCTCTGATCCCTCCCTCATCTTGACTCTGTCTGCAAGACTGCTGACACTTGTCAATATGACCTGTGTCACCCTCCCCTCCCGTCCATGCCTATTGGCTCTCAGTGTAATAGACTGCACTTGTGCCTCTGGTTCATCCAGGTGGGCCTGTCTCATCGCTTCGCCAGCCCCTGCTGGCTCTGTGGGAGCTGACCACAGGGCACAGCAGCCTCGTGGAGCCCGGCGAGGCCATTGGTTCAGTGGGCTCAGAGTTTGCGCTTTGGCATCCCAGATTCCAAATGACAGTTCTATGCAGAGGACCCTTCCTTCCCAAGGATAATTCCAATTAAGTAAGCCCTTTGCTCCCTTTGTGGGAGCCCACACGCCACGCCACGTGGGGTAGGCCTAGCGCCCCTCCCTCTGTGCTAGATGCTGGGGCCGCAGGCCTGACCGTGGGGAGCTCACGCCCACATAACCCACCCCTTACCTGTAATTGGCTTGTGTTCCCTCTGTTCCCTGTGTGTGTGTGTGATAGCCTGAACCCTCTTAGACGCCCATATGTCTACGGAGGAAGGTCAGCCAGACATTCGGATGCATTTCTTTCTGGTTGATGGCAGGACAGCCTCCATCTGCACATCCAGGCAACATCCAGATGGACAGACCACATATTCGATCCTGCCACCTACGATGAGAGGTAGGTAGCTGAGCCCCAGGGCGGAGCCTGGACCTGCACACTCTCCCCCAGCAGGCCTATCCTGTCCTTACTTACAGATGGAAAAATGGGAAGCCCAGGGAGGGAGAGGTATGTGTGTGTGTGTGTGGGGGGGGGGGGGGGTAGGGAGAGGGTCTGTGTGCGCATTTGTGTGCTGGTGCTAGGGGCTGGCGGTTCCAGGAACTCTGATCTGGAACGTGAATCCTCTTGACTTCACACATCAGCCCAGGTCCGGGGTGGAGGTGCTCCTGGAGCCGGAGCTTCGGGGTGGGGCACAGTGTCCTCGGGCCTGCCTTGGATTCACTGCCACTCAGGGACCCGGCTCCTTCCCCACAGACAAAACCTCCAAGATCTCTGATTCTGCAGCGCCCTCCAGTGGGTACCTGCAGTATGTCTGGAGAGAAAGCCTCAGGACTCGGGTGGCCAGATGTCCAACGTGTGGCCCCCGGTGGATTTTAGATCTATGTCCCAGTTCCTCCCCCTCCTCTCACCCTCTGTGTGATATAAAACTCCAGATGAACACAGACAGACAGACAGACACAGAGGGAAGTCCTATGCTAAACAGACTCTGCTCTGCCAACTTTCCAAATGACTTTGGTACATTCCCAGCACATGGCCCAGCCCTGAGTCAAGACACCCTGTTGACTTCTATGCTACAGGTGGTGACAGTTTGCCCCCAAGCCTTCGCAGGTCTGATGAAGGGGGAAGAACCAACCCAGCAGAGCAATGGGTTGCAAGACCGTGTGACCTCAGGCTGATAACACGACTCCTCTGACTCCTCCGTGTGAGTTGTGCGCCCACTCCGGGCTTGCTGGAAACTGCACCTGGTCCTGGTGGAAGGCCCCCGGCACCAGGTCTCCCAGGTGTGCAGGCTCCCAGCAAGGAGGGGCTCAGGGGGGCCTGGGTCTCCTCCTCCCCGCCCTCTGCACCCAGTGCTTCCCTGTGGGGCTGCCAGCTGGGCCCCTCCTCCTCTCGTACTCGTGCTCCTGCTCCTCCTGCTTCTTGCACCCCATGTCCTTTCTCCCACTGCCTCTGTCCTCAAGGAGCACTGTGCCCTCTCCCCCAGGGTGTCCTTCCACTCCTTCTGCCACCATCCCGTCCTCTCGCTGCTGCTCTGTGAAGACAACTTTCCCCACAGGATGCCTCCCTCGGCCCTCTCCGCTCACCCTCTGCACACCACCCCCTCATCTGGGTCCCAGCTCCCCCTTTGGATGCCCAGATCTTTATAAGGGGTGTCCTCCTCACCCAATTCCTTTACCTGTTCCCCTTCTGGGCCTTCCAATCCACACAAAAGAAAGGCACAATCTGTGATTCTATGGGAAAGTGCAGCATTCGAAGCCCCCCTTCCCCCTCCCCAAAGCGGGTTTGGGGTGGAGTGGTTTAGGCTCCCACACAAGAGAAATAACTAACTAGCAAGACAGGCTGCAGAGTGGAGGCTGCCCAGGACCTTGGGGGTTCCCAGGGGCTCGCAGTGTGGGGCAGGCGGGACCCCCCAGCTCAAATCCGAGCAGCAAGGCCAGCCCCCACGCCCCCTGCCCTCCACACAGTGTCTCACAGGAGAACTTGGGCTTTCGCTGTCCCTGCCAGGTACTCCAGCACACAGTGACAGATGCGACAAAGGCTGCCTAGGGACGAGGTGCAGAGACACAGAGAGCCATGTGGGGATGGAAGATGTATGTCCTGAGCACCGACGTCCCATTTTGCTCTCATGACAACTGTGACCGGGTGATGTCACCAGTGCCATTTCTCAGATGAAGAGTCAGTTGCGGAGAGGTTTCCAGGGCTGCACCACAGCCGTGTGGCTCAGCTGAGCTTCAAGCAATGAGGTTTCCAGGCGCATGGCTCTCCTGTGTCGCCCTCAGGTGGACGCAGCCACAGACTGTCTCCTACCTGTTCCTCTGATGACTCAGGGCATGGGGACAAGGGAGAAACCAACACGTGGAGCCGGGAAGGGACACCAGGGGACACACACAGGCAGGGGAGAGGCAGAGAGAGACAGGGGGAGCGATGCGGGGTGGGAAGGGACACAGATAGGGAGACGGTGACAGAGAGAGAGGTGGGAAATACACTGCTCATCTCCTCCTAAGAGGATGGGTTTTGAATAAAATACATTTTCCGGGGTTCACCTCCAGAACTTCACAATCAGAATAGCTGCAAGCGGGACCCAGGAGTGTGCACGTAAAGGACGCTCCTCAGACGGGCAAAGCGGGCTTGGAAATGCATCAGAAAGACAAGATACATGGATGCATGGAAAAAAAAAATAAAATGTTGGGATAAAAAATCCCGAATGATTTGGCAGGTGGGGGACCACTGTTGTAGGGGAAGTCTCCCTCGGAGGACTTTTCGGAGGAGCAGTGGCCTGGGAAGCACCCCCCACTCAGTTTCTCAGCAACCCCAGAGTGCACAGCAGCACAGGGCCCAGGCCACCGGCCTTTCCCCAGGGTCCTGAAGGAGGTGCACTGGCCTGGGTGCTCCTGCTGTGTGTGTGGAGCAGGACCAGGTGGCTCCTGAGGCTGGCCTCTGTGGGGCACTGGGGCGACAGGATCAAGTTGGCCGGCAACGTGGGCTTGGGAGAACTGGGAGAGATGAGGCTAGAAGTTCTCTTGGAAGAACTTGAAGCCGAACTGCTCACAGTGGCCCTTGAGCACCTTGGCCAGAGCTGGGGAGCCACAGAAGAAGACCTGCACCTTGCCTTTGTTTTCAGCAGCCACTTTCTGGAACACCTGGGGCCCACACAGGGTCAGGAGAGAGCAGAGGGGGGCCAGTGAGGCTGCGGAGCTGCTCGGGGACACACCCACCTGGAGCTGACGACGTGAGGGGTGGCAGTGATGGCCCTCTGTCCCCACCAGGAGCTCCAGGGCTTGGCTTCAGAGCGGAGGGTCCAACACGTCGCCATCCGTTAAGGAGCCATGTGCTCAACGCTTGACCTGACCCAGACCCCGGGAAGGGGCTGGACCAGAAAGACCCAGGCCCTCCACTCCTAGAGCACGTCTACGGGGAGTGTTGGAGGGCAGCCACAGGGCCCCATGGGCACGCTGAACCCCAACTGCCCAGACCTCGTGCTAGTCGTCCACCGGTCACCTGCCTCCACTGAAATGCCTCTTTCCTAAAGTCCAGCTTTTTTGCCAGTGAAGACCCATTTCCACCCCAAATTCTGCTTAAGGAGGCCATTGCTAAAATCCCTCTTTGGTGCCCAGGCATCAGTGGTGTCCTGTCCCCTAACCACCTGGGCATGATTATCGCCAGCAGATTGAAAAGCAGTACCTTCTGGCTCCTCACGCAAACTGCACCCTGACTGGTAAGTATTCAGGGGGAGAAATGATTTAAAAGCCAATCTGAGAAATCAAATAGAAAGACCACCAACTTTTGTGCCTTGGGCTTCAATCTTTCCATTTGTACTGGGAAGGATAAGACTTGATGCTTTCCCCAAGACCCCGTCTACTCAGGCCTTCTGACCCTGGTTCATAGGGAATCAGGGCGGGGGGAAGCCTAGGAGGTCCAACTGGCTAACTTTCTCTCTGAACAGAGGGAAACTGAGCCCAATGATGGAACAAGGTGAGATAGTGATGGCGCCAGTGATCCTGGCTGGACCCGGGATGCTGGTCTCATGCTTGGCCCTGAGCTGCTTGGTCCTAACTACCCCAGCCACTGCCTTAGGCTCTCAGCCCCGCTGGTCCCCCAGGCCGTGGGGCTTTCTCGGGCCTTTACCTTGTTCCAGTCAGGCCGCCCAGGCTGGGTGCGTGTCTGGAGGCCCGTGATGGAGTCCTTCTTCTCCTTCTTGGCCAGGAGGTCGAGGGCCATCTGCAGGCCAATGGCCTTCATGTCATTCTTGCCCAGTGCAGAGGTCATGTACATATGCAGCTCCAGGAAGGGGCCTGAGTGGTGGGAGAAGGTGACATTGAGGGGTTCGCGCCTATAATGGGGACACGGCAGGATGTCAGCCCCCTACCCCAGAGCTTGGAGAGAGACTAAGAGTGCTCAGAGCCCACTGTGCTCTTTGCAACCTCCAAGTGACCAATGCTTTAGAAAGGAAGGATGGCCCACCGCTGGATCAGAGTCTACTCTGTGCAAGGCGTAGGCAGTGACTGTGTGACCTCTGTCTGACGTGCACCCCAAAACCACCTCAGGACTAGGAGGGGAAATGCATCCCCTTCTAGCAGCATAGCAGTCTTTGGGCTCTGAAGCTCATACCCTTTCACATCTTATGGCGTCTGTTTAGTCTGGTTGGGCACACAGGCCATGTGCGCCTGAAAAGGTGACCGAGACTAAAAGGTCAAAGGTTGAATGAGCGGGTCAGATGGCCAATGCTACTGATCTACAGGGAAGGGCTGGAGCAGACGGACCTGTTTCCTGGGAGGGTGGGGACAGGGGTCGGTCTTGGGAGAGGGGCAGGATTCAAAGCTGGAGTGGGGTGTGTGAAAGGAGGGCATGCTGAGAAGGGGGAGCAGAGGAGCCAAGGAGGAGAGGCTGGAACCGACGTGGTGTTTGTAGGGCGTGATGGGACTGCCTGCCTGGAACACAGGATCCTTGCACGGGAGCAACAGGAGATGGGAGATGGGACTGGACACACATTGAGGCCCGATGTGAAAGGCCTTGACTGCCCAGCTGGCAAGTGGTGGCAGGTAGTGGGGACTGGAGCAGGGTGTGGCAGGATGAGAACAGCATCCCAGAAGGGGAGCCAGAGGACAGGAGGGACAGGACAGAGATTGGCCTGGATCTGCCTGGACACAGGCCTGGATACTGGTGAGTGTCCACAGCCCAGTGTCTGCAACGGGATCGGTTTGGTTTGCTGAGGCATTGGTCCCTTTGGCTCTCGGGGTGATTGGAGCTCCCTGCTGGGCACCTCTGTGCTCAAGCAGCTTCCCCCGTTTTCCCTGACATGGCATACAAATGTTACCATTTTCCACGTGTGCCATGACAGGAAAAGGCTGGCAAAGTGCCACCTTCCACCTGCGCATCGATCCCAGCTGGAAATGATGGGGCCTGATCCGGGACGTGGGGTCCACAAGCTTCATCCTTCTCCTCTCCCAAGACTAAAGTGTTCAGGCCATCCCAGCTGGCTCTCTACTGTCTCCTGTGCTGCCATTAGCCCTCTTTTGCTGTGGCTCAAGGTCTCAGTCACTGTTAAAATGCAAATGGCTCTAGGAAGAAAACACCTTTTATTTCACATATCACTTAACTTGAGCAGGGCTGGGTGGCTGGGAGGGAACAAGAGGTACCATAGAGACACCTGCCTGAGAGGGCCCCCCCTTCTTTCGCCTTCCTCAGAGGCCCCATCCCTCAGAGAGGGGGTGAGGGGAGAGTGACACCATGGTGGGGCGGAGAGGAGGAGCTCTGGAGAATGAGCTGGGTTCCACCCTCTCCAAATCTGTAGCGTTTGAGACATTCATTCCATTTCTGGAAAAGTCTCTGAAGTAAATCATCCAAAGGAGGGAAATAAACTAGGTGCACATACAGATTAATTGCAGATTTATATATGAGAGTGGAGAAACAGAAACAAATAAAATGTCCAGTAGTTGGAGCACGGCAGGCCACTAACTGTGTCATTCATTATATAGTCATTAAATACTATGACTGCTGGGCAGCCCGGGTGGCTCAGTGGTTTAGCGCCACCTTCAGCCCAGGGCCTGATCCTGGAGACCTGGGATGGAGTCCCACGTTGGGCTCCCTGCATGGTGCCTGCTTCTCCCTCTGCCTCTTTCTCTTTCCTCTCTGTGTTTCTCGTGAATAAATAAATAAATAAAACCTTTTAAAAAAGGAAAAAAATTACTGCAACTGCTGCTGCTACTACTATTGCCACTATTATTGCTACTACTGGAATCATGGACCCCTGGAATATGAACCCTGAGCCAAAGGCAGATGCTACTACTGCTATTACTACTATTGCTACTACTGCTACTGTTACTATTGCTGTTGCTACTACTATTGCTACTACTGCTACTACTACTGTTAGCATTACTGTTACTGTTACTACTGTTCCTACTACTGTTCCTACTGTTAATGCTACTATTACTGTTAGTGCTACTATCACTACTGCTGCTACTATTGCTACAACTGCTATTATGACTATTGCTACTACTGCCACTGCTACTATTGCTTCTATAGCTACTGTTGACACTACTGCTACTGCTACCATCGTTACTACTATTGCTACTACTGCTACTATTACTATTACTACTGATGCTGCTAAATTTACTGAGCAGCTATTAAGCTCCAGCCACCGTTTTGTGTGTGCACAGATGATCTCATTGAATACCCATGACAACCCTATGAGGTGGGTACTAGTTACATACATATTTTTCACGTGAGGAAATCGAAGCAAAGCAGTTAGATAATGTCCCCAAGTTTCGATAGCTATTATGGGATGGAATAAAGATTCAAGCGCAAACAGAATGTTCGAAGCTTAAGCTGTAGAAATTAAAAGCAATAAACCACGAATTCTTGAACTCAAACTTTGGTAAATAATTAAAGTTGAAATCAGAAGTCATGAGCTTCTGTTGCAGTTAATGAAAAACCTTGGAAGAAATTTGAGGTAATAAAGTTGTTGACTCAAGTGGTTTTGAGAATGCAAAGCACAGGGTTCACTGTTACCCTTTGTTTATACAGATTAGGAAGAAGCAAATTGCAAATATTTATAAACCAGTAACCAGGAAACTTAAATGAAATCTAAACTTCCCCCCCAAGCTTGTCATCATAAAATTGAGTTTCTAGTGAATTAATATACATAAAAGCATTTAGAACAAAGTGGAGGTTCTATAAATATTTGCTATAATTGTTATTTATAAGAAAGGGCAAGGAGCTTTATTGCAACATTCTAAAGTTTACCAATTCTGTGTCAAATACTATTGACTCGTGCTTTAGGGCTCTGAATGTTTGTTATAATAAACTATGCCTGTTTGAATGTTTCTTACACAAAACTGTGTTTGATTACTTGAACTTAGAAACTATTTATCATAGGAATTTAAACTCACTCATGGCAGCCGTAGGATAATTAAACAGCCAAATAAGATCTGATTCCATTGAACTCAACAAGTATTTAAAAAAAAAACACCAATTCTCTAAAGTTAGAAATATATCTAAAAATATTCCTCCTCATATTACTTATTCCATAAGTAAAACAAAACAATGATTCTAACAGATTAACTTTAAAACACAGTATAAAACCTCAGTGTTGATGGGCAGCCCGGGGGGCTCAGGGGTTTAGGGCCTGCCTTCGGCCCAGGGTATGATCCTGGAGACCCGGGATCGAGTCCTGCATCAGACTCCCTGAGTGGAACCTGCTTCTCCCTCTGCCTCTCTCTCTCCTCTCTGTGTTTCTCATGAATAAATAAAATAAAATCTCAAATAAAATAAAATAAAATAAAACCTCAGTGTTCCATAAAGATGTCCTGTAAAGACTGAGATGGAACCCAGAGAACCATGCTATCATACAGATTCAGCCTTGGCTTAGCACAGGATGTAAGCAGCAACCCTTAGGGGTGGGAGGGAGAGACTGTGGGGCTGGAGGAGGACATTCAAAACATTCATTTTTATTTATTTTTATTTTTTAATATTTTTTAAAGATTTTATTTATTTATTCATGAGAGACACAGAGAAAGAGAGAGGCAGAAACACAGGCAGAGGGAGAAGCAGGCTCCGTGCAGGGAGTCCGACGTGGGACTCGATCCCGGGTCTCCAGGATCACGCCCTGAGCCGAAGGCAGGCGCTAAACCGCTGAGCCACCCCAGGCTGCCCAAAATGTTCATTAAAAAAAAAAAAAGATTTCATTTATTTATTCATGAGAGACACACACACACACACACAGAGGCAGAAACACAGGCAGAGGGAGAAGCAGGCTCCATGCAGGGAGCCCAATACGGGACCCTATCCTGGACCCCTGGAACATGCCCTGAGCCAAAGGCAGATGCTCAACCACTGAGCCACCCGGGTGCCCCCAAACATTCATTTTTGATAAAAGTGTAAAAGAAGGGACCAAACGGGAAAAGAATTTGTACGTGTTAAGTTGTTTAACCTTTACCTTAAAGCATTCTCTACACTTTTTTCCCTGCCACCTCAGCAGGACAAATATTGAGCAGTCCTTCCCAATCAACACCTACGTTTCTTCACCTGTTCATCTCTACTAGCAGACGATGTACATTAAAAATTTATGTAGGAGGGGTTTCTGAGTGGCTCAGGCAGTTGAGCATCCGACTTAATTTCGGCTCAGGTCATGATCTCTGGGCCATGAGATCGAGCCCCCACATCAGGCTCTGTGCTCAGCAGGGAATCTGCTAGAGATTCTCTCCCTGTCCCTCCCCTTGCTTGTATGCTCGCTTTCTCTCAAAACAAACACATCAATCTTTAAAAAAGCTATGTTGGAGGAAAAAGAATCATATTTACCTTCCCACCTTAAAAAACTAGAAAAATAGACAAAGTATACGAAACTATGTTTTCCAGACACATGTGATCAAGCAGCATAGAACTGTAGTCGTTGAGAGAGAGAAACAGATGAAGTGAACCCCAGCTTACTGCCTGGTGCTGGTCTCACTGCATTGAGAAGTCACAAGGCAGCTGGGATTTGCCAGTCATAAAACTGAGAAAAGGAAAATGCACAGAAAAGAGCAAGGGGAACAGAAGAGAAAGAGGAAGGGAAGAAGGGAGAGAAGGAAGGAGGCAGGAGCTCCCTAGCTCTGAAAATCCACATAAAATTTCCCCTAAGTCTTTGGCTGAGTGTTAATCAATACATATACGAAAGAAAATTACCAGAAAACACTAGGCTTAACAGTACTAGGAGCTCAAACAGAGCTGGGGTTAATTTGTGTTTCCATCAGCAAGAGTGGAGACAGCTTGTAATGTTCAGGGGAGTGGGTAGAGCCCTCAGAGGTGTCGCCCTATGCTGACACATGCTCCACACGCACCCTAACAAAAGTTAAAAGCAAGTCTTGAAAGGATCCCAATTCTCCTAAGTCATATAAATGTGTGCCAGAACAAGGCACAGTGCTATGTAAAGCAATACCACAAAATCCAGAACACACAACGTGCAGTTTGCAATGCCTGACATCCAAAAAAAGTTATTGGGCATGCAAAGAGGTAGAGAATATGTTCCAGAACTCGAAGAAAATTTAGTCACTAGAAACAGACCAAGAAACAACAGAGATGATGGATTTAGACAAACCTATCACAGGAGATACTAAAAGTGTGAGCGAGAGAATGTAAAAATAAAAGAAAGCAGATAAAATGGAGAGAGAAATGGAAAACATAGAAGAGACCCAAATTTGCTCAAATTTGATGAAAATTACAAGCCCACCCATCCCAGAAATTCAATGAATTACAAATATAAGAAACACATAGAGAAAACCATTTCTCAGAACTGTTTTGAAGATTTCAGAGTACACATTTGCTCTTATTTTGCTAAATTTATCTTTAAGTATTTCATGTTTTTAAACTCTTTATTTAAAGTTTTTCATTACTAATTATCTGTTGCTAGTAAACAGGAATACAATTGATTTTGTGACCTAATATCCTATGCCTTGTGGAGTTCACTATGAGACTGATTGAAATGAAAAGCTAAAACTACAAGACTTCTAGAAGAAAAACATAAGAGAAAATACTCATGGCCATGGGTGAGGCAAAGATGTTAGGACACAAAAGGATGAAGAATAAAAGAAAAAAAAATCTGATAAACCGGACAACACTGAAATTCAAAATGTTGCCCATCAAAAGGCAATTTAAGAAAATGAAAAGATAAACCACAGACTTATAGAATGTATATGTCAAATGTGCACCTGACAGGGAACCTGCTTCCAGAATATGTAAGGAACTCTTACCACTTAATAAAAAAGAAGGCAAAGGAGTGGGCAAAATATTTGAACAGACACTTCAAAAATGCATAAACCGCAAATAACATGAGAACATGTTCAGCATCATTAGTTGTTAGGGAAATGCAAATTAAGAGCACATTGAGGGACGCCTGGCTGGCTCAGAGGTTGGGGGTCTGCCTTTGGCTCAGGGCATGATCCTGGGGTCCCGGGATCGAGTACCACGTCGGGCTCCCGGCATGGAGCCTGATTCTCCCTCTGCCTGTGTCTCTGCCTCTCTCTGTGTCTCTCATGAATAAATAAATAAAATCTTTAAAAAAAATGAAAAGACTATTCTTAAAAAAAAAGAGAGAGAGCGAGAGCACATTGAGATACTGCTATTTCCCACTAGATTGGCTGAAACGTAAGAGACTGCCAATATCAAATGTTGGCAAGGTTGCAGAGCAACTGGAACCCTCGTCCATTGCTGATGGAAACACAGAATGGTACAGCCACTTTGGAAAACCAGTGTGGCTGCTCCTTAGAAAGTTAAACTTAACACAGACCATACTACCCGGCAAATATGTCCACACTTACAGGCAGATAGAGCAGCTTTCTTCCAAATGGCTAAAAAGTGGGACTAACTCTAACATCCTCTCACAAATGAGTGGCAAAAGGGATTTTGGTATATCTATAAAATAGAACACTGCAGAAGAACGAACCACTTACTAATACCTGCAGCAACATGCGGAAGTTCAAAGGTATTACGTTAAGGGAAAGAAGTTAGAAAACATTGCATATTATATGATTCCACTTACAGGAGAGTCTAGAAGGGGCAAAACTGTAGTGATCAAAAGCAGATCCGGGGGTGCTGGGAGCTGCACATGGGGGGGAGGAGATGATGCCAAAGGAGGATGAGCAAACCTTGGCAGATGATAGAAATGCTCTATATTTTTACTGTGGCGGTGGTTACACCGCTGTACACATTTGTCATAATGTCATTGTATTCATGTAAACTTGCATTGGCGAATGTTATGGTATATAAATTATTCCTTAAAAAACTAAAAAAAAAAAAGTGTGAATAGGAGTCATTTGAAAGCACGTTAAAATGTACATTCCTGGGGAGGGATGGATGGGTGGCTCAGTTGTTCAGCCTCTGCCTTTGGCTCGGGTCATGATCTCAGCGTCTTGGGATGGAGCCCCCCCCCCCCCCTCAGCAGGGAGTCTGCTTGTCCCTCTACCTTCACCCCTGCTCATGGGCACGTGCTCTCGCTCTCTCTCAAATGAATAATAACTAAAAAAAAAAAAAAAAGCACATTCTTGGGCCCTGCTCTCAGAGACCCCGATTTGGAAGTCTGGGATGAGGCCTGGGAATCTAAACTTTCATCAGGTATTCATCGTGACTTAAAAAAAAAAAGCCACAAAAGAGGGAAATTATTTAAAAAAATTATGTTTTTGTAAAGTGTGAATAAGAAAAAAATACCAGGACATCCTTTAAAATACCTGGAATGCTTTGGATAGCTGGATGAGATTATGAATACCTTTTTCTCCTCTTTTTTTGGTTTGACACATTTTACATTTTAGTGGGGAAAGAAAAAGCATTCCTCTCTCCCTCCCATTTTTGATAGAAATGGAATAATCTAAACACCCTCTTACAAAGACCCCGAGCCCCGCCCTGCTGCCATCTTCCTCAGGCCCGGTTCCTTTCCTACCCTCTTGTGATATCTCGGCCTGGTCCATCTCCAGTTTGGTCAGCAGGCTCACAAACCACTCGAAAGATCTCTGGTCTCGGTTGATCCACATGAAGTCCACCTGGGGAGAGGGGCCAGGTGTTCAGGTCAGTGTTCAGAGTGAGCCAGCCTCATTCATAGCATGCTCACGTCTGTGATCCTCAGCACCTGGATGATGCCCTGGTGTTGGCAGGACGCACATTACCATTCCCATTTAACAGATGGTGACACAGACTTGCAGGGGTAGGAACCTTGCTCAGGTCACAGAACAGCATGGGATCAGGACCCAGGTTCCTGACTGTCAGGTCAGGATTTTCTGCAATAACCTAATGTTCATAGTAAGCAGTGTTCTCAACTATTAAGCTTAGGAAGAAGCCAGAAGAATAATAATTCTTTTTTTGAGAAGCTCTTTTAAGTGGCCTATACAAAATAATGAATTTTCAAAAGGCAAACGTTTTCATTTTTAAAACTACCAGCAGGTGATGGCTAGTACACATCACGGCTATAACCGGATCCCAGCTGCCTGACTTGCAGGCTCTGAAGGTCTTTACTGGGACTCCATCTTCAGGGCCCAGGCTGCCTCTCAGAGGTGCAAGGGGAGGCCTGGACACTTGGGAGGCATGAGGAGAACATGGGGTGTTAAGGGAAGCATAGGGACCAGTTGTTCCATCCGTCCCTCCCCTGCATCTGCACAGGAGAGCCTACTCTTCCAGGGAAGAGGGTCCAGAGGCCTTCCTGTAGGAGGTGGCACTCACCTTGTGGAGCTTCATGTCCTCATCCTGGGCGCTATCCATCCAGGAGTGCTGGCAGCTGGGGCAAATGTTCTTCCTCTTCTGGTGCCTGAGGGGAGGCGATGAGTGAGTCTTCTCAGGACCCCAAAGAACAATGCAGGGGATGGGGGGAAGGGGCAGGGTAGCAGGGCCCACCCTATGAGGAAGGGGAGGATTGAGAGCCAAAAGAGAGAGGGAGGAAGGCCAGAGCAAGAAAGAGAAGAAAGGGTAAAAGGAGAGAAGACGGGAACAAGGGTGAGGGGAGAAGGGGGGCTCCCTAGGATGCAGGCAGGGGTGGCAGCCTGTCCGCCCACCTGTACATGATGCTCTGCAGGATGGAAGCAAAGGGGGTGATGCCAATGCCCGCGCCGATGAGCACTGCATGCTCAGAGGCAAAGATCCTGCGGGTGGGGGTTCCGTAAGGGCCGTCAATGTAGCACTGTGGACGGGAGAGCATTGGAGGAGAGAGGCCTGGGTGCCTGGGGAGAGCCGGACCCCAAGGCTTCAGCAGCCCTCCTGGGCTGCAGCCCAAGCCTAGTGGCTCCCACTGTAGTGCTCAGAGCTCAAGTCTGGAAGAGCCCTGGAATGTCAGAAGGCAGAACTGGGGAGGGTGGGACCCAGCACCTGCGAGGGGACAGGTTTGGTCCCCTTCTCTAGACACCTGGGGACTTGAGGGACTGGGGTCCCTGGGGTCACAGCAAGCCCTCTCTGTAAGCAGAGGCTTCTCTTCCTCTGGTTGAAGCAGGGTCCTTGGTCATGCTCAGGCATGGGAGCCTCTTACCTTGATGTTACAAAACAGGTGGTTCTCAGAGGACTTCTCAGAGACCTGTGGGGAGCAGAGAGCCGTGGGCCTCTGGGAACGGGCACATCAGGTCATTCTCAGAGGCAATCCAGCCCTTGCCACTCTGGGCAACTCTACAAAAAGGGAATTGCTTTTCTTGCCCCAAGCATTCCAGGGAGCTTGGAGTCCTTTTGAGGGAGAAGATCAGTGGTGTGCTGGCAAACTGACTCTTCAGAAAAAGAAGACAACACCAAAATCCTGACTGGTAGTGTCCAGAGATTTCTGGTGTAAATACTGCCATCGTGGCTTCCACCGTAATGACTGTGTCTAATAATTGGCTCTCAAGGCTTCTGAAAATCTAACAATTGGCTCTTGTGGTCCAATGCAAGTCAGCTTCAAGGGGTGACAGGAGAACGCTCACTACCCCCAATCTCCAGCCAACTCCCATAACTTTCTCCCCGCCCCCTCTTGGCTTAAAGACCCTTTCCTCTTCCGCAGCTGACAAATTCCTGTGCATCCTTCAGAACCCAGCTCAGCTGAAGCATCTTTTCCTCCTTATAGCTGTGCCCAGCTGCACCAGGCAGAAAAGCCAGTGGCTGGCCTGGCTCACAGCTTCACCCTGCCCCTGGCACTCTGTTCTGGGCTTCCTGATGGGAGCCACTGAGAGCAGGGAGCAGGCCTCCTTTCTGGGCCTGGGCACTTGGCAGACTGCATTTGAGAGGTCAGTGCACTTCCTTCCAGAAGTTGAAGGAAGCAGACCCTCCCAAACAGGCTGCAGGGGCCTGGGATAACTCTCTGTCTGGTGCTGGGAGGCAGAGTTAGGAGTGACCTTCACAATCATCCAGAGTAATCCCCCACTTCGCCAAAGAGGAACCCAGCTTGACAGTATTGAGAATGACTTGTCCAAGTTCCCAAAATGCTCAGGGTAGAGCCTGGGTCTCTTGCTGACCGTCCAGTGCTCATCGCATGACAGCACGTTGCTTCTTTGTTTGGGGGCCCCTGCATGCTGCGTCCTTGCAGAGGAGGTGTCAGACTTGAACTAGCGGTGTAGGAGGTACACCGGACAAGGGCTACTCTCCTTTCTGTTCTCTTTAAGCCTTCTGATTGCACGGGGAAAACCCACGTCATGGTTAGCCATCTTCAACATGTAACATTTACCAGTCCCACCTCTTTTTTTTTCCTTTTCTTTTTCAAAAGTGAGAGAGAGAAAAAAGAGCGCGAGCCTCTGAGAGAGAGAAAAGGGAGAAGCAGTGGAGTTCAGCTTCAGGCTCAGAACACTAGCAGGCAGAAACATCTGGAAAGAATTTAGTAACACTGGTTTTTATTGATTTTACTTTTCAAGTTATCTTCTGATTACAGCACATGCTAACTTCCCATTAAAGACAGCAAGCTCAAGCATCCTTTTAATACAATTCAGTTTAAAGTGATGCTGGGGAGGAAAGAGAGAGGCCAGGTAGGCAGGCAATAGTCTCAATAGGGTGCGACTATGGCAATAGTTATGGAAGGGGCGCACCCAGGCTCGGGTGCAGGGGCACCACATAATAATGTGCAGTGCTTCCTGGTGTGGCCTGCCCATAAGGACCTCTCCTCTGGGTTCCAAGGACTTGCCACCCATGGGGAGACAAACATGGGCTCTCCCCCTCTCCAGCCCCCGTCTCCGCAGCCTTACCTGGCCTGGCTCGGCTATGGCTCTCCACTGTGCCTGAGCCCCTTCCTTTGTCACCGCCGTGGATACTAGGCCTTGGTCCCCCTGCTGTGGGGTTCCCTTGGGCCTGTAGGATGTCAGTTCCACAGTGACATCCTTGCTGTAGGCCACCGCTCCCTGTACCGAGGTTCCTGAATGGGTGTGCTGGTGCTCCAAACTCTGGTTTCAAAATGGAAGTTGCTTTATTACTTAAATCATGAAATTAGAACATGTTAGTTCTTTTTTTATTTTTAAAGCTTTTATTTATTATTCATTAGAGACACAGAGAGAGGCAGAGACACAGGCAGAGGAAGAAGCAGGCTCCCTGCAGGGAGCCCGATGTGGGACTCGATCCCAGGACCCAGGATCACGACCTGAGCCAAAGGCAGACGCTCAACCACTGAGCCATCCAGGTGCCCCAGTACACGTAAGTTTTTAAAGATTCACATGTTACAGGATTTGAAAGGATAAAGCAAAAAGTACCCTGAATAAAGTAGAATAGCTTCTCTAAACATGTTTCTATGTCCTTCCATACTTACACACACACACACACACGCACACACACACACACACACACATTTACATAAATGAAATATATTTCTTTGTAATCTGTCTTTTCCACTTAGTACATCTTGACTAGCTTTCCATGCTAATGCATATACATTTACATAATATTTTTTAGGGACTTACTATTCCATGATAAGGGTGATCAGTAATTTATTTAGCTACACCCCTGTTGGTTGGGCATTTTGATCATTCCCACTTTCTCATTACTGTGAACAACCAGCATATATAAAATAGCACCTCTCCTGTCTCTATCCCTTTACCCTGATTTATTTTGCTTCGTAGCATTTATTATCACTTGGCACATTATGCATGTATATTGTTTGTTTATTGTCTATCTCTCTCTCCAGAAGGTAGGGCAGGGACTGCGTTTGTTTTGCTTACTGATGTATCTCCGGCATCTAGACTAGTACTTGGAAAACAGTAAGTGTTACGCTCACTAAATGTTTGTTAGATGAATGAATGAACAAGGTGATTAACATACTTCCTGTGCAACTGTCCAACTAGATTTTCAGGACAAAGCCCTAAGGATGGAATGGCTGGGCCAGTGGGTAGGCATATTTAAGATGCCGACTCGTGTGGCCAGACTGCCTGCCAGAAAGACTGTGCTAACTTATTCTTTGGTGGTGGTCCCTAAGGTCCCAAAGAAACAGAGCCTTTAACATATCTACCCGCTGATTCAGGTGTAGGCCTCACCTGGTTTGACAAGCCAGCTTCCTTCTTCCCCAGATTAAAAGCAGAGAACACCCTGCTTGTTTCCACCTACCCTTTCATTTTTCCCAAAGCTTTGCTCTTGGCGTCTTTCTAGATGGATGCCTGTCTCTGGTCTCCCCTGGACTTTAAATTCCACAAGGGCTGAACTGGACCTGGGGCATCTTCTCTTTGACCTTGGCCAGAGCTTCCCCATATTAACGTGCCTCCCAGGGGAGCTGTACGGTCTACTAGCTCTGTGTCCAGGTACCTTCAGCCTTCTCTGTCTATCCTTACTGTGACCTTGCTGTATTCTTCCCAAACCTCCCAGGGCCTGTATCCATTTTGGACACTGACAACTTGGCAGCTTTGTGGGTTTCGTTGGGGTTCAAAAGATAACGATGCCACCGCCGATGCTGCTAATAGTGATGATGAGGGTCCACGTGGACCATGCTGTCCAATCAGCTCAGTACTTTACATGCATTATTCTATCACCGATCCTTAAAAGAATCGTGTAAGAAATGGAGGCCAAGGAGGGGGACCACCTCCAGTTCATTGATGAATAAGCTAAAGCTCGGTGAGGCAAAAGGATGTGCCAGGCCCAACAGTCAGAATGTGCTGGAGCAAAGACATGGAGGTGGGTTTTTCGGATCTCTTTTCAACGTCCCCCTGGCTTCTAATAGAAGACATGGGACTCGGGAGGACCTGGGATGGTTAGGCTCTTGGATCACATAGTTAGTTCATAGCCGCCTCACCCCCCATGCAGCCTTCAGTCAGTGTATACAGCAGTTGCTCAATGATGGATGCTCACCAGCTGAGAAGACAGCAACATAGTCCCTGTTGGGTTTCTCTCCATGGTGGACCCTTCCTCCCCCAAAGCGACCTACCTCCGGCCTCCTCTGGCTCCTCCTCATCTTCAAACTCCTTGACAGTGGTTTGGGGTCACAGTCCATGGGGCATGATGTTTTGAAGGACTCATACAGCCTGTTGGTCCATTGACCTTCAGACCGGATGTGTAGCCAGATGGTGTCTGAGCAAGAGACAGGGCAGGCGGTTGGGGGTTTGGTGCTGGCCTCCAGCATGGAGCCAGCCTGTCTCACCTGAGGGGTTGGAGCTGGGCATGAACCGCTCAAGCCCCAGACTGAATGTCCTTGCTTAGGCCCACAGTAGGGGTCACAGCCACAGGAGCTGGAAATCTCATCTCTCAAGTGCAAACACTGTAGTCTTTCTCTAGGAAGCCAACTTAAACCTACAGAGTAAGGGTTCGGTCTCCTCTGCTAAGACGGGGTCAGAGTGTCCCTGCCTCCTTCATCACTGGGCCAGGGTCTCCCCAAGGCAGAGACCACTCCCTCCCACATTCTACCAGATGCTTGTCAATGGCTCTGCACCCTGGAGGTGCTCAGTTTGGGGTGGGACCAATGGCTTTCATTGTGCCCAGTGCCTGGGACAAAACAGGTGCTTGTTCAGGTTCTCTGCTGAATGGAAAACTGGGCAGAGAGGCGGTATAGCTACCCCTCTGCTGAAGGGCACTGGAGAAAAGCCACAGCATTAGAGCAAGGAGGCCCCCCAAGGTGATCTCCTGCTTTGGCATTCTTGCCCTTTTCATTTTATTTTCTTTTTTAAAGATTTTATTTATTTATTAGAGAGATTGAGAGAGAGAGAGGCAGAGGGAGAAGCAGGATCCATGCAGAGAGCCCAATGTGGGACTCGATCCCGGGTCTCCAGGATCACGCCCTGGGCCGAAGGTGGTGCTAAACTGCTGGGCCACCGGGGCTGCCCATTCTTGCCCTTTTTAAAAAATTTTAAACCATAGACTCTTTTGGCTGTCCCATGATTACAACAGAGAGATTCCTTCTCAGAGTAAGGTTTTTTTTTTTTTTTAATTTTAAAGATTTTATTTTTATTTATTTATGAGCGACAGAGAGAGAATGGCAGAGACACAGGCAGAGGGAGAAGCAGGCTCCCTGTGGGGAACCCGATGAGGGAGTTGATCCCAGGACCCGGGGATCACGCCCTGAGCTGAAGGCAGATGCTCAATCACTGAGCCACCCAGGTGCTCCCAGAGTAAGATTTTTAAATACACCAAGTAACATACAGAGAAATCGCAAAACCACGTGTTTGCAAAAACAAAACAACAACAACAACAAAAAAAACCCAAACACATGATCTGAGAACACATGTGCCTATCAACACACGGAACGACAAGATCCAGCAGGAACTATGTGGCCACTGGAAACCTGTCTGCACTCACAGTTGAAGAGTATGCTAAATTTCAGTGGGTTCTCTGAGGTTTTGTCCACTTGGTGGGACAAGTGTGGGGCTGGGGGGTGGGGGGTGGGGGACTGTGCCTTGTTTACATAAATGCACTCTGAAGTGCCCCACACAGCGACTCCAGGTAGGAGGCCTCCCTAAAACGCTGGTGGAATTCAATCAGCCACCACTGGCAACCTGAGTCCCCTCCTGGTTTCTGGAAACCAGCTCTGTAAACAGAGTTGGGGTACGTACCAGCCCTCATAGGGACTCACTCAGTTCACTGCACAAGGCTTGGGGCCCGGGAGCCAGGCTGATTCCAAGCTGAGACCCTGAAGAAACCCCCTGAAGAACGGGTCCAATCAAGGGCACCTCCACGGCGTGCACACAGTCATTGTAATCACACTCGTGTCAATACACTGGAATACTATGCAGCTACATAAGGAAAAGTTCTTTTTTTAAAAAAAAGAACTGACTTGCGAAGACCTTCATCCTGAGTGGAATTAGAGCTCCTCCTTTTCATAAGGATGGGTGAGAGAAAACAGGCAACCAGGACCCTTTACCCCCTCATGAAGTCAAGCAAGGGTCTTGCTCTCAAAGGCCACATAGGGCATTCCCTGCCAGAAGGACCACCTAAGTGGAAAGACCAATCTCTGGCCTAGGAAGAGGGCAGAGGGCCAGGGGCTGGCCTCACCAACAACAGCCCAGGACCAGAAGGAAGGCACACACATGGCTGGGGGGCCAGAGGTCTGCTGGGCGAAGGGGGGTCCGCAGTTCTGTGGGTGTTGGGGAGCCAGAGAGAAATGGTTCCCAGGTTTCCATGCTGCTGCTTATGCTTCTCGCTCTGTCTCCTCCCCCATCTCCTTCTCTATCTCGTAAACTCCAACCAACCCTTCAGAGTTCCGCTGCTATGCCACCAGGTCTGTGGAGCCTTGTAACCTACCCAACCATGCCCGGCCTTCATGGGATCCTCACGACAGCCCTGACCTCCCCAGTCAGTAAGAGTTTGGGCAACTGCTTCCCGGTTTTGGAGGGAGTTCTTGGAGGGTGGCTTTGGGTCTCTGGTCTTACTCGCTTCTGTGTTCCTGGTCTCCAGCCTGTGCTTGACTCCCAGGAGAACTCGGAAAATTACCATCTGCTGAGCGAGTTGGGGCGAGGGCATACCTTTCTGCTCTGGAGCGCTGCTGATGGTGAAGGGGTGCCACTCGTAGCGTGCGATGGTGGGGATGTTCAGGTACAAGTAGTCGCCCGGCCTGTAGTGGAAGAGAGGGGGCCTCTTGATGAGGAGATGGGTGACCTGGGGAGAGAAGAAGGTCAGGGTCATCCGTGTCATCCCTGCAGGTCCAAAGCTGCCAGGGGCCTCCTGGGCAAGAGGGCAGAGGCCCGAGCCATCCTCCTCCACCACAAGGCAGGCCAGCGTTGGACGTGAGACCCTTCTTGCCTGTGAGTGGGGCTCCCCCTGTAGCACATCCGCCAGCCAGGGGGTGGGCGATGAGCAGAGGAAGGGAGAGCTGAGATGTGTCTGAAGTGAGGCTCGTGGCTTGATCCCGCTTCTTATGGTGTGAACACCGCTGTTAGTGGCTCCCTCTCTGTAGAGCCCCTGACTGCTCTGGCCCCTTGCTTGGAACTTCTGTAGTATTTGGATGGTATTCCAACCACTAATGGCACCTCCCCTGGGAGAACAGCTTCAGTATCTGAGCACTCACTGTTGGCAGAGCTGTGTGAAGCACAGAAAGTGTGATCTCGGGCACCCGGGTGGCTCTGTGGGTTAAGCATCTGCCTTCAGCTTAGGTCATGATCCCAGGGTCCTGGGATGGAATCTCACATTGGTTCCCTGCTCAACGGGGAGCCTGCTGTCCCCTCTCCCACTCTCCCTCTTGTGTTCTCTCGCTCTCTGTCTAATAAATAAAATCTTAAAAAAAAAAAAAAAAAAAAAGGAAGTGTGATCTCTGGTCCTCACAGCCATTCTCTGAGACGGATGCCATTCTCTCTCCACGTTACAGATGAGAAGCTAAGGCTCAGAATGGCTAAGGAGCTAGCTCAAGGCTGCCAGCTAGGAAACCATGGGATGTGAATCTAATCACGGCTAGCTGAGGCCAGAGCTCGATATAAAGCACCTCACTACCGTGTCCTCATGCTCAGCTGCCCAGAGGTGAGCCCACCTGGCAGTGCCTTTCCTTTTTCCATAAAAGGCCCAGTCACTCAGACACCTCCCACCCCCACGTGTAGCCAGTTACCTCTTGAGTCCTTCTGTGATATGCCCCCACCCCCACTCCACAGCCCCATTCAAGGTCAAGGCCCTCACGAGCTCTCATTTGCACATGTGCAGCAGCCTCCCAAATAGTGACTGCAGAAATCTAGCTGGAACACAAACCCACTTAATAGCACCCTCCCCCAGCCTGCTCAGGGGCTCCCCGTTGCCTGTAGGGCAAGGAGCCTCCGGTCCCCCAGGCCCCACCCACACCTTCTCCCTGGCACCTTGGCTCCAGCTATGCCAAATTACCCACAGGCCCCGAATGCGGTATACCCTCCCACAGCTCGGTGCCTTTGCTGGTGCTGTTCCTTCTCCCAGCAGCACCCTTCCTTGTCTTGTCTAGCCAAGGAACCCCTGCTCGTCTCTCAGAACCCTGATGGGGCATCTCCTTCCTCCTTCTGGAGCCTTCTCTGACCTCCCAAGGATAGTTTTGTACCTCCTGATGCTCTACTCTCAACAACACAGCCCTGCCCTATAATGCCAGGGCCAAGCAGGACAGTGCCTGAGCTGTCTTTGTGTTTCTGTCACCTAGCACAGGGCTGGCAACTTACAGGCTCTTCATATATGCTTCGTGAGCAGCAGGATCCTGCCTACCTGTCATTCCTCTGCCTGAAACATCACCCCTGAAGGCTAGACCAGATCCTGGACTTTGCTTGTCTCCTCCACTGCGCAGGGGCTTAGCTACGCTAGTCCCTACTTCCTTGGGGGTCTAACAGGACACCCAGCTGCTGCGCCCCACCACCTGCAGCTCCCCTTTGCACCTTGGAGGGAAGCAGATTGACTTCCACGATGCACAGGGCTGCCATGCGGGACACCGCTAGCCCGATGATCTTCTCTAGGAAGAACAGGGTGCCAGGGACCAGCAGCCACTTCCAGAAGTTGGGCCCATGCAGAATGAGCAGAATCCACATGGGAAGGTAGGACAGATGGGTCCAGTAGAACACCTGTGGGGGGTGGGGGGAGTGGTAGTAGTAAGCTTGCAGAGCTCAAGACGGGGGAGCATGGAACAGGGCCAGGGCTCAGGGCCATCCTCAAAGCCAGGGCGGCACCCAGACAGAGCCTTGGTCAAACACCCTCTCCTGGGGACAGGGCTGGGTAGGAGGCTGGGGATGGGAAGTTCTGGTGCTTCTTTATTCTGGGGGCTTGGCCCCGGGATAATAGAAGGGTTCCTGGTGCTTGCACCAAACATCTGAAACATCTGCCTAGGGATATCCTGGCTGAAGGGCTCAAGAGCATCAATGTCCCCATCACACTGACCCTTTTGGGTGGGTGGGTGGGGGGCAAGAAAAGAAAGACGGTAATTTCCTGGGCATGGAGAAGAAAGGGCAGAGCCGGAGTCTGACTGTCTGAGCAAGTGGGAGGAGCGTGGGCCGGGCAACCACTGGTCTGAGCATCAGACTTCTCGTTGGTCAAATAAGGATGCGGGTTCCCCTCTCAAAGCACTGCTGCTGGGGCTCTGTAAACGACTATCTGATGTGACCAGATCAGTCCAGGGGGCTCCAAACCAAATCTGTGACCTCCTGCATCTTGAGGACACTACACACGGGGAAGTGTCTGGAGCATCTGCGTGCCAGGGGAATAGTCAGTGGCTTTGCATATGTTATCTCATTTAATGCCTAAAATAACTTCATAGGTAGAGAATTATAGGTTCACTTGATAGATGAGGAAGCTGAGTGGGCCAGTTTAAACCTACTTTAATCCAACTGGGGCAGGGAGGGGGTGGGGGTGGGCATGCCAGCAAAAAGGCAGAGTCTTCCAGAACAACACAGCTTCCACTCGGCAGACATACACTACAACCCAAGGGCAGAACCCAAGTCACAGGCATGTGATGTGCAGACTAGCCCGGGGAACTTCCTGGGCTCTGCAGTAAATGAGAGGGGATGCAGCATGAAATCATGGGAGCCCAGCCTGGGATAG
The DNA here is from genome assembly GCF_048418805.1 of Vulpes vulpes. NCBI lineage: Eukaryota > Metazoa > Chordata > Mammalia > Carnivora > Canidae > Vulpes > Vulpes vulpes. The sequence goes on along the minus strand of NC_132794.1, from coordinate 72,714,284 downwards.
CAAAGGGCAAGAATGGACACCTCAAAGTGGCCGCTCCTTCGGATGCAGGAGCTGGAGCAGGCAAACATGAGAAGCAGTAGCAGCAGTAGTGCCACACCGGTCGGGGAGGCCAAGCCGTGGATCCAGCCAATGCCAGGCCTCGTCGTGAGCAGCAGTTCCCAAAACTGGAAGGGGCTGGCCTCAGCCTGAGCCTGGAGCGCTGGAGACAAATGCAAGACAAGCTCTTCCCTGTCCACCTTTCCTCTGAGGGCCCCGTGGCTCCCCACCAGATCCCCCCACAGGTAGGGACTTCCCTCCAGACCACCGGCTTAGGCGGGATACTGCTCCCCCCAGCCCCAACCGGGTCTGCAGGACGCACAGGCCCTGTGCCCCGTGTCCAGGGCTGGGGGTTTGTGAAAGGCTCATCCAGGGCCCCTCCCGCAGCCCCAGGCCACTCACCGAAGTTCACGATGTGGGCCACGGTGTGTACGAGGGAGAGCACAATCACCACATAGCCCACGAACTGGTGGAACTGGATGTTCTGGTCCAGCGGCAGGACCTGAGCCAGCCATGTGGCCCGCAGCCACGTCAGGCAGCGCCTGAGCATCAGCACCTGGCCGGACACAGCAGCAGAGAGCCCCCCTGGCTCTCTCCCAACCCCCCCACTCCCCCTTCCCCAGCAGCTGTCTCCCTGCCTCCCTCTGAGCTGGCTGTGCTTCCTGAACCGGTCCCTTCACCATCTCCCCTGCCCCCCCAAGCCTTCCCTGCTCCCCTAAGTCCAGAGCTGAGGGTGTCCAAAGCAAGTCTCTGGGAACTGTGGCAGGATGAGAACAGGTTACAGGATGACTGTGGGTGTTACTTGTACCTAAACCCACGAGAAGCACATTGTGTCCACAGGGTGGACCCTCATATATCTGTACGTCAGCCCAGCACCTGTTATGTCTAGTTCTCGGTGTCCTGGAGGAACACCGGGTTTTTCCAAGGCCCTCCTTGCTCATTTGCTTTAACATATGTGAGCCCAGATATGTGGACTTGGCGATGACATTGTCTGATTTAATTTTTTTTTTTTAATTTTTTTTCGTTGTCTGATTTTAGCCAAGCTAAACTGCCTCTTGCAGAAAGGACAAGTAGCTCAAAGAGTTTCCCTGCAGAGAAAGAGCTGATTGAAAGCAGTGTTAATAACTCAAGTGACCAAGCAAATGAGTCATGGGTCTCTAACCTTTGGTATGTAGCCAGGTCTGAGGATAAAAATAAAACCCACACAAGAGGCTGACATTATCAAGAGTATCTGGACTAGAGATGTACATCCCTGATCATTAAGGATGATTCTTGCCTGATAGTTACCGCGTGCCCCGCGTCTGACGGCTACTGATAATAGGGCATGCACATCATCCGAAGGAAATATGTTGTGTCATTGGAAGGGTTTTTTGCTGTTTTAATTGTAGGAGCACACAATCAAAAGATGCTTGGAGACCTCGCTCCCTGGCCCAGAGCATCATATTCAGACGCATTAGCCTGGCACTCAAGGGCTCTTATCCTGGACTCCATCTGCTGGGCGCCTTGCACAGAAGCTGCCCATCTCCCCCTGCGGTCACTGCAGGATGTTGTGAACATCAGATGGGAAGTGCTTAGCACCCCCTGAATGTCCATAGTAATTGCACAAAAATGCCTGCTGTATTTTACAGGCTGTGTGACCACGGACAAGTCACTGCCCCTCTCTGGGCCTCAGTGTCCACCCAGTGTTGACCTTCCGAGGCGCCCTCCCGCCCTGGTGCTCCAGGAGTCCACGTGTGGGTCCCTGCGGCCCTGGGGAACCTACATCAGCATCCCCACTCTCCCCACCCCACCCCGGCCACCTCTGGGCATCCTGCCCGCGGAGTCCTACCGCGATGAAGCTACCGTCGAGGTTGAGGCACTGGCCGCAGCCCTTGGCCACCATGACGCTGGCGCCCCGGGCCCGGTGCTCGCTGGCCGCCAGCGCGAAGAGCAGCAGGTGGAGGCCCGCGAAGGCCGCCAGGCAGAGCAGGTGGCTGCGGTGGTTGTGCCAGTAGGCCCAGGTCAGAGCGCGCGGGCGGCGCGGGCGGCGAGGGGCGGCGGGGGGCGTCAGCCAGTGGGCAGCGCTGCAAGGGACGGGCTGTGTTCAGGGCAGCTGCGGAGGGGAACGGGCCCCGGGGGGCACCGAGGCACCCCACGCCCGCTGCCTTCCACCCCCTGTCCGGGGCCTCGTGGCAAGCCGGGAACAGAGAGGCCAAGCCACTGGCCCAGGGTCACACAGCTCGGCAAGGCCAGGATGGAACTCCCACCTGCCTGACGCTGCATCCGCCGCCCTTCTTATTACCTCCTTTACTTGCCAACTGGGGGGGGAGGGGGGGAGAGATCCGAAAGGATGGAAGAGGGCAGCCCCCAAGGCCCAGCGGTTTAGCGCCGCCTTCGACCCAGGGCGTGACCCCGGAGACCCGGGATCGAGTCCTGCATGGAGCCTGCTTCTCCCTCTGCCTGTGTCTCTGCCTCTCTCTCTCTCTGTGTCTGTCTTGAATAAATAAATAAAACCTTAAAAAAAAAAAGGAAAGAATGGAAGAATCTGAGATATGTTGTGGTGGATAACCCACAAGGGAGCTAACACACCAAAAGAATCAACCGCGAGAGCTTGGAGTCAAACTTAGGTGTGTTGTTTCCCTCTCTTTTATTTTCTCCGCAGCCCTTACCTGTTTAGTGCCCCTCTAGGTTATGCGTCCGCTTATTGGCATTACAGACATTACCTATAAATCAGCCGTGCCTGCCCGACCACGTTGAATAAGTGTGTGCCTTTGCTAATTATTTGTGTGATCCTAGATAGACTCCTTCAGGTGACGTGACTAATTTCCTTTAGGGCGTTGCTATAAAATGCACGGGTCTATTCGTAAAAATGCCCGGCCAATAGTGGGTGCTTAACACTGTGAAGTTGATTCTGAAAAGACACTGAAAACGGACGCTTGACAACAGTTGCCCCGCACTACAGACCTTTGTCCCCTCTGAGAAAGCGGGTCAGGCTGGACCGGGGCGGGCACGATGCTGCCGGGCAGGGCAGGCTGCTGCGGGGCGGGGCTGGGCGGGGCTGAGCTGGACGGGCGGGGCCAGGCAGGCTACAGCGGGGCGGGGCCGGGCGGGGCCAATCAGGATAGGCGGGGCTGGTGGGCGGGGCCAGGTTGGCTGCGGAGGGCGGGACTGGGCGGGGCCAATCAGGATAGGCGGGGCTGGTGGGCGGGGCCAGGTTGGCTGCGGAGGGGCGGGACTGGGCGGGGCCAATCAGGATAGGCGGGGCTGGTGGGCGGAGCCAGGCAGGATGAAGAGGGGCGGGGCTGATGGGAAGAGCTAGGCAGGATGCAGAGGGGCGGGGTTGGCGGGCGGGTCCAGGCAGGCTGCTGCGGGGCTGGGCTGGGCGGGGCCAATGGGCGGGGCTGGTGGGCGGGGCCAGGGCAGCCGAGGGGCGGGGCTGGTGGGCGGGGCTGAGGGATCCCCGGAGCGTTCAGACCAGCCTGCGCAGCTGGAGCGGCACCTGCGCGCGGGCGGTACCCACGCGGGACGCAGAGCCGCACCTGATGGTCAGGTTCTCCATGACCCCGGGGAAGCGCTGCAGCTCGTCGCGCAGCTCGTCGAAGGTGATGGCGCCGTTGCAGTCCTTGTCGGCCGACTCGAAGAGCGCCAGCGTCAGCTGGTCCAGCTTCTCGTCGGGCAGCGAGATGGCGCTCTCGCGCATGCACGACCGCAGCACGGTGCGCAGCTCGTCCGCGTCGATGGAGCCGCTGCCTGTCCCAAGTGGGGATGCAGCCGAGTGGGGACTTGTGCTGGGCCCCACTCTGTACCTGCAGACCACCCCCCCTGCCGTGCCCAGCCTTTGCGTGGGGTGGTGAACCTTCCCTATTCGCCCACCTCCGGTTTTCTGCCAACCAAGTCCCTTTTGGGGTATAGACCAGGCAGTCAAAGTACACAATGTCATCCTTGGCTCAGAAACTTTCCGTGGCTCCCTACTGTCCTGCTCAGCGGAGATAAACTCCTGCCCAAACCTGGAGAATCTTAGTGCATGCCTTTCTCCAGAATCTGCAGCCTCCTTCTAAGTACTGAGCTTCCAAGACCATCTGCACAGAAGAGAACATTTGCTTGATTAATCTGTAAGGAGCTAGGTGCCCAGAGCCTCAATTATCCAGAGGCAAATTGTACATGGGTTGGTGGTGAAGGAAGTTCCCTTTTGTTCTCCAGCTTGTAGCAGAACTTGCTCTTCCATGTTGTCCTGAGAGGTCAGAGCTGGGTACCCACGTCTGGCCATGTGACCTTCCATGCACATGAGGGACCAAAGGTGTGATGGGAAAAGGAAGCCAAATCTACCCACTGAGATGAGATTGGGGGCGGGTTTTTTTTTCTTTGTATATATTTCCATTCTTCATAAGCAGCAGAGCCTGTGATTAATGAGTTCTTGGCGTGATTTGGTGTGGACACACTTGAGGTAGCTTCCTGTTTCTGCCCTTTACCAACTGATGGTGGGCTGTAAGTCCTATGGAGGTGAACCTTACTTTGCTCATCTATAAAATGGAGATAATAATTCGTCCCTTTCAGAACTGGCTCAAGAAAAAAAAAAGAACTGGCTCAAGGACAATTGATAATTATAAAGCACTTATTGCAGTATCTGGAAAAAGGTAGTTGCATATACATGGAAAGTCGTATTGGTACCGTGATCACCATGAAGGCCCAAGCCAAAGTCTGTAATCACATGACAGGGAAGAGTCACTCTTCCTTGAGTGACTCAAGAGAGTGGAGAACATACCACTTCCTTGAGTGACTCAAGAGAGTGGAGAACGTACCACTCTCCCATCACATGTCCTGTCCTTCAGCTCGCCTGGTCAAGAGCCAGCATGCAACAGGTTTCTAACTGCAGCCAGAGCTCCAGTTCCTCCCCAGCTCCCTTCATATCCTCTCAGTGGTCCAGCTTTATTCACTCATTGGCTAATTTCAAATCCAGGATTCCTCTTCACTATTATTCTCATACACACATTCCTCTCCCTTGTCCCGCTATCCTATTCCAGCAACCTAAACATATCCCATCCCTGAGTGAATCTAGCCACCTGTTATCTCCCTTCCTGCAGCAGGGCAGCTAATAGAACATTTTTGCAGAAAAGCACCCAAGAGAGCAGGAAGCTTTGATCCCCAGCCACAGCAAGGCCTTCAACTTGCCTACCAACCTTCTCCTGTTTTCCTAGTGAGATCACTAGGAATGTATTGTCTGCAAAGACCACTTCTCACCTCCATGCGCATCCAATCACTGCCTGGTTCTCAAAGAAAATAGAAGCCACTGGAAGGGAATGCCCTCTAGTTATATGTCTCCTGCTCTTCCCTGCCTTCCTCCCCACCACTGTGCTGCTTCTCCTGTCACAAACCAACCTCTTGGGAGTGACCAAAGCTTGGTGGTCAGAAGGCAGTCAGTGAGGACTGTCCCGTGGAGACTGGGAGGAAGATGTTTAGGTAGCAGGTATGGCCAACTGCCTATGTACCAGGGGAAGGAGGTCAATTTGAGGAGTGGGTTCCAGGAATGAGGTCTGGCTAGATTGAATCAGGTAGGACTGGGAGGTAAAGAAACCCCATAAGCCAGAGGGCCCTTTGCTGGGAGCAGGCCTGCAGCTAGGTAGAGCTTTTCAGGATGCAAATCCAGCCCAGTGACTTCTCTGCTCAACACTCTTCAGTGGCTCCCTGTGGCTGAGGCTGAGACTCCAAACTGAGACTCCAAACCTTGGAGACCTGTCCAGTCTCACTGGGTGCCTCTTTCTCACTGAAATACCTCTTCTTCTGATGATTCCAGGCCCTCAGAGATGCCTGATGCCATAGAGCAGCCAAAGATTTGAAAGCAGGACATTCATAGCAGTCTCATTTATAAGGGAAAGAAAGAAAGAAAGAAAGAAGAAAGAAAGAAAGAAAGAAAGAAAGAAAGAAAGAAAGAAGAAACAAAGAAAGAGAAAGAAAGAAAGAAAGAAAGAAAGAAAGAAAGAGAAAGAAAGAAAGAAAGAAAGAAAGAAAGAAAGAAAGAAAGAAAGAAAGAAAGAAAGAAAAAAAGAAAGTGAGTGCTGGGAAAGGGAGACAATGAAATTCTCCAGTTTGCTTGAATAAATAGTACTAAATAACAGGTGACACCTATAAAGGTGTGCTGAGCACTGTTCTGAATCTACATAAGTTAACTTAATCCTATCAGCCTCATGAGTGTACACTTTTATAACCATTATTCGCATGTAATAGGTAAAGAAACTGAGGCACAAAGGAGTTAAGTGACTTGCCAGAGGCTCCATGATTATTAAAAAGTGGTGGAGCTGAGATCTGAACTTTGGCAGCCTGACCTCCGAGTCAGAGATCTTAAGTCCGAGGCTGTGCTGCGTGGGACACGGGACACAGGGTCACATATGTCGATATTGTGGAATAGGACGCAGCCACAGAAAGTGATGCTCTAAATACACTTGAGTTACCACTTCATACCCACTAGGGTGGCTACTGTTAAAAAACAAACAAACAAACAAACAAACAAACAAACAAAAAACAGAAATAGCAAGTGTGGCAAGGATGTGGAGAAATTGGAACCTTGTGCATGGCTGGTGGGAAGGTAAAACAGTGCAACCTCTATGAAGAGTAAGGCATTCCAGGAAAGATTAAAAACAGGACACCTCCAGAGTCCTTACCATCAACATCATACACCTGGAAGAGGAATTTGAGTTTGTCCATGGGGTTGCCGTGGATGAGCAGGGTCAGCGCCTCCAGCAGCTCCTGGAGGGTGATGGTGCCACTTCCATCAGTGTCAAACAGGGTGAAGAATCTCTCTGCAAAGAAGGACTGTGGCGGGGAGAAGACAGGAGACAGGCACCAGCTGGCTGTGGGGCCTGGATTAGAGGTCATGCAGGGGGTGTGCGCATGCGCCCTGGGGTGGTGGGCTCAAGGCAGGACCCTGGGGTTTGCACACACAGTGTGATTTACCACTTGGCCACACCAGGAGGTGGTGTCCACAGCCCATCCTGCTTGCCCAGAGCAAGTTTGGACTCCCGTGGAAGAACTATTCAGATCCCAGCAGAAGGATGGGCTTGTGTCTGGGCCTCTGGCCCCCCACTAGCTCTCAACTTGGTCATTTATACAGGCTCTGTGTCCCCTGCACGCTGTCACCCCCATCAGCCATGCAGTCCAGACCCCTCAGCATGTGAAAAGGGTCAGAGCCTGCAGGCTCCTCCTGGGTCCTGTCTTATCCCCTTGGGATGACCACAGGGCCAAGGAAATCAGGAAGGTAGCTCTTAGAGGGCAGATGGTACTTGAACACTGGGAACATCCCTGTACTCATTGTTTAGGCTGCCTGTGGCCTACACTTAAGGCTTGCTCTTTCTTTTTCTTTCTCTCTCTCTTTCCCTCTCTCTCTCTTTTTAAAAAGATTTTATTGGGCAGCCTGGGTGGCTCAGCAGTTTAGCGCCGCCTTCAGCCCAGGGTGTGATCCTGGGATCCTGGGATGGAGTCCCACATTGGGCTCCCTGCATAGAGCCTGCTCCTCCCTCTGCCTGTGTCTTTACCTCTCTCTCTCTGTGTCTCTCATGAATAAATAAATAAAATATCTAAAAAAAAATAAAAAGATTGTATTTATTTATTTGACAGCAAGAGAGCACAAGCAGGAGGAGGGGCAGAGGGAGAGGGAGAAGCAGACACCCCACTGAGCAGGGAGCCCCAGTGTGGGGCTCGATCCCAGGACCCTGCGATCATGACCTGAGCCTAAGGCAGATGCTTAACTGAGCTGAACCACCCAGGCCACTCCTTAAAGCTTGTTCTTAAAGCTCCCATTCACTCACTCTATTCACACATTCATTCATTCACTCATTCATTCATTCAGCAATCATGTCCAGCACAGCCCCCACTTGCCAGGCCTGGTGTTAGGCACCCAACACAGAAATTAAAGGAGATGGGGCCACATATGCCGTGCCCTGGATGCTCCCCTTGAGGCAGGGAGAGGGGCCTGCAGGGCTTCATGTCTGACCTAAAGAAACCATGAGGAGTTCGTGAGCAGGAAGTGGGGGCTGAAGTCTGCTACAGGCCATCACCCCTGCCTTGGCTCTCCTCTTTCTTCCCTGGATCCCTGGCTAATCCCTTTATCACTCTCTATTGTCCTGAGTCATCTTTATCTTAAGGTATTTTACAGCATCCTGTTAAGAGTGTGATGTATTGTTAGGCAGAAAGGCTTTTGGTCCTTCCCCATGTTTACTATGGAAGGAGGCCTGACATTTAGAGTTCTTAGCAGTATCCCTGCCTCCAGCAAGCGAGGGGCGCTCTGATCCAAATAGGGGACATGTGAATGAATGCTCATTGGCTCACCCTTATCAGGGACACAGGTCACCACCAGATACCAGCCCTAAAATGTGTGGGGAGAAATTGACATTTGCAGGCTCACTCCCCCAATCTCTCTGTGGATGTCTCCCCTGTTTGCTGGCCATGCAGGCTGCTACAGGAACGGGCAGAGAACCTATAAAATGGGAATGGGCTGGGAATAGTATGGGAGTTTCGTGTATACAAATCATCAAGAAACTTATTTCTTGGAAGGAGGCTTATGGACATCACAGCATCCACTCTGCCCATGAGGCTGGTGGAAAATATGAGGCCAAATATATTTCTTAAGATCTGGCAAGGGGCACCTGGGAGGCTCAGTGGTTGAGCAACTGCCTTTGGACTGGGTCATGATCCTGGGGTCCTGGGATTGAGTCCCGCATCAGGCTCCCTGCATGGAGCCTGCTTCTCCCTCTGCCTGTGTCTCTGCCTCTCTGTCTGTGTGTCTCATGAGTAAATAAATAAAATCTAAAAAAAAAATCTGGTGAGCTACTGATACCCAACTTCACATGTTGTGTTGAAGACCCCAGGAGGCATGGCCACCAGAGGGATGGAAGAGCATGAGTAGCAGACACAGAAACATTCTCTGATCCTGATCAGGGTGGGGCCATAAGCCCTGAGGACGCCCAGGGAGCCATCTTTCCCTCCTTGCGAGGTGCTGTGTCCCTGAGAGCCAGATTGCCCTTCCTTTATGAATACAGGGCCCCACTTCCAGAGTGGACACTTGCCTCTTTCACATTCAGGGCTGTTTTGAATTGTTGCAGGTTGATCTCCCTGTCTTTTCCCGCAATGGTCTCAAACTGGTGTGTCACCCACTGAAGCCACTTGGCATCTTCCTCGGTACTCATGGTGCTGGGAGAAAAGGAGACAGGTTTATGGGTTTGGGGTGGTCAAGGGCTCCTGGTGGTTCCAGGACCTGTGCCTTCTTCTCACTACGGCCTCGGGCCTTCCAGGGGTTGGATCAGCTTCGCCTGTGGGATACAAGCCTCTGCAAGATTGCTTTTTTAAGTCCCTAAGTCCCCGTCTCTTTCTTCCATCTGGCATCAGCTAGCCTGGCCTCGTGTGTCTTTAGGTTCTGGAATCATAGGGTCCCATGAGATGGAGCCCAGACTGTGGGCATAAGATCAGAGAGTGGCACACTCTGGGAATGCAAGTAACATGATGACAGTACTTCCCCACTTCGCATTCCAACAGCTCTTTACTGTTTTCCAAATACTTCCCACCCCCTACTTCATTTGGTCTCTGTCATAGCCTGGTGAGTCATGATGTTTTATAGGGAGGAAATAGATTCAGAGCAGCTGAGTATTTTAGCGAACTTTATTCAGCCAGTGAGAAAGGGAGAGAGAGAATTCAAATCCGAGGCCAGCATGTTCTCCACCGTGTCCCAGAGACTCCACCCTCTGCTTCAACACTTCTAGTACAAGCCACACCAGGACTCAGACCTCGAGTCTTGACTCCCTGAGTCCAGGGCATATTCTTTGATGTCCCCAGGGTATCAGCTAACTAGCACCCTCACAAACAAGCTTAACTATGCAATGACCTGAACAGAGGTGATAGTGATAAATGAGGATACCACTCTCTGTGGCATCAGAACCCAACAGACCAAACTTGAAGCTGTGAGTGAGGATTTATAGCATCCTGTGCTATAAACGTCCCTCTGAGAGAGTGGCTTTGTATCCCATGAGTTCAATGTAACCTTAAATGACTTAACTGCAGTCGATCCTCATTGCTCATTGTTTGTTGATCTCATATTCATGAATTCACTTATTTGTTAAAACTTATTAGTAACCCCCACACTTGCAGCATTTTCCCAGACATTGTGGACATGAACAAAGCAGTGGTAAATTTGAGCTGCCTGATGTACATACACGTTCGCAGCTGAGGTCAAACAAAGTGACCCTCTGCCTTCCTGTTTCAGCTCTCATACTATAAACAAGCGTCCTTTCCGTGATCTACTGAGTGCTGCAAATTTTGTATTTTGGGGCTTTTTATTGGTGACTTTTGCTCCTTATTTACTTATTTTTTTTCATTCTTAAAACATTTTTTTGGGAGGGGCTATGGTTGACACACAATGTTGCATTAGTTTCAGATGTAACTCTATTTATGCTGTGCTCACTACAAGTGTAGCCACCTCTTACCAGGCAACATCGTTACACTATCATTGACTGCATTTCCCATGCTGTCTAAAAAAAAAATAATGGTAAGACTCCCAATTTATTTTACAAAGCTAGCATTACTCAATCCCAATGAAGATAGTGTACAAAAAAGGAAAATTCTAGACAAGTGTAACTTATAGAGATCCAACACTCAAACTAAAATATAACTAATTAAATCCTGGAATTTACTTTAAAAAATAGTAATCCACCTTTATCAGGAAGGACTTTTTCCACATATACAAGGATAGTTCACTATCAAGAAATCTGTCAACCATCCTCTGCTGTCCCAACGGTGCAGTATCCAGAAGAGTAGCAGCTCCCAAGCTGTGATATGTGCCTATCAGAAACAAGGAGAGCTTGCTAAAATGCCCACTCTAACTCACCAACTTTGCAATGGGACCCAGGAATCTGAGCATTTAACCAGCACCCTGGATGTTTGCAACCCCTGGTCCAGGCTCACCCCTGAAGGTTAAATAGCCCCACTTACTTCACCACTTGGGACCCACAGGAAGGCATTCCACAATGCAGAGAGAACTCTGGAAAATGAGACTGTGTGTAAACACTAACCCAGGGAGGGTGGGGACAGGGTATCTGGTGTTCACCTCCCCCTTCTCAGAAATGTTAGTGTTTTGGGGCTGCAGAAGGAGAAGAAATTCTGGGAAGCTGGTGGAGAAGAGTCTGGAACAGCTGGCTGGAAGGAGGGAGGGAGGACATAGGGGAGAAAAGGAGACGGAAGTCCTTGCAAGAAGCCAGGAATCTTCAGATTGCAGAGGTCTAGGGGAACAACGTGCTCCCCGGAGGCCAGAATTATCCTCAGGGACCAGGAGTTTAGGTCCAGGCTTGCTTTGCCCTAACTGAATCACTGGCCTGACTGTGCTATAGTTTGCTCATCTGCCACATGTGACAGGCATCCTTCCAACAAGGGCTGCTATGAGGATCAAATGAGATGCTATTTGGGAAGCACAACTGGGAAGTACTGTACAAATGCTAGATATTGTCATTACTCTGACTAGGCCAGTTCCTGATTTTCCAGATGTGAAAACAGGCCCAGAGAGGTCTGGTGACTTGCCCAAGGTTGCACAGCTTTCTAGCAACTAGGCAAGAGCAGAGCTCACGTCTCCTGACTTCTGTCCCAGGCAGAGTCATCCTTCATAGCTTCCCCTCCAAAGGCAGAGAACCCTTGCCTTTCTCTTCTCACTGGCATTGAAAGCTAGAGGAATGGGCCACTCACCCTCTGCAGCTTTCAAGGTCTGGCTGGGCTGGGTCTTCCAGCATGCTCATCCTTTTTCCCGTCTTCTAGACCGCAGGTCCCAGAGAGGTTGTGGTCTGAACAGCAGCCTGCGTTGTGAAGCCCACAGTTCACCTCTCCCCAGCTCCTCCTCTTCCTGACTTTCCTAAAGAGTTCACACCCACAGCCCCTTAATCATCCATATGCTGGCTAGTGGCTGACTTGGTCCAGAGAAATCTGAAGGTACAAGGAAGGGGCAAGGATTTCACTGGAACGATGTTGGCCGGCTTCCATCTGACTGCATGTCTTCCATTTCCTCTTCTTCAGGGACACCAGCAGGTAGGAAATCCAAAAACACACTGTGGAAAAAAAAATCACCAACAATTGGGACCAGGCTCTGCTCAGCCCTTAATGAGCCAAGGGAGACTTCATTAATCCTACTAATATTGATTGCCAACAGAAATGTTGAAGCACTCACTTTGGGCCGTGTGCACTCTGCTAAGGACTTTACCCATAGTGTTCAATTAATTATGTAACACAGCCCTGTTTGGTGGGCATTATTATCATCACTGCACCAAAGGGGAAAGTGGAACTCTGAAAGGTGAGTGACTTGTCCAGATGGCTGGACAGCCATGTTGGGCTGACTCTGGAGACTGTGCATTTAACTACATGGGGAGCAAAACTCAGTCCCAATTAATCCAGTAAAATGTATTGGACTTGTCCTATGAAGAGATTCCCAGTTCAAGGGACCCAGAGGGAGGGAAGAAAGTGAGCCCTATTGGCCAAAAATCTATGAGAAATTATACAAAGGCTTAGATCAGGCCAGACTGCAACTAAAATTTGAAGTGCTTTTTGCTTTTCATCCTGCCTGGCAAGACATCAGCCGAAGCTGATAACCCTGGACATCTGTTGCAGATTCAGACCCCCAAAGGGTGATTTTAGATGTCTCTCACTAATTTCCAAAATGAAGGAAATAATAATTGCTTTGTTTTGTCTTAAAGCAGGCAGGTTGGTAGAAGAAATTTCTTCCAGGGCAGCCCGGGTGGCTCAGCGGTTTAGCGCCTGCCTTCGGCCCAAGGCGTGATCCTGGAGACCCGGGATCGAGTCCCACATCGGGCTCCCTGTATGGAACTGGCTTCTCCCTCTGCCTCTCTCTCTCTCCCCTCTCTCTCCCCTCTCTCTTTCTCTCTCTCTGTGCTTCTCATAAATAAATAAATAAATCTTAAAAAAATAAAATTATAAAAAAAAGAAATTTCTTCCAATATGTGGCCCTTGATGGGATACTTTAAAGGGCTCCTTGGATCGTAGTCCCACCTGGACTCCAGAGTCATTAGGGGCTCACCTGAAGCCCTTTTGCGGTCATCCACATACTCCTCTGCCCATAGGCTCAGCCAGTTCTCACTGGGCTAGTCCCAAGGCAGTGTAAGATCTGCAAAACTGGTGATCCCTTCTGGTGATCTCTGAAAAATCTCCTATTCCAACTTGGCATATTTCACTGGGTACCAATGATTTAAGACAGTGTCAGAGACAATGAAGAACATCTGGTTCTCTTTCAAGGGTGACTATCCCAGAGTTTGTGCTATAATGATAGCATTTGACAACTTCAGTCCCATGATCTTGGCTTAGGTTTGACATGTTTTCCTTAGAATCAGGATTAGAGGGACGCCTGGGTGGCTCAGGGGTTGAGCATCTGCCTCCGGCTCAGGGCATGATCCTGGGGTCCCGGGATTGAGTCCCACGTCGGGCTCCCTGTGTGGAGCCTGCTTCTCCTTCTGCCCGTGTCTCTGCCTCTCTCTCTCTGGGTCTCTCATGAATAAACAAATAAAATCTTAAAAAAAAAAAAAAAAAAGAATCAGGATTAGAAAGATTTTCAAGTCACAGAGCTCAACCAACATTTTTTTTTTTTTTTTAGCTTAAATCCCTCTTCTACCCTGCTGCAACCAGACCTGGTGGTCAGCAGCGCTGACTTGCACACCTCCAGTCATGGGGTGCCCCCTTGCTTGGGAAGCACCAATTTGGGGGCGACTTTGACTATTCAGATTGTGTTCCTCATAGTGGAGTGAAGTGACTTCCATTAAGTGACTTCAGAAACTACATGTAGTAAAAGGAAAGTTCTTTTGAAGAAATAAGCAAAGCAGTAAGTATGATTTATGCTTTCAAGTTGTGACCAGTTAAAGAAGGGAATGCAGAATGAGTAGAGGTGAGGCAAAGCTGTCCGAGTCCTACTATCATTTTGATGATCTGTGCATGATTCACTGTCTACCCCACTGGACTGTGAGCTCCAAAAGGTAAGGACTCTAGCTCATTAATTTTGAATCCCAGGAAACTAACATGATGCTCAGCACGTGGTAGACGCCCCACGCATATTTGTGGCATGAGTAAACTGCCTCAGTTTGACAAGTATTTAGGAAATACCATGTACCATATACCGTCTGGGTATGCAGAGCTGAGTAAAATAATCCAGCATGATCAAAGCAGATCCAGGATTGACAAGAAGAGAACCACAGGAGGACTTCCCAATGGAAGTGATGGATCTGAGATGGGTTTTAGAGGGTGGATAGGAGTTTGCCAGGTAGAAAGCTAAAAGGACACTCAGAGCAACTGGAAGACCAAACAGAAAGGCATAAAGATGGGAATGCATTCCGTGTTCAAGAAGCTATAAGCAGTTCAGTGTGACTAAACAATGATATAGGGAAGGACAAGCTAGAAAGCAGAACTGGAGCCAGGAGCAGGAGTCAGACTATGAGGGATCTGATACAAGGTGAGCTAAAGATCTAGGCCCCTGCCCTGGTTGCTGGGGAGCCAGTAAAACATGTAAAGCAATGGAGCAACATGATCACGTCCTTGCCAAAATTCTGACAGATGAAAGTCCATTTGTCTCCTAATATCTGGAGAAGAGGCAAATATTTATTTATTTATTTAATTTTTTAAAAAAAGATTCTATTTATTTATTCATGACAGACACACAGAGAGAGGGGCAGAGACATGAGCAGAGGGAGAAGCAGGCTCCATGCAGGGAGCCCGACATGGGACTCAATCCGGGTCTCCAGGATCAAGCCCTGGGCGGAAGGCAGGCGCCAAGCTGCTGAGCCACCAGGGATCCCAGATACAAATATTTAAGAGGAGGATGATAAACACTGTGAAAATGCATTTTTGAACATGCCTTTCTTCTTCTTCTTCTTCTTCTTTTCTTCTTCTTCTTCTTCTTCTTTTTTAAAGAAGAGAAAGCTTTTCTTTTTTTGTTTTCGAAGATTTCATTTATTTATTCATGAGACACACACACACACACACAGAGGCAGAGACACAAGAACAGGGAGAAGCAGGCTGCATGCAGGGGGCCCAATGTGGGACTCCATCCCAGGTGTCGAGGATCATGCCCTGGGCCGAAGGCAGCGCTAAACCGTTGAGCCGCCTGGGCTGCCCAACATGCCTTTCTTCTAACTAACATTTGGGAAGGATAGACGTTTTCTGCCAATTACATTTTTGGATGATTACAAAGCTTATATACATTAATCATGGGAAAATATATAAAACCACAAAAAAAGATTTTAAAGATTGCTGTAATCCACCCATCTAGATAAAATCTCTGCTACAATTAAGTGTTCCTTTCTAGTCACATGGAAAATGTGGCCCAGCATGGGATTCAGAGCGGAGTAGTTTCTGATGAACCTGTTTGCATGAGCTGGTTTGCCTTTTGAAGGGTGGCTAAATTGGCTAAGTGTCTACCTTCGACTTGGGTCATGATCCCGGGGTCCTGGGATTGAGCCCCACATTGGACCCCCTGCTCAGTGGGGAGCCTGCTTCTCCTCTGCCCCTCACCCTGCTCGTGCTCTCTCTCTCACACACATAAAGAAAAAAAGAAAGGTGAAATGCAATGGTTTCACTTATGTCAAGTGGTTTTAAAATGGAGTGGGGCTGCCAGGAAGGAGGCCTCATGCACATCTTGCCAGGTAGGACCAAGAACTTCTGAACCGGGCCAAACCACAAATATTCTAAGGACTCTGTCTTAAAATTTTAAGAATTTTAAGGCAGTGCTCTGGTGGGGAGAGAAGGTGGAGACCTGGGAGTAGACAGCCTGGTCTGAGGGTCCTCTGGGCTTCATGAGGAGAGGCAGTTCCCCTTATTGGAGTGCATTTGGGAGGGGTGGGCATGACTTCCAGGGGTGATAGACCTGGCAGGTGCCATTGAGCTGCCCCATTTACTAGCATAGGAATGAGGGCACTGGCTGAGGGCAGTGAGCCTTGGTACTGGCTTTCTACTGCACTTTGCCATAAACTTCAAGCTGCAGCAACATCTCTCAGCCAATTTCTGGGACAAACCGGTGGGTAGCAAGACCTTTCCCCAAGGGATTGGTGCTGGCATGGATCGCTCAAATTTGGAGTTTTGGAACCCAGCTGAGCCTGAGCTAAAACACAAGAGTGCCCTGCCACCTGGCAGGCAGACAGCTCAGACACAGGCAGGGTGAAGGCAGGGATCTCATGGAGGCTGGGAACACAGAAGAGGTGATTGCGTGCTCTTTTATGAGGGCTTCCTGAAGGGTGGCAGGTGCGGACTCCTCACTTTGGGAGAAGAGGGCTGGGCACCACCTTATTTATCCTACTCATCAGCACCAATGGACTTCAGTGAGCAACATAGCAGCAGCCAGTGGAGGCCAGAGCCACTTACACTGAGCCCCACCCTCTTGCATCCTGCAGGCACATCTCCACTAGTGCAAGTCCACCAGAGAATCAGTGCAACAGACTCCTTCCCCAGAAGACCAGCACAACGCCTTGCTCACACCAAGTCTACTGATCACAGAGTGCCTCAAAGCTTCAGCTCTAGAGGAAATAGGATCTGGCTTCCTTTTTATTTTTATTATTATTATTACTTTAAATTTAATTTTTATTTGTTTTTGTATTATTTGTATTATTTTTCATATTTTTAGACCTCGCTTACTTAACAAGCAGACTAAAACACCACCTACGATCCATCTTTCTTTCTTTCTTTTTTCTTCTTTCTCCTTTCTTTCTTTCTTTCTCTCTTTCTTTTCTTTCTTTCTATCTTTCTTTCTCCTCCTGGACAAAATGACAAGACAGAGGAATTTACCCCAAAAGAAAGAACAGGAAGAAGTAATAGGTAAGGATTTAATCAGTGCAGATATAAGTAAAATGTTTCAACTAGAATTTAAAACAACAATTATAAGGATACTAGCTGGGCTTGAAAAAAAAAACATAGAAGACACTAGAGAATCCAATCTAGTCAAGGCAAAATTTAAAATGCTATAACCAAGATGCAAATCCAAATGGATGCCATGACAATGAGGATGGATGAAACAAAGGAACACATTAGTGATATAGAAGATAAAATTATGGAAAATAATGAAGCTGAGAAGAAGAGGGAAAGAAAAGTATTGGATCATAAATGTTGACTTAGGGAACTCAGCAACTACTTAAAACATATTAACGTTCATATCATCTCAGGAGTCTTCAGGAGTCCCAGAAGACGAAGAAAGAGAAAAGGGGCAGAAAATTTATTTGAGCAAATTATAGCTGAAAACTTCCCTAATCTGGAGAAGAAAAACAGGCATCAAAATCCAAGAAGCACAGAGAACTCCCATTATTTTTTTTTAAAGATTGTATGTATTTATTCATGAGGGACACACAGAGAGAGGTAGAGACACAGGCAGAGGTAGAAGCAGGCTCCATGCAAGGGAACCTGATGCAGGATTTGATCCTGGGACCCTGGGATCATGCCCTGAGCCAAACACATACGCTCAACCTGCTGAGCCACCCAGGCATCCTGAGAACTCCCATTAAGTTAATCAAAAGCCAGCCATCACCAAGACATATAGTCAAATTCACAAAATACATAGATGAGGAAAGAATACTGAAAGCAACAAGGGAGAAAAAAGTCCTTAACCTATAAGGGAAGACAGATCAGGTCCACAGCAGATCTGTCCACAGAAACTTAGCAAGCAGGAAGAGAGTGGCATGGTATATTCACCATGCTGAATGGGGGAAATATACAGCCAAGAATACTTTTTTTCAGCAAGGCTGTTATTTAGATTCGTAGGAGACATAAAGAGTTTCCCAGACAAAGAAAAATTAAAGGAGTTCATGACCAGTAAACCAGCCCGGCAGGAAATATTAAAGGGGACTCTGAATGGGGAAAAAAGACCAAAAGCAACAAAGACTAGAAAGGAACAGAGAACGCCACCAGAAACACCAACTCTACAGATAACACAACGGCACTAAATTCATATCTCTCAATAATCACTCTGAGTATAAATGGACTAAGTGCTTCAATCAAAAGACATAGGGTATCAAAATGGATTAAAAAAAAAACAAGACTCATCTATATGCTACTTACAGGGGACTCATTTTAGAAAACTGCAGATTGAAAGTGAGGGGACAGAGCCTCCTCTGTCATGCTAATGGCTATTTAAAAACAGCCAGAGTAGCCATACTTATATCAGACCAAGTAGATTTTAAACCAAAGACTATAACAAGAGATGAAGAAGGACACTGTATCATAATTAAGGGATCTATCCATCAAGAAAATCTAACACTTGTAAATATTTATGTCCACAACTTGGGAGCACTGAAATATATGAATCAATTAATAACAAATATACAGATACTTATTGATAATAATACAATAATAGTAGGGGACTTATTGCAATGGATAGAT
This sequence comes from Vulpes vulpes, assembly GCF_048418805.1. Lineage (NCBI taxonomy): Eukaryota > Metazoa > Chordata > Mammalia > Carnivora > Canidae > Vulpes > Vulpes vulpes. Next base: position 72,695,888 of record NC_132794.1, on the reverse strand, counting down.
CATCTAAGCAGAAAATGAGCAAGGAAACTTGGCTTTAAATGATACACTGAGGGATCCCTGGGTGGCGCAGCGGTTTGGCACCTGCCTTTGGCCCAGGGCGCGATCCTGGAGACCCGGGATCGAATCCCACGTCGGGCTCCCGGTGCATGGAGCCTGCTTCTCCCTCTGCCTGTGTCTCTGCCTCTCTCTCTATCTCTCTGTGACTCTCATAAATAAATAAAAATTAAAAAAAAATTTAAAAAAAATAAATAAATGATACACTGAACCAGATGGACTTCACAGATCTGTTCAGAACATCTCATCCTAAAGCAGCAGAATACACATTCTTTTTGAGTGTACACGGAACATTCTCCAGAATAGATCACATATTAGGTCACAAATCAGCCCTCAACAAGTACAAAAACACTGAGATAATACCATGCATATTTTTCAGCCAAAATACTATGAAACTTGAAATCAACCACAAGAAAAAATTTGGAAGTACTGAAAATCCATGGAAGTTAAAGAACATCCTACTAAAGAATGAGTGGATTAACCAAGAAATTAAAGAAGAAATAAAATAGTACATGGAAGCAAGTGAATATGAAAACAAGATGGTTCAAAACCTTTGGGTTGCAGCAAAGATAGTCCTGAGAGGAAAATATATAGCAATTCAGGCCTACTCCAAGAAGCAAGAAAAATCTCAAATACACAAACTAACCTTACTCCTAAGGGAGCTAGAAAAGGAACAGTGAATGAAGTCTAAAGCCAGCAGAAGAAGGGAAATAATACAGAGTAGAGCAGAAATAAATGATATAGAAACAAACAAACAAAATAGTAGAACAGATCACTGGACCTAAGAGCTGGTTCTTTGAAATAATTAATAAAATTGATTAAAAAGTTCCCCTAGCCAGACTTATCAAAAAGAAAAGAGAAATGACCCAAATAAATAAAATTACAAATGAAAGAGGAGATATTGCAACAAATACCACAGAAATACAAACAATTTAAGAGACTATTATGAAAAATTATATGCTAACAAATTGGGCAATCTAGAAGAAATGGACAAATTCTTAGAAATATACAAACTACCAAGACTGAAACAGGAAGAAATAGAAAATTTAAATAGACCCATAACAAGGAAAGAAATTGAACCAGTAATCAAAAACCTCCCAACACACAAAGTCTGGGTCCAGATGTCTTCTCAGGGAAATTCTACACTTAAATAAGAGGTAATACCTAGTCTTCTCAAATTATTCAAAAAAATAGAAATGGAAAGAAAGCTCCCAAACTGCTTCTTCAAGGCCAGCATTACCTTGATTCCAAAACCAAAGACCCCACTAAAAAGGAGAATTATAGGCCAATATCCCTGATGAGCATGGATGTAAAAATTCTCAACCAGATATTGACAAATAGAATCCCTAAAGTCTTACTCACCATGATCAAGTGGGATTTATTCTTGGGCTGCAGGGGTGGTTCAATATTTGCAAATTAATCAACACAACATGATACACGACATTAATAAAAGAAAGAATAGGGATCCCTGGGTGGCGCAGCTGTTTGGCGCCTGCCTTTGGCCCAGGGCGCGATCCTGGAGACCCGGGATCGAATCCCACATCAGGCTCCCGGTGCATGGAGCCTGCTTCTCCCTCCGCCTGTGTCTCTGCCTCTCTCTCTCTCTCTGTGACTATCATAAATAAATAAAAAAATTAAAAAAAAATTTAAAAAATAAAAGAAAGAATAAGAACCGTATATTCTCAATAGATGCAGAAAAAGCATTGGAGGGCAGCCTGAGTGGCTCAGTGGTTTAGCACTGCCTTCAGCCCAGGGTCTGATCCTGGAGACCTGGGATCGAGTCCCACATCGGGCTCTCTGCATGGAGCCTGCTTCTCCCTCTGCCTGTGTCTCTGCCTCTCTTTCTCTCTGTGTCTCTCATGAATAAATAAATAAAAATCTTAAAAGAAAGCATTGGATAAAATACAGCATCCATTCTTGACAAAAACCCTCAACAAAATAGGTATAGATGGAATATACATCAACATCATAAAGGCCAGATACAAAAGACCCACAGTTAATATCACCCTGAGAGCTTTTCCTCTATGGACAAGAATAAGACAGGGATGTCCACTCTCACCATTACTATTTAATATAGTACTGGAAGTCTTAGCCTCAGCAATCAGATAACAGAAAAATAAAAAGCATCCAAGTCGGAAAGGAAGAAGTCAAACTTTCACTATTTACAGATGACATGATACTCTATGTAGAAAACCCAAAGGCCTCCACCAAAAAAATTTTTAGGGCTGATACATGAATTTAGCAAAGTCTCAGGATATAAAATCAATGTACAGAAAGCTGTTGCATTTCTATATACCAATAATGAAGCAGCAGAAAGAGAAATCAAGGAATTGATCCCATTTACAATTACACCAAAATTCATATGATACCTAGGAATAAAACTAACCAAAGAGATAAAAGATCTGTACTCCAAAAACTATAAAACACCGATGGAAGAAACTGAAGAGGTCACAAAGAAATGGAAAGATGTTCCATGCTCATGGATTGAAAGAACTAATATTGTTAAAATGTCTGTATTACTAAAGCAATCTACAGATTTAAAGCAATCTCTATCAAAATACCAACAACATTTTTCATAGAGCTAGAACAAATAATCCTAAAATTTGTATGGAACCACAAAAGACTCCAAATAGCCAAAGCAATCTTGGAAAAGAGAAGTGAAGCTGGAAGCATCACAATTCTGGACTTCAAGTTACATTACAAGGCTATAGTGATCAAGGCAGTATGGTACTGGCACAAAAAGAGGCACACAGATCAATGGAACAAAATAGAGAGCCCAGAAATGGACCCACAACTGTATGGTCTACCAACCTTCAACAAAGCAGAAAAGAATATCCAGGGGTAAAAAGACAGTTTCTTCAACAAATGGTGTTGGGAAACTGGACATCCATAGGCAGAAGAATGAAACTAGACCACTTTCTTACACCATACACAAAAAATAAATTCAAAATGGATAAAAGCCCTAAATGTGAGATAGGAAACCATCAAGATCCTAGAGTAAAACACAGGTGCAGCATCTTTGATATTGGCCATAGCAACTTCTTACTAGACATGTCACCAGAGGCAGGGGAAACAAAAGAACTAGAACTGGGACTTCATCAAGATAAAAAGCTTCTGCAAAGTGAAGGAAACATCAAAACTAATAGGCGGCCTATGGAATGGGAGAAGATAATTGCAAATGACATATCTGATAAAGGGTTATTATCTAAAATTGATAAAGAACTCATCCAACTCAATACCCCAAAAAACAAGTAATCCAGTTAAGAAATGAGCAGAAGACATGGGCAGACATTTTTCCAAAGAAGACATCCAGATGGCTAACACAGATGAAAAGGAGTTCAACATCATTCATCATCAGGAAAATACAAATCAAAACCACGATCAGATACTACCGCACACCTTCAGAATGGCTAAAATTAACAACACAGGGAACAACAGGTATTGGTGAGGATGCAGAGAAAGGAGAATCCTCATGCAGTGTTGTATGCAAACTGGTGCAACCACTCTGGAAAACAGTATGGAGGTTCTTCAGAAAGTTAGAAATAGAGCTACTCCTACAATCCAGCAACTGCACTACTCTGTATTTACCCAAAGGATACAAAAAAATACCTCATGTTATAGCAGCATTATCTACAATAGCCAAACTATGGAAAGAGCCCAAATGTCCATTGACTGATGAATGGATAAAGAAGAAGTGGTATGTATATATATTATATCAATATGTATATATATATATATATATGTATATATATATATATATATACACACACACATTACTCAGCCATTAAAAAGAATGAAATTTTGCCAGTTGCAATGATGTGGTTGGAGCTAGAGTATATCATGCTAAGAGAAATAAGTCAGACAGAGAAAGACAAATACCATATGATTTTCTGATTGACATTTCACTCAGCCTAATACCCTCCAAACATTATATGGTCTCATTCATTTGGGGAATATAAAAATTAGTGAAAGGGAATAAAGGGAAAGGAGAGAAAATGAGTGAAAATATCAGTGAGGGTGACAAAACATGAGAGACACCTAACTCAAGGGGTAGTGGAAGGGGAAGTGGGCGGGGAGTTGGGGTGACTGGGTGATGGGCAATGAGGGGGGCACTTGACGGGATGAGCACTGGGTGTTATGCTATATGTTGGCAAATTGAACTCCAATAAAACATTTTTTAAAAATACCATATGATTTCACTCATATGTGGAATTTAAGAAACAAACATAAACATATGGCAGTGGGGGGGGGGAAGAGAGAGAGAGAGAAGGAAACAAAGCATAAGAGACTCTTAATAATAGAGAACAAACTGAAGACTGATAGAGGAAGGTGGGTGAGGGGTATGGGATAGAAGAGTGATGGGTATTTTTTTAAGATTTTATTTATTTATGCATGAGAGACACAGAGAGAGGCAGAGACATAGGCAGAGGGAGAAGCAGGCTCCCTGTGAGGATCCTGATGCAGGACTCAATCCCAGGACCCCAGCATCACATCCTGAGTCAAAAGCAGAGACTCAACCACTAAGCCACCCAGGTGCCCCAAGTGATGGGTATCAAGGAGAGCATTTGTTATGAGAGTGGTGGGTGTTAACATGTAAGTGATGGACCACCGAATTCTACTGAAACCAATATTGTACTGTATGTTGACTAACTTAAATAAAATTTTGAAAAAAATACATAAAGGTAAAAATTTAAAAGACCAGCTGCTATCAAAAACAAGATAAACATCTCTGTTGACCATAGATGAAACGGAAATACACAAGGGCTGTAAAGTGGAAGCCCCAGTCCTGCTCAGTTCTGGGTGCAGAGTCTTCTAAGAACTCTGCTCCTGGGAAAGGATGTGAGCCTCCAGCTGAGGGAGTCCTGATTATGGGACAGGGCTGAAAAAAGCTGTGACTGACCATTGCCTAGAACTGACTAATATTTTGTATTTAGGAGAAAAAGAGGAGTTGACATAGCCTCCTTGCCCAGACCTGGACCAGGCCAACAGCTGTTTGGTGACTGCACTCACAATGTCCTCCCTAGGCCACCAAGACCAGTATTAAATTAGGGGAGCTCAGAAAGCTAGATGGAAGCAACCATGAAACTTTTAGAGAAAGATCAAGCATGAACACACACACACACACACACACACACACACACACACACACACCATTCAAGGTGAGCCAAGAAGCTGGTATTCCAGAAGACCCAAAAAGAGTGAATGCTCAGTGCTCGCTTGGGCAGCACATATACTAAAATTGGAACGATACAGAGAAGATGGCCCCCCAGCAAGGATCACACGCAAATTCATGAAGTGTTTCATATTTTTAAAATTAGGAAAAAAATAAAATTAGAGAGGAAGACAAACTATGAGAGACTCCAAACTCTGGGAAACAAACAAAGAGTTGCAAAAGGGAAGGTAGGTGGTGGGATAGGATAACTGGGTGATGGGCATTAAGGAGGACATACGATGAGTTGAGCACTGGGTGTTATACTTTATGTTGGAAAACTGAATTTAAATACAATTAAAAAAACACTTCATTTTATAACTGCAAAAAAAAAAAAAAAGAATGAATGCTAAGAAGACAGCCATTCAAACCAATAATAGGGAGAAATCATTCTTTAAGCATATGTAGAATCTTTAAAGAGAGAAAAGAAAGAAAACCACCCATTTTTTAAAATAAATTAATTTTTATTGGTGTTCAATTTGCCAACATACAAAAAAACACCCAGTGCTCATCCCGTCAAGTGTCCCCCTCAGTGCCCGTCACCCATTCCCCCCCAACCCCTGCCCTCCTCCCCTTCCACCACCCCTAGTTCGAGAAAACCACCCATTAAAAAGAAAAGACGTTTAGAAATAAAAATGTGCAGAAAGCAAACCAGTTTTAGCTGGTGTGAAGAAAACCCAGTTAGAAATATGGAGAATAATATGGTTATTATAATTTTAAAATAATTCAATCAATAGGATAAAATTTAAACTAGAAAGAGTTGAAGAGTGAATGCACATTCTCTAAGACAGCATGGAATCACTCACTTGAAATGATTCTATAGCTTTTTTCCACTTACCAACATATTCTAAGCATTTATAATATTATTAAATATAAATATTAATTTATAAAAATTAAATATAAATATAAATGTGTCGGAATGTTGTAAACTAGTGCTTTATGTCTGGACTTTTGATTTTCCTATATTTATTCCATTATTGTAAACAAGTTTCTGAAAAATCTTGTGATTCATTCTTCGCCTGAACTTCCAGATGGTGTCTCTCAATTGGATTCTCAAGAGAGGAACTGCTGGGTAAAACTTCTACACTTCCTGAAGCCTTTTGATAAAGCCAAATTGCTTCCCCCAAATCTCAAACCAGTTTTCTTTCCCATCCGTGTTTTCAGAGAATGCCTCTTTCAGCAAACACTTGTGAATAGTAGAGGTTATTCTTTAAAATACTGGTCCATCAGGCAAAAAAAAAAAAAAAAAGATATTTTGCAGTTCTTTTTTTAAAAAAAATATTTTATTTATTCATGAGGGACACAGAGATAGAGACAGGGACACAGGCAGAGGGAGAAACAGGCTCCATGTGGGAACCTGAGGCTGGACTCGATCTCAGGACCCCAGGATCACTGCCCTGAGCCATAGGCAGACACTCAACCACTGAGGCACCTGATACTTTGCAGTTCTTATTCGCCTTTGTTAGACTAGTGAAGTGAAATGTCACCATGGGAAGAAAAATCATGAAATCCTCTTTTCCTCACTTCTCAGATGAATTGGGGCATGTTTTCCTCTGGGCGGGGGACACTGAGCTTCTTTTCTAAAGTCATGCTCCCAACTGGTGGTTTTTGGAATAGAGTGCTCTTTTTCCACATTTTTTAAAATCAAAGGCATGACATATTTTCACTCTATCACTATGGCAGATTGTTTGTTGCTTCTGGGGTGTGATTCTAAGTCCTGAGTCTATAGCCTGTGGCTTTCCCCTGCTTGCTAGAGGATGGAGACTGCGCTATGGCCGCTTTCCTCTGCCAGGAAAAGTCAGGGAAGGCAGGTGAGATGTGGACAAACCCCATGGAAGACCGAGTCAGCCACCTGCGCTCCTCTGGGCAGCCAGCCCGCCACCTGTGCCCTGGAGCCCTACCCCCCTTACCCACTTGAGGCCTCTGGCTATTTCTCAATTTTTCCTCAATAGCAAAACTTCCTGAACGAGTTCCCTATACTCAGTGTCTACTTCCTCGTTCCCTCTTTTGTGGGAGGTGGGGGGAGGGTGGATCCCACTTGAATCAGACTTCTAGGCCCCAAAGAAGCCTTTCTTAATGAGATTACCAATAACTGGCTCATGGCTGAGTGGAGGGGTCATTCTCAGCCCTCAGCAGCATTCAGCAGAGGGTCCTCCTCCCTTTTGAACTCTGTCTTCATTTGACTTCTAGGATCTTGTCCTGTCCAGGTGTCCTTTCTAACTCACTGTCTCCTTCTCAGCATCCATGCTGGTCTTTCATCTGACTTTTGAAAGTTAGGCTCAGTCCTCAGATCTCTTTTCTTTTCTCTACAGATTAACTTCCGGTTAAGTTCATCGAGCTCCATGGTTCTCAAGTGCATTGGCAAGTGCAAGACGTGCACATGGGACTGTGGGCTCGTAGATCCAACTGCCTACTTCACGACTCTGCTTGGATGTCAGTCTGCATCTCAAACTCAACGTGTCCCAAGTTGGACTAGTGGTATCCTTAAGTCTGAGCCATCCGGTGTTCCTGCCTCAGTGAATTGATCCCTTCTCCATTTACCGAGCTTTCCAGACAATAAACCATGAGGTAGTTATCTATTCCTTTCTATCCTGCACACCTGACCTCCAACCCACAACCCTATTGCTTCTGCACTGGAAATAGATCCAGAATCTGATTCCCTCTCTGCAGCCAGAGCCAACATAACCACTTACCTGGACAACTCTGACAGCCCAACTCAGCTCCCTGTCCTATTCTCACCCCCTTATAGTCTGTTTTCTGCTCAGCTGCCCTGGTGATTCTGTCCAAATGTAAGTGAGATGGAGTCACTCTTTTGCTTAAAGCCATCTCAGGATGGTTTCTCATCCTTAGAATAACCACCAGGGACATGGCCCTCATAGCGCCTCCATGACATGGCCCCATGACCTGGCTGCCCTCACCTCGGGCTCTCCTCCTCACTCACTCAGCCCCAGCTACACTGGCCTCCTCAGTATTTCTTGATCATGCCAGGCACACTTCTGCCTCAGGGCATTTGCACTGACTATTCCCTCTGGAATACTCTTCTCCCAGACAACTACCTGGCTAACTGCTTCACATCCTCACCCCTTCTCAGTGGAAGTGTACCCAGAGCACCCTGTTTTAAAATTAGATCTCACCTTACCCCAACTACTAATTCCCGTTACCCTGCTCTATTCTCTTCTTTCCACAGCATGTATCATCTTCTGATACACTATATAATGAGCTTCTTTATGATTTTTTTTTTGTCTACCTCCCCCCGACTAGAATATAAGCTCCAGGAGGGTGAGGACTTATGTCTGTTTTATTTACACATGAGTCTCAAAACTCAAACAGTACCTGGGCTGTGATTGTCACTTGGTCAATATTTAATGAATGACTGAATCAGGCTGGCTAGATGAGCATCCTATAGAGCAATCTCCCCCACTCCAGCCAACCGTTCACAGTGCCCCGCTCTGGTTCTAAGGAGGGTCAGCAGGATCTGAAGGCCAGCCAGCTCCAGGCATCAATCAGAAGAAGTGGCTCTCCCACCCAGCCTGCTAACTCATCGCACGGCTTGGAAAAGTCACCTCTCCAGGACTCAGTCTCTCATCTGCTCCATGGAAGATTTTTTCCCCCTGCCTATGGAGATTGTGTAAGAGTAGAACAAGAAAAAAAATTGACCTCATTCATGTTATGCAACAAACATCTGGCAGGAAGGATAATAAGGGGTTGTTTACAGGCCACTTGCTAAGGCTAATTCTCCTCCTGGTGGCCTGTTCCTCAGTTGGGCACCCCTGGGATCAAAAAAATACACAGAGGCTCATGTCCTGTTATGCAAGCAGAGCTCATCCTATCACAACATGAAATATGGTATATCCTGCCCAACTCCACCCCTCTAAAGTTGAAATGAACTATCCATGGGAAACAGGGCAGTTAAGGTCACCTAACATAATTTCAGCAAATTGTTATCACTTTGATTGATGTATAAAATTTCAGAGGATATTACATTTTCGCCAGCTTTTCTTATTGCCTGTTTAAACCCTGCAAGGTTGAGACATGTCTTCCTCCCCTTCATCCTCTGCAGCTGCTTCCCCAGTGGTTACTCATTTGGTCTGTCATCTGCTGGGCCTTGACTCGCTGTCCCCCGGCTAACAGAAAATGTGAGGAGAGCCAATGCTGTTCCTGCCTAGAGGGCAGCTTTTGCAGGGAGCCCTAGAATCACAGGGAGCATTAGCATCAGCAGAACAGGTCTCAGACTGCAAAGTGCTTGTGCAAACATATCCCAGGAAATTCCAGTAAGACCCCCAAGGGCAGTCGACATTCTGAGGGGGCAGAGGCTGGACCAGAATGCTCTGAGCCCCACCACCCCTGCGCAGGCTTCCTTCCCTCTGTGGCAGAGATGCATCCTCTGCTGGAGACCCTGAGTGTGCCTTGCTCCCTTGCAACTCAGAGCCCCTGCGGGAACTGCCTCACTTCTGCAGGACAAGTCTCTGGGAGCTCTCCGCCCCACCAACTGCAAACCCGGCTTGACCCTCAAGTCCCAGCCTGCTGTCCCTAGGTCGGAGCTACACTGTGTTCCGCAGCCCTTACTGGCTGCACCACAGACAAACATGTGCTGTCTTGCAATATCTCATATCCTTGCTTTGCATGGTAACTCAGTCCTTGGGTCATTATTTAACTTTTACACGTGTACCTCTTCTCTCACCAACTAGCCCATCAGCTCTAAATAGGCAGAAACTATTTCCACACTTTCTTTATTTCATGCATTCCTCCAAGAGATAAATCAGTGATCGAGGGAGACATGGTTCCTACCCTCACAGAGCTTTTATTTATTCTTTATTCTTATTTATTCTTTATATCCTCACGGAAGCCAGTATGGTCCACCTATAAACAGCAGGCAAGAGTTCATGGTGATAGCCTCTGGCCAGCAAGTTTAGCAGTGCGTGTCCCTTTGATATGGTCAAAGCCATGTAAGGACTGTTTTTAAGTAGAAAAGCAGAAAGGACCACAGAGTGTGGGCAGCTTCTAGGTGACAACCCTAGGAAGGAATTCCTTCTGGGTGCTGCTTTTGGGATACTTTGGGAGCCCACCCATAGAAGTTGAAAGCCCTTAGGCGCTGAGGAGAGGCCTTAAGACTCACCAAGGGAACACTTTGTGGCACAGGTGGGGGAAACCGAGGCACACAGAGGGTCGTGGTCACTCCCATACTGAGCTCCTAGCGCAGTGCTCTTCTCCTACGATCCCACTGAAGTATGATTCCCTGCTCCCCTAGCAGTGGGAGCAGTTCTGGAGCACAGGATCACGTAGGTGGAAAGAGAGAGGCCTCTAAGCCTGTGCTCTCAGTTGTGGGGCTTTGTCTGCTCTGTTCATCATTCCATGTGCTTGGGAGGATTAGATGAAATACCTGGCCCAGAACAGACACTCAGTTCATTTTCACTCATTCAGGAGGTCATTTTGGTTATTCTCAACCAAGTTCCTAAAAAGGAACCCTGGTAAGCCTTCTTGAAGTAGAATGAGCTGAGTGAGCGTGACTTTGATTGCCAGGCCAGGGGTCACGGTCCTGATGCTCCATCTCACCCCACCACCCGCAAAATGGACACTTTGCATCCACCTCTTGATGCCTCAGGCCAACATGCTCCCTTTCCCTGTTCCTTGTTTTCTTCACCTGTAAACAGGGGCTGCTCAGACCTCCCCCGCCATGAGGTTGTTGGGCTTCTTAAAGACACCACCAGTCCACCTCCAGGCAGGTTGCACTGGATGCATGCTGGCTCCTGTCCCCCCTTCACTTCTCCTCCTGGAGGGATTTTTTCTCCAGAGAGATCAGGGCAGGGTTCCAAAGCAGGGCAAGGGCCTCTGTATCCTTAGCACAGGATACACTTACTGCTGCAGCCTTTGAAAACACACACAGCAGGTGCTGGCTGCCACCACCATTCAGCTCAGGAGACAGTTGACAAGTGTGACTCCCTTAGCTAAAAGCAGGCGATGGGAGGGAAGGGTTGTTGTGGGGACCCGACTGCAGAAAGGAAGTCCACCTCTGTCCTCCTTGCTCTCCCTCCACTTTTGAGCTTGGAGCAGGGTGGAGACTTGCAGAAATTATGTCTGTGTAGAGCTTTGGAGATTATTTATTTTAGTGGCTTCCAAATGCTTAAGATTAACTTTTAGTTCCTTGGGTAATACTTTAACTGACTTCACTAAAAATATGTATACAAATTTTTTCTTTCTTTCTTTTTTTTTTTTTACAAATTTTTTTTCTATGAAAGATCTAGTACAACCTTTCCTCTCCAGATGGGGAAGTTGAGTCTAGGGCCTCAGGGTGCATGTGGCTTCCCAGAGGTAGTTTGAGAGTTGGGGGGGGGGGGCTGGGACTAGAGCCCTGGTTCCCTAACACAGCATTCTTTCCAGTAGCCTCCACACTGAGGAGGTGCCTGCCAAAGTGAGGCCCTGCTTGGCATGAGATGGGAGGAGGAAGGAGGCAGGGAGGGTGGAGTCCTTGCAGCTTACTTATGTACAAGAAGAATTTTGGGCTGATCCAGGAACTCTGCATGTTTATATCTTAATCTAGTTTCCTAAGAATTGGTTCTTGGAATAAGGCTAGGAGCTGTAAACTCAGATTTTTTTTTTTAACTCAGATTTTTTAATTGGAAGAAATAAAAATATTATTCTTGCCTTTTGTTGTTGAAGAGGTTTTGTTAAGAGCCATGGGGCTTTGGGAATCCCAGAGGAAGGGGTGTGAGCTCAAATGTTCGCCTGGAGAATGTCTGTCCCTGGTTCCTACCGTGAGTCTTGGCCTAAGATCTTCCCCAAAGCAGGCTTGCTTGACTTCTCCTGCTTTCTGTACCTTGCCTTGTCCTTTTTGTCCCTTCCCTTGTGTTCCTTTAACCCTTTCATTTGTATCCATAGGAACCACAGCACGAATGGCAAAACCTTACCCTAGGCTGGGAACAGTGTCCAGAACACTGGTTCCTTTAGAGAAGCAATGGAGCATCTGGGATTCAGCATATATTGGCATTTTACAGGCCCCATGCTGACCAGACTTGTCCTAGCCCCTGGCAAGGAGCCATTGCCTGTTTCCAGACTCTGAGTCCCCCTGAACCTGCTCCTTAAATCCTGGAGATGCAGAAGGATTAGAACATGATAGTTTGGGAAATCTCTAGACAGAGTCAGGTCCTTGGTTTAAGTTCCAAATATATAATAGCTTTCCTCATTTCTTTACCTGGTAAACTCCTATTCAGCCTTTGAAGGCCACTGCAAATGTCCTCCGCCCCAGCCCGCTGCTCCCCAAGAAAGCTGATTTAGCTCTCTCTAGTTCCCTCTGCATTTTCACTCTATCACGACATACCTGAATTAAAGTAGAAGTATTTGTTGAGAATGTAGTGTATCATAATAATTCCTTGAGAAATTTATTTATGTCATTTGCTGTTTTTATTGACTTCACTGGAAAAGAACGCAAGCCATCTGGAGCCCTTCTCTTGGAGGGTAGTCTGATTTTCTTCCCAGAATCAGTAAGGGTTCTCCTCAGAAGCCATAAACTATCCTTCCTGTTTCTGGGTGTGAGCGAGGAAGTTGAGTGGGTGATGGGCCCTGGAGTAGGAATGGGCTGCCCAAAGACAGCCTCTGAATAAGACTTGGTGTTTGGAAAGCAGTGGAGGCTGGCAAACCAGATTATCCCAGTGGAGAAGGAGGGGGACTGGTGCTCGAAGGCAGGAGCTAAAGGTGTTTTTAGGTGGTGAACATTCGATCTTTAGAGAATGTACATGGGGCAGCACAAAGCATGGAACATTGTCCTCCTGAAAGAACACTGCTGACTCGCTCACACAATAGTGCTACTAGAGGCGCCTTTTAAATACTTGGGATCCAGACTGGTGTGAGGATGTTGCTGTTCCGGTGGGGATGGGGGTGTTCAAGCCCCTTGCACACAGGGCTGAGAAAGCCAGGCCTGTCTCCTGTATCACCAGGAGCAGTGGCTGCCATGGCAACTGGAGGCTGCAGACACCCTTTTCAGCCTGTTACATCCCGAGGGGACTTTTTGCAAACCCAGGGGAGAGAAGAAAGCAAGGCTAGGATGATACAGATTTTCTGTTCCACACTGCTTAAGGAGCATTCAAACAGGATTTAGTTCCTTTTAATAAAAGCAAGGCATGCCCATAGTGAAAATGGAACAGTGCAAGGGAGTAGACAGGGGAAAAAGGAGTCCCCCTCCTTCCTCAGCCCCTAGTCTCACTTTCCAGGGGTAGGAGCATTTGTGGTGTTTTGTTTGTATACTTAGACACCACATGTGTACTTATACTTACCCATGATCACAGAGTTGCCTGCATGCACCACCTCATTCCTTTGAATGGCTGAAAGCATCCCATTGCCAGTCCCGGTTCAATGGATTTTCTTTGATTTAGACACCCTCAGGAGTGTTACATTGACTGCATCCCAAGTGTCATGGTATAGTTTCATTTCTGTATTTATACAGGCAATTATATTTACATATATTTATACATAATATTATCACCAAGATTTGTAATCCATATCTCCCCCCACTGCCCCGTCCTGGGCTGAGCCTCCCACCACCCCTCAAAGGCAAGGTTTGAAAGGGAAAGCAATTTAGTAGTGGCCAAGGGTGAGGAACAAAAGACAGGATACAACATGAAGGGGAACACCCAGGGAGCTCCTACGTAGTGATGGAACAGCTCTGCACCTCGATTATGGTGGCAGGCAAACTATACATGTGATGTTGGTACACAGAAACACACACACACACACACACACACACACACACACACACACGAATAGTCCATGTCAATACTGGTGATATCTGAACAAGGTCTGTGGGGTTGTACCAATATCAACTTCTTGGTTCTAATGTTACACTGTGGCTTTACTTATGATGTTACTATTGAGGGCAACTGGGTGAAGGATACACGGGACCTTTGGTGACTTCCTGGGAATCTAGAATTATTTCAAGGAAAAAAGTGATCATGACAAGGTTGGAGTTTCCTGCACCCTTGTGCTCTATTCCCATCTCTAGTTCAAGTCCTGGCAGAGAGATGTGCTCAGAAAATGTAAGCAGAAGAAGCCAGGGGTCTTGCCTTTCTGGGCCTCAGTTTCCTCATCTCTAAAATAAGGCCATGGACTGAATAATCTCCAGCAGCCACACATCCCACATGCTTCCAGTCGCCACATTCAGTTCTGTTTGAGCAGTGCAGGCTCCTGTCTGTGGAGCCAGTAGCTGCCTCTCCTCCTTAGTGCCGATCTCTGTGCAGACTCCCCCCACAACCTGCAGGCCCCTTAGGCTGATACACCCTACTTTCCAGTAGAATATAGTTGTAGTGTGATGAAATCACTAGCCAAGTTAAAATGGAAGATGTTGCACTTCTTGAAAAACAACTTTTCTGAAAGTCTCTATATGAAGAGCAAAAGAATTTGTCAGATACGTGAGGGGGGGCCCTGCTTTGCTCTGTGGACTGGAAGTATACAGCCAAGAGAGAGACCATGGAATAATGAGGACAGAATATTTGGGCTCCAAGCCCCAACTTGCCTCCAAATGAGGCTGCCTTTCCACTGTCTCTATCAACTAAGCCCTGGGCTTCCTAGGATTTGAGGAGATACTGGCTTATAGTGGATAGCATTGGTGCTCCCTGCAGACTGCTTCTCATCATTTCTCTACCCCTGTCCACATTCCACAGGTGGAACACTCACCTCTTTTGGGAAAACTGCTAAAGCCAAGAATGCTGGGCTTGCTTGGGAGCCAACATCCTTCTACTCTCCCAGAGATCGATGGGCTGGACATCATGAGAGCCCAGCTTCCTGGCCCCAGGTGTCACTAATACTGTGGTGTCACTTATACTGTGGACTGCCCCTGTGGGGTTGGGTGGCACTCTCAGGAGACAGGTGAGGTGTTTTGTCTGAGGCTGCTCTGACTTGGCTTCCCCCCTTCCCTGTTCTGCTTCTCAATCACCTTACCAGCATTCCCTGGGAGCTTAATACATGATTTGCTTACAAATTCACATCTCAGCATCTGCTTCTGTGGAATACATTTGAGCAATGGTATCCTTAAACAATTTCCAGCTGTTATTTGTCTCAGTGCCACTTCTAAAGTCTGGGTGTCATCATGGAGGGCACCCCTCCCAGACTGAGGCTCGGTGAGCTCCTCCCAGGGGGCCATCAGGGAAGATGATTTGAAAAGGAGCTGAGAGAAAGTCTATGGGGAAACAGGCTCTTTGAATGAGACACTGAATCAGATGAACTTCACAGATATATTCAGAACATTCTATCCTAAAATAGCAGAATACACATTCTTTTCAAGTGCACATGGAACATTCTTCAGAATAGATCACATACTAGGCCACAAACAGGCTTCAACAAAGTCAAGAAGATTGATATCATACCAAGTATCTTTTCTGACTACAACACTGAAACTAGAAGTCAACCAAGAAAAAAATCCAGAAAGACCACAAGTACATAGAGGCTAGATAACATGTTACTAAACAATGAATCAGTCACCCAGGAAATCAAAGAAATTAAAAAGTACCTGGTAACAAATGAAAATGGAAACACAATGATCCCAAACCAGTGAAATGCAGCCAAAGCAGTTCTAAGAGGCATGCATGTAGCATTCAGGCCTTCCTCAAGAAACAGAGAAAATCTCAAATAAACAACCTAATTTTACATCTAAAGGAGTTAGAAAAAGAACAACAAATTAAGCCTAAATCCAGCAGAAGTGGGATCCTTGGGTGGCGCAGCGGTTTGGCGCCTGCCTTTGGCCCAGGGCGCGATCCTGGAGACCCGGGATCGAATCCCACGTCTGGCTCCCGGTGCATGGAGCCTGCTTCTTCCTCCGCCTGTGTCTCTGCCTCTCTCTCTTTCTCTGTGACTATCATAAATAAATAAAAATTAAAAAAAAAATCCAGCAGAAGTAGTGAAATAATGAAGATTAGAGCAGAAATAAATAATATAGAAACTAAAAAAAACCAATAGAACAGATCAATGAAACCAGCTACTGGTTCTTTGAAAAAACTAATAAAATTGATAATCTGCTAGCCAGACTTATCAAAAAGAAAAGAGAAACAACCCAAATAAACAAATTCACAAACGAGAGAGAAGAAATAACAGCCAACATCACAGAAATATAAACAATAAGAGTATATAATGAAAAATTATATGCTAACAAATTGGACAACTTACAAGAAATAGATAAATTTCCAGAAACATATCACCTAACAAAACAAAAACAGGAAGAAATAGAAAACTCGAACAGACTGAAAACAAGCAAAGAAATTGAATGAGTAATCAAAAATCTCCCAACAAACAAAAGTCCAGGTCCACATGTCTTCCCAGGGGAATCCTACCAAATATTTAAATAAAAGTCAATATCTATTTTCCTCAAACTATTCCAAAAAATAGAAAAGGAAGGAAACTTCCAAATTTATTCTATGAGGCCACCATACCTGATACCAAAAGCAGACAGATACCACCAGACACACACAAAGAGAACTACAGGCCAATATATCGCTGATGAACATTGATGCAGAAATCCTAAACAAAATACTAGCAAACCAAATCCAACAACACATTAAAAAAAGTCATTCCTCCTAATCAACTGGGATTTATTCCTGGTTTCAATATTCACAAATCAAGCAATGTGCTACACTACATTAATAAAAGAAAGGATAAGAACCATATATTGCTTTCAGTAGATGCAGAAAAAGCAGTTGCCAAAGCACAACACCCACTCATGATAAAAAGCCTTCAGCAAAGTAGGAGTAGAGAGACCATACCTCAACATAATAAAGCCCATATACAAAAAATCTACATCTAATACCATCCTCATTGGGGAAAAACTAAGAGCTAAGGAATAAGACGAGGATCTCCACTCTCACCATTGTTTTTTAACATGGTACTGGAAGTCCTAGCCTCAGCAATCAGACAGCAAAAAGAAACAAAAGGCATTTAAATAATTTAAAATCAATTAAATGAAGATGATGAAACTTTCACTATTTGCAGATGCAATGATACTCTATGTAGAAAACCCAAATACTCCAGCAAAAAATTGTTAGAACTGATACATGAATTCAGTAAAGTGGCAGGGTACAAAATCTATGTACAGAAATCTGTTGTATTTCTATACACCAATGTTGAAACAGCAGAAAGAGAAATTAAGGAATCAATTCCATTCACAACTGCAACAAAAATAATAAGGTATCTAGGAATAAACCTCAGCCAAAAAGGTAAAAAAATCCATACTCTGAAAACTATAAAACACTGATGAAAGAAATGGAAGAGGTCACAAAGAAATGGAAAGACATTCCATGCTAATGGATTGGAGGAAAAATATTGTTAAAATACCTATACTACCCAAAGCAATCTACAGATTTAAAGCAAATTCTATCAAAATACCAATAGCATTTTTTTTTTTTGCAAAACTAGAACAAATAATCCTAAATTTGTATGGAAACTTGAAAGACCCCAAATAGCTGAAGCAACCTTGAAAAAGAAAAGTAGGGATCCTTGGGTGGCGCAGTGGTTTGGCGCCTGCCTTTGACCCAGGGCATGATCCTGGAGACCCGGGATCGAATCCCACATCGGGCTCCCGGTGCATGGAGCCTGCTTCTTCCTCTGCCTGTGTCTCTGCCTCTCTCTCTCTCTCTCTCTCTGTGACTATCATACATAAAAAAAAAAAAAAAAAAAAAAAAAACTCTAAAAAAAAAAAAAAAGAAAAAGAAAAAGAAAAGTAAAGCTGGAGGCATCACAATTCCAGACTTCAAATTATATTTCAAGGCTGTAGTGATCAGGACAGTATGGTATTGGCATAATAATAGACACATAGGTCATTGGAACAGAATAGAAAGCCCAGAAACGAACCCATAATTATATGGTCAATTAATCTTTGACAAAGCAGGAAAGAATATGCAATGAAGACAGTTTCTTCAACAAATGATGCTGAAGAATGCAAAAGAATGCATTCAAAATACATGCAAAAGAATGAAACTGAACCACTTTCCTTTTTTTTTTAATTTTTATTTATTTATGATAGGCACACAATGAGAGAGAGAGACAGAGAGAGGCAGAGACACAGGCAAAGGGAGAAGCAGGCTCCATGCACCGGGAGCCCGACATGGGATTCGATCCCAGGTCTCCAGGATCGCACCCCCGGCCAAAGGCAGGCGCTAAACCACTGCGCCACCCTTCTTATACCATATACAAAAATAAATTCAAAACAGATTAAAGGGGATGCCTGGGTGGCTCAGCAGTTGAGCATCAGGACATGATCCCAGAGTTCCAGGATCGAGTCCCACATCGGGCTCTCTGTAGGAAGCCTGCTTCTCCCTCTGCCTGTGTCTCTGCTTGTCTCTCTGTGTCTCTCATGAATAAATAAATAAAATCTTTAAAAAAATGGATCAAGGACCTAAATATGAGACCTGAAACCAGAAATCTCCTTGAAGAAAGTACAGTTTGTAACTTCTCTGACATTGGCCATAGCAACTTTTTTTGATATGTCTCCTGAGGCATGGGAAACAAAGGCAAATATAAATTATTGGATTTCTTCAAAACAAAAAGCTTCCGTAAACCAAAGGAAACAATCAACAGAACTAAAAGGCAACCTATGGAATGGGAGAAGATATTTGAAGAGACATATCCAAAATATATAAAGAACTTATAACACCCCCCCCAAATGAATAATCCAATTAAAACATGGGCAGAAGACATGAATAGATGTTTTCCCAAAGAAGACATATATTAGACACATGAAAAGATGCTCAAAATCACTTATCATCAGGGAAATGCAAATCAAAATTACAATATCACATCACACCTGTCAGATCAACAACACAGGTATTGGCAAGGATGTGGAGAGAGGGGAACCCTCTTATTCTGTTGGTGGGAATGCAAACTGGTGCAGCCACTGTGAGAGACAGTATGCAGGTTCCTCAAAAAGTTAAAAACAGAACTACCCTCTGATCCAGAAATCACACTACTAGGTATTTACCCGAAGAATACAAAAATAGTAATTCAAAGGGATACATGCACCTCGATGTTTATAGCAGCATTATCTATAATAGCCAAACTATGGAAACAGCCCAAATGTCCATCTATTGATGAATGGATAAAGAAGTGGTATATATATATATAAATAATTTAAATCAGCATGAAGATGGTGAAACTTTCACTATATATATATATATATATATATATATATATATATATATATATATATATAAAATGGGAGGGGTGAATCCAAGATGGTGGAGGATTAGATCTTAGTTTAGTCTGGTCCCAGGAATTCAGCTAGATAGCTATCAAATCATTCTGAACACCTGCAAACTCAACCAGAGATCTAAGAAAAGAACAGCTGCAACTCTACAAACAGAAAAGTGAGCACTTTCTGCAAGCTAGGAGGTGCAGAGAAGTGAATCCAAGGCACTCTATGGGAAGATAAACCACAGGGGAAGGGAACCTCTGTCAGCCAACTACCAGAAAGTGTTATAGCAGTGGAGTGCAAAATTGGAGCTTTTAGAAGTCTGCTCCAATGGGGGATGTCTCTGCCTGAAAGGTGCTCAGATGGCCAAGTGTGGGGGAAATCCCAGGTGGGAGAGTGTGGTTCAGGATCTTTGGAGTCACAGGAAGACTGGAGGTGCCTGAGTGCAGCAGAGCTCCCAGGCATCAGAGGGGGGAAGCCAACTGTAATGAGTGAGCCCAGGAGTTGGGGGGGGGGGGTTGCCATATACCTCCAATCTCGGCAGGGTGGGTGACCGCTGTCTGAGCAGGGGCCCAGCAAGTGGCTGAACTGCAGTGAGACTCCTCTTTCCTCCTCCAGGAGTGGTGCAGGTGCACACCACATGAATCTGCAGGGCTTGGAGACTCGAGCTTGCCTGAAACAGAAATGCTCAGTCACAGACTGGGTGAGCACAGAGTGCAGACCAGGACCAGGGAGACAGGAGTGATTGACTGCTTTTGCCCGAGGGTACACTGAGAAGTGGGGCCTGGGCTTTCAGCTCGGTGGCTAGAGATGGGGGAACCACCATTTTCACTCTCAAACTCTAAAGGTACCATGAAAAGCTTTCAGGGAACAAAAGCCACCTAGAGCAATCCAAAGCAGAGCACTTAGCCTGGCCCCCTGGCGAGGGTGGTGCAATTTCACCTAGGCAAAGACGTGTGAGAATCAGTGCAACAGGTCCCTCCCCCAGAAGATCAACAAGAACATCCAGCCAATGATTACTGATCATTGAGAACTGCAAAATCCCAGCAGGGTTTTTCCCCCATGATTCTTTAGTCTTTCCAGTCTAATTCTTTTCTCTTTCAATCATGAATGAAAGAAGAGAGATCAGGACGCTTGGGTGGCTCAGTGATTGGTTGAGTGGCTGCCTTTGGCTCAGGACATGATCCCAGGGTCCTGGGATAGAGTCCCACATAGGGTTCCCTGCAGGGAACCTGCTTTTCCCTCTGCTTATGTCTCTGCCTCTCTCTGTGTCTCTCATGAATAAATAAATAAAATCTTTTAAAAGAGAGAGAGAGAAAGAGGAGAGATTACAACTAACACCAAGAAATACAAATCAAAACAAGATCCTATGAGCAACTATATGCCAACAAGGTAGGCAACCTGGAAGAAATGGATGCATTCCTAGAGACATATAAACTACCAAAACGGAAACAGGGAGAAATAGAAAACCTGAACAGATCCATAGCCAGCAAGAAAATTGAAGCAGTAATCAAAAATCTCCCAACAATCAAGTGTCCAGAGCCAGGTGGCTTCCCAGGAGAATTTTACCAAACATTTAGAGAAGAGTTAATATCTATTCTCCTCAAATTATTCCCAAAAATAGAAAAAGAAGGAAAACTTCCAAACTCTTTCTATGAGGCCAGCATTACCTTGATCCCAAAACCAGACAATGACCCCACCAAAAAGGAGAATTACAGACCCATATCCCTGATGAACATGGAGCAAAAATGCCCACCAAAATACTAGTCAATAGGATCCAACAGTACATTAAAAGGATTATTCACCACGACCAAGTGAGATTTATTCCTCCTATCTACCAGCTTCCCTTGGATGTGTGAAGTCTCTGCCCTTGGCTTTTCAACTTCTCCATCAATCTGTGAACACCCTAATAGTCTAATCAAGTGTTGCTAAAGTTATTCGTAACATAAAACCTCAACCGACAGATGGGGGTAGGGAACAGTTGGAAATGGGTCACTGGACAGGGAATTCTAGGCAGGGGTTGCCCCAGGGCCCTTCAAATCCATCAATTTCTTTCCCTTAACCAACCTTCGCTAGCTTCAGATTTTTCTTCTGCAGCTTCCTCACCTCTCAGCCTTCATAGAATTGAAGAGAGTTAGAGCCTTACTCTGGATTAGGCTTGGCTCAAGGAAATGTGGTTGGTTTGATCTTCTGTCTAGAGCACTCACACTTTCTCTATATCAGCTATAAGTCTGTTTCGTTTTCTTATCACTTGCGTGTTTACTGGAGTAGCACTGTTCATTTCCTTCAAGAACTTTTCCTTTGCATTCACCACTTGGCTGTTTGGCACAAGAGGTCTAGCTTTTGGCCTGTCTCTTCCTTCAACATGTATTCCTTATCAAGCTTAATCATTTCTACTTTTTGATATAAAACGAGAGACGCATGACTTTGACTTTCACCTGAACACTTAGAAGCCATGGCAGAGTTTTAATTGACCTAATTTCAATGTTGTGTCTCAAGGAGTAGAGAAGCACAAGGACAGGGAGAGACATGGGGGGATGACCAGTCTGAGAAGCAGTCAGAACACACAAAATATTTATCAATTAAGTTTGCCATCTTATATGGGTGTGATTTGTGGAGTCCCCCAAATAATTACAGTGGTAACACCAAAGATCGCTGATCACAGATCACAGACAATAACAGATACAATAATAATAATGAAAAATGATAAAGTATTGCAAGAATTACCAAAACGTGACACGAAGTGAGCAAATGCTGTTGGGAAAATGGTGCACATAGATTTGCTCCATGCAAGGTTGCCACAAACCTTCAATCTGTAAAAAAGAAAAAAAAAAAAGAAAGAAAAAGAAAAAAGGGGGAATCCTGGGTGGCTCAGGGGTTAAATGTCTGCCCTCAGTTCAGCGTGTGATTCTGGTCCCAGGATCGAGTCCCACATCAGGCTCCCTGTGAGGAGTCTGCTTCTCCCTCTGTCTATGTTTCTGCCTTTCTCTTTGTGTCTCTCATGAATAAATAAAATTAAAATCTTAAAAAAAAGAAAGAAAAAGAAAAGAAAGAAAAAAAGCAACATTCTCAAAGCATAATAAAGCAAAGTGCAATAAAATGAGGTACTTGCAGATCCCCAGAAATGGGGCCCATGCCAGGGCTCTCAGGGCCACAAGGGTAAGCACCAGGGTCAGTCAGGAGGTGAAGGGAAGAGAGCAAGCTGTGGGCAGGAGACTTCATTGTCATCTCCATGGCAAGGATGGGTGAGGCAGGGTAAGCAGGCTGAGGATTGGCTAATTTGAATAATTGTAGCAGGTTTGGGGGCTTAGGGACTGTCCCTTGTTCTCTGGTACCTGGCCCTGAGGTGAAGAGTATCCCAGAGTTCAAGAGCCCTCTAGGAGACTGGTTTGAGGTGGTTGAGGACATGGTTGGGGGTGTGGGCTCCAGAGCGGTTGGTTTGCATCGAAAGGTACAGTCACACTATGGTCATGCCACCTGAATATGTCTGATCTCATCTGAGAGGTACAATCGCATGGGAGTGATTTGCTATCTCTAGAAATTAGCTCACCCACCCTGAGAGGGGTGGTTCCTACAGGATCAGCAGGATCCCAGATGTCAAAGATTACATTCAGAAAATACAGAGACACTGGTAATGCATGGATGCACGCCTAATATGTTTCTATGGCACTGTCTAGACCATGTGCTGTATGCCCGTAGCTGTGATCTTATGCCTTTCCACGACAGCTCTGTGAAGTTGCTTGGATCACCCCTTTTCACAGATGAAGAAACTGAGGTTCACAGGGATCAAGTCATTTACCTGTGCCACAAACCATAAGGGACACAGCTGGGACTGGAAACTGCCTGACCCCAGAGCTCCATGCTGTGTTGTATGTTGGTCTTCTAGTAAGCCCCATGCCTGGGCAGGCACTCACAGGTCCTCTCTTGTCAGCACAGAAGAGTGGCTTTGTCTTTGGCCTCCTGTCAGTCCTCACTGTTCAAGGAAGCTTTAACTTTCATTAGAAGCGGCCTCCAGCTTGCACACACGTACCACACCTATGCCTCAGCCCATCTCTTCAGGGGGAGATGCAGCATCCCCCCTCCCCCCATCATAAAATGGCGATATCAGGAGATCTGTGAGACCAAGGGGAGGCTGTTAGGACTGAAATCAATCACCCAAAAGTCTTGGCTCCCCTTTGTGCATCTGGTAGCCTAGGAGGGGGCTGTAATCTGAAATAGGAGCAGCAAGAGGGGAGGAGATGAGGGGCCATGTGTGCCTCTGTGTCTTGAATGGTGGCAGTGGAGCAGCCTGTGCCTAGGGAAATTGTCTAGGATGCATTTCCAAATTCTTTCCCCACAGTGTCCACCTGAAGAAAAAGTCTGTTTCATACCTTCTTCTGGACCCTGTACACGGGCATCACTGGGCAACAGCAAACTTACCTGGTAAGGGACTGTATCATTATTTGCCAGGGTTTCTCTTATCTTGATGGAGCCTTGCCATCTCAGAGAAAACAAACATGGCTGTTTCTCTGTTCTCCCTGTGTACGGGTCTCCCTTTCCTACGTGCTCAGGTGGGATGCGAGGGCCAGCATGGACTTACCTGGGCCTATCTCTTGTCACCACTTACCTAGACAGGGACAAAGCACTTGAGCTCAGGCAAAAACCCCTGCTTACACCCTCACCTATTGAGCAAAATCAGTGGAGGAGCCTTTGCACCAAATAGGGAGTGGAAGGATTCCCTTCCAGTCTCTTGAGCTGTCCCAGACTAGAGTGACCAGGGCTTTCTTAGTTTATCATTAAAAGTCATGTATCCTGCAAAACCCCTGATTCCAGGCAGACCAGGACAGTTTGTCTCCCAACTGGGACACTGGTGATCCCTGCTCCTCAAGCTCTTTCCCAGGACTACTAAGGGTGACCATCAGGGAGCAGAACTAGGGACCTTACCAAGGTGTCCCCAGCACAAGCCCCACTGCAGCAACCTGAGTGTCAGCTTTTGGCAGCAGCAGTAGGTTCAGTCCTTCAGCAGTTTGGATTAGATCCCATTAACTGGGATCATGGTGATAGAATGAAATAAGGTCACAGAGGAAGTCAAATTGAATGAGGTTCTTTTGAAGGGTGAGATCTTGGCTGGAGACAAGAAATGTGATAGGATGCTCGAGGAGGTGGGAGGCTGCATGTTTTTAATAAAGGTAGATAGAAACAGACCCTCAGATGGTAGGTAAGTTGGTCAGACAGCTACGCGCTCAGGCGGTGCCCCCTGCCCAAGAACTGCCAAATAAGACTGACCAGTGGATATGGCACTGCTAGAGCAAAACACCAGAAAGATTCCAGTAGAAAAAGTAAAAGCTCTGTTAAGAATTTGTAAGCAAGAGGGCAAGGATAAGGGAGGTGGGTCTGGAAAGGATTTAGGAACAAGAGAGGAATGCCCGGGCTGGCTTGAGCTGAGTGAACAGAGGAGCAGGAAGAGAGAACACAAAGAAGACAAAGCCCTGAGTGGTGGGAGAGGAAGTCCCCATGGGGGAGGGTGGGTGGGTGGGTGGACTCACCACTCACTTACTGAGAACCAAATGCCCACCTAACCCAGGCCTTGTCCAGGTACTGAGCTTTACGTTATTTCAAGACTCAGATTAGGGGGCTTAAGCCATTGCCTGCGTGGCCTATGTGGATAGAGGCAAGATGGCCAGGCTGTCATGGTGGAGCTTGATGCATTTTACCACTCACGATGTTTACAATTGCTCTTGTGTGGTGATAATGAAAAGCAGACCACCTTTTACTTGATTGTATTACTAACCAAGGTCCCGGCTCCTATTAGTACCTCTCCCCACACAGCACACTCTGTCTCCAGGTTCTGATAATTCTCCTTCTCCTCCGCCTGTGGACTGAGGGAAATAATGGTGTTCCTGCTGTTTCTTGCCATGGGACACTATATTCTTCATTATGATATGCCTGCCCATACCTTTGAAAAAGTTTATTAACTGTCCTTGAATTACCTCATTTGAGAGCGCCATCTGATTCCCTAAATGGTATGGAATATGCTCCCCCCCCACAAACAGACCCTCAGAATGGGATTAGAGGGTTGGATTGCTCACATATTTGAGGGACATAAGGATATACTCCTTGCCTGGGGGAAGTGGGGAAGCAGGCAATCCATAGCACACAGTGGTATCAAAAATGCCCATATTATCACTGAGGTGGCATGGTAGAGATCAGAAGGGCTCTCCTGCCACATTCTCTCAGCCTGTCTGTGATTTCAGCCTCCCATACCTGCCTAGTCCTCACCACCCTTTCGGCCTCAGGGCTTTCTCCTAAACCAGGAGGATGTGCTTAGTTTACAAGGAACACACAGCTTGGATCTATAAGAGAGCTACCCTCCACACTTGGGAGACAGGAATAATAGAAGACTTCCACCCTTCTTCTGGAGGGACAATCCTGAGGCATATACCTCACAATTTGTCAGAGTGCCCCCAGAATTATTAAATTCCAGTTGCTCACAGAGCTACCATCTCAGAAATACTCTTGCATTTCCTGTCTTTCTCTCCAAATTTCTTTATCCCTACTTTCTTGGATCACCTTACAAATAAACTTCCTGTATCTACATCTTCGTCATAAACTCTGCTCTCTCAGAGACGCCAAAGGAAGATAACTGGTGCCGGGAATGGCCCTAGAAAGGAGTCCCCTTGGGATGAGATTCTGAAACTGGGCCATTGAGTCAGATGGCAACAAGCATCTCATTGCTGGTAGTATGTAGTGTGGTTGCAATCCCTGGTATGCTGAAGCTTCACAATTATTAAGATTCTCCTGTGTGGTGAGTTGGTAGGAGGTATAAGAGGGAGGGGAGTAGAAGAGGGAGGGGAAGTACTGGGATATGCAAGAGCTCTATACTTGGGGTGAGGCCATCACAGAGGGCCAGGACTAAGGTGAAGCAAGTAATATGCCTGGGTACAGCATGCAAGGCTGTGTGTCCCCTGCCCAAGAAGGGTCATGCAAGTGAAGGTCATACAAATGCATTCGAGAGTGTTTCCTTAAAATCTGCACCAAAGTGTTTCACTTGCTCATCCTAGTCCTGGCCTTTCATCATGGCTCTTGGTTGGAGTGGGGATTTAGGATGCCAGGTGGCAGATTGATTCTTTGTTCTATTTTTGTTGTTGTTTTGCAGTTGTTCCAAAGGGTCCATACAATACCCTCTGGTTATTTCACTATCCTTGAGTGCATTGAGACAGATTTCCTTAGCAGCTCTTAATCCTTGCATTATCTTCCTGACCTGTAGCATTTGAGTCATTATATGGGAAGGGCAAGTAAAAGCTCCTAAATTAGCACCCTCCCCCAACAACCAAGATGGCAAATCAGTAGAAATAATAGGTTTTTATGCATTGGCCAAGTGAGTCACTCTCAAAAATTTAAAGGATGCTGGATGGTAATCTCCATCATATCCCCCATTCAGTGCACTTTTATGGCCCCTGCAGAGACCAGACAGATTGTAGCATTAAGTAGTGGACTACCAGAACTCAACCAAGTGGTAGTTTTAATTATAGCTGCTGTGCCAAGTCTTACTGGTTTGCTACAACATATTTAATACTTAGTATGTGATGGGTGTTTTGGCAAATGCAATATTTTCAATCTCCTTCAGCAAAAAAGAGCAAATGAGGATAATAGTTACATGGAAAGGACAGAAGTACACATTCATTGTCTTGCCCCAATGCTATATTAATGCTTCTGTTCTCTGTCACACGATAGTCCACATTTCATGGAATATAGTGCTGGTCCACTATATTGATAAAACATCATGTTAATCAGATTCAGTGAACAAAAAGTGGGAAGTTCTATGGTAATGTGCCAGAGGGTAGGAGGTAAACCCTACCAAAAGTTGGAAGCCTGTCATATTAGTGAGTAGTCTGGTCATGCCAGTTCATCCTTTCATAAGATCAATTTTTTGTACCTATTACCGCTTATCTTTAAGAAAGAGACACAGCATCTGATGGGTCTCTGGATTTTGGAAACAACAGAAACTTTATTTGAAAACATTGCTTCAATTCACTTATTGGGTAACTCAGAAGTTATCAATTTTGAGTGAGGCTCAAAATAAGAGAGGGCTCCATTACAGATTCAGGCTGTGAGCAGTGCAAACATTTAGACCGTAAGACACAGACTCTCCAAGGCACTAGAGATATGCATGGTAGATAAATACACTATGAGGAGTCTCTGGCAAGCCTTGATAAGGAACCTATAATACAGACATAGAGGTTGGAGCAAAGCCACGCCCTCTGCAGCAGAACACAGCTTTTTGTTTGGAAAGGAGGTCCTGAAGTGAATCTGTAACCATGGCCTATCAAGTGACTGTGAAACTGGTACTAAGGTACCCATTTTATGGTGAAGGAAATATGACAATGGGCATGTGACCAGAGAACCCCCCCCTCCACCTCTGTCCTTATACCCCAGAAGTAGCTGAGTTTATTGACCCGAATGCACTTACTCAAGATTCAGGACTTAATGTTGTGGCTTAAGCCCTGGGTAGGGGTGTGAGAAGTAGTATTATAATAGAATAGAATAGAATAGAATAGAATAGAATAGAATAGAATAGAATAGAATAGAATTAGAATAGAATAGAATTAGAATAGAATAGAATTAGAATAGAATTTTTAGAAAATTCTAAATGCCAACCTTCTATATTGTTGTATTTTTTTGAGGTAGGAGGACACATTTAACTTCTTAAAACTTGATTTACAAATATTTTTATATTTTAAATATTTAGATAATTGGACAACATCGTAAGCAAACTGGACCTAGCAGACATTTATACAGGACATTCCACCCGGGATGCCTGAGTGGTTCAGTGGTTGAGTGTCTGCCTTTGGCTCAAGGTGTGATCCTGGGGTCCCGGCACTGAGTCCCACATCGGGTTTCCTGTATGAAACCTGCTTCTCCTTCTGCCTATGTCTCTGCCTCTCTCTCTCTCTCTCTGTCTCTCATGAAAAACTAAATAAAATCTTAGGAAAAAAAAGGATATTCCAACGAACAAGAGCAAAATACATATTCTTCTCAAGTGCACATAAAACATTACCAAAATAAACCATATGTTAGGCTACAAAAAAGTCTCAATAAAATTTTTTTTAAAGATTTAATTTATTTATTCATGAGAGACACAGAAAGAGGCAGAGACACTGGGAGAGGGAGAAGCAGGCTCCCTGTAGGGAGCCCAATGCGGGACTCAATTCCATGACCCCGGGGATCACACCCTGAGCCAAGGGCAGATGCTCAACCACTGAGCCACCCAGGTGGTCCCTATTTTTTTTTTTACCAAATTTTAAATTTTGATTCACTTAATCTATTTGCTCAATACAAATAAGAATATAAAAAACATCTATTACTTAAAAGAAATACAAGAAAAATGTATTACCTCTAAGAATATGTATTACTTGTACATGTTAATGGTTCAAAAGAATCCTACTGGTTTTTATTTTGTTGGTTTATTTACAGTTTCAATTTCCAATAATTAATATGTATTCTTATACAATTAAAAAGAAAAATTAAAGTTATTTTAAACCTCACAATTTGCATTGAAAATATGTTAATAAAGAAGTTTCTTTTAAGGCTTTGCTTAGATACAATTATTTGAATAACATTTCTGCCTGCATATTAAAATATCTGATTAATAAAAAAATTTTTTTTAAGATTTTATTTATTCATGAGAGACACACACACACACAGAGAGGCAGAGACACAGGCAGAGGGAGAAGCAGTCTCCATGCAGGGAGCTCGACATGGGACTTGATCCCAGGTCTCCAGGATCACGTCCTGGGCCGAAGGCAGCACTAAACCGCTGAGCCACCCGGGCTGCCCTGATTAATAAAATTTAAATTCTTTTGTCTTATGTGTATTTTGGAATGGTTACTTTTATGAGAAGTTCTAAGAGGAAAGTTTATAATAATAAATGCCTACATTAAGAAACAAGAATGACTTTATTTGAAAACATTGCTTCAATGTTCAATGGCTCAGTGGTTGAGCATCTGCCTTGGGCTCAGGTCATGATCCCGGGGTCCCAGGATCGAGTCCCACATCGGGTTCCCCACAGGGAAGCCTGCTTCTCCCTCTGCCTGTGTCTCTGCTTCTCTCTGTGTGTGTCTCATGAATAAATAAATAAAATCTTTTAAAAAAATGATATTTTTCACAGAAAGAGAAAAAATAATTCTAAAATTCATATGGAATGATAAGAGTCTATAAATAAAAAAAATCTTGACCAAGAAAAGCAAAGCTGTAGGTGTCACACTTCCTGATTTCAAACTACATTTTAAACCTATACTAATCAGGGATCTCTGGGTGGCTCAGTGGTTTAGCGCCTGCCTTTGGCCCAGGGCATGATCCTGGAGTCCAGGGATTGAGTCCCACGTTGGGCTCCTTGCATGGAGCTTGCTTCTCCCTCTGCCTGTGTCTCTGCCTCTCTCTCTCTCTCTCTCTCTCTCTCTCTCTCTCTCTCTGGGTCCTTCATGAATAAATAAATAAAATATTTTTAAAAATAAAACTATAGTGATCAAAATAGTATGTTATTGGCATAAAATCAGACATATAGGTCAATGGAACAGAATAAAGAGCCCAGAAATAAACCCATTCATATATGGTCAATTAATTTTCAACACATGTGCCAAAAAATACACAATGAGGAAAAGTATAGTGTTGGGAAAACTGAACATCCACATACAAAAGAATGGAATTTGATCCCTATCTTACACCACACATAAAAAATCAACTCACAATGATTAAAGATCTGAATGTAAGACCCGAAAATGTAAAACTCTGGAAAAAAGAAAAAAAAAAACAAACACAGAGGAAAAGGTCCTTGACATCTTGGCAATGATTTTTGATTTGACACTGAAAGCAAAGGCCACAAAATAAAAATAAACAGTGGAGACTACATCAAACTAAAATCCTCTGCACAGCAAAAGAAATCATCAACAAATTGAAGACAATCCATGGAATAAGAGAAAATATTTACAAACCACATACCTGAAAAGTGGTTAATATCTAAAGTACATGAGAAAGTCATATACCTCAATAGCAAAAACAAAAAACCCAATTTAAGAACAGGCAATGGGCCTGAATAGACACTTTTCCAAAGAAGACATACAAATGACTAATAGGTATATGAAAAGGTGCTCAACACCACTAATCATCAAGGAAATGCAAATCAAAACCACAGTGAAATATCCACTTCACACCTGTTAGATGTCTATTAACAAGATGAAAGAAGATAACAAATACTGGTGAGTATGTGGAAAAATGGGAATCCCTATACTCCATTGGTAAATGTAAACAGATACAGCCCTTATTAAAAAAAAAAAAGTATGGAGGTTCCCTAAGAGATTAAAAATAGAGCTACCATATGATTCAACAATCCCATTCCTGGGTATATTTCCAAAGGAAATGAAATCATGATCTCAAAGAGTTATTTGTACTTTCATACTTATTGCAGCCAAAATATGAAACAACGTAAATGTCTGTCATTGGATGGATGAATAAAGAAAATGGTGTGTGTGTGTGTGTGTGTGTGAGAGAGAGAGAGAGAGAGAGAGAGACAGAGACAGAGACAGAGAAAGAGAGAGACAGAGAGAGAGAGGTGATGGAATATTATTCAGCCTTAAAAAAGAAGGAAACTTTGCCATTTATGACAATATGAATGAATCTTGAGGGCATGATGCTAATTAAGTAAGCCAGACAGACAGTGACAAATACCACCTGGTATCTCTTATATATAGTATCTAAAAGGAACCGAGTAGAATGGTGGTTGCCAGGGGATAAGGGATGGAGGAGACGGGGAGAGTTTGTTAAAAAGATACACAACTTTCCATTATAAGATGAATAAAGTCTGAGGATCTAAAGTATAGCATGCTGACTCTAACTGAGAATACTGTATCGTATAACTGAAATTTGTGAAGAAAGTAGATCTTAATTAAATGTTCTCACCAAAACAAAACAAAACAAGGTAACTGTGTGAGATGGTGGATGTGTTAATTAACTTGATTGTGGAAAACCTTTCACAATGTAGACATACAACAAATTATCAATTATACACTTCAAATACATTACAGTTTTGTCAGTTATACCTTAATAAAGTTGGAAAAATTTTAAATAAGAAATATGACAACAGGGTGCCTAGATGGCTTAGTCAGTTAAGGTCAGGTCATGATCCTGGGGTTCTGGGATTGAGCCCCACATCAGGCTCCCTATTCATCAGGGAGACTGCTTCTCCCCCTGGCTTCTACTCTCTCTCTCTCCATCAAATAAATAAATAAAATCTTTTTTTAAAAAAAGAAATATGACAACAAAAAATAAGTATAAAATAATTTATAGAAAACAAACTCCCAATTTATAAAGGAAATGCTAATAAATTCTCATAGGAAATTCTAGCAGTCACTAGTATATTTTTTTTGGCAGAACACATTTTGTTTTTTTTTTCTTTTTAAAATTTTTTTTTATTTATTCGTGAGAGGCACAGAAAGAGAGGCAGAGACGCAGGCAGAGGGAAAAGCAGGCTCCATGCAGGGAGCTCGATTTGGGACTTGATCCCGGGAATCCAGGATCACACCCCAAGCTAAAGGCAGATGCTCAACTGCTGAGCCACCCAGGTGTCTCCATTTCATTGCTTTTATATCATATTTGAATCAGAAATTATCATCTTTATCCAGTGTCCATTGCAAAGCAAAATACAAAGTACTGTCTAATAGTTGTCCACTAGATGCTATTCCTTACAAAACAATACATATTGTATTTATTACTAATAAATACAATTAGTATTACTAATTTAATGACATTATATATGCTAATTTGTGACTGTGCTTTGAGAATTAATACATAATGTAGACTTTTTGTCTCTCAAAATTCTGACTACATATTACAGCTTTCCTAATTTTACACGAAGGCAAATAGGATTGAACAGGCTGACAGGAACAATTCACAAGACATGGAAGGCAATGAGGATCAGTTATCCACACTGAGCATATAGTCTATCAGACAGAGCATGTAGATGAGAATATAGAATATTGATGTGCTCTCGGTCATTAACACAGGAGGGTGGATGCCCTAGAAAGCAGCAGGTTTATGATATAGTGGTTTTCAAACGTTAGCACACGTCAGAATCGTTTGGAGGGCTCGTTGCAACACAGATTGCTGAGCTTCACTCTCAGAACCACTGAATTAGAGACGGTGGGTGTGTGGCCCAATAATGTGCATTTCTAACAAGTTCCTAGACAATGCTCATGCTGCTGGTTTGAGGAGCAACCTAGTAAGTAGAAGAAGAGAATACTCATGAAGGCAAGAAGCGTCAGCTAGGCCTATTATAGTGCCAACCCAGTGGGCTAGGATCTGACCCTGACCAGGGATTAGTCTAAGGCAGTACTAAAGGGACGGCAGATCACTAAATTTGGGATTCAGGTACAAGGTTCTGATTACTAAAACCTGGGGTGTGAGGTGGGGATGAAGTCTCAGGAATAAGGAAGTAATACGGAACTTAGAACCGTGCACAAGATCAAGGCTAGTTTAATACTCAAGTTGGGTTGATGCTAAGTCCAAAAGTGTTGAGTTATATCATTCCTGCTTAAAGTCAAAACCAGTCATTCTGAGGGTCAAATCTCAATCTGCAGAAAACATCAAAAGGGGATTTAGTAGAGGGGTGCCTGGCAGGCTCAGTCAGTGAGCATGTGACTCTTGATCTCAGGGTTGTGAGTTTGAACCCCATGTTGGGTATATAGATTACTTAAAAAAGAACTTAAAAGGGATTGTAGTAGGAACTAATAAGTTTGAAATCAAGTAGAAATTGGCTTCAATTTAAAATAATATTTCCTGGGATGCCTGGGTGGCTCAGTGGTTGAGTGTCTGCCTTTGGCTCAGGGCGTGATCCCGGGTCCTGGGATCGAGTCCCACATCCGGCTCCCTGCAGGGAGCCTGCTTCTCCCTCTGCCTGTGTCTTTGCCTCTCTCTCTTTCTGTGTTTCTCATGAATAAATAAATAAAATCTTTAAAAAGAAACAATATTTCCCATCAAAACCTAAACATATAAAACAGAGCAGTATCTCACAATGCTTTATTTTTTTAAAAAATATTTTTATTTATTTATTCATGAAAGACACACACAGAGAGACAGGGGCAGAGACACAGAGGCAGAGGGAGAAGCAGGCTTCATGCAGGGAGCCCGATGTGGGACTTGATCCCGGATCCTGGGATCACATCCTTAGCTGAAGGCAGACGCTCAACCGCTGAGCCACCCAGGTGTCCCCTCCCACAATGTTTTAATCCATTGTAAACATTTTCTTAAAATAGAGGTTCAAGCACATTGTTAGAAGATATTTGAATGTTCTCAAATCACACTATACTGCACTGTTTCTATATAATCATACTTTCTAAAGCTATAAGTAACACAAAACTACCATTCCTTAACACCTGCCCTTAACATATGCTATCCCTTTTAAAGCTTCTAACTCACTCAATCTCAGCAGATCTCTTCAATTTCTACATCACTAAAAAAAGAAGAAAAGAAGAGGAAGAAGGAGGAGGATGAAGAGAAGAAGGAGGACAAAGAGCAAGAGAAAGGAGAAGGGGGAGAAGGAGAAGAAAGAGAAGCATCAGCACCTACAATCTAGAATTACTTCAATTTTTGCTACCAAACCTATAAACCTATCTTTATTTGAATCCATTCTTTCTCCTTCTTCGTTTTATTTCTCTGTCCCCTTTGCAATAAAGGAAATGTTCATCTTTCCATCTAAAATAAAAATGCTGTTGGTATTTTGATAGGGGTTGCATTAAATGTGTAGATTGCTTCGGGTTGTATAGATATTTTAACACTATTTGTTCTTCTGATCCATGAGCATGGAAGGTCTTTCATCACCTTCAATTTCTTTCCTCAATATTTTATAGTTTTCAGAGTACGGATCTTTCATAGGTTGGTTAGTTTTATTCCTAGGTATCTTACTACTTTTTGCGCAATTATAAATGAGATCATTTTCTTAAATTCTCTTTTGCTGCTTCATTGCTAGTGTATAGAACTGGAATAGATTTCTCCACATTGATTTTGTATCCTGTGACTTTCCTGAATTGATTAATCAGTTCTAGTAGTTTTCTGGTGGAGTCTTTAGGGTTATCCATACAGAGCATTAAGTCTTCTACAAATAATGAAAGTTTTATTTCTTTCTTGCTGATTTGCATGTCTTTATTTTTTTGTTGCCTGATTGTTGTAGCTAGGACTACTGATACTATGCTAAATAACAGTGGTGAGAGAGGACATCCCTGTCTTGTTCTTGACCATAAAGGAAAAGGGATACATACACCCTGATGTTTACTGCAGTGTTATCTACAATAGCCAAATTATGTAAACAGTCCAAGTGTCCATCAACCAATGAATGGATAGAGAAAATGTGGTGTATATACACAATGGAATATTACTCAGCCATCAAAATGCATGAAAATTTCCCATTTGCAATGATGTGGGTGGAACTAGAGTATTACATTAAGAGAAATAAGTCAGTCAGAGAAAGACAAACACCATATGATTTCACTCATGTGGAATTTAAGAAACAAAATAAACAAGCAAAGGGAAAAACGAGAGGCAAACCAAGAAACAGGCTCTTAACTACAGAGAACAAACTGATGGTTAACAGAGGAGAGATGGGTGGGGGGAATGGGTGAAATAGGTGATGGGGAGTAAGAAGCACACTTGTTGTGTTGAGCACTGGGTGTTGTATGTCAGTGCTGGATCACTGAATTTATACACCTGAAATTATAGTATACCATGCATTAACTGACTGGAATTTAAATAAAAGCTTTAAAAAAATGAAGTAAAAATCCTTTACCAGTGTTCTGGATCTACTGATTATTTCACCCTCCCACCCTGTTTTGAATCTCTTTTCTACTGGCTCCTTTTCATCCGTTGATAAACATGGTCTAGTCTAGTCTATCTGAAAATAATAAAGAAACTAGTATTTTCCTTGGGCTTTACTTTGCCCTCCAGCTCTCATCTTTTTCTCTTATTTAGTGAAGTATTTCAATAATTTTCTGTATTTTCTGCTTCCATGTTCTTATTTTTTTAAGATTTTATTTATTTATTTATTTATTTATTTATTTATTTATTTATTTATTTATTTATTTATTTATTTATGTGAGACCCACAGAGAGAGAGAGAGAGAGAAAGGCAGAGACACAGGCAGAGGGAGGAGCAGGCTTCATTCATGCAGGGAGCCCAACATGGGACTTGACCCCAGGTCTCCAGGATCACGCCCTGGGCTGAAGGTGGCGCTAAACCGCTGAGCCACCCGGGCTACCCCATGTTATTTCAAAGTATTCTTCCAATATGCCTTCTTCACCAGTGTCTCTACCAAAACCATTTTTTAACTAATTTGTGGATGCTTTTCAGTCTTTATCTTGTTTGATTTCTCAGTTGCAACAGAGATAACTCCTCCCTCTTTCTTTAAACACTTTCCCTTTGCCTTCTATTTAACTACACTTTTCCTATATATCCCCTACTACTCTGACTACTCTTACCCTGCTGCTTAAAAAGCTCCTATTGTTGTCACTTTAAGGTAGAGTTCCTTAAAACTTAGTTCTTGGCTTTCTTTGCTCCTCTATATACTCCATGAACAATCTCTCAATATCAATGTCTTAGATTTCCATTTATAAGCAGATACCAAATCCTTATTTACTGCTATCTCTTAGGCTCTAGACCAATGTGTAACTGGGACACGTCTCATAGACACTTTAAATTTAATACATTCAAAATAACATTTCCAAAATAATCTTCCCCAGAATCATGATCTCTCTTTTATTTTTTTAAATATTTATTTATTTATTTATTTATTTATTTATTTATTTATTTATTTATTTATTTTAGAGAGAGAGAGATAATGCACAAGCAGGGGAAAGGGCAGAGGGAAAAGGCAAGAGAGAAAGAATCCTTAACTAGACTACCCAGTGAGCATGGAGCCTGCCACCAGGCTTGATCCCAAAACCATCATGACCTGAGGTGAAATTGAAAGCTGGCCACTTAACCAACTGAGCTACCAAGGAGTCCCAATCATGTTCACTCTTCTAAATATACTGTAGTGTATTAATATTTATTGAGCATATAATTACAGGCCAAACATTGTACTAGGGACTGGGATTATAGCAGTGAACAAAACTTTCATGGCCCTTCCATGGGAGACAAGCATTAAACAAATAAATATACTAATAACTATAAAATCATAATTATGATAAATGCTGTTAAAAAACAAACTACTACCCACCCAGTGTGCAAATCAGAAACATAGAAGTTACTCCTGTCTCCTTTATTTATCTTGGATATTTTTTTAAGTCTTATTTATTTTTTAATTTTTATTTATTTATGATAGTCACACACAGAGAGAGAGGCAGAGACACAGGCAGAGGGAGAAGCAGGCTCCATGCACCAGGAGCTTGACAAGGGACTCGATCCCGGGTCTCCAGGATCGCGCCCTGGGCCAAAGGCAGGTGCTAAACCGCTGCGCCACCCAGGGATCCCTTATCTTGGATATCAAACAATCACCAAGTTCTATTGATTCTTAATTCCTAAATATCTCTCAAATTCAACTACTGATTTCTACTTCCTCTGTTACCATCCAAGTGCAAGACATCATTGTCTTTAAGATTCCTGTAGCAGGCTTTTAACTGGCTTCTACTTTCAGTCTTGCTCTCACTTATCCTTTAACTACACTGTAACCAACTAGAATGACTTGCTAAAAATGCTTAAAATATTGCAATATATTTTCACTGTCTTTAGGATAAAGTACTCCTAAACACTATTAAAAACCCTGGACACTATATATAAAATAAACCTAAGAACACTCTAAATGGCTGGAAAAAAGAAGGCATACTGGCCACAGAACTCTGAATCCAAGAAATGACATGGTGGTGCATTCTCCACACTTTGTTTTTTCCCCTCATATATCCCAGACTTAGAGCAAAAAAAAGCTGACAAACCAGAAACATAGCAGGCACTGAGATAAAAACTCCAAAAAAAAGCCATTCTTTCTAACAAAAGGATTGGAAAGGGGCAGGCTAGCAACACACAAAACTTTTAGATAGTAGCCACTCTATTACAGCCAAACATTACAGAAAAATTGTAACCTCCGGGATCCCTGGGTGGCGCAGCGGTTTGGCGCCTGCCTTTGGCCCAGGGCACGATCCTGGAGACCCGGGATCGAATCCCACGTCGGGCTCCCGGTGCATGGAGCCTGCTTCTCCCTCTGCCTGTGTCTCTGCCTCTCTCTCTCTCTGTGACTATCATAAAAAAAAAAAAAAAAAAAAAAAAAAAATTGTAACCTCCAACTCAATCCCCATCCCCAAAGGCAAAAGCCAAATAAAGACCGTCCTCTCACCAGTGTGGTATCAGACAAGGCTCAGTAGAAAGCCAGGACTTTCGTCTCCAGTGGGTGTACTTAAACCCCCACTTCATATTAGTGAAGAGTATATGAGTAGCATGAATTCCACCCCTATCCAGCAGTAATGAAGCATCCCTCCTCCTCACCACTAGAGTAGTGTCACAGGAGACCTAGTGGAGAGTCAGAACTTTCACCACTACCCAGTAGATAACAATAATCAATAGATGTCAACATCAAGAAAACAGCAATTTTAGAACTATATGACAAAGTTGTTAAAACAGCCATCATAAAAG
Source organism: Vulpes vulpes (assembly GCF_048418805.1). NCBI lineage: Eukaryota > Metazoa > Chordata > Mammalia > Carnivora > Canidae > Vulpes > Vulpes vulpes. Next base: position 72,657,819 of record NC_132794.1, on the reverse strand, counting down.
TGCTTCAATGAACATTAAAAACATGCTTGATATAAATGAAAAAAGTATAAAATCTCCTCCCAAAGAAATAGTGTCTTAGCAAAGAACTATAAGATATAAAGAAGTACCAAGTGGAAGTTTTAGAACTGAAAAATAAAACAAAATGAAACAAAAAGCTCAGTGGATGGGCTCAACAGAACAATGGAGGAAACAGAGGAAATAATAAGTAAACTTGAAAACGGAATAATAGAAATTACCCAATCTGAACAATAAAAAGAAAGTGGACTGAAAAAAAATGAACAGATGCCCAGGATTCACGTGACAATAATGAAAGATTTAGTGTTCATGTGATTGGAATCCCAGAAAGAAAGAAGAAGGTGAGGTTGCAAAGTGCTCAAAGAAATAATGGACAAAACTTTTCCAAATTTGGTGAAAACCCTAAACCTATAGGATTAAGAAGCTGAACAAATACCAAATAGGATAAATCTAAAATAATCTACACCAAGACATATAGTCAAATATCTGAAACTTGGGGATCCCTGGGTAGCACAGTGGTTTAGCGCCTGCCTTTGGCCCAGGGCACGATCCTGGAGACCAGGGATTGAGTCCCACATCAGGCTCCCTGCATGGAGCCTGCTTCTCCCTCTGCCTGTCTGCCTGTCTGTCTGTCTCTCTGTGTGTTTCTCTAATAAATAAATAAAACCTTTAAAAAAAGGGGGGGGGAGTTTTAAAAAATAAATAAATAAAACCAATTTACATAATCTTTTTCAGAAAATGGAAGGAGGAACACTGCCCAATTCATTTGATGAAGCTAATATTGCTCTGATGCCAAAACTAGACAAAAAATAGAAAGCTGTGGATCAATATTGTTCACTAATATAGGTGCAAAAATCCTTAGTAATACTAGTATATGGAATTAAGCCATATATGTGAAAGAATTAAATGCCAAGACTATTCTAATTTCCTAGGAGTGTCATAACAAAGTACCATAAACTAGATGGCTTTAAACAACAGAAATTGGGCAGCACGGGTGGCTCAGTGGTTTAGTGCCACCTTCGGCCCAGGGCATAATCCTGGAGACCAGGGATCGAGTCCCACGTTGGGCTCCCTGCATGGAGCCTGCTTCTCCCTTTGCCTGTGTCTCTGCCTCTCTCTTGTGTGTCTCTTATGAATAAATAAAATCTTTAAAAATATAAAATAAAATAAACAACAGAAATTTACTTTCTCATGGTTTTGGAGGCTAGCATTCAAGAATCAAGATGTCAGTAAGGTCATTCTCCCTCTGAGACTCTGGGCAGAATCTTGCCTTTCCTCTTCTTTGCTTTTTGTGATGGCCGTTGATCCTTGCGCTTCCAATCTGCGTCTCTGTCATCACACTGTGTTCTCTCTGTGGGTCTCAGTCTTTATGTGGCTTTTTAATCTTCTTTTGAGGAGGCTAGCCATACTGGATAAGGGACTTTGCATTTGGAAACTGTTTCTTAGACATGACACAAAAGCACAAGTAGCAAAAGGAAATATACATTGGACTATATTGAAATTAGAAACTTTTGTGCTGAAAGCAATACGATTAAGAAAGTGAAAAGACAACTGACAGAATGGGAGAAAATATTTTCAAATTGTATATCTAATGAGGGACCAGTATCCAGAATATATAAGGAATTACAACTCAAAAATAAAAAGAAAAAGAACCCCAGTTAAAAATGGTAAAGGGAAAAAAAAATGGCAAAGGGTCTGAATAGACTTTTCTCCAAAGAATATATACAAATAGCAAATAGACACATGAAAAGGTGTGCAACAGCATTAGCCATCAGACAAATACAGGTCAAAACCACAATGAGATACCACTTCACTCCCACAAGGGTGGCTGTAATAAAAAAAAAGACATTGATAAGTATTGGGGAGAATGTGAAGAAATTGAAATCCTCATATGTTGCTGAGGGGAATGTAAAAAAATGGTTCAGGCCCTTTCAAAAACAGTTTGGCTGTCTCCCAAAGTTATATGTAAAGCTATCCAACAATTCTGCTCTTAGGTATACAACCAAGAGAGTTTAAAACTTATGTGCACACAAAAAATATGTACATCTGTAGCAGCATTATTCCTAATAGCTAAAAAGTGGAAACAACCCAAAGTCTATCTACTGAGAAATGCAAAAACAAAATCCAAAATATCCATATATGGAATATTCTTCAACCATAAGTAATGAGGTTTGAATACATGCTAGAATATGGATAAACTTTGAAAACACTGTTAAGTGAAAGAAGCCAGTCACAAAAGAACACATATTGTATGATTACATCATATGAAGTGTCCCGAATAGGCAAATCCACAGAAACAGAACACAGTTGCCAGGGGCTGGGAGAGAGAGGAATGGGGAAAGGACTGCTAATAAATATGGAGCTTTCTTTTGGGGATGTTGAAATATTCTGGAAATAGATTGTTATTATCATTGTAAAACTTTATAAATACACCAAAACTATCAAATAGTACACTTTAAAATAAGTAAGTGTTAAATAGTGATGACACCAAATGCTGGGGAGCTATCAGAGAAACTCTTTATGTTGCTAGTGGATATGGTCTAGCCACTCTGGAAAATTGTGGGCAGTTTCTTATAATATTGAATATGTAACTACCATACATCACAGCAATTTCACTTAGGGGCATTTATCCCAGAGAAATAAAAAGTTACGTTCACACAAAAACTTGTAAATGAATGGTGATAGGAGTTTTGTAATAGCCAAACCTGGAAATGACCCAGAGGTTGTTAAGCAGGTGAATGGTTAAACAAACTGCATAGCACTACTCAAATAAAAAGGAAGGGATTGATACATGCAACCACCTTGCTCAAGCTCCAGAGAAGTGAGCTTCAGGGAAATAAGACTATCCCCCAAAGACTATGTACTATATTATTCTGCTTATAGAGCATTCTTGAAATGATAAAGTTACAGAAATGGAGAAGAGAATGGTGGTTAGTAGAGGTTAGGGAGATGTGAAAGCAGGAGGAAAGTAGATGTAGCTATAAGAGGGATCCTTGTGGTATTGTTAATGTTCTGTATCTTATATCAACATATTTATCTCGCTTGTGATATTGTACTATAGTTTTCAAAGATATGAACATTGCATGAAATGAGTAAAGAGTACATTAACTAGATCTCATCACATTATTTCTTAAAACTTGCATGTTTATAATTATCAAAAAAATTTAAAAATTAATTAGAAAGTAATAGGTCATGACAATGAGACCACTGCACACCTATTAGAATGGTAAAAATCCAGAACATGGACAACACCAAGTGCTGGTGAGGATGTGGAGGAACAGGAACTCTCATTCAGGGCTGGAGGGAATGAAAAATGGTACAGCCATTTTGGAAGACAGTTGAATGGTTTCTAGAAAATTAAAAATACTTACTGTACAGCCCAGCGATTGTGCTTGGTATTTACCCAAAGGAATTGAAAACTTATGTCCATACAAACACTTGTACATGGATGTTTATAGCAGCTTTATTCATAACTGCCAAAATTTGGAAGAAACCAAAAATGTCCTTTTCTGGCGAATGGATAAACTGTGGTACATTCAGACAATGGACCATTATTCAGAGCTAAAACTAAATGAGCTATGAAGCCATGAAGAGACATGGAGGAACTTAAATGTGCATTAAGTGACAGAAGCCAATCTAAAAAAGCTACATACTATATAATTCCAACTATAGTACATTCTAGGAAAGACAAAACTATGGAGACAGTAAAAAGATCAGTGGTTGCTAGAGGTTGAAGGGAGAGAGGGATGAGTAGGCAAAGCATAGAAGATTTTTAGGGCAGTGAAACTACTCTTTATGATACTATAGTATCATAAAATAGTATCAATGAAAACATGTCACTATACACTTGTCCAAACCTACAGGATGTATACAACCAAGAGTGAACCCTAATGTACACTGCAGACTTAAAGGTGATAATGATGCATCAACGTAAGTTTATCAATTTTAACAAGTGTGCCACTTTGGTGGGGGAAAGCAATAATGGGGGAGGCCATGCATGTGTGTATATATATGGAAATTCTCTGCACCTCCTGCTTAATTTTGCCTAAAACTGCTCTAAAAATGTTTATTTTAAAAAAGGTAAAACCATTCAAACACGAGAATAAAAAAGAAGAATTTTGTAAAATCTGAGTGGGAAAGGTAAGACAAAAAAACAGGAAGGCACCCAAAGAAAAAGGTATAAATTTGATTTATAAATGTTTTCAATTTCTGCATGGAAAGATCAAAATACAAATAATATGGTAGGCAAAATATTTGCAAAATTATGACACAAAATTCCAATTTCCTTGTTACATTAAAAGGTTGTATGTATTGCTACGGAAAAGCAACTGGTAGAGAAACACGAACGAGCCATTTTCAGAAATAAAAATATAAATATAAAAAGATGTCCAACCTCACTCATAATTAAAGAAATATACATTAAAACAATAACTAGATAACACTTTTCATCTATCAGATTGACCAAAATATAAAGGTTTGCTAATTTTTATATGTTCAAAGGTGTGAAAAAAACTGGCACAACTGAAATTTGCGTTCAAAAATCTGCACATAGATGTTTATAGCAGTTTTATTGACAATTGCCAAAACTTGGGAGTAATCAAGATGTCCTTCAAAGGCTGAATATATAAAGTATGGTACATCCATACACTGTAATATTACTTAACACTAAAAGAAATGAGCTGTCAAGCCACAAAAAGACATGGAGGAATCTTAAACACATATTAAGTGAAGCCAATCTTAAAAGGCTAAATGATTCTAACTACATGACGTCATAGAAAAGGAAAACTCTGGAGACAGTAAAAATATTTTACTGGGCGACTGGGTGGCTCAGTCAGTTAAGTGTCTGCCTTCAGCTCAGGTCATGATCTCAGGGTCCTGGGATGGAGCCTCAGGTCAAGCTCCCTGCTCAGTGGGGAGCCTGCTTCTCCCTCTCCCCCTGCTTGCTCCTCTCCCTGCTCATGCTCATGCTCATGCTCTTTTTGTCTCAAATAAATAAAATCTTAAAAAAAAAAAATAGGTATCAGTTTTGCCAGGGATTGGAGGGATGGAGGAGGAAGAGTGCGGGATGAATAGGTGAAGCACAGGGTATTTTTAGGGCAGTGAAACTATTGTGTATGGTTTACAATTACTATTGTAATGGTGTATATGTGTTATTATACATTTGTCAAAACCCATAAAATGTACAACAGGAAGAGTGAACCTTAATGTAAACTATGGACCCTCAGTTAATAGTACTGTATCAGTGTCGGTTCATCAATTGTAAGAGATGTACCACACTAATATAAGATGTAAATAATTGGGGAAACTATGGTAGACTAGAGAGAGGCATGTGAGAACTCTGTATTTTCTGATCAATTTCTCTGTAAGCCTCCAACTGTTCCAAAAGAATAAAGATCTAATTGAAAAAAGCAGGTCACCATTGAAGGATTTTTATGAACTAATTATTTTGAAAACTGTTAGAGAAAGATTTGATGTCTTTCCAATACACACTGGACCCCTAGGGAATCAAATAATAGAGGGGGAAGTGTCTCATTATACAGATATTCCCGCTAATCAGGAAGGCATGATATGTTCATTTTGCAACACCTGATCAACATTCTATCTATAGGAAATGAACATCACAGACTGCTCTATAAATACAAAAGTAAACACAACTAGGTGATCTATACTATCTTGACCAAAAGAAGAGACAAACATGAGTCTAATAAAGCCTCTCTAGATTCATCTATCAATATACAGGAAATACAGAGGGCAGGAAAACATACTAAATGACATTATGAGGATACAGTCAGCAAAAACATAGGTGTAAAACTATAGGTCAAATGACCAATTTCTTTGATAAATAAGCTTCAAGGGGAGTGGGGAGAAGTGGAAGAAAACTCTTCAGATTAAAAGACTTACGAGTCAAATCAACCAATCTCAATGTGTGAACTTTATTTGGATCTTTGATTCATACAAACTCTAAATTTAAAAAAATTATTAGACAGTTGGAAATTTGAACAATGACTGGATATCTGATGATAAACTAAAGAATTTTAAAATTTGTATGTGTGGTGATATTGCGGTCATTTTTTAAAAAAAGAGTTAAAGAGCTTCACACTGTAATATTTACAAACGAAATGAAAAATTATCTGGGATTTAATTCAACATAAAATAGGAGAAAGGGGGAAGGATGAGGGTTTGGGTGAAACAAGACTGGTCATTAGTAGATCACTGTTGTACTGGACATTAGGTACATAGGTCTATTACATTAATCTGTTTACTTTTTCACATGCTTGAAATCTTCCATAGTAAAATTAATTTTATAAACAAGCAATACACACAGTTAAAAAAGAAACAGAGTATTACTGTGAAACAAAACCTATATGGGCTTTTTAATGATATAGCTAAGTGTAGAGGAATTATTTTTGAACCCTGCTACTCTGTCTCCATGTCCATGCAATCACCAAACACTGCTGATTCTACTTCTAAATGAACACTTCTTTTTTTTAATTTTAATTTTTATTTTTTTATTCATGAAAGACAGAGAGGCAGAGACACAGGCAGAGGGAGAAGCAGGCTCCATGCAGGGAGTCCGATGTGGGACACAATCCCGGGACTCCAGGGCGGTAGGGCAGGCGCCAAACCACTGAGCCACCCAGGCGTCCCTAAATGAACACTTCTTTCAAACAAGTCCAAAGTAAATTTGCCCTTTACCTAGTGCACTTCTACTTCAATCTACCTCCAAAACCACTGCCAGAGTGTTTTTTTTAAAAAACACAAATTTAATCATACCCATCCTTTGCTTAAAATCCACAAATGCTTCTCACTGATCTTAGGAGAATAGCCAGCATTGTCAATACGTATACAGTTTAAGTCCTGCAGAGTCTGTTCCAATCCCATGTACCTCACCAGCTCACCTTGAGGTGTTCTGTAGAAGGGCCTTACCTTTCTACACTCCAGCTACTTCTTAAACTTGCCATACTCATTCCCAACTCAGAGCATCACACTTGCTGCTCCCTCTGCCTGGAATGCTACTTCCCTGTGTACACACTCTTACCTTTCAGATCACACCTTAAATGCTACTTTCTCTTTTGGTCTAGGTGAGGTCAAATTTCTCACAGATTCATAACAACTTGTCACAACTGAGAATTTAAAATTATCGAAGTTATTTATTTAATGTCTTGTCTTTCCTCCTATAATACAATCTCCAAGAGAGAAGGAAATAGGTCTTACTATATCCCCAAAGCCTAGCATTTTGTTCTGCACATAGTATAAAGTCAATAAATCTCCACTGAACTATAAATGACTGGTTTGATGAAGGAATAAATAAATGAATTTAAATATAATGCTGGTCAAATCATGAAAGAGAAATTATATGCGCCATAATCACAATATTACCCAGTTAACCTTAATCATGTTAGTCATACTCCTACAAAAGATTTGCAGTGCTTCACTGTATAGGTATCGAAACAAACAACAGGAAATGAGTGAGAATGGCTACATTTCAAATCCAAGTTACAGTCATTCACTGATACTCCAAAGTACTTAATAAAGAAACAGGGATGTACCTTCATATATCATCCACCTTTCAAAGAAGACAGACAGATATACAAATAAAAGTGCTGATTCAAGTTCCAACTTTGCTATTCAAGCAGAAAACTCAGATTCTCTGGAAGAGTAAAAGACCATATGTACTAAAATTTTATATTTATATTCAATTATTTAAAACAGTCTACATACAGATTGCACACAGTCTCTTAACTCTTATAAAATGGGTGAATTTAACTAATCAAGTAAAATCAAAGCTTAAACATTTTAAATATTAGATCTTCACAACTTTTAATTAAATTAATGAGAAAAAAAACTACAAACTCCTGAACCAAAATTTTATTTTAAATTATTCAGCTTTAGGGCATACGAAAATTTTTGTAATATATGACATGTAAAGATGTTAGCACATTGAACAACGATAGAAAATATTTTCATCCAACTTGTGAATCACTACTATGTTTATTTCTCCAATGAAACAAATGCACAGTTCCCTTAAATCAACTTTGTCATGGAATATCAAGTAGGTTTAACATTTTTATATTATTGTTTAATAACTCCCTAATAAGGTTTTGAGTTTCTAGTCCACTTACACATAATATTTTTCTCAATGTATTGTATATTGTAGTTGCTTTTCCTCTCATCTCTGGTGGAACATATCTAATATCTAAATATTCAGGTAATTTAGATCTGGAATCGTACAGCATGTTAATAAAACTTTCAATGTCCTCAATTCCACTACTGCTTTGTCCTAGTGGTAATACCTGGGATCTGTACATTTTTTGTAGTTTATGTTCTGCTGCTTCTGCTAATGCAAGGCTTCGTTTTAGATGCTCTCTAGAGGCTCGAATGTCCTCTCTGTATTCTGGCTTGAGGCTTTCAGCAAGAGGTACCCGTTGTACCTGTGACCTAATATCTGAAATTTTTTTCAAAATGTCATCATTACTCAAAAGCTGTGGCTGTCTTACAAATGTTTGTAACTCAGGCTTGTCCACTTCATATTCACCTGAGAGCTGAGGAACGTCTTCTGGTTCTGTGATGGTACCCAAGTCAGTGTACCTATTTAAAGAGGTGACAGATGGATGGGTTGAGGTGGCAGCTGGACTTATGTAGTCTTTGGTAATAGTAGGCTTTGGTTCCTCAGTTGGTTTTGTTTCTGGCTCTGGCTCTGGCTCTTTTACAATATAAGGTTCGTCTGTGCGTAAAACAACAGAAACATTATTTGGTTTAATTGACCAGAATGCTGTAACTTCAGTAGGTTTTCTCTTGCTTACTTCCAGTGTGAAGCCTCCAGTAGGGGAAGCTCTGGTTCCTTCACTGGCAGGATTGATTAAAACATCATTTTCAGTTGAAGAGTCTCCATGTGTGATTATCTCCTTTAATTTTGATACCTTCGGTCCTATAGAATAAACATTATTTGGAGACTTTGATTTTTTCTCATGACCTGGCTCCTTCGTAGGAACACTTAGTATTAGGTTCTGTAAAACTTCTACATAATGATTTAAGTTTTGTTCTTCGTCAGGCGTCACAGTTATGCCTTAAGGGAAAAAAAAATCAAACAGTAAATAACACTTAATATTATATATAACATATTGACAGAATTACTGACCTAAATTGACTTCATATGCTATCGCTTAAAAGTTAAGATTAAAAAAAGAAAGTACCTTGCCTTTGACTCAGTTGATTCCCACTTAAGTAAAAAAAATTTTTTTTCAGATTAACAGATGAACAAGATTAGTGCAAAAGTTGCATGTTAACACAATTCTCTGTATTTTTTTTGCTTTTACTCTTCCATATGATTCAGTAGGCAGATTATTAAAACAAAATTCTTTATTATATCCTTCTAGTGGTGTGCTAGAATTGGTTCATACTGGCTCACCAAAACCAGTCATTAAATTTTTAAGGAATTTTGTGAGCCAAATGTTAAACATAGACATTATTTAAAATAATTTTAATTTACAATTAAAATACACTGTATTCAAAATAAAGGTAACAAATATCCAAAATTCATCACTTCTTATTCTTTTGTCATTTTACTATTACCTATGGTCTTGAGGTTATTTATATCTAGTGAGGTTATTTACATCTCTATGGTAGAGATGCTATGTAATACTGTACCACTCTTTATCTCTTTCCATGTCCCGTTCAGTAACACCAAATACATACCCTGAAATCAGCTATGGTGGGAGTATTTATGTCATGTGAATAGACAAATGCTATAAATCTGGGCTTACCAGTCCCTCCAAAAAGCCAGTTGTTGATCATTTACCAGTATACTACTGCCTTCAACCCAGCAAAGATCTAACTATGGGGGATGCCTGGGTGGATCAGTGGTTGAGCATCTGCCTTTGGCTCAAGGTATGATCCCAGGATCTGGGGATAAATCTCACATCAGGCTCCCCGCAAGGAGCTTGTTTCTCCCTTTGCCTGTGTCTCTGCCTCTGTGTGTCTCTCAGGAATAAATAAATAAAATCTTAAAAAAAACCAAAAACAAAACAGATCTAACTATGGCCTGTGGGTCATATCTGATGTGGAAATGTTAGGGTTCAGAGCAAACAGTCAAGAAAGAATTCTTGAGACATATTTGGTGCAAAAAGGTGGTTTAATTAAAGCACAGGGACAGCACCCATGGGCACAAATTGCTGCACTGGGATTTTGAGGGGTGGTTGATTATATAGTTTCAAGTTGGGAGGGGGTTAGGGATAGTATAAGTCTTTAAGGAATTTGGAAGGAAGGTTTCCAGGACTTTGAAGGGGCTAGCTATTGTTAGGAAAAGGTCATTTATTACTATCTAGTAAAACCTTAGCCATGAGACCCTTCAGATGTATTATCAGTGGGCCATACACATGAAGGATGATGGCTAACATATATCTTGCGGAGGGCGGGGGGAGGGGAGAGAAAAAGTAAGTTTCCAAAGAAACTATTTTTATATGTTAAAGGAGACTTAGAGGAGGCAGGGATAATGTTAAGCTAAGATTGCCTTTTGCCCTAGCAAACTATCAACATCAAGGGAATTGAGTTCCTGGAGGGAAGTCACTCTGCCAGTCTCAAGGACTTGGGAATGGGCTGTAAATTGTAAGGAAATTTAATTTTTTTCTTTTTCCTTTATTTCCCACCTAGTTGTTTTGTAAATAAAGTTTTATTGGAACCCAGCCAGTCTTGCCCATTTGTTCATGTATTATTTATGACTGCTTTGGGTTGTAACAATAGAATTGAGTAGTTGCAACAGAGACCATAGGGTGTACAAGCTGAAAATACTATCTGGCCCTTTACAGAAAAAGTTTGCCAAATTCCTGGTCTAAACCATCAACATTTAACTCTTAAAAACAAAATGGCTGTTCTACTTATACTGGTATTTTGCTGCATCTGAGTGGTTGGTGAAGCCAACATGGAAAACAAAAAAGATTTTTGAATAATATATTCTGAAACTCTGCTTCAACTCCCCTCTCCTAAGATAGTTTTTAATTTTAATTGCTGTTCTTTTGTATTACATGTCATTTTGAAATAATTTTGCCACTATCAAGGATATAAATTGACTTAATTCAAGAAAATAAGTCCCATTTTACCAAACTCTAATGCATAACTCCTACCTAAATCCTCCCTCTCCAGGCAAAATTGAAAGTATTTTTTTAATTTAAAAAATTTCTTAATGAGAACTAAACTGTGAGGCAAAGTGATAGTGGAAAGACACCAGACTTGTTTGGAGAGCTAGATTCTAAAAATAGATTCTGGAAAAAAAAATAGATTCTGCATTTTATGTTGTTATGCTTAGAAAAGCCTTGCATACGTCAAGATCCATACGATGATGATAGGCGAAAAAAGGAGGTAGATTTTGATATATTATTATTATTGTAATAATTTTCTTAAAATCACCTTCACATTATCATGCATTTTGTCTATGAATTGTGGAATTGTAAAAATGGACTAGAAGGCTAACATACCTAACCCTTGTAGGTTATTGCTTATTTTGTGCCAGTCTCTGCCTATCCCTTAGTAAGGCCGAAGGCTAGAAATGCCTGGTGGCACTCACCTGGGCCCTGGAGTGAGCTACCCACAGATATTCCCCCTTTTCAAATCAATGTTACAACTGGGCTGACCCATGTGGTTCTTATTATGATTGTAAGACACCCTTCAGCAACAACTCTCAGGAAACTGAAAAATAAAGGTTTATTACTTATAAGACCTGGAAATTACATAGCACACCTGTGGCCACACAGCGGGAGGTGGAGGGAGATGGAGGAAGAAAAACAGAGAGGAGAGAGAGAGAGAGAGAGAGAGAGAGAGAGAGAGAGAGAGCGCGAGCGCCCACGCAGGCGCCCGGAAAGCAGAGGAGCCAGAGACAGTGACAGAGAGAGGGTGGTGGGAGGTAGAGAGTGCATATGGGCCAAGGGTTCTCCTTTTATTAGGGTCAAATGTGGGGGCCCTAGGGTTCACTCTTTATTGATGAATTTAAAACATAAGAGCATGAATTTGAAGCTCAGGAAGAGGAAAAAACACCTGGCCCAAAAAGACAGTTATCAAAATCAATTAATAAGATCTCCAAAACAAAGGAGCCTCAGTAGGGAGAGGTGGCGCGGCTCTTTATCTAGGCAAGTGGCTGGCAACGTGTTTAAGCTAATGGTCTTTGACAGGGACAGCTCTTTGAAATGAATGCCTCTACAATCAAAGCTTAAGTTTGGCACTAGCATTACAAAACAAACAAACAAAACAAAACAAAAAACAAAAACCCCACAACCCTCAGAGTTTATACTACATTGATTCTGAGGAGAGGAAATGAGATTAAAATTGATCATTAAAGGGAACTTGACACTTACTTATATATATTTTACTCTCTAAAAATACACAAACACACACACCCAATCGCTTACTATAGTCAACCTTTAAAACTCACATTTTAAAAAGGAAAATAGGGGGGGAGGGGCAAGATGGCGGCAGAGCAGGGTCTCCAAGTCAATTGTCCTCAACAAATTACCTAGAAAACCATCCAATCATCCTGAAAATCTACGAATTCGGCCTGAGATTTAAAGAGAGACCCGCTGGAACGCTACAGTGAGAAGCTCGCGCTTCTATCAAGGTAGGAAGACGGGGAAAAAGAAATAAAGACACAAAAGGCCTCCAAGGGGGAGGGGCCCCGCGAGGAGCCGGGCTGAGGCCGGGGCGAGTGTCCCCAGGACAGGAGAGCCCCGTCCCGGAGGAGCAGGAGCTGCACCGACCTTCCCGGGGGAAAGGGGCTCGCAGGGAGTTGGAGCAGGATCCCCAGAAAGGCGGGGATGCCCTCGGGCTCCCTGGGACACTAACAGGCACCTGCGCCCCGGAGAGTGCGCCGAGCTCCCTAAGGGCTGCAGCGCTCGGCGGGACCCGGAGCAGCTCGGAGGGGCTCGGGCTGCGGCTCCGCGGAGGGGGCTGCGGGGCTCCGGGAACAGCTCAGCGGCGGCGGCTCGGGCGGAGGAAGAAGCTCCGCGCGGAGGGGGCTGCGCGGCTCCGGGAACAGCTCGGAGGGGCTCGGGCGGCGGCTCCGCGGAGGGGGCTGCGGAGCGGGAGCGCGAATCCAACAGCGCAGGCTCCAGAGCACAGGGCGCCGGGACACAGCCCAGGATCCGGCCTCCCCCAGGGACAGGCAGAGGCCGGGAGGGCCCAGGACAGCAAGGACGCTCCTGCCTGGAACTGAGCATATCAGCGCCCCGCCCCGGAGCCCCCAGGCCCTGCAGATGGAGAGCCCCGGAGCTACTGTGGGGGCTGACTCCAGGGTCCCAGAGCTGCCCCCGCCACTGTGGCTTCCTCCCGGGGCCTCACGGGGTGAACGACCCCCCACTGAGCCCTGCACCAGGCAGGGGCAGAGCAGCTCCCCCAAGTGCTAACACCTGAGAATCAGCACAGCAGGCCCCTCCCCCAGAAGACCAGCGAGACGGACCAGTTCCAAGGGAAGTCAAGGGACTTAAAGTGTACAGAATCGGAAGATACTCCCCCGTGTTTTTTGTTTTTGTTTTTTTGTTTTTTTGTTTTGTTTTGTGCTTTTTTTTCTCTCTTTCTTCTTGATTTCTGATTGCTTCCCCCACCCCACCCCACCCCTTTTTTTCTCCTTTCTTTCGTTTTCTTTCTTTTTCTTCTCTTTTTCCCCTTTTTTTTCTTCTTTCTCTTTTTTCTTTTTCTCTTTTCTTTCCTTCTCTCTCTTTTTCTCAATACAACTTGTTTTTGGCCACTCTGCACTGAGCAAAATGACTAGAAGGAAAACCTCACCTCAAAAAAAAGAATCAGAAACAGCCCACTCTCCCACAGAGTTACAAAATATGGATTACAATTCAATGTCAGAAAGCCAATTCAGAAGCACTATTTTACAGCTACTGGTGGCTCTAGAAAAAACCATAAAGGACTCAAGAGACTTCATGACTGCAGAATTTAGATCCAATCAGGCAGAAATTAAAAATCAATTAAATGAGATGCAATCCAAGCTAGAAGTCCTAACGACGAGGGTTAACGAGGTGGAAGAACGAGTGAGTGACATAGAAGACAAGTTGATGGCAAAGAGGGAAACTGAGGAAAAAAGAGACAAGCAATTAAAAGATCATGAGGATAGATTATGGGAAATAAATGACAGCCTGAGGAAGAAAAACCTACGTTTAATTGGGGTTCCTGAGGGCGCCGAAAGGGACAGAGGGCCAGAATATGTATTTGAACAAATCCTAGCTGAAAACTTTCCTAATCTGGGAAGGGAAACAGGCATTCAGATCCAGGAAATAGAGAGATCCCCCCCTAAAATCAATAAAAACCGTTCAACACCTCAACATTTAATAGTGAAGCTTGCAAATTCCAAAGATAAGGAGAAGATCCTTAAAGCAGCAAGAGAAAAAAAGTCCCTGACTTTTATGGGGAGGAATATTAGGGTAACAGCAGACCTCTCCACAGAGACCTGGCAGGCCAGAAAGGGTTGGCAGGATATATTCAGGGTCCTAAATGAAAAGAACATGCAACCAAGAATACTTTACCCAGCAAGGCTTTCATTCAAAATGGAAGGAGAGATAAAGAGCTTCCAAGACAGGCAGGAACTGAAAGAATATGTAACCTCCAAACCAGCTCTGCAAGAAATTTTAAGGGGGGCTCTTAAAATTCCCCTTTAAGAAGAAGTTCAGTGGAACAATCCACAAAAACAAGGACTGAATAGATATGATGACACTAAACTCATATCTATCAATAGTAACTCTGAACGTGAACGGGCTTAATGACCCCATCAAAAGGCACAGGGTTTCAGACTGGATAAAAAAGCAGGACCCATCTATTTGCTGTCTACAAGAGACTCATTTTAGACAGAAGGACACCTACAACCTGAAAATAAAAGGGTGGAGAACCATTTACCATTCAAATGGTCCTCAAAAGAAAGCAGGGGTTGCCATCCTTATATCAGATAAATTAAAATTTACCCCAAAGACTATAGTGAGAGATGAAGAGGGACACTATCTCATACTCAAAGGATCTATCCAACAAGAGGACTTAACAATCCTCAATATATATGCCCCGAATGTGGGAGCTGCCAAATATTTAAACCAATTAATAACCAAACTCAAGAAATACCTTGATAATAATACACTTATACTTGGTGACTTCAATCTAGCTCTTTCTACCCTGGATAGGTCTTCTAAGCACAACATCTCCAAAGAAACGAGAGCTTTAAATGATACACTGGACCAGATGGATTTCACAGATATCTACAGAACTTTACATCCAAACTCAACTGAATACACATTCTTCTCAAGTGCACATGGAACTTTCTCCAGAATAGACCACATACTGGGTCACAAATCGGGTCTGAACCGATACCAAAAGATCGGGATAGTCCCCTGTATATTCTCAGACCATAATGCCTTGAAATTAGAACTTAATCACAACAAGAAGTATGGAAGGACCACAAACACGTGGAGGTTAAGGACCCTCCTGCTAAAAGATGAAAAGGTCAACCAGGAAATTAAGGAAGAATTAAAAAGATTCATGGAAACTAATGAGAATGAAGATACAACCGTTCAAAATCTTTGGGATGCAGCAAAAGCAGTCCTGAGGGGGAAATACATCGCAATACAAGCATCCATTCAAAAACTGGAAAGATCTCAAATTCAAAAGCTCACCTTACACATAAAGGAACTAGAGAAAAAGCAACAAATAGACCCCACCCCCAGCAGAAGAAGACAGTTAATTAAAATTCGAGCAGAACTCAATGATATCGAGACCAAAAGAACTGTGGAACAGATCAACAGAACCAGGAGTTGGTTCTTTGAAAGAATTAATAAGATAGATAAACCATTAGCCAACCTTATTTTTTTTTTAAATTTTTATTTATTTATGATAGTCACAGAGAGATAGAGAGAGGCAGAGACACAGGCAGAGGGAGAAGCAGGCTCCATGCACCGGGAGCCCGACGTGGGATTCGATCCCGGGTCTCCAGGATCGCGCCCTGAGCCAAAGGCAGGCGCCAAACCGCTGCGCCACCCAGGGATCCCATTAGCCAACCTTATTAAAAAGAAGAGAGAGAAGACTCAAATTAATAAAATCATGAATGAGAAAGGGGACATCACTACCAACACCAAGGAAATACAAACGATTTTAAAAACATATTATGAACAGCTGTACGCCAATAAATTAGGAAATCTAGAAGAAATGGACGCATTCCTGGAAAGCCACAAACTACCAAAACTGGAGCAGGAAGAAATAGAAAACCTGAACAGGCCAATAACCAGGGAGGAAATTGAAGCAGTCATCAAAAACCTCCCAAGACACAAGAGTCCAGGGCCAGATGGCTTCCCAGGGGAATTCTATCAAACGTTTAAAGAAGAAATCATACCTATTCTACTAAAGCTGTTTGGAAAGATAGAAAGAGATGGAGTACTTCCAAATTCGTTCTATGAGGCCAGCATCACCTTAATTCCGAAACCAGACAAAGACCCCACCAAAAAGGAGAATTATAGACCAATATCCCTGATGAACATGGATGCAAAAATTCTCAACAAGATACTAGCCAATAGGATCCAACAACACATTAAGAAAATTATTCACCATGACCAAGTAGGATTTATCCCTGGGACACAAGGCTGGTTCAACACTCGTAAAACCATCAATGTGATTCATCATATCAGCAAGAGAAAAACCAAGAACCATATGATACTCTCATTAGATGCAGAGAAAGCATTTGACAAAATACAGCATCCATTCCTGATCAAAACCCTTCAGAGTGTTGGGATAGAGGGAACTTTCCTCGACATCTTAAAAGCCATTTACGAAAAGCCCACAGCAAATATCATTCTCAATGGGGAAGCACTGGTAGCCTTTCCCCTAAGATCAGGAACAAGACAGGGATGTCCACTCTCACCACTGCTGTTCAACATAGTTCTGGAAGTCCTCGCCTCAGCAATCAGACAACAAAAAGACATTAAAGGCATTCAAATTGGCAAAGAAGAAGTCAAACTCTCCCTCTTCGCCGATGACATGATACTCTACATAGAAAACCCAAAAGCCTCCACCCCAAGATTGCTAGAACTCATACAGAAATTTGGTAGCGTGGCAGGATACAAAATCAATGCCCAGAAATCAATGGCATTTCTATACACTAACAATGAGACTGAAGAAAGAGAAATTAAGGAGTCAATCCCATTTACAATTGCACCCAAAAGCATAAGATACCTAGGAATAAACTTACCCAAAGAGGTAAAGGATCTATACCCTAAAAACTATAGAACACTTCTGAAAGAAATTGAGGAAGACACAAAGAGATGGAAAAATATTCCATGCTCATGGATTGGCAGAATTAATATTGTGAAAATGTCAATGTTACCCAGGGCAATTTACACGTTTAATGCAATCCCTATCAAAATACCATGGACTTTCTTCAGAGAGTTAGAACAAATTATTTTAAGATTTGTGTGGAATCAAATTCCCCAAATAGCCAGGGGAATTTTAAAAAAGAAAACCATAGCTGGGGGCATCACAATGCCAGATTTCAGGTTGTACTACAAAGTTGTGGTCATCAAGACAGTGTGGTACTGGCACAAAAACAGACACATAGATCAATGGAACAGAATAGAGAATCCAGAAGTGGACCCTCAACTTTATGGTCAACTAATATTCGATAAAGGAGGAAAGACTATCCATTGGAAGAAAGACAGTCTCTTCAATAAATGGTGCTGGGAAAATTGGACATCCACATGCAGAAGAATGAAACTAGACCACTCTCTTTCACCATACACAAAGATAAACTCAAAATGGATGAAAGATCTAAATGTGAGACAAGATTCCATCAAAATCCTAGAGGAGAACACAGGCAACACCCTTTTTGAACTCAGCCACAGTAACTTCTTGCAAGATACATCCACCAAGGCAAAAGAAACAAAAGCAAAAATGAACTATTGGGACTTCATCAAGATAAGAAGCTTCTGCACAGCAAAGGATACAATCAACAAAACTAAAAGACAACCTACAGAATAGGAGAAGATATTTGCAAATGATGTATCAGATAAAGGGCTAGTTTCCAAGATCTATAAAGAATTTATTAAACTCAACACCAAAGAAACAAACAATCCAATCATGAAATGGGCAAAAGACATGAAGAGAAATCTCACAGAGGAAGACATAGACATGGCCAACATGCACATGAGAAAATGCTCTGCATCACTTGCCATCAGGGAAATACAAATCAAAACCACAATGAGATACCACCTCGCACCAGTGAGAATGGGGAAAATTAACAAGGCAGGAAACGACAAATGTTGGAGAGGATGCGGAGAAAAGGGAACCCTCTTACACTGTTGGTGGGAATGTGAAATGGTGCAGCCACTCTGGAAAACTGTGTGGAGGTTCCTCAAAGAGTTAAAAATAGACCTGCCCTACGACCCAGCAATTGCACTGTTGGGGATTTACCCCAAAGATACAGATGCAGTGAAACGCTGGGACACCTGCACCCCGATGTTTATAGCAGCAATGTCCACAATAGCTAAACTGTGGAAGGAGCCTCGATGTCCATCGAAAGATGAATGGATAAAGAAGATGTGGTCTATGTATACAATGGAATATTACTCAGCCATTAGAAACGACAAATACCCACCATTTGCTTCAACGTGGATGGACCTGGAGGGTATTATGCTGAGTGAAGTAAGTCAATTGGAGAAGGACAAACATTATATGTTCTCATTCATTTGGGGAATATAAATGATAGTGAAAGGGAATATATGGGAAGGGAGAAGAAATGTGTGAGAAATACCAGAAAGTGAGACAGAACATAAAGACTCCTAACTCTGGGAAACGAACTAGGGGTGGTGGAAGGGGAGGAGGGTGGGGGGTGGGGGTGAATGGGTGACGGGCACTGAGGGGGGCACTTGATGGGATGAGCACTGGGTGTTATTCTGTATGTTGGTAAATTGAACACCAATAAAAAATAAATTTATTAAAATAAATAAATAAATAAATCAGGCATTTGATGTGCAAAAAAAAAAAAACCCCACAAAATAAGTATTTCCTTCTCATAGAATGGCCAATTAAAGACAGAAGAGAGTCTAAGAAATAAAAGCCAGTTAGCATGAAAAGTTGCTAAAGTTCATTGTTCATAAAAGAAATGCAAGTTAAAAACAAACTTTATTTTGTCAGTCAAGTAGGTAAAATTTTTAAAAAACAATAAAACCTAGGATTGGCATATGTATAGTTATTTTCTTAGTAAAAGAAGTAACTTCCTGGGGCACCTGGAAGTCAATTAAGCATCTGACTCTTGATCAAGCCCAGGTCTCAATCTGAGGGTCATGAGTTCAAGCCCCACACTGAGCTCTGGGTTGGGTGTGGAGCCTACTTTAAAAAAAAAAGTAACTTTACTTCTTTTATGATCCCCAGATCCTTCAGTAGTTTCTCACTAGCAAACTGATCTTTTCTTTACAGAATTTAAGATAATCTTAACTATATGTGCTTAATGTTTTTTAATTACTACATATTGTGAGCTCTTTGCAAGCTGTGACCATGTCTGCTTTGTTCTCTATATCCCCTGATCTACCCAGTGCCTACACTCATAGCAGACAGTCAAAAAGTACTGGTTAAATGAATGACTGAATGGATGAACCAAATGCTGGCAAGTATGTAAATTAATTGTACCTCCACTAATTTATCTTAAGGAAATAATCACAGGTAAAAGAAAAATTTCATAAAATTCTGTAAGAATGCTGTAGAAGGAAACTAAATGCCACGTTACGTTTAAAATAAATCTGCTGGTCTAAAGATGGTCTTTTGGGATCCCTGGGTGGCGCAGCGGTTTGGCGCCTGCCTTTGGCCCAGGGCGCGATCCTGGAGACCCGGGATCGAATCCCACGTCGGGCTCCCGGTGCATGGAGCCTGCTTCTCCCTCTGCCTGTGTCTCTGCCTCTCTCTCTCTCTCTCTGTGACTATCATAAATAAATAAAAATTAAAAAAAATAATAAAGATGGTCTTTTGTTTTGGTTTGGAGTTTTGTTTGTTCGGTTTCATTTTTTAGCTAATTGTACAATAATTATTAGAGAGAAAATCTGGACCTAAAAAAAAAGTTCTCTTATTTTAGGCAAAGGTAGCAGTTTTTATATTTTTCTAAATTTCTAAGTCTGAGGTTTATCAACAACATTATAAATATTGTAGTTAAATAGCCCCAATTTTCAGAAAGTCCCTACACTTTTTTTTTTTTTTTAAAGATTTTATTTATTTATCAGAGACACAGAGAGAAATAGAGAGGCAGAGACACAGGCAGAGGGAGAAGCAGGTTCCATGCAGGGAGCCTGACATGGGACTCCATCAGGGGTCTCCAGGATCACACCCTTGGCTGTAGGCAGCACTAAACCACTGAGCCACTGAGCCACCGGGGCTGCCCCCCTACACTTCTTCTAACTGGCCTTTACTAAATGGCCTAATACAAATTTAGATTACATAAATTTAACTAAATTTAAGTTCTGTTAATTTTCTTTTATTAGATTTTTTTTAATATCTAGGGTAACACTTCATTAACATAACTTTAAGTAAATTACAACCTTGGGGATTAAAAATCTCTAAGGGTTATTACTATGATTAAAATGTCTTCATAACTTATCTTTTATATATTCTAAAGTATACAGTTCAATGGTGTCTAGTATATTCACAGTTGTGCAACCATCACCACAATCTAAGTTTAAAACAGTTTCATCATCCCCCAAATAAACCCATTCCCCA
This sequence comes from Vulpes vulpes, assembly GCF_048418805.1. Taxonomy (NCBI): domain Eukaryota; kingdom Metazoa; phylum Chordata; class Mammalia; order Carnivora; family Canidae; genus Vulpes; species Vulpes vulpes. The sequence goes on along the minus strand of NC_132794.1, from coordinate 72,637,086 downwards.
TTTCCCTCAGCCTTAGACAAACACTAATCTACTTTCTGTCTATGGATTTGCCTATTCTTGATGTTTCATAGAAATTAAACAATGAGTTCTTTTGTAACTGGCTTCTTTTACTTAGTATAATATTTTTATAACTCATCCATATTGTAGTAGATGTCAGTATTTCATTCCTTTTTATGGTCAAATAATATTCCATTGTATGCACATACCACATTTTGTTGATGAATTCATCAGTTGCTACACATTTGGCTTGTTTCTACTTTTTAGTGATAATGGGTAATGCTGTCATGTTCATGTACAAGTTTTTATGTGGATGTGTGTTTTTACTTCTCTTGAACACATGTCTGGGAGTGGAGTTACTGAATTATATGGTAATACTATGTTTAACCCTTGAGGAACTGCCAAAGCAGCTGCATTCCCACCTGTAACAATGCATGAGGGTTCCAATTTCTCCCTATCATCTCAATACTTATTATCTGTCCTTTTGACTAGCCACCCTTGGGGGTGGGGGTTAAGTCGTAGCACATTGAGTTTTTGACTTGTATTTCTCTAACAGCTATTACATTTGATCAACATTTAAATTTTTTACTAAGGGACACCTGGGTGGCTCAGCGATTGAGCCTTTGGCTCAGGTTGTAATCCCAGGGTCCTGGGATCAAGTTCTGCATTGGGCTCCCCACGGGGAGCCTGCTTCTGCCTCTGCCTATGTCTCTGCCTCTCTCTCTGTGTCTCTCATGAATAAATAAATGAAATCTTTAAAAAAAATTAAATAATTTTTTTATTGAAATACGCCTCTTAGGCATTTTTAAGTCATTAAGTGTTCTTGGCCTTGAAACCACAAAGTCAAGAATCTAAAAAATTAGGTATTTTTCATTGAAGAGTAAGCAACAAAAATTATTTCTCATTTTATCACCTAGGACCAAATGGTACAAATGAAATTCTCAGGGCAAGATTATTTTGGACCAGGAAAGCAGAAGGCCTAGCATGTAAGTTCCTGGCTTCTAACATTGTGGGGATGTATTCATCTACTCCATTCTTTTTAAGAACCACAAAAGGCAAGAAGAAAAGTTAAAATAGCCATCAGCAACAACTAACAAACACATCAACAAGCAAACAAATGCAAATAAAAAGCATAATTTTGTATGTTTCAAGCACATTTAAGAGGTCACTTGGCTTTGGCATCAAGTTCTCTTCATCCTGTTGTGGTATAACTATCAGGACCAGTTGGGAGAGCACCTTAGTGTAAACAGACCATCTTGACACATTTCATTAATGTCTGAAATAATATGCAGCATATCTTCTAATATGTGAATCCTGTGTGTGGGGGGTAGCCTCTGGGTTAGGGGAGGTTGATAAAAGAATCATGGGCATGTCCATAAATATTTTACAGGGAGAAAGTAAGATCTTCTTGTAAGCACTGATTTGTATTAGTTTTTGTGTAAAGAAATACCATGCCTATTTGGGTCACATAAATAAAATTAAATGTAAACTATCTTTAAACATGTAAGTAAAATTTACCCAACTATTAAGTATTTGAAAAGTAGTTATTACACTTTTGAGTTTCATTATGACTCATATACTTTTTAACAGTTATTATAAATTTCTTTTTTTATGTTCAAATGGTCACAACTTAGCCAGTTGGAGCCACTGAAAGCTGTCTCCTGTATCCTTTTGAGAGAACCTCTGAATTTTTAAAGGATCCTTGCTTGTTCTCCAGTAGTTACTGCTGCTTGACCCCCTGCCATCCTGCTCCACTCTCATCCTTACCCCTTCAATCTGTACTTTATTTCCCAAAAGACAGAAATCAGCTATCTATTCAAGGAGTCTTAGTTTCTTTTTGTGGAAAATATTAAAGACAAAAATCTGAGGGCTTGAAGCACATATCAAAAACAGCATTACAGAGTGACATTGTTATTAGGCCATCTCAGTTAACAGAAGTAAAAAATATATATGTACAGACATTAATTTTAAGTCATCTTTTCCAATTGACTTTTAACATTAATTTAAAGCACATCTACCTGAATTTTAAACCCTCCTCTAAATTATAATTGCATTCCCTTTTATAATAAGCCATACAACTATTACTTTAGCTGGAAATCTTGATTAAAACTGACATAATTATTGGTTCTGTCAATAACAATTTATTAATATTAAAACTTACTACAAAAATACTGACTGAATAACAAGGTTGAACATTGAAACTGCTTTTGGATAATCTGACTACATTCTACTCCAACTAGTGAACAAATTATCTTGTTTGGGGTTGTATGTAATTTTTAAAACTGTTTTGTTGTTAAACACACTACAGTCTGATATATTCTCTATTCTAATTCCTTAATTTTCATTTGAGATTGTTAATGTTTTATTTTTTTATTTTTTTTAATTTATTTTTTTTTTAATTTTTATTTATGATAGTCACAGAGAGAGAGAGAGAGGCAGAGACACAGGGAGAGGGAGAAGCAGGCTCCACGCACCGGGAGCCCGACGTGGGACTCGATCCCGGGTCTCCAGGATCGCGCCCTGGGCCAAAGGCAGGCGCCAAACCGCTGCGCCACCCAGGGATCCCAGATTGTTAATGTTTTAATTGACAATTTTTTCTTGGTAGCAGCATTACAGTACTAGAGTTTAAAAGAAGCCTTTTCTTTTTTTAGTACACTTCGAGATAGATGAAAAATACAAGTCATTTGATCTGTCATTCAAGAATCTTATTTGGTTAACCTAATGATTCATGTGGTTATATGAATAGTCTTTCTCTCTAAGTTCTTTCTGGAGAAACCTAGTTTTGGAAATGTAAGAAATTTAGGAAATTTCAGTTACTTAAATTTGTATGAAAGATTTTATTTTTATTTATTTACTTACTTATTTTTTTAAAGAATTTCTTTATTAGAGAGAGCAAGCATGCAAGTGAGAGCAAGTGAGTGGTGGGAGGCACAGAGGAAGAGACAGAATCTTAAGCAGACTCTGGGCTCAGCCAGACAAGGGGCTCGATCTCACGACCCCAAGATCATGACCTGAGCCAAAATCAAGAGTCTATAGCTTAACCAACTGAGCCACCCAAACACCCCTCTATGCAAGATTTTAAATAGCTACATGCATTAAAATAAAATACTTGTAAACTAGTCTAGGCTAGTAATATTTTGCCACTTGGTTCAGGCATTGGTTATACAGGGACATTAACCATAAAAATTCATTAAGCCTGTGACTTGTGTACTTTATCGTACATATATACTTAAAATGTCATGCTTATGGGCAGCCCGGGTGGCTCAGCAGTTTAGCACCTGCCTTCAGCCCAGGGCGTGATCCTGGAGACCTGGGATCGAGTCCCACATCAGGCTCCCTGCATGGAGCCTGCTTCTCCCTCTGCCTGTGTCTCTGCCTCTCTCTCTCTCTCTCTCTCTCTCTGTCTCATTCTCTGTCTCTCATGAATAAATAAATGAAATTTAAAATATGTCATGCTTATCACTCTTTTTTGAATTAGAGTTATTGGATATTAACAGAAAGATAAAACAAAAAAATCATTTTTAAAGAACTAGTTTATAAAAATTTGATTTTATCAAAAAATTGATTTTATCAATAGATGTTATTTTCATTTCAGTTAGTAGAACTAATTGAAGATATTCTATAAACTGAGCTATATTTCCAAGTTTCATTATGCCATAAATTTTATTATTTTGAACTATGACAAAATTAATATAAAATATCTTAAATTTAAGATTATGGATATGACAGTAGAGCTCATAAGATATTTTTCTTCTACCAAAGAGTTAGGAGTGGTTTGATTTCCCCATCTCAGCTGAGGAATTATGATTTCTGTGGCTAGAGATATTACAAATTTTTAAAATAAAAAGTATGATTTTTAGCTCTAGTCACTCATTTTAAACAATAAATATTGGTTTTTAACACATGTAAATTATGTGGCTTTTCTTTTTTAGTGAAACTACATCATAAACCACCCCAAGAAAACCTAATGCTCTATTATCTATGCAAATATATTACAAACCAATTGAGCTTTAAAAATGATGTTTGGAAGTCTCATGTTCTTAAAAACATATTATCAAGCATAAATTAAAATATCCAATTGCATACTTAAAACTTCAATTGGTAACGGGTGTAAAAAAGCTAATAATTTCTTCTACAATGTCTATTTAAAAGAATGGATATATATAGATGTGTTTTTTTTTGTAAAAATCCAAAAGGCTATACACCCTTATTTGTTTCTGGAGGGATTTCCTAATTGGTAAAACTAAAATGTATTATGCATGACCTATTTTAACAATTTTTTTTCCCAGAAAAACTTTACTCAAAAATGAAAAAAAATTAAAAGACTCTATGCTCCTAAAAAGTGACAGCATGCCAAAAATTACAATAAAATATGATAGTAATAAAATGCTAATATTATAAATCTTATACAATAATATACCTAGTTTCTCTGAGACTAAAGTTTTTAAGAAAGGAAAAATATGTCACCTTAAATCTTGGGCAAAGATTCAATAGTTTCTAAGCTGAATTAAAAAGGAGAACTAAACCACTCCCACCTCTTCTTTGGTTAAAAAAAGGAGGAGCCATATAATTGTTATTTTATTTTAATTTTTAAAAAAAGATTATTCATTCATTCATTCATTCATTCGAGACACAGACACAGTGAGACAGAGAAAGAGGCAACAACACAGGCAGAGGGAGAAGCAGTTTCCATGCAGGGAGTCTGACATGGAACTCAATCCCAGGTCTCCAGGATCACACCCTGGGCTGAAAGCGGCTCTGAACTGCTGAGCCACCCCGGCTGCCCTAGTTTTTAAAAAATATATATGTAATTCAAATTTGGGAACTTCTATAGGAAAGATTTTTACTTTAAAGGAAAATAAGATACAGGTCTACAATAAAACTAGGTTATTTCAATATTTCTTTGGGGAGTTTCTTACTTAATGCTACCATTTAAAATTCCAGAAGAACATTGGTAAAATTTAGGTAGGTCTTATATAAAAAATTTTACTTTTTAAAAAAGCATTTTTTATGTTTCATTTGTGTGGTGATAATGTTGTTATCACAGAATACAAAAATGGAAAGTAATTAGGGTATATTCAAATCTACACAGAATTTGGATTTTTGCACTGAAGCTAAAATATCTAAGCTTTGGGCAGCCCGGGTGGCTCAGCGGTTTAGGGCTGCTTTCAGCCCGGGGCCTGATCCTGGAGACCCGGGATCGAGTCCCACGTCGGGCTCCCTGCATGGAGCCTGCTTCTCCCTCTGCCCGTGTCTCTGCCTCTCTCTCTGTGTCTCTCATGAATAAATAAACAAAATCTTAAAAAAAAAAAATCTAAGCTTTTTGAGAAGTATATTGAAAAACATATAATTATAATGTGAATATGCAATTTCACTTGAAATGTGCTATAAACCAAGTATCTAATGTCTTAAAAATTAGTTACTATGAAACCTACACAATATTTTAAGATCATAATGACCATTAGCATTTTTCCATTAAAATGTTTTAGGTATAGTGTAAAGTGTTGTAATTCTCTGATAATATTTAATATGAATTGTATTTTATTTTGATATTAACTTGGTTATATTTTGGACCATTTTAAATTATGGACCTATAAGCTAATATTTAAACTAATAACATGTATTTGGCTAAAGACTTGAGAGAAAGCATTAAGATTTGGCATCAAACTCCTTGTAAATTAAAATGAATGCTGCTAGTAATGTACACTGGTTGATTGGCTATAAAACTGAAAACTTGGATTTTTAGATAGACTCTCAAAATATTGAATTTATTTACATTATCTGTACATTATTTAGGTGGAGTACTATGAATCACTAGTCAGATAAAATTCTACTTAACAATTTAGACGTCTGATGTACACTTAAGACTTCTCTCTCCTTTCTAATATCTACTGTGTTATATACAAACTGGAAAGTAATACAAACAAAAGCACTGCAAGCCTAATTCCAATATATTTGGGCCAAAATTAAAAATAAAAACAGGTCATCACATAATTCCAATGTATCCTCTACTTAGGTATTCTTGTTTATTTGCAAAGTATATTATCTCTTCCATAGGTCCCAAATAAAATGTTTTAAAACCATGTATCTGATTTTCACTTCCAAAAAGATAGAGAACATGTACTTTCCCCCTAGTCTTCCTACTAAGCACAGTTAAAAACCCTGGACATAATATAAATGCACATTCTGAAAGGTAGAGAGAAGACAGACCAACTTGGAACTTTAAGATCTGAGGAATAATACACCAATGAGTTCCCTGGGTTTTCTTTTTGCCATACATACTCTAGACGAGGGACTGGAGAAGCCAGCAACCCAGAAACATCAATGGACACAGACAAAAAAGTCTCCAAGACTGCGCTCTCTAGCCAAAGGACAAGTAAAAGAGTAGCCTAGCAAGACAAAACTTTTAGGCAATAACCACTCTATTCCAGTCAAACACCACAGAAAACTTTGTAGCCCTACAGCCACTAGCAAACGTTGAGTGGAAAACTCAGACTTTTACCCTCATCAGGCTTCAGCCATGTGATCCAACCCCTCTACCCTTAACCCCTAGAAGTGTTGCTACCAAGTATGAACTGATACCTTCTCTTCCAGTAAAGAAGGCTGTGTGAGGAGCTGGGACCTTCATCTCCACCTTGTGGTGTCAGAGGCCTATTTAAATCTGTAACAAAAGATTTATTCTTTAAAAAGATTTTATTTGTGTATTCATAAATAGAGACACAGAGACACAGGCAGAGAGAGAAGCAGGCTCCACACAGGGAGCCTGACCTGGGACTTGATCCTGGGTCTCCAGGATCACGCCCTGGACTGAAGGCGGCGCTAAACCGCTGAGCCACCCAGGCTGCCCTGTAACAGAATATTTAAATAAGATCCAGAGTCTTACAATATAAAACCCAAATTGTCCAGGTTTTAATCAAAAGCCAATGGTCACAATAAGAACTAATAAAATCTCTATTTGAATGAGAAAAAGCAGTCAACAGATACCAACACAAAGATGACACAAATGTTAGAATCATCTGACAGGCATTTAAAAGCAGTCATCGTAAAAATGCTTGAACAAGTAATTATAGACATGCTTGACACAACTGAAAAATAGAAAGTCTTGGGGCACCTGGGTGGCTCAGTAGATTGGACATCCGACTCTTGATTTCAGCCCGGATCATGATCTCAGGGTCCTGGGATCAAGCCTTGCATCAGGGTCTATGCTAAGTGAGGAGTATGCTTCTCTCCCTCTCCCTCTACCCACCCACCCCTTGCTTGCACCCTCTCTCTCTCTAAAATAAATACATTTTTAAAAAAGAAAGAAAAATAGAAACTCTCAGCAAATAACTAGAAAATCTCAGCAAAAGAAATAGTATAAAGAAGAACCAAACTGACATTATAAACTGAAAAACACAAAGATTGAAATGAAAAAAACTTGATAGGCTCAACAACAGAATGTAGGGGACAGAGGAAAGAATCTATGAACTGGAAGACAGAACAATGGCAAATACTTGACATGAAAAACAGAAAATGGACTGAAAAAGAAATGGACAGAGCCTCAGAGACGTGTGGGGGTATAACAAAAGGACCTAACATTCATGTCATCCATATCTTGGAAGTAAAGAAGTAAGATGGTGAGTCTGAAAAAGTACTCAAAGACATAAAACGGCTGAAAATAATCCCATGTTTGGCAAAACAAAACAAAACAAAACCACATGAGCTTACAGATTCAAAAAGCTAAGTGAACCTCAAACAGAACAAACCAAAAGAAATCCATGCCAAGACATATGGCCAAACTTCTGAATACTAAAGACAAAGAAAAAAATCTTGAATGAAGAAAGAAATAACACCTTCTCTGTAGTGGGAAAAAAAATCTGAATGGCAGTTTGAATTCTCAGGAGAAACCACGGAGATCAAAGAATGGTCACAAAGGGAAACATTACATTATTCATCTAGGAGTTTTCCTATAATTTGTTGATTTAAATTTTTGCTGACAGACAAAACAAGTAATTTTGTTCACATTAATTAAGTGTTCCAGTTAAAGAAATACACCTTCAGGTTTGGGGGTAGAAGAAATAGTCTAGTAAAAGGGTACAAACTTTCAGTTATAAGATGAGTAAGGCCTGAGGATCTAATGTACAACATTGTGAATATGATTGATGATACACACAAAGGTAATTATAATTAAGTGAGGTGACATACTAATTAACTCAGTGGTGGGAATCCTTTCACAATGTAAACATATATCAAATTATCACATTGTATACTTTCAATATAGTTGAATTTTGTCAATTATACCTCAATAAAGCTTGGTGGGGGGGAAGGAATTTAACCTTATGGCTTTGCACTTCTTGGTATTTATGTTCTTGGTTAGTGTATTCCCATAGTGTATATGGTCCTGCCCAAGGTGACTGTCTTGGCCTATGGAGACATCAGCAAGTCTGACACAGCATAGGCCTGATAAGAGCTTGCATACTGGCGGTTTATACAGCTCCCTCTTAGAAGCAAGCTGCCATGGTAGAATGACATTTGGGTGAGACTACTAAAAGATAAGTCATGTAGAGAAAGACCTTGGAAGACAAGAGGCCATTTTGGATATTCTCATTCTAGTTGAGCTTCCAGCTGAATAAGTGACCTTAAATCCACCATTTGAGGCAGAACTGCCTTAATCAATCATCCCATAGAATCATGTGAAATAATAAATCTGGGAGGTGATCTGTACCCTGCAACACATAACCAAAACAGCTTCATTAAACTGTATTTTTATTTATTTATTTAAAGATTTTATTTGATTTTATTTTAAAGATTTTTATTTATTTATGTATGAGAGACACAGGTAGAGAGAAGCAGGGAGCCCAATGTGGGACTCAATCCTGGGACTCCAGGATCATGCCCTGGGCCGAGGGCAGGCACTCCACTGCTGAGCCACCCAGGCGTCCCTGAGATTTTATTTTTAAGTAATCTCTATACCCCCAATATGGGGCTTGAATTCACAACCCCCAGATCAAGTCACATGCTCCACCAACTGAGCCAGCCACACACTCCAAATTTTCTTTACAAAAACGGATACAAATTTTGTTCCAGTAAAAAGTTAAAAAACAAATTATTCCAGGAGTAATGTTAAAATTTAATTAGAATCAAACTCATGACTTTGAAATAGATCTCTTTTAGTTCTGTTCAATAAAATGACCTAAATAACAATATCTGGTATGTATCCCAGATATTTTGGTCTCTAATACTACGTTCTAACTACTGTCTCCTTGGAAGGATGGTCAAACCCATTCAGAATAGGGAAGATACAAAGTGGTGTTGGGATAACCAGCTAATATCAGAAAAAAAGAAGTCTTTAAAAAAACACATGAAAGCCTATCAAAGGAACAGAAAGACAGTACTTTTTTCCGATAAAACATTTGAAGGACAGACTAGTGCAACTACTACTATGCCCCCCAAAAGCAACCCTCTGGACATTCACCTATTAGGTAACATGCTCCTCATTATCTAAAACATTAATGAAGTGTGTTATGGCCTTCCATCTACAGATCTGAGAGACCCTCCCAGTGCTATAGCCTTGGGCCTTGAAACAGTGTAAAGGGAAATTGCAACCTTAGTAGTGAATTTTATTTTTGAACTGGAGACAAAAGGTATCTGCTTTTCTTTTGAATGTATTTACCAACACATTTCAACAATTATTGCTGTTTGCTGTGTTACTACTCCCTTGCCTTTTGTGGTCTATTAGGACAAAGGCCTTCCTAAGGACAAATATATGCCAATAAACACACATAATTGAGTCTTCTTTAGACACTAATCTGGAGAAGCAAGTTAAGAGGTCTTCTTAAATGAGCTTAAAACAATCCTGTATCATTAACTCTACTTTTGCTGACTGATTCAAAGAGATAATCAGGAAAAAACAATTTATTCATGAAATATTAAAAAAGAGCCCAAAAGCTAATATTTCACATTCTTGTGTTTGTAGCTTCAGGCTCATGAATATTTGGTGAATTAAAATTATAAAAGGCAAATTACATAATAGTATCCGAATATATAACTATTATGTAAATGATACCTTAGGAGTTTTTTTTTTTTTTTTTTTTTTAAAGCAACAAGAATTCTCATTAAGAAGTAAAGCAGAGGCACCTGGGTGGCATCTGCCTTCAGCTCGGGTCATGATCTCAGGGTCCTGGGATGGAGCCTGAATTGGGCTCCCTGCTCAGTGGGGAGTCTGCTTCTCCCTCTTCCTCTGCCCCTATCCCCACTTGTATTTGCTCTCTCTCTCAAATAAATAAATAAAATCTTTAAAAAAAAAAAGAAGTAAAGCAAGTCATACACTGCATATACATTAAAGAGCTATCATTTTTAAATTTGGAAAATATTTAAAACCAAAACTATGGAAAAATCAGATATAAGAAAATTAACTGAATGTATATAAATTTAAGTATATAGTAAAAAGTGTTTATCCACCACCATCAGGCTGTGTTTGCATGTACAGGAATGTAGACTGCTGTATACCCAAGCCTTATTCATATCAAACTGAATTTAGATTAAGCCAGTACTAGCTAAACTTGGGTTGAGCTTATTAGAAAGGTATGGACAGTTAAAAGAAGTACTGAGGTTTTCAACAAATATAATTACTTAATACCCATGATCTCTGTATAAGATAACCTTAAAGCTTAGCATGCTAGAAAAAAAAGTCAAAGCTGCAATTTTCATTATAAAAAGCTATGTGGAGCATTTTTTATATGATTCTTTTGCCAACAAATGTTGGAATAGTGGCCATGTAACATAGGGAAAATCTTTTTTTTTTTTTAAAGATTCTATTTATTTATTCATGAGAGACACAAAGAGAGACAGAGACACAGGCAGAGGGACAAGCAGGCTCCATGCAGGGAGCCCTACCTGGGATTCGATCTTAGGTCTCTGGGATCACACCCTGGGCTAAAGGCAGACGCTCAACTGCTGAGCCACCCAGGCGTCCCAAGAAAAATCTCATTTAAATCAAACACAAGGATAAGCCTGGTTTCTCCTGGTGTACTTATTCCAATAAATAAATAAAATTACTTAGAGAAAAAAAATTAGAGAAAGTAGCCATACTAACATTGCCCTACATATCTCTTAATCCACTTCTGTGGAAAAGAAGTAAATTACATTTTCAAGATGTCTTCTATGATCTGTATATATTTTCCTTCTGTCTTGGGCCATCTACATATTTAACACAAAACTGCCCTTTTTTCTGAGAAGTATCTTTTCATTTCCTGCAAGCCTTAAGAAAGCTTAAGGAAGAGGGCATAAAGAAAAGAATTGGCCATGAAATGATGCACTTAGGCAGGAGACTGCAGACTTAAGTGAGGATCCAGCAATCCCAGAGTGTACTACTATGTGACAGTAATTTTTTAAAAAAAGATTTATTTATTCATGAGAGATGCAGAGAGAAAGGCAGAGAGAACAGGCAGACAGAAAAGCAGGCTCCATGCAGGGAGCCCGATGCGGGACCATGCGGGACTCGATCCCAGGACCCCAGGACCCACCACCTGAGCCAAAGGCAGACGCTCAACGGCCGAGCCACCCAGGTGCCCCTTGTGACCGTATCAATGTCACTTCAACTAAAGTCTCCATACATGTCAGTTGTGACTCACTGATCTACAGCTACCAAAAATGCAATAACTGAGGTTAGTAATAACGACCATCAGACATCAAGAAAGGTGTCATCTTCGGGGTGTCTCTTTCTTTACGGTAAAGAAGAAACATTTTACAAAGCCGTCTCTAAAACAATCTAACAGTCGTTAAGTGCTGGTGTTTAAAGGGCTAACTTTGGTTCTCTAGGACACTTTATCCAGAATTTTTCTCACTACCAGGAATGATGCAGGTTGTATTTTCATTTTTTATAAAAGATTTTATTTATTTATTCATGAGACACACACAGAGAGAGAGAGAGAGAGAGAGAGAGGCAGAGACACAGGCAGAGGGAGAAGCAGGCTCCATGCAAGGAGCCCGACGTGGGATTCGATCCCGGGTCCCCCATATTTTCATTTTTTAAATGTAAGTTTTAACCAAGACCTTTCTCAACTCTGAAACGCAGCGCTTCCTAACCGGCATGCTCCTTGGTAGTTTTTTCACACCTACCTGTCAAACCTTTTTTCCGGTTAAACCAACCCCAACGTCACTAAATTGTCACCGTGGACTAGACGGACGAGCCTCTGGGCTCAGGGTCAGTCCTACGTGAAACAACAGGTACCGGACACTCCACGTAAAACACCGCCTCACGTCCGCACGTTAACAGCGTAGCCGCGGCCGGCTTTGATTTCTGACCTTTACTGGTTTTCAGGAACAAGTCCTCTTATTAAAGTTTCACTTCCGCTTAAATGAATGAGGCTGTGAATGCCGCGTGCACTGGAGGAGGAGCCGCAGGAGCGCCTAATGGGGTAACGGGGTCGGTGGGTGCCCCCGACAGGCACCACGATACACACGCTCTCCAGGGGTTTGCCACAGCGGGTAAGGACAGACCGTTTTTTTTTTTTTCCTGTTTTTTTTTTTTTTTTCCTGTAAAAGGTCAGACAGGGTTAAGTTCTTGAGGCTTTGCAGGCCACCCCGTCTGTCTCTGGGCCAGCGACCTAATTCTGCGGCTGTTCACGCGGGAAAGCAGCCGTGGGCAAGTCCTGAAGGGAACGAGCGTGGCTGTGTCCCAATAAAACTACCCGTCACCTGGAAATGTCATAGTTTCCCACGTGTCTGGAGGCATTACATTTTTGTGTGCACCTTTAAAAATGTAAAAAAAAAAAAAAAAAACAAAAAACAACCACCACTCTGGGTCAGCCAGCCATGCAGAACAGGCCGCAGGGGCCCACCGGCTCGCAGCGTGCAGAGCCCCCCGCCCCCTCGTCTTGTCCCACGTGCGGAGACTCTGGCCAAAGGGGGCGAGAGGTCAACCGCAGGGGTCACGGGGGGTCAGAGGCTCCAGGTACCCCGCGGGTCAGGCCCGGGCCCCGCCCCTTGTAGGGCCCCGGGGGGCGGCGGGGCTTCCCTCAGAGGCGTCCCCTGTGCCGCCGCAGGGCGCTCACTCACTCGGATAGGCCGGCACGGACGAAGGCCAGAGCAACAGCGCTGCTACGAGGACCAAGGACGTCATGGGCATCGTCCGCAGCACTCCGCCATGCGACGGGAACGTCCTGGGCCGCCGGGCCGGGTACCTCAGCGCCGAAACCAGGGGGCGTCTGCGGCGACCGTCGCCGCCTCGGGGCCGTCGGCGCCCTGCAACGGTTGCCCCCAGCGCGCAGGCGCAGCCAGGGTGGGGGAGGGGAGCGCGAGCGGCGCGCAGGGGGCGGGGCCACGCCGCTCCGCCCACGCCGCGGTGCGCATGCGCGCTCAACCTCGGCGGCGCGCGCGGCTGCGAACGTCCAGCTGCGGGGGCGAGTCCTGCAGCTGCGGGGTCCGGGATGCGCTGGGGAGCACGGAGGAGGCACCCCCGCCCCAAAGACGGCGGGGAGCAGGGTCCCCGCACCGGGGAGAGCTGGACGCTCCCCGCAGCAACCGGAAATAGTCCCGCCTAATTGCAGCCAAAGGCTGGGGAGGTGGTGGTGGTGGTGGTGGTGGTGGTGGTGCAGGTGTTGGAGGGGAGGGAGGAGAGCTGCGTAGGCTTTAAAGCCGCGTTCAGGGGCTTGGGTTTGTTTTGCTTTTTCCAAAGTTCTCCCCCCTCCCCCGTCCCCCCCTCCTTTTTTAAAAGACAAAGTCTGGAGACAAGCTATGGTGAATAGGCCTGCGGTTGTCTGGGCTTAGGGATGGGGGAGAACGTGGCTATAAAAGGATAGGATGAGGGTGTGGTTTGGAGTGGCGGAGAGTTGTGGCCTCAGACTCTCCGCAGGTGTTAAAGTGCACAGAACGACACCACCGAGAATAAATTTCACGAGAGGAGAATATCCAAAAGTTCATGCGCACCCGTATCTCTGCTTCAGGAGGCAAAAGGGCATAGGTTCCATGCTGCGGCAAGGTCTAACGCTGGGGGAAAGGTGTGATGAGATTTGCATTTCAGAAGGGTCTCCTTGATGGGTCGAGGATGGGTCGGAGGGAAGGAGGCGGGAGGAAGAGGCGGGGAGCCAGGGGAGAAGATTGTTCCAGGATTCCAGGCAGGAATTGACGACGGAGACTGGGCACATGGGGCCAGCGGAAAAGAGATTGAGAGACTGGGAAATTGTCTGAATGTGAGCCCCGAGGGAGAAGGAGGTCATGCTCATTTTTCTGGCTTGAGCGCCTTGCATGTGGTGTGAGACGGGGAATACAGAAGTTGTGGGTGATGGAGGAAGAGTTTAGGTTTTTTTGTTTTGTTTTGTTTTAGATTTTATTTATTCATGAGAGACACAGAGAGAGAGGGAGCCTGATGTGGGACTCGATCCCGGGTCTCCAGGATCAGGCCCTGGGCTGAAGGCAGGTGCTAAACCGCTGAGCCACCCGTGCTGCCCGAGAAGTTTATTTTTTAACATAGTTCTGTTGAGACGGGCTTGGGGCCTGCTACTGAGGGAGCCTATCCAGTGAGCCCATAAATGTGGGGCTCTAGAGACAGCTGAGATGAAGAGGAAGATGTAGGAGGCATCAGCATCTAGAAGGCGGGATGTGTGGGATTGCCTGGGCAGAGCTTTGAGAGGTGAAGGCCCTTAGGCCTAGTCAGATGCCTGGAAAACATGGCAGGCCAGAAGGAGGAGGATGGACTTGCAAAGGAGATGTAAAGTGGGGAGAGGAAAAGCAGGAGAGAATGGAAGCTTTGTGGGAGAGGAGTCTAAGGCTGTCCCATGCCTCTGAGAAGTCAAACAAGAGAACTTCCATTAGCAACAGATCCTTGACAGAAGCAGTTTCAGTGGACTGGTTTGGGCAGAAGCCAGACCACATGAGTCAAGGAATGATTAAGAGCTGAGGATATGGTGTCAGCTAGTACAGACAGTTTTTTCAAGGTTGATGCAGGAGTCTTGATGCAGGTGTGCCCTCCCGGTGCACTAGCAGCCGTCTAGAATAAATACTTAGAACTATTTGAAAAGCAATTTGGAATATATGCCAAAAGCCTTAACTATACTATGATGTAAATGATATAACATAAATGTAGTGGGGTATATGTCCGAAAATAGCCGTAATGGATCATCGTCTATAATTTAAGCAAAAAAATAAGAGAATGGTATAAAGTTTTTTCTAAATAAATGTTCCAAAATATTGTCAGAATATTGGGCAACTAGAGGCACCTGGGTGGTTTGGTTAAGCATCTGCCTTCAGCTCAGGTCATTATCCTGGAGTCCTGGGATCAAGCCCCAGATCAGGCTTCCTGCTCAGCAGGGAGTCTGCTTCTCCCTCTGCTGTTCCCCCTGCTTGTGCTCTCTCTCAAATAAAAAAGTAAAATTAAAAAAAAAATTAAAAAAGAAAAAGAATACTGGGCAAGTATTAAAATGGTATTCATGAGGTATATTCAGTTTGTGTGGAGGTCTTTCCACCGTAGTGGGTTATATTTGAGGTATTACCTGAGGTCTTACCCTCCCTGGGTTTCCTTGTCCCACTACCTTTTATTCCATCACTGAGGTATCAGTGGTCACCTTAAGGAAAGAAATGAGATTGGGTGGAAAAGGGGAGATTTTGAAGGAAGAATTTTTCTTTTTTACTCTTAATTTTTTTCTTATCCCTTGAATTTTTTCAAACAAAATTGTATTATGTATTATGCATTTTTCATGTAATGAAAAATAAAAACTTTTTACAAAATCTAGAAGCTTGGAGAAGTAATGGTAAAAGTAATATGCATCTTATGCCTCATGCTTTCTCCTGCTGATTTCATTGAAAAAAAATTTTTTTAGAGAGGGTGAAGGAGGGAGAGATGGAAAGAGAGAATCTTGAGCAGGTTCCATGCCCAGTGTGGATGCTCAATGCCAGGCTCAATCTCACAGCTCTGAGATCATGACCTGAGCTGAAGTCCAAGAGTCAGATATTTAACCAACTAAGCCACCAGGAGCCCTTCACTGAAATATTTTTAAAGCGAGTAATTTCTACCCAAAAAATTGTATTTGGCCCTTATCTGTGCTTCACTTCTGGACTCTGTAACTGTTCTGATACTTGATCACACAGTATCATTTAACATTATATGATTTTTTTCCTCAGGGATATATTGTATCATCCTTTAATG
Source organism: Vulpes vulpes (assembly GCF_048418805.1). Classification (NCBI taxonomy): domain Eukaryota; kingdom Metazoa; phylum Chordata; class Mammalia; order Carnivora; family Canidae; genus Vulpes; species Vulpes vulpes. Next base: position 72,620,966 of record NC_132794.1, on the reverse strand, counting down.
GTGGTTCTTATGCTTCTTCATTTCACACAGCACCTTGTTGGTGCTCAATAAAGCCTAACATAACAGTTCATGCTCTTCAACCTAAAGGAAGAGACACCAACCCGTCCTTCCTCTGACCCTCCCAGACCTATTAAAATTCACTTGTGTTTCAAGGCCCAAATGCCACATCTGCTAGAAACCTACCCCTTCCTCATCCCTCCAATTAGAATATATTTTATTTTCCCTATCCCATATTTCCACAAAGCTATATTATAGCCTTTTCCCCCCATTTAATTACTGTGTTTTATTTTTACAAGTCAGTCCTCTCTAGACCAAAATCTTTGAGGTCAGAAAAGCAGGCCTAAGTTATCTCTGGGCACCCTCCCCAGCCCAGCCAAAGTCTTGCATTCACAAGTTGTTCAATAAATGCATGTTTGAGTTCAGAGGAAATTAAAAGGTTGGGATTTTTTATGTAGGCTTTTACAGAATCCTAAAAGGAGCTAAGTCACTCAACTGCAGAGACAACTCCCAGCACAAATTTCAATTTCAAGAAACTCAGCTCTCAAGTGTCTCTGATGCCATTATTTAAGCCCAGATGAAGGCATGGCACTGGTCTCATCTACTCTTTTCTCTATATACCACTACAAGTAATCTTGGACAATAAATTTCTAATTGTAGATTGCTGTCAAATGGAATGCATCAATTTCCATACTCATCAATAATATAATGACTTAAGGGGCGCCTGCATGGCTCAGTGGGTTGAGCACCCAATTCCATTTTGGTTCAAGCCATGATCTCAGGGTCATGAGATCAAGCCTTATATCAGGCTCCTTGCTGGATGTGGAGCCTGCTTAAGATCCTCTCCCTATGCCCCTCTCAGACCCACCTGCTCATGCATGCTTTCCCTCTCTCTCTAAAATAAAAAGTTACATAATTATAAAGACTTATTAATACTGGGTGTCATCATATTTAAGGACCAACCATGTTAAATATGGTATCTTGTCCTCTTACCTGTTTCACTTTGTTTTTCAGTGAGGCAAAGAGCTCTTATTACTCTCCCTCTCTGTCCCCACCTAGAACTTTCCCTATACCCCTTGTGTGTACCTAAAGCCCACATTTACCTGTTCTGTATTCTTTCTCTTGTTAACCCAATGGATTTGAATTAATAGGCTAAGGTTAGCTAGCCTATTTCTCCCTGAAGAATGAAGCATATTTGTGAAGTTCTGTCCCCATCACCACAGATCATTTCCTCAATCCTTGTCACTGTTCAATGCACAGAGCAGCTCTGACCATAGTCCTTGCTTTACTTAATGCCAGTGCAATTTTCAGATCTCAGATCTCAAATGTCACTTCCTAACAGCTTTTGGCACAGTGCCTGGGAAAATAGTTGAAATTCAATATTTTCTAAGTGAATGAATCTACCCTTCTCTACCCTTCTCTCTACCTATCCAGCCATTCCACCATTCTAAAAATCATCATAGCACTTCCTAACACAAGAGCACCAGTGGCTTTGTCCAAGAATAACTTCAGCCACCTGAGGGCAGCAGAGTCCCGCCAATGGCTGAGATGGTACGCAAAATTCTGAGCATCACTCCAGCTGGGAGTCTGGGAACTGGGTTCTGATTTTGTTGTGCTGTAGCATGTTTTGCTATTGTATATTTTGTTTTATTCTTATCCCTTGCACTCTAAACACACCAAGTAGCATTTAATAATACTAAAAATGATTCCATAATAATAGCCATTATTCTCCAAGAGATTTTCTTCAGTGCAGGCTGTCTAGAGGAATGTGTATATCCAGACTTCCTCTAACTGTTAAAGCCACTTCATATGCATTTGCATTACAGATAGACCTGGGCTGAAATCAATTTCTAAAATGAGACCTGGAAGCACACAGAAGAAATAGGCTGACCCTTAGGATTGCCCTCTTTCTACAGGTTCTGCACCACTTGAGGTAGGCAACTGCATTTTTTTATCCACAATATAGGACTCTGAATGGAATGTTTTTGTTTTGTTTTAGTAAATGAATGGCAAAAAAATTTTGCAATGGGGATGAGAAGAGCGTGGAAGGGGTTGCAAGCACGTGAACCTAGGAATGTTTTTAGTTCTTTCCAGGGAATCCCTCCCTCTTTCCTTTTGGCTCTACAAAGCCAGCATGCAAAATCCCATGAAAGTCTAAGAATAGGGACTCCTGGATGGCTCAGCGGTTGGGCTCTGCTTTTGGCTCAGGGTATGATCCTAGAGTTCAGGAATCAAGTCCCACATGGGCCTCCCTGCATGGAGCCTGCTTCTGCCTGTGTCTCTGCCTCTCTCTGTGTCTCTCATGAATAAATAAATAAAATATTAAAAAAAAAAAAAAGAAAGTCTGAGGCTATGGCTGGTGACTTACAGAGATGTCATGACAATGATTTATTGATTTATGGATTCATCTACCTAGAAGAGTCCTGAAATTCTAAAGGAGTTCTCAATACAAATTTAATTTTAATTCACTTAACTTTTGAAAACTGATATATGTCCCCTAAATAGGACATATAGGAAGATTCGTAAGGACAAGGACTGTGTCTTTTTGTTTGTGTCCCAGGGACTTTTCACAGTGCTTGGCAGAATGAGCTCTGTAGGTATTTGTTGAATAACTTGAATTTTCCTAGCTAATGCCACCAAATCAAATAGAAGGTGACCTTGGGTAAGAAAGACTTTAGTCTCTCTGGATCTCCTTTTCCTCCCCCTACCCCCCAAATAATAGCCCTTTGTTTTTGATCGCTGGCTTTAGTCTAAACCTGACAGACTCTATATTTCCTTTTGTATTCACAGGCATACCAGAAGGGTAGACTAAATATGCATTAGCATCCCAGTTTCATAGATGAGAAAATTAAGACTCAGGCTAAAAGATTTGGTTAGATCACTTAGCCACATCCACATGCACTAAGAATACAAAACACAGGTCTTTGACTTCTAAGCATGCTTTTTACTGTATTTCTCTGGATTATAAGAGATAATCATAGTAGTCAGGCTCTTCAAACCATTTTTCTGGCTCCAGCAGTGGTTCTCAGTTCTCATAGCACATTAGAGTTAGTACAGAGCTTTGAAAAAATAACCAGTAATCAAGACTATGTAGTATTGGCAGCAGAGGGATAGACATGTAGATCAATGCAAAATAATAGAAAGTCAAGAAAAAGACTCAGACATACATACCCAACTGATTTTTTTTTTTTTTTTTTTTTTTTTTTTACAAAACGCAAAAGCAGTTCAGCAGGAAAAGGGTAACTTTTTTAAGAAATGGAGCTGGAGCAATTGGACATCCAGAGGTTAAAAAAATATTAACCTAAACCTCACACCTTTCACAAAAATGAATTCAAAATGAATCACTGTAAAACTTTAGGGGAAAAAACAGGAAAAAAAAATCTTTAGGACCTAGGCCTGGGCAAAATATTCTTACACCTGACACCAAGGGTGTGATTATATAAGAAAAAATTGGTAAATTGGACTTCATCAAATTAATAACATTTTTCCCAAAAAAGACCCTGTTAAGAGGATGAAAAGACATGCAACAGGCTTAGAGAAAGTATCTGTGAACCACAAATCTGACAAAGGACTAGTAAGAGTTCTTAAAACTCAGCAGAAAAGAAAAAATTGAATTAGAGATGGGCAAGACATACTTCACTGAAGAGAACCTATTGGTGGCAAATAATGCACATGAACATATGTTTAATATCATTAGCCATTAGAGAATTGCAAATTAAAATTGCCAGGAGATACTAAAACACACATATTAGAATGACTAAAATAAAAATAGTGACAACACCAAATGCTGCCAAGAATGTAGGGAAAGGGGCACCTGGCTGGCTCAGTCAGAAAAGCCTGTGACTCTTGATCTGGGGATTGTGAATTCAAACCCCTTCTTGGATATAGAGACTACTTAAGTAAACTTTTAAGGAAAAGAATGCAGGGAAACAGGGTTACTCATAAATTGCTGATGGATGTAAAATGGTCTATTATGAATGATAGTTTGGCATTTTCTTATAAAACTCAATAAGGGCTGTCTGGGTGGCTTAGTCAGTTAAGTGTTTGACTTCAGCTCAGGTCATGATCCTGGGGTTGGGATGAAGCCCCACATCAGGCTTCCTGCTCAACGGGGAACCTGCTTCTCCTTCGCCCTCTGTCCCTTCCCCACTGTTCATGATCTCTCTCTCTCAAAAAAAAAAAAAAAATCTTAAATAAAACCCAATGAAACAACTATATGACTCAGCAGTTGCAATCCTGGGGCTTATCCAAGAGAATTGAAAACTTGTGTTTATACAAAAATGTGGACATGAATCTTCATAGCAGCTTTATTCATAATAACCAAAGAAGTTGGAAACAACTTAGTTGTTATTCAGTAAGTAAATGATTAAACAAACTGGTAAGATTTTTCTATTGCCTCATGTGTGGTCTCTCTAGGAGAATGTTCCATGTGCACTTTAGTAGATTGTATATTCTGCTATTATTGGGTGTAATGTCCTATTACCCTGTTAGGGTATGGTTGGTTTACAGTGTTGTTCTATTTCCTTTTTGGTCTTTTGTTCTATTCATTATTGAAAGTGAGATATTGCAGTCTCCAACTATCATTATAGATCTATTTTCCACTTCTATCACTGTTTGCTTTATATATTTAGGGGGTTATTGCCTTGTGTATATAATTATTATAACATTTTAATGAATTGACCCCTCTACCAATATATTATGTCCTTGTTTGTCTCATAATAGTTTTGGAATTAAGGGTTTTTTTTTCTAATTTTAATATTGTCATATAGTATTGTTTGGCTTACCATTTGCATGGGAATATCTTTTTACAAACTTTCCCTTTCAACCTACATATGTCTTTACATCTAAAGTGACTCTCTTGTAGTTTCCCAGACAAGTAAAAACTAAAGGAGTCTGTGAGCAATAACCCAGCCCTGTAAGAAATATTAATGGAGATTTTTTGAAGGGAAGAAAAGACCAAAAGTGAGAAAGGCTAGAAAGGAATTGAGAAAATCTGTGGAAACAATGACAAAACAAGGAACTAAATGTATATCAATAATTACTCTGAATGTAAATGAACTAAACACTCCAAAAGATGCAGGTATTGGAAAGGATTAAAAAAAAAAAAAAAACAAGATCCATCTATATACTATCTAAAGAGACTAATTTTAGGCCTACAGATACCTGCAGGTTGAAAGTGAGGGGATGGAGAAACATTAGTCATGAAAATGGACATCAAAAGAAAGCCATGGTAGCAATACTTCTATCAGACAAAGTAGATTTTAAACCAAAGATTGTAATAAAAGATGAAGAAGGGCACCATATCATAATAAAAGGAACTATCCAACAAGATCTAACAATTCTGTATATTTATGACCTTAACTTGGGGGCACCCATTTGTATAAAACAATTAATAAGAAATATAAAGGAACTATTTGCTAATAATACAATAATAGCAGGGGACTTTAGCACCCCACATCCCCACTTAAATCCATGGACAGATCATCTAAACAGAAAATCAACAGGGAAACAATGGCTTTGAATGACACTCTGGACCATGTGGACTTAACAGATATATTCAGAACATTCCATCCTAAAGAAGCAGAATACACATTCTTTTGAGGGGCACATGGAACATTCTCCAGAAAAGATCACATACTAGATCACAAATCAGCCCTCAACAAGTACAAAAAGATTGAGATCATATCATGCATATTTTCTGACCACAACATTATGAGACTTGAAATCAACCACAAGAAAAAATTTGAAAAGACCACAAATAAATCAAAGTTAAAGGATATGCAACTAAAGAGTGAATGAGTCAACCAGGAAATTAAAGAAGAAATAAATAAGTACATGGAAACAAATGAAAATGACAACACGATGATCCAAAAACTTTGCAATGTAGCAAAAATAGTCATAAGAAGGAAGCATATAGCAATACATGCCTACCTCAAGAAGCAAGAAAAATCTCAAATAAACAACCTAACCTTACACATAAAGGAGCTAGAAAAAGAATAACAAAAGAAACTTAAAGCCAGCAGAAGAAGGAAAATAATACAAAGTGGAACGGAAATAAATGATATAGAAACAAACAAACAAAAACACAGAAGAGATCAAGGAAACCAAGAGATTGGAGCTGGTTCTTTGAAAATATTCATTAAATTGATAAACTCCTAGCTAGATTTATCAAAAAAAAAAAAAGGACTCAAATAAATAAAATCACAAATGAGGGAGGAGAAATAACAACCAACAACACAAATAAAAATAATTATAAGAGAATATTATGAAAAATTATATGCCACCAAATAGGACAACCTTGAAGAAATGGACAAATTCCTAGAAACATATAAACTACCAAAGCTGAAACAGGAATAAATAGAAAACTTGAACAGACTGATAACCAGTAAAGATATTGAATCAGTAATAAAAAATCTCCCAGCAAACAAAAGTGCAGGGCCAGATGGCTTCACAGGGAAAGTCTACCCAATATTTAAAGAAGAGTTATCACCTGTGCTTGCTTCAGCAGCACATACACTAAAGAAGAGTTAATACCTATTCTTCTCAAACTATTCCAAAAAAAAAAAAGAAAGAAAGAAATGGAAGGAGAACTCCCAAACTCATTCTATGAGGCCAACATTACCCTGATTCCAAAACCAGACAAAGGCTCCACTAAAAAGGAGGATTACGGGCCCATATTCCTGATGAACATGAATGCAAAAATTCTTGACAAAATACTAGCAAATCAAATCCAACAGTACATTAAAAGAACCATTCACCATGATCAAGTGGATTTATTCCTGGGCTACAAGGTGTTTCAATATTTGTAAACCAACAACATGGTACACCACATTAATAAAAGAAAGGGTAAGAACCATATGATCTTCTCAATAAATGCAGGAAAAGCATTTGACAAAGTACAATATCCATGCCTGATTAAAACCCTCAACAAAGTAGGGTAGAGGGAACATATCTCAACATAATAAAGGCCATGTATGAAAAATCCACAGCTAATACTAACATCTTCCTCAATGGGGAAAAACAGAACTTTTTCTCTATGGTAAGGAACAGACATTTCCACTCTCACTACTATTATTTAACATAGTACTGGAAGTCCTAGCCTCAGAAATCAAATGACAAAATTAAACAAAAGACATCTGGGGGCACCAGAGTGGCTCAGTGGTTGAGTGTCTGCCTTTGGCTCAAGTCATAATCCCAGGGTTCTGGGATCAAGTTCTTTTTTTTTTTAATTTTTTAAAAATTTATTTATGATAGTCATCACACAGAGAGAGAGAGAGGCAGAGACACAGGCAGAGGGAGAAGCAGTCTCCATGCACCGGGAGCCCCACATGGGATTCGATCCCGGGTCTCCAGGATCGCGCCCTGGGTCAAAGGCAGGCGCCAAACCGCTGCGCCACCCAGGGATCCCTGGGATCAAGTTCTGCTTTGGGCTCCCTGCAGGGAGCCTGGCTCTCCCTCTGCCTATGTCTCTACCTTTCTATGTCTCTCATGAATAAATAAATAAAATCTTTAAAAAAAAAAAAGAAATAAAAGACATCCAAATCGGCAAGAATAAAGTCAAGCTTTCACTATTTGCAGTTGACATGATACTATATAGAAAACCCAAAATACTCCACCAAAAATTGCTATAACGGATACATGAGTTCAGTGAAGTTGCAGGATACAAAATCAACACACAGAAATCTGTTGCATTTCTATATCTCCAATAATGAAGTGGCAGAAAGAGAAATCAAGGAATTGGTCTCATTTACAATTTCATCAAAACCCATAAGATACCTAGGAATAAACCTAACCAATAAAGTAAAGGATCTGTGCTCTGATAACTGTAAAACACTTATGAAAGAAAGTAATAATACAAAGAAATGGAAAAACATTCCCTATCCAGGGATTGGAAGAACAAATATTGTTAAAAGGTCTATACTACCCAAAGCAACTTCCAGATTTAATGCAATCCTTATCAAAATATCAATAGTATTTTTCACAGAACTAGAACAAATAATTCTTTTTTTCCTTTTCTTTTTTAAGATTTTATTTATTTGAGAGAGAGAAAGACTGAGAGAGAGAGAAAGAGGGAAGGAGAGAGAGAGAACGTGCGCACAAACGGAGCAGAGGAAGAGGGACAGATCCCGGCTGAGCAGGAAGCCCAATGTGGGGCTCAGTCTCAGGGCTCTAGGACCATGACCTGAGCTGAAGGCAGCTGCTTAACTTACTGAGCCACCTAGGCATGCCCAGAATAAACAATCCTAAAATTTGTATGGAACCACAAAAGACTCCAAATAGCCAAAGCAATCTTGGAAAAGAAAAGTAAAGCTGGAGGCATCACAATTCTGGACTTCAAGTTATATTACAAAGCTGTAGTGATTAAGACAGTATAGTACTGGCACAGAAAGAGGCACACAGATCCATGGAACAGAACAGAAAACCCAGAAATGGACCCACAACTGTATGGTCTACTAACCTTCAACAAAACAGGAAAGAATATCCAGTGGGAAAGAGACAGTCTCTTCAACAAATGGTGTTGGGAAAACTGGATACCTATATGCAGAAGTATGAAATGGGACCACTTTCTTACACCATACACAAAAATAAATTCAAAATGGATGAAAGCCCTCAGTGTGAGACAGGAAACCAACAAGATCCTAGAGTAGAACAGAGGCACAGCATCTTTGACCTCGGCCATAGCAACTTCTTACTAGACATGTCACCAGAGACAAGGGAAACAAAAGCAAAAAAGAATTATTGGGACTTCATCAAGATAAAAATCTTCTGCAAAGTGAAGGAAACAGCAAAACTAAAAGGCAGACTATGGAATGGGAGAAGAAAATTGCAAATGACATATCTGATAAAGGGTTAGTATCCCAAATTGATAAAGAACTCATCCAACTCAACACCCAAAAAACAAGTAATCCAGTTAAGAAATGAGCAGAAGACAGACATTTTTCCGAAAAAGACATCCAGGTGGTTAACAGACACATGAAAAGATGTTCAGCATCACTCATCAACAGGCAAATACAAATCAAAACCATGATGAGATACCACCTCACACCTTCAGAATGGCTAAAATTAACAACACAGGAAACAACAGGTGTTGGTGAGGATGTGGAGAGTGGGAGCCTTCCCACTGTTGGTGGGAATGCAAACTGATAAAATCACTCTGGAAAGAGTATGGAGGTTCCTCAAAAAGTTAAAAATAGAACTAACCTACAATCCAGCAATTGCACTAGTAGATATTTACCCAAAGGATAAAAAAATATAGATATGAAGGTGTACATGCACCCTGATGTTTATGGCAGCATTATCAACAATAGCCAAATTATGGAAAGAGTTAGTGTCCATCAACTGACGAATAAAGAAGAAAAATAATGTATGTGTGTGTGTGTGTGTGTGTGTATCTTCTGTTATGGATGTATAGAGATTATAGATATTTATACAAATATATATATATACATATCTATAATGATTACTCAAAAAGGAATGAAATCTTGCCATTTGCAACAGCCTGAATGAAGTAGAGAGTATATGCTAAGTGAAATAAGTCAGAGAAAGACGAATACTGTATGATTTCATTCACATGTGGAATTTGAGACAAAACAGATGAACATAGGGAGAAAAAAGAAAAAAGAGGGGCAAACCAGCAAACAGACTATAGAGAACAAACTGAGGGTTATTGGAGGGGAGACGGCTGGGAGGATGGGTAAAATGGGTGATGGGTATTAAGAAAGGCATGTGTTGTGATGAGCACTGGGTGTTGTGATGAATCACTAAATTCTATACCTGAAACTAAAAATAATAATAATAATTTTAAAAAATAAAGTGAGTCTCATAATCAACATATATTTGGATCATTGTTTTTGAAATTCATCCTGCCAATCTCTGCCTTTTGTTGGAGAGTTTAATTCATTTACATTTAAAGTGACTATTAATAAAAGACTTAGTTTTTCATTTGCTATTTGTTTTCTGTATATCTTATACCTTTTTTGTTCCTTTGTTTTCTTCATTACTGCCTATTTTGGTGCTCATTAATTTTTTTTGTAGCGTACCATTTTGATTTGTGTCTCATTTCCTTTTGTGTAGAATTTTTAGATATTTTCCTAGTGGTTACCATGGAGATTACAATTAACATCCTAAATGGCAATCTAGTTTGAATTGATTCCAACTTAACTTTAATAGTATGCAAAATTCTGCTCCCATACAGCTCCATTTCCTTCTTAGGTTTTTTCCTCTCACAAATTACATCTTTATATGTTGTGCATCCATGACATAGACTTGGTGATTGTTTTGTCCATTTGTCTTTTCATCATGTAGGATATAAAAAGTAGAGTTAGAAACCAAAAATACAGTAATGCGGGCTTTTATATTTACCTGTGTACTTACTTCCACTGGAGAGCTATATTTTTCATATGGCTTTGAGTTACTGCTTAATGTCTATTCATTTCAACCCAAAGATCACCTTTAAACATTTCTTGTATGATAGTTTTACTGGCAACAAATTCCTTTACTTTTTGCCTATTCAGAAATGTCCTAATTTCTCCTTCATTAATTTTGCAATTATACACAATTCTCAGCTGCCAATTTTTTTTTCTTTCAGAACATTAAAAAATGTCATCTCACTCCCTTCTGGCCTCCATGTGTCTGATGAGAAATCTGCTGTTAATCTTATGGAGGAACCTTTTTATATACTTAGTCAACTTATCTGTTGCTACTTTCAAGGTTCTCTTTGTCTTTGGATGTTTACAATTTGATTATGTGACTCAGTGTGGCTCTGTTTGTGTTTATCCTTCTTGGAATTCATTGAGCTTCTTGAGTGTATAGATTCATGTGTTTTATTAAATTTGGGGAGTGTGGGGCCATTATTTCTTCAAATATTCTTTTGTGCACCTTTCTCTCTGTCCTTTCCTTCTGGACCTCCCCATTGTCCATATGTTAGTTTGATAATGTCCTACACATCTCTCAGGCTCTGTTGAGTTTTCTTCATTTTTTTTTCTTTTCATTTTGCAAACTGGGTATTTTCACCTGATCTTTCTGCAAGTTTGCCACTTTTTTCTTCTTCTGTTCAGATCTCCTATTGAAACCTTCCAGGGAGTTTTTCATTCAGTAATAGTATTCTCAGCTTCAGAATTTCAGTTTGGCTCTTTTTCTATCATTTTTATTTCTAATTTAATATTAGAAATATTTCTTCATATTGTTCTCTGGTTTTCATTGACCTATTTGTTAATGGTTTCCTTTCGTTCTTTGAAAATATTAAAGAGAATTGATTTAAAGGTCTTTTTTAGTAAGATCAATGACTTCCCTAGGGACATTCATATCTTCTGTGAAAGGGCCATACTTTCTTGGTTCTTTTTATACTTCGTAATTTTTTTGAAAATGGAACATTTTGAATATTATAATGTAGCAACTCCAGAAATCAGATTGTTTGCTCCTTTGGTGTTTGTTATTGTTGCTTGTTATAAGCCTCAGTTATTTGTTTGCCTAATTACTTTTTAAAACTATTTTGTAGTCTTCAATCTTTGTTATAAGTGATATCTGAAGTCTCTTTTTCTTTCGCTTATATACAGGTAGTATTTTAATAGATTTCCTTGAATTCCAGGAGCGGAATGGGAGGAAGACAGAGAAAGACCTCTCCCACCCTTTGCATATTGGCTTAGTTCTAGGACACTCCTTTAATGCTTCTTCAACTCATTTCAACTCCTAATTGCTCTGGCTGGAACTTCCAGTATGATGTTGAATAGCAGTATGAGGGCTTCTCCTCTTGATTCTAATCTTAAGGGGAAATATTTAACTATTGAATACGGTGTTATTTGTGGGTTTTTCATAAATACTCTTCCTGGTTTTTTTCTGTTGTAGTTTCTAATCCTAAGGGGAAAGATTTTAGTCTTTCACTATTGAATATAGTGTTATTTGTGGGTTTTTAATAAATGACCATTTAAAAACTGTTTTTTTTCTCTTGTTTTGTTTTTGTCAAGTCTGCACAGAACCACTGATATGGTTACAAATGAGAATTGCTGAATGTTGGAAGTGGAAAGGACCTCAAATTTCATAGTCCAAATCTCCCATTGTACAAATAGAGAAGCTGAGACTACATGTCTTTTCCAAGTTCACTAGGGTTGTTGAAGGCAGAGCTTGGAGCAATAGTAATAATAATAATAACTATGATTTATTACCTACCTGCTGAATGCCTGTTACTATAGGAAATAACACTATCTCATTTATTCTTCATATTAACACTATGAGGTAAATACCATTATTTACATCTTATAAATGAGGATGCTGAAGCTTGGAAAGTTTAAGAAAATTCTTCAAGATTGATGTAAATTGTAAATGTAAATTGATGAGCTGGTGAGTATGGATGATCTGGTTATGTCAGAAAATAAAGAAACTTTCAAATCCTTATAAAAGCTTATTAAGAGAAGTAAACCACCTTGAAGGGGTTCTACTGGCCAAACGTGAAACAATTTGAGTATAAAAAAATATTTAATGTAGGAGCACCTGGGTGGCTCAGTGGTTGAGCATCTGCCTTTGGCTCAAGTCGTGATCCCAGGGTCCTGGAATTGAGTACCATATCAGGCTCCCCATAGGGAGCCTGCTTCTCCCTCTGCCTATATCTCTGCCTCTGTCTGTGTCTCTCATGAATAAATACATAAAATCTTTTAAAAATATATTTAATGTAATTGAAGTACTTAGAATTCATAAGGATATTATTTTATAAATTCACATGCTATTTTAATAAGAGTAAAACAACAAACTTATTTGCTACCAGTGCTGGTGGCTATAGCAGTAACTTTGAAAATTAGTAATTACTTTCTTACTTTGAAAAAGGTTATTTAAGGAAAGTAATTAAGCATTTATCCCACCTTTTCATTAGGATCTGTTATCAGGATAATCAGATTAACCTTGTTGATGAGGGAGAGTCTGATTTATAGAGGCATTCTGGATAATAAATGTCGAAGGAATAATAGAATTAGAAAATCAATTTACAACCCCTAATGAAATAGTTGATTCATGCAAGGATCAACAAAAGATGTTAAAAGCATTAGGTGAAAGACTGATGGGGAACCGATGTTTTACATATTCACAAAATTTCACCTCATAGGTTACTTGCTAAGTACAAACAGAAAAATGTAATTTTGTAATTCTGGTACCAATCTATCATCATCTAAACCCAAGGATCACTCTTAGCATTGCAAATATCAGGAGAACTAGATTCATGTGCCTTCTAATGTGATAATATATGAAATATACAGCACCACCTATGAAATATTTTTGCCAAAAAATATCTAACTTCTGGTTGAAAGAAAGGAGGAGGAATAGAAAAAATAACTCATACAGCTGAATGAGGAAGTAAGCAGACAAATCCAGAAAGTGTGGCTTCAACAAGTGAACAGTAAGATATTTCAAGACTGAAGAGACATACAATAACATAATAAATTAATAAACCAGCTACAAAGATATTTGGGGGACAGTTGGAAAATCTTGACTAACTTCTGGATATTAGATTATATGAAGGAATGTTATTAGAGATAATAAGGTTATTGGGGTCATGTAGAGAAATGACCTTACTTTTTAGAGATGCCTACTGAAATACTTAGGGTAAAAAATAATGATGTCTATATTCACTTTATAACATCGCAACAATAAGACCAAACATGGCAAATATTAACAGTTCTTAACTGTTGTAAACTGATGAGCTCATGAGTGTGGATGACCTGGTTATGTCAGAAAGCAAGGAAACTTCCAAAACCTTATAAAAGCTTGTCAAAAGAAGGAAATCTGTATGGCAAACATGGCAACTATTAACAGCTGTTAAGTCTAGTTGATTGGTATGTAGATATAAACTATTTCATTTGTCCTAGTTTTCTGTATGTTGAGAACTTTATAGTGGAAATTGGTGGGAAGCATTCCATGTTAAGAAGTATCCCTGTTTTCCTTAAGACACACCAGCATGAAGAGCAAATTTCAAGGACAGTCCCAGGATAGAAGGTCAAGTCAACAAGGAACAGCTAGCAGCACCCCTCCAAAGTGACCAGCAGGGATAGGGTTTAGACAAACAACTCTGCACCTAAGATGGAAGGCCACCAAAAGTGCTGGGTCATACTAAAAATATTGGCAGAGGACCTGGAGAAAGCAGCACAAAATGACAGAGGATATCTGTGGAGAGGGGAAGACCTCAAGCACCTATAGTGATTTGGATGAAGATATGGGGTGGTGTCTAGAATCGAAGGCTCCAGGTGGCAACTTTACTTACTCCATGAAGCCAAAAAGCATATTCACATTCTTTCTAAACCATAAGGAGAGGTGGGACATATGTTTAATTGAGGGACTCTTAGAAACTCCAGAGAAATTAATGAACTCAGCCAATGTTTCCCTGATTTTCCTGCCTTTCCCGGGGAGGCTGTTGAATCATAAAGCTTCCCTTTGTAAGAGATAGATGTTCAAAGTTGGAGAATTCAGTATTATGATGATGTCAGTCCCTCTCAAGAGAGCCCAGAAACAGGCCCACACTGTCCTTGACATTAAAAAAAACCTACAATGGGGGATCCTGGGGTACTATTAATGTACTCTTTCTTAATCTGGATGCTGGCTACAAGAGTGTGTGGGGTTTGTGAAAATTTAATAAGCTGTATATTTATTGCATGATCACTTTTGTGTTTGTATATTACACTTCAATATTAAAAGTTTATTTTCAGTCCCCTTATAAGAGTTCAAATGATGTTTTCCAATTTTAAACTACTGTTGTTCAAAGCAATTCTCCTTAATTTCCTGCTTTTCTAATACTTTCCATTAGTTCTTTGGTTGCTTTTACAGAGTACTAAGTTGATTGATGGGCATTATTAATGGGTGAGGAGAGAATTCTCTGAGTAGTTGCTCTTCAGTCTTTTCATAATTATTGGATCTCACAAGTATCCTGACCTACTCCATTCCTCTAGTCCATTTGGAACCTTCCAGAAATAACCCTTCTTTTAGAGCCACTCACAGGTAGCTTCTGCTTCCTGTTTTAAAATATCTTAAAATTTACTCTAATTGTGAGGGGTGCCAAGATGGCAGAGTAAGAGGACCCTGAGCTCACCTTGTCCCGTGGATACAACTAGATAACACTCACATCAGTGTAAATAACCCAGAAAATGACCTGAGGACTGACAAAACAAACTCGACAACTAAAGGTAGAGAAGAGGCCAGAGGCCATATCAAAGAGGGCAGGAAGGGCAGAGACATGGTGGGGAGCTAAATAAACTGTGGCTGTCCATGGGGGAGGGAGCTGCAGGCATAGAGAAGAGAAACAGATTATCACACCAGGGATCCTGTACAAGAAAGATGAATCCTGAAAACATTTGGCTTTGACAACTAGAGGGCCCAAATTTTGTGACTTCTTACAACTAGTGAGACTTAAAGCCTGGAATTTTAAAAATCAGAGGGCTCAGGTCTGGGAGAGCCCATAGGGCAATAGGAAGCTGAGTCCCCACCCTTAAAGAGATAGCATGACAAATGGCCTGTGAGTTAAAGCACAGAAACAGCAGTTTGAAAAATGCCTGAAGCATACAGAAGGGAGAGATTTATATATGCATCTCAGAGCCTGTCCCAGAGGGGTAGGATTGGAGGAAGTGCCTCTCCAGGAACAAAGGAGGTGGTAGGTGCCATCTCCCTCCCCCACCCCCCAGCATGAATACTTGCCCACCTGCAGGACTACAGGAACCAGCTCAGAGCTGGCATTCACTACCTAAGTTGCTTGCGTCAAGCCCCACCCTCCATGCTTCAATGGGTCCACTCTTCCCAATTACTTTACCTTAGTCCAGGCACTGTAACTTCCCTTTCCCAGAAGACTGATGCAAATCTTCCCAACAACGTGTCTTCCCACCAGCACTTTTTGTGGGGCCTTGGTCACAGTGGTGGCAGTGGTGGCAGCTGCATGCTCTGTACAAGCCCAAGGCACACCTGTTAATATTGAGCACCTTGCCCAGGCAGCCCCAATTCCAGCAGGGGCAGCAGGTCTCATTTTGTGAGCCTACTGGTGTGTACCTTGTTAAATCTATATGCCCCACCTTGGTCAGGGACAAAACACTGTCCACAACAGGCAAAGAGAGCATCTGCAGACAACTGGACTGAAAGAAAAAGTGGCCAGGACACAAGAGCAACACACATAGGAGACACCCTCAAAGCACTGCTTCTGATAATCAGAGGATACTGCACTGCAGGGCATTAAAGGACCTCTTCTTCATAAGGCAATTACTTTCAAGAACAGAAGACATAGCTGACTTTCCTACCACACAGAAAAAAGACAGAGAGTTAGACAAAATGAAGAGACAGAGGAATATGTCCCAAATAAAAGAACACGACAAAACTGCAATAAGAGACCAAAGCAAAACCAATATAAGTAATATACCTGATAGAGAATTTAAAGTAATGATCAAACAGATACTCACTAGACTTGTGAAAAGAGTGAAGGGTATCAATGAGACCCTTAACAAAGATAGAAAGCCTAAAGAACCAACCAGAAATGAAGAACACAATAAATGAAATTAAAAATAATAGGTGGCATGAATAGCAGGCTAAAAGAAGCAGAGGAACAAATTGGTGACCTGGAGGAGAGAGTAATGGAAAGTTATCAAGCTGCACAGTGAGAGAAAAAAATATGCAAAGTGAAAATAGACTTAGGAAACTCAGTGACTCCATCAAGCATAGTAATATTTGCATTATAGGGATTCTAGAGGAATAAGAGAGAGAAAAAGGGGCAGAAAATTTACTTGAAGAAATAATAGCTGAAAACTTCTTTGGGGAAGAAAACAGAAATCCAGATCTAGGGGGCACAGAGATCCCACAACAAAATCAACCCAAGGATGTCCACACCAAGACACATAGTAATTAAAATAACCAAAAGTGATGATAAAGAGAGAATCTTAAAAGCAGCAAAAGAAAAAAAGAGAGAGAGAGAGAGAGAGAGATAGTTACATAAAAATGAAACCCTGTAGGGCTATCAGTGGATTTTTCAGGAGTACCTTTGTGAGCCAGAAAGAGGTGGCATGATATATTCAAAGTGCTAAAATGAAAAAAAAAATCTGCAGCCAAGAATACTCTATCCAGTAAAGCTATCATTCATACGGAAGAAGAGATAAAGAGTTTCCCACACAAACAAAAGCTGAAAGGGTTCATGACCAATAAACCAGCCCTACAAGAAATGTTAAAGGGGACTCTCTGAGTGGAAAGGAAAGACCATAAGTAAGAGTTGAAAAGGTAGGAAGCATAAAAGCATTAAAAATAAGCATATCTGTGCGAATCAGTGAAGGTACTCAAAAAGATGTAAAGTATGGCACTATATACCAAATGTTGGAGAGGAGGAGTAAAGAATGGGCTCAAGCTTAATGTAGATAGCTATATGCAGAAGATGTTATATACAGACCTAATGGTTTATAATATATATAATATGGTTTATAATGTATATCATGTATATAACAAAACCCAGTAATAGATATGCAAAAAATAAAGGAATCCAAGTTTAGCACTAAAGAAAGGCAACAAAGGCAATAAAGTGTAAAGGGGCAAGAGAAGAAAGAATCAGAGAACTACAGAAACAACCACAAGACAAGTATCAAAATGGCAATACATACTTATCAATAATACTTTGACTGTAAATGGACTAAACATTCCAATAAAAAGATATAGGGTGGCCGAATGGATAAAAAAACAAGACCCATCTATATGCTCCTATAAGACACATTTCAGACTTAGACACATGCAGACTAAAAGTGAGAGGATGAAGAAACATTCACCATGAAAATGGATGTCAAAAGAAAGTATGGCAGCAATACTTATATTGGACAAAATAGACTTTAAAACAAAGACTATAACAAGTGATTAAAAAAGGACACCATATAATCATAAAGGGGACAATCCAACAAGAGGATGTAACAATTGTAAATATTTATGCACCCAACATGGGAGCACCCAAATTCTTTTTTTTAAAATATTTTATTTCTTTATTCATGGGGGGGAGAGAGAGAGAGAGAGAGAGAGAGAGAGAGAGAGAGAGGGAGAAGCAGGCTCCATGCAGGGAGCCTGAGGCGCGACTCGATCCCGGGACTCCAGGATCATGCCCTGGGCCAAAGGCAGGCGTTGAACTGCTGAGCCACCCAGGGATCCCCAGAACCCAAATTCTTGAAACAGTTAATAGCAAACATAAAGGAACTAACTGACAGTAATACAATAGTAGTAGAGGACTTTAACACCCCCACTTACATCAATAAACAGATCAGCCAAACAGAAAATCAACAAGTAAACAATGGATCTGAATGACACACTAGACCAGGTGGATTTAACAGATATATTCAGAACATTCCATCCTCAAATAACAGAATACACATTCTTTGCAAGTGCATATGGAACACTCTCCACAATAGATCATGCATCTTTTCTGACCACAATGTATGAAACTAGAAATCAACCACAAGAAAAAATCTGGAAGGACCACAAATACATGGAGGTAAAATAACATGCTACTAAATAATGAATAGGTCAACTAAGAATTTAAAAAGAAATGAAAAATTACATGAAGGAAAATGAAAACACAATAGTTCAAAATCTCTGGGATGCAGCAAAAGTAGTTCTAAGAGGGAAGTTTGTAGCAAAACAGGCCAGCCACAAGAAGTAAGAAAAATCTCAAGTAAACAACATAATCTTACACCTTAGAGAGCTAGAAAAAGAAGAATTGAACCTAAAACCAGTAGAAGGAAGGAAATAATAAAGATTAGAACAGAAGTGATACAGAAACTAAAAACAAAAAAAATAACATAACAAAAAAAATAAACAAACAATAGAACAGAACAATGAAACCAGGAGCTGGTTGTTTTAAAGATTAATAAAAGTGATAAACTTCTAGCCAAATTCATCAAGAAAATAAGACAGAGGGGGAGAATTTTTTAAAAAGCACAAATGAAAGAGGAGAAATAACAACTGACACCACAGAAATACAAAGGATTGTTAGAGAATATTATAAAAATTATATGCCAAAAAATTGAACAACCTATAAGAAACAGATAAATTCTTAGAAACATAACCTACTGAAACTGAAGCATGAAGAAATAGAAAATTTCAACAGGCCCATTATCAGAAATAGAATTTAATCAATAATAATCATTTTTAAAATCCCAACAACAAAAGTTCAGGACTAGATGGCTTAACAGGTGAATTCTACCAAAAATTTAAAGAAGAGTTAATACTAATTTTTCTCAAGCTATTCCAAAAAATAGAAGAGGAAATAAAACTTCCAAATTCATTGTGTGAGGCCAGTATTACCTTAATATCAAAACCAGATAAAGACACCACAGAAACAGAGAACTACAGGGGTGACTGGCTGACTCAGTCAGTAGAGCATGTGACTCCATCTTAGGGTTGTAAGTTCAAGCTCCACATTGGGTGTAGAGATTACTTTAAAAAGAGAGAGAGAACTATAGGCCAATATCTCTGATGAAATATTGCAAAAATCCTCAACAAAATATTGTCAAGCTGAATCCAACAATATGTTAAAAAAAAGTCATGCACCACAATCAAGTAGGATTTATTCCTGGGATGCAAGGTAGTTCAATATTTGCAAATCAATCAGTGTGGTACATCACATCGATAAAAGAAAGGATAAAAACCATATGGTCATTTTAATAGACTCAAAAAAACCATTTGACAAAGTACAATATCCATTTATGATATAAAAAAAAACCCTCAACAAAGTAGGTTTAGAAGGAACATAACTCAATATAAGATTTAATATGAAAAATCCACAGCTAACATCATACTCAATGGGAATGATAAAGGCTGTCCCTCCAAGATCAGGAGCAGGACAAGGATGTCCACTCTCACCACTTCTATTCAAAACAGTACTGGAAGCCCAAGCCACAGCAATCAGGCAACAAAAAGAAATAAAGGCATCTAGATTGGTAAGGAATAAGTAAAGCTTTCACTCTTTGCAAATGATATGATATTATATATAGAAAACCTTAAAGACTCTGCAAAAAAAAAAAAGACCAGAACTGATAAATGATTTCAGTAAAGTGACAGATACAAAATAAATGTACAGAAATCCATAGTATTTCTATACACTAACAATGAAGCAGCAGAAAGAGAAATTAAGAAAACAATCTCATTTACAATTGCACCAAAAAAATAAAATATCTAGGAATAAACCTAACCACAGAGGTGAAAGACCTATACTCTGAAAACTATAAAATATTGAGGAAAGAAATGGAAGATGACACAAAGAAATGGAAAATCTTCTCATAATCACGGATTAGAAGAACAAATATTATCAAAATGACTATACTACCCAAAGCAATCTACACATTTAATGCATTCCCTATCAAAATACCAACAGCATTTTTCACAGAGCTAGAACAAGCAATCCTAAAATTTGCATAGGACCACAGAAGATCCTGAATAGTCAAAACAATCTTGAAAAAAACTAAACAAAACAAAACTGGAGGCATCACAATTCTGGACTCCAAGTTATATTACAAAGCTATAGTAATCAAAACAGTATGGTACTGGCACAAAAATAGATACACAGATCAATAAAACAGAATTGAAAACCCAAAAATGAGCCCACAATTACACGGTCAATTAATTATCAATAAAGGAGGCAAGAACATGCAATGGGAAAAAGACCATTCTTCAACAAATGGTGTTGGGAAAACTGGACCACTTTCTTACATCAAACACAAAAACAAATTCAAAATGGGTTAAAGACCTAAATGTGAGACCTGAAACCACAAAAATCCTAGATAAGAGGACTTACAGTAATTTCTGTGACATTGGTTATACTTTCTAGATATGTCTCCTGAGGCAAGGAAAACAAAAACAAAACTAAACTCTTTGGATTACATCAAAATAAAAAGCTTCTGCACAGCAAAAAAGAAAAAAAAAAACTAATCGAACTAAAAACAACTTATGGAATGGGAGAAGACATCTGCAAATGACATCTCCCATAAAGGATTAGTATCCAAAATACATAAAAAACTTATACAACTCAACACCAACAAAACCAAATAATCCAATTTAAAAATAGGCAGAAGACATGAACAGACATTTCTCCAAAGTAGACATCCAGATAGCCAACAGACACACGAAAAGATGCTCAACATCTCTGATTATTGGGGAAATGCAAATCAAAACCACAATGAGATATCACCTCACACCTGAGAGAATGACCAAAATAAAAAACTCAAGAAACAAGTGTTGGTGAGGAGGTGGAGAAAACGGAATTCTTGTGCACTGTTGGTAGGAGCCCAAATGAGTGTACCCACTGGGGAAAACAGTATGGAGTTTCCTCAAAAAACTAAAAATAGCACTACCCTATGATCTAGCGATCACACTACTGGCTATTTCCACAAAGAATACAAAAACACTAATTCAGAGGGATATATGCACCCCTATATTTATCGCAGCATTATTTACAATAACTGACCTGGAAGCAGCCCAAAGTGTCCATCAATAGATGAATGGATAAAGAAGATACAGTATACATATAGAATGGAATAGTATTCAGCCATAAAAAGAATGAAATCTTGCTATTTTCAACAACATAGATGGAGCTACAGAGTATAATGTGGAGCAAGGTAAGCTGATCAGAGAAGGAACAGATACCACATGATTTTGCTCATATGTGGAATTTAAGAAAAAAAAAAAACAGTAGACAAGGGGAATAAAAGAGAAACCAAAAAAACAGACTCTTAACTCTTGGTTAAGAGTTACCAGAGGGGAGGTATGTGGGGGGACGGGTGATACAGGTGATGGGGATTAAGAGTACAATTATCATGATGAGCACTGGGTAATATATGGGAGTGTCGAATCGCATATCGAACACCTGAAACTAACATAACACTGGAATTACTTTTTTTTAAAGTGCATAAACATTTTTTACTTTAAAGGAATGGTTTGTAGAGAGAGACAGATATAGGCTTGGGAAAACCAGGGAGATGAGAAATAAGGAAGAAGGAAAGGGATTCTTTATCCATCAAATTTAAAATAGAGCAATATGAATTAGGTACAATATATATAACTTTGCTTAAATTTTGTTATCTTCATTTGTTAAATGGCTTAATATGTTACCTAATTGAAAACTTGCCAAAAATACAGGATAGAATAGCTTTTATTTTTCCATCCCTGTACCTGGGATGATGTGAAGGGGCCTGATTTTACTTGCAGGATCCTTGTTTGTTTTTTGTTTTTTGTTGTTGTTGTTGTTGTTTTTTTACAATCACCACTATCTTTTGTCTCTGATGTGGTTATTGCAAGGGAGAGGTACAATGACTTTCAGAGTCAGGACCTAATTGACAACATGTTTCCAAGTTTTAAAAAAAGAAAAAGGAAATTCTGCCTTAAAAATACAAAAGTAATATAAGTACATCCTAAAAAATTTAAATGAAACATTCCCACTCTCAACCACTAATCAGTCTTAAGTTTGCTATGAGTATAGTGTTTCTTGAATTATTTATGAGCATACATATGAATGTGTATTCATATTGTTTTTTTTTCTTTTACAAAATAAAAATGGTGCTCTGCAACTTGCTATCTTCTCCCCAGTATATCCCTGAGTTGTTTCCAAGTCAATGCGTATAGATCCATATTCTTCTTTTGGATGGCTACATAGTATTCTTCAGTATAGATCTACAATAAAGATTGATTGATTGATTGATTGATTGACTGATTGATTTGAGAGAGAGAGTGAGCACACATGCAAGTGGGGAGTGGAGGAGCAAAGGGGGAGGGCAGGGAAAGGGGAAAGAATCTCAAGCAGACCACAGAGCCCAATGTGGGGCTGGATCTCATGATCCTGAGATCATGACTTGAGCTGACTTCAAGAGTGAGATGCTTAACCAACTGAACCACTCGGGCAGCCCTGGATCTACAATAAAGTTTTTTTCACACTATTGTTAAACGTCTAGGAGGTCAACTATTTCACAATCACAAATGTTACAACTATTCAGCAATAAGCTTTCCTTATGTATATTTTTGTAAATCAGTCAATATTTCTGTGAACAAAATTCTTAGACATGGCCTTGCTCAATCAGACATGTTGTATTTAAAATTTTGTATTTAGGTGGGCACCTGGGTGGCACATTTAAGCATATGACTCTTAGTTTTGGCTGGGGTCCTGATCTCAAGGTCATGAGGTCAAGCCCCAGGCAGGGCTCCATGCTTATTGCAGAGTCTGCTTGGGATTCTTTCTCCCTCTTCCCCTATCCTTCCCCCCATCCTCTCTCTTTTGCTCTCTCTCTCTTGTTCCTGCTTTCTCTCTCAAATCTTTTTTAAAAAAGAAATGTAAAATTTTATATTTAGGGCTAAATTGCCCTCTAAAGCTTTGTACCACTTTGCCTTTCTGCAATCACAGATGAGCATGTGCAAACCACACCCTTGCTTGTGGTAGTTTTTGGCTCTCCGCTTGGCAAAGCTGATCTATTTCCAGTCATTCATAAACTACAATTGGCTTTGTTTTGACTGACCTTGCAGTTTAAATCTTAGTGGTGCTGCAAAAGGCCAAGTTTTAAGTGGTTGGTTGATGAAGTTTCTATAACCCATTTATTCTCTTAACATGGGTGATTATCTTTCAGGTCTAGAAGTCTTTTACTGTCTTTTAAATAACAACAGGCAAAGATGTTGATCAAATGTGATCAATGACTTTACTTCAAGGCTTGAGTTGTGGCATAAATCATTAGTTATGGATTCCCCAAATCATGCCATTGGTTGGAAGACAACACATGATGCATGAAAAAACACCATCATTCTCTTTTACTACTATCTGTTTCAGCACAAAACCTCCACAATACAACATCTTGGTTGTCAGTAACAGCGTATTGATTTTTTAGTTATTTAACTTACACCAGGCACAGTTTTCACAGGACCATATGCTCTCCAAACCTTTTATTTATTACATATTCAAAAGTCTGTATCCTTCAACTGTCTTAGATACTTCAAATTTCAGCCTCGGAACCCCAAATCTAGGGTTTTCTAAATTTCTATCACAGAGGTATGGAAGCGGCCTCCAGGTGATTTTGAGAATGCTAAATCTTTGCTGGGTCCTTAAAAAATGTAAAATTTCTACGTTCATCTTGTTCTTAGTTTGTAAAACACTCTACTATGATTTATATAAGAGATATGTAATCGCATTTGTTGTTGTCATCAGATAAATGCTCAGTTTGAAATAGAGACAAGTCAGTTTGAGGAGGAATGAGCAGTGGTGTATGGAGGCATCATGCTTGAGGCTGAATGCTCCTGTTTCAGCAGAAAGGGGGAAGGGGTAGTTTCTGTTCCTCTTCAGAAAAGATTTCCAGACTCAGCCAGTGAGAAACCAGCCATCCTATAAGATCAGAGTGTGCTCTCCTCTGAAGGGCTTAGGTAGGGTGGCCAGCAGTTCTGGTTTGCCTGGCAGGGACTGTTCCACTTTGAGCACTGTAAGTCCCATACTGGAACACCCATAGGATTGGTTTCCTATGGGAAACTCCAGCAATGCAAACAGGCTCATTTGTAGAAATGGCAAAACAGTTGTAAAAATTGTGGCACATGTTAACGTTTATGTGTAAAAAAATAACGAACTTAAAACACCCCAAATATACAATTCATTATACTTGTTCTATTTACAAAATAACTTCAGAATTTTTAATAATATTAATTTACATATAGAAGTCCAGTTAACGGCGCAAGTTAAAAATTGTAAGATGAATATCTTCTTCCTTTTTTATTTATTTAAGATTTTATTTATTTATTCATGAGAGACACACAGAGAGAGAGAGAGAGAGAGAGAGACAGGCAGAGGGAGAAGCAGGCTCCCCACAGGGAGCCCGACAAGGGATTCAATCTGGGACTCCAGGATCATGCCCTAGGCCAAAGGCAGGCGCTAAACCGCTGAGCCACCCAGGGATCCCTTACTATTTATTTCTAAATGTCAAACTTCTCAGACTTGAAAACACATTAAAACAAGTCCTTGGCAATCTCTAATTGTTCTTGGTGACCTTGCTCTCCATAGCCATAATCTTGGGACCAGAAGGGCGTACAAAAAAAATCATTTCTTCATTCTTCCTTCATTCTTGTTGGTTTATCTTTGTGACTATAAGAATAGCCTCATTTCAGTGATACATCTAAATTCTAAATATAAGGCCCTCTGTGGATGCCAGGCCTGGGCCATGTCAGGTTCTGGGGAGGTGAGGGTGAGATAGTAAGTGCTTATCTCACTATTAAAGTGATAAAATGCAAGAGAGTGGGCAGGGTGGATTATCAAGGGCAAGGAAAGACTGTCCCTGGTACAAGCAATAGAGGATAATTAAAGAGTTTAAAAATAATATGGGGCACCTGGGTGGCTCAGTTGGCTAAGTGTCTGCCTTCAGCTCAGGTCATGATCTCAGAGATCCTGGGATAGAGCAAAGAGCCTGCTTCTCCCTCTCCCTCTGCCTGCTGCTCCACCTGCTTGTGCTCTCTCTCTATCTAATGAATGAATGAATGAATGAATGAATGAATGAATGAATGAATGAATAAATAAATAAATAAATAAATAAATAAATAAATAAATAAATAAATAAATAAAATCTTTAAAAAAATAACTGGCTGAAAGTTGATCTGCTTTTTATTATCACTACTCTCTGACAATTCTGATCTTAAAAATAATTTTTAAAAAACCTCTCCTCCCTGAAAAATATATTTTGTTGATCTACATTCTAGAGTAGCAGTGAATACTGTTGAATTTTAAGAATATACATGTAAACTTTGAATTAGCACTTTTGTTTAGCATTTATACTTTGGTAAGCATCGTGCTCTATGTGGAGGCTAATTTGGAGAACTCTCAGTTTTACCATTGACCCCCAACACACTCAGCTATGACTTTCATTTTGAGATTAAATTCAGATTGTTCAGAATTGTTCGAGCTCTCTTTGGCATAGCGTCAGCCCCTAGCACTGGTGATATGACATATCCCCGCATTTAGATAGCAGATTTGACATAAGTGGTGATGGCACACAGGTATCAAGATGAGAAAGCAGAGCCTGAGTTACTTCAGGTCTGTCATTCTTTGTGAATTGGAATTTTTACTTGTATCTAAAATTGAAAATGGTGAAATAGTGTGCCAGTCCTGAGATAGAATTTTTTTTGTCAGTAAGTGCAAATTTTAGTTCATACCTGAAATATTAAAAGTTGTATCAGTTCTTTTTTAAGTAGCTGCAAAACTAAAAACAAATGGAGAAAATGATTATTACTGATTACTAAGAAAATTATTTCATCATATAGAGGATAAGGGGTTATCGAATATGTTAGCATGTACATGCTGCTTTTTTTTGCACTTGTCTGCTTTAACATTAACTTTCTTTTTATCTTCTGTTTATAAGTCAAGTGACTTGCCCAAGAACACACAGTTAGAAACTAACTCACAGAAGCTGGGAAACTCTGTTTTCAGTCCTTTCCACAGCTGCACGATTATCTTTCACCATCTGTTCTTGCTCATTTTTAAAGTGTAATTCAAAACCTTAAGGATTTGAGTCTAGAAGAATCTATTGTTTAAAAAGGACATTTTGGGGGCACCCAGGTGGCTCAGTGGTTGAGCATCTGCCTTTGGCTCAGGGCGTGATCCTGGGATCTGGGATCGAGTCCCACATCGGGCTCCCTGCATGGAGCCTGCTTCTCCCTCTGCCTATGTACCTGCCTCTCTCTCTGTGTCTCTCATGAAGAAATAAAAAGAAAATCTTTAAAAAAATAAAAAGGACATTTTTGTCCTTCATATGCAGAAAATTTATTTTGCACAAAAGTAGCTGTGGTTCTCCTACCTGTTTTCTTTTTTCCCCAAGTATAAATAAACATGTATGAGACCTTCCAGACAGCTCCTCCATAAACTGTGGGCCCCTCTGAAATGCTCTTCGGTGAGTACATAGGAGAGCTTGTGAGAGGCTGGACCAGAAGCAGGAATATTCAGGGGCTAGTGTTCCATCACTGCAAGCTCACATGCAATGAGCGACCCACACAGGCAATAATCCTGAGAGTTAAGTGCAGTGGCTGGGGAGAGACCCACAGTAGACGTTTGAAGATTTTGTACTGATATTGTACATCCTAGGCATTGTCACAGAATGATCCATCATACTGCTAATAACAAAAATCTGTGGAGATGTTTTACATGTCCAGGGAAAGCATAGGTTGTTCCAGATCTTTCTATTTTCTTCACAGGCTAGCTCTACCCTTAAGCGATGAATCATACCAATATCATGAAGCACATGTTATACTCTCTGCTTTCAAGGTCACACATTTGGGGTGTCTGACTGGCTCAGTCAGTGGAGCATGTGACTCTTGATCTTGGGAAGGTTGTGAATTCAAGCCCCACATTGGGTGTGGAGCCCACTAAATAAATAAATAAATTTATTATACATATATTATTAATAGATTATAATACATATATGTATCATGCATTTATGGGTCTTTTTCTTCCCCATGGGGAGAAAACATAAGATATAATGTCAGCACAAACACTTTATATTTATTACAATCATGGTAGACTTGAGTTCAGGTTTACATGTAGCTTTAATTTAACACGTTCTGGTCTGGCTGGCAGTGGGCCCTCAACAACTTTCTGAATGCTTTCTGCTCTTACCTTTGAAAAGGTTGTTCAATTTAGCTTGAAAAACTTGGCTTACTTGTTTACTAACTCACAGAAGAATGAATTCAAAATGGCAGATGTACAAAAAGTGAAATATTTTAATAATGTACTAATAATTCAATTGATAGCACAAACTCTGACACCGTCATAGATTCGTTTCCTACTCAATCCTAGCACCTGTTGCCTCCCGGCTACTTGCTCACTGCTCAATCCTAACGTGCAGGAATGTCTGTTTAGGACTCAGGTGGCCCCACTGTTTGCAAGTTTGTGTTATGGCACTTTGCTTTTGTGAGAGACCTACATTAGTACCTGTTTTCCTTAACTGAACGGAAAATTCTGAGAGGATTTTTGCTTTAGTGAATAAAGCAAAAAGTGAATACAGTGCGTTCAAGGTTTTTGCAGTGAGAGGCAGTAGGAACCCAGCGGGGAGAGTGGCTCTCCCAAGCTCTTTCCCTGGGAACTACACTTGGTATCAGCATCAAACCATCACAGCTTGGAACTATATCTTTTTAGTATTTGTGCTTTATCTCAATTTATTTTGTGCTTCTGTTAACAAGATGTGTCCTAAGGTATCAGAGAAGCCTAAGAGAGGTTATTTTGGGGGGCACAGAAAACTCAAAAAATTTTCAGTATAAATGAATGGCAATTGCTTCTCTTTAGCCATTTGCATTTATGAAAGGTATCAGGAATACTCTACGTTTGGATAAATGGGGGCAACCTGTATTCCTTCTTTGGCATCAGTTAATATATTTAAACCCAGTGATGTATCTAGGAGCAGACAATGCTTTTGTTTGGGTTTTAAATATATTAAAAGACATATTCCAGCAGCACATGAGAATCCAGCCTTGCTGGGCTCTCATTAGATGCCATGGCTTCTCTGTGAAATGTCTGGTGAACCCAACTCTGATGCTCTCCCTCCAGTGAGTGGTCCTCTTCTCCCCTTCCACCCATGACAAAATCTACCTTGTCTTTATTTCTCCATCGTTCATTAGTTCTACAGACATGTGAGTGTCATTTACTTTTTCTGTTTGTGAATTGATTTTTTAAAATATTTTTGAACTTTAGAAGTACATTTTAAAAGTAAAATAAATAAATAAATAAATAAATAAATAATAAAAATAAAAGTAAAATCAGTCAGGACTTCACTTATAGTAATTTAAGAAATTGGCTTTCCTAGTTTTAGAATAGTGCATGTAACAGATATCAAAATATACTATTAGTGAAAATTAAGTGATATTAGCTTGCAAAATATGAGATAGGCAACATATTCACTAAATAAAATGCAAATGAGTCCATCTCTTATTTGTTAATCAGGAACATAGGGAAGAAAAACTAACATCTATTTTTACCTCAAAGAAAACAGCAAAATTGAGCAAACATATATCAAGACCAAAGGAATTCAAGTTTTGGCAAAATTGCTCTTTCTAGATCGGCAATAAAGAAGGAACTTCAGGTCTTGATAACATTATAACTTTACATACTAATAATTGTGTAATATAAGAATTATTCAATATAGTGCTCAAGCCACAGAGTTGTTATTTGGGGAAAAATAATTTAGATCTTATTTTTATACCTTATGCCAAAAAATGTCTAGGTAGAATGAAGAGTTGAATATATAAACATCAAACCGTAAATAGAAAAGAGAGTTGCATGTCTATCAGCTTCCATTTGTCAGGAGAATATCTCTCTAAATGGGGAATAATTTTCTAAGTTGAAGAGGAGTGTTAGAAACTCAAAGGAAAGTGGCAGCAGGTTGGGCAACATTAAAATTACACGAGACTATAAACATAATTAGAAAACTAACTAGAAGCTGGAAAAAAATTGCAACAAATATGATAAAGGGTAATATCTTTACCAAATAAAGATTCTACCCCAGGTGTAGAAACAAGAAAACCATCAAGGATCAAACAGAACAATGGCAAAAAGTATGAATACACAATTCTAAAAGAAGAAACAAAAATAGCTAATCAATAAGCAAAAAGTACTCTTAACCTCAATCGTATTTAAATTAATGCAATAACAAATACTATCCTGCCTAATTCAAATAGTGTACATGATTTAAAATGGATTATTACAAGCAATTCTGGTCGAAGTGCAGTAAGGCAAATTCTTGCTCACTATGGTGAGTGTACAAATACTTAGCTTTCTGGAACTAGTTCAATCATGTATATAAATAATCTAAAAAGGGATAATATTCTTTGGCGTAAAGACAACTTTAGGCTAATTGCATTCTTGATGGTGTTTAACATGTTGTTGGATCCAGTGGTTGATTAGATTCAGGATCAGTTGTTTTTTCTTTACTAGACAGGGGCACTGCATATATGGTTCACTCTGCATTCACCCAGAGGACATATCATAACTGCTTGACCCATCTTTAGTAATGATAAGTAACACAGAGTAAGCAACTCGGGCTTTATATCCAGGATGTAAGTCTATTTCTTTTTTATGAGTGTAAAATTATCAAACTCAGATAAAAATTATCTTAGAAAGAAGCTTTTTTTTTTTAAGAAAGAAGCTTTAAGTATAAGCTCCGTTAATAAAGTAAGGAGGGGAGGGGAATGTTTTTTTCTAAGGTATGTTGTAAAAAAAAATGTTTTTACTGCTAGGCATGTAGTTAGTTATATATACTTTTTGAATACTGCAACTTGCAATGTAGTTGATTCAGATTTGGTACTATTAGAGTGCCATCCAGAGAAGCCTTCTTTCAACTTTCTATGCCACATGCAAGAACCATCATTAAAATGAGTGAACTCAAGATGCTTCTAAAAACAGAACTGTAATACATTGGACTTTGGTCTGATTATTAGTCCAGGAATCTTCCAACACCAAACTCTGCCACTCAGTCTAAGGAAGAACTCCATCCATGTGTTCGGTTTATTCTCATTTACTGTCAGTAATAGGAGTAAATTTTTTGGCTCCTAGGTCACCCTCTCCAGTCTTTGTGCTACATGAAATGAGCTGTTTGCCTATGGTTAGGAATGCTGAATGAGAGATACCCATACAAAAGTTGGTAGGATTTTAATGCATCCTCTTCTGGGACCCACATCATATAAGCTGCATGGTCTTAGATGTAATTTTTAAAGTGTACTTGAAGATGTGTATTTACCATCAAAGAGAGTACAAGTATGAGACAATACCTCTAGGGTTACTGTGTTCCACAGATTCCACACACCATATTAAATTATGGCATTTGTGAGGGTCAACAAATCTCACCCTCTGGCTAGGCGACAAACAATGGATGGAATTTGGGGATAGTTAAATAATTTTAGGGCATAAGATGGCTAAAACGTTGCTAGAAATGCTTGGTTGTCTGATACAAACCTATTTTGAACTATTGACGTTGTAACTTCAGCCTTTAAAGTCCACTCCTTCCCCTTCCCCTACTAATGCCATATATTGAAGGAGCAGAAAGTCCCATGAGCATATTCATTAATATTTCACACAAGAGGGGTGCCTGGGTGGTTCAGTGGGTTGAGCATCTGACTTGATTTCCACTCAGGTCCTGATCTCAGGGTTGTGAGATCAAGCCCTAGTCGAGCTCCATGCTCAGCAGGGAGTCTGCTTGAGATCTTCTCCCTTTGCCTCTCTCCCTCTCTTAAGATAAATAAATGAAATCTTTAAAAAATATTTCACACAAGGAGTATTAGCCTTCTGCGTGGGTATAATGAAAACATCCTGAGTTTTTAAACAATTAAAATTTTTTTCTTACCTGAATAAAATTAACTTGAGTATGGTACTATTTATTGAAAATTTAAAAATTCTCCATTTGAAGTCATTAAAGTCTCATGACTTTTTAATAATAAGCTTAACTTGTTTTAATAAATTATATTTTTTGAAGCTTAAATTGTCACACCTTAACAATGGTGGTTCAGTGCAATATCAAAAATCTTATCTGAGTTTATTTATGAAAGTTGGTAAGCTGAGTCAAAAATGCAACAGGAGGGACGCCTGGGTGGCTCAGCAGTTGAGTACTTGCCCCTGGCTCAGGGCGTGATCTGCGGTCTAAGGATCGAGTCCCACTTCGGGCTCCCTGCCTGGAGCCTGCTTCTCCCTCTGCCTACGTCTCTGCCTTTCTCTCTGTGTGTCTTTCATGAATAAATAAATAAATAATCTTTTTAAAAAATGCAACAGGAATATCAAACGTACAAAAGTGTCCGGGAAATCTTTTTAAAGGCACTGAGGAGAGATTTGGCTTCCTAGAGAGCAGAGATACTATAAAAATAACAAAATTAAAATCACGGGGTACTTTAAGAGCAGTCAGAAAATAGAATGCTGGTTTTCATGGGCTGGGTGGAGGAAGAAATGCTGAATTATCCTTTAATGGATATAGAGTTTCAGTTTTGCAAGATGAAAAAAGTTCTGAGATGGTTGTGATGATTGCACAATATGAATGTATTAAATGAAACTGAACTGTATACTTAAAATGGTGAATTTTATGTTATCTATATTTTACACAATTAAAAAAATCTTTTTTTTTTTTAGTAAACTCTACCATCATTAGGGTGCTTGAACTCATGACCCCAAGATCCATAGTCCCATGTTCTACCAACTGAGCCAACAGGCAACTCCTACACAATTAAAATTAAAAAATATATATATTAACAACAAAAATCATGCAGTACTATCAAAAGGAAATTACAGTAATGGAAACATGTATATTAGGCCATGTATATAGTAGCCTTCATACTACCTTTAATGTTGAGGCTTGCCTTAAGCTCCACACAGCCTGATTTGTCACACACACTTTGAACACCACTGAATATTCTGGGTTAGAAAGGCTAGGGGCAGATTAGCCCCTAGAATAGCTTGAGAAGTGTTCTGCTTCTCTGGGCCTCACTCAAACCTGGCAAGCTTTTGCTTCTCCAAAGATGTCCTATAAAGTACCTTGTGTCTGTCAGGATTATGGGGGGGGGGGGCACAAGATAAAGAGACTTCTCCTTCATTCTGGAGCAAATATCCAACATGACTCAGATGACCGGACACCAAAAACTATACTGATGTGGTCATTCCCTGATTTTTCTTGGGATTTATCTTCCATCTTCAGCACACAAGTGTCTTACCAAGTCAGTCAGGGTGCTTGCTCTTTCCTGCTTATCAGGCCATCTTAGCACAATGACATCCTTGCAGAGACCAGGACTGTGTCCTATGGGTTGGTGAGATGATCGAGGTTTCTAAGTACATGACTGAAGAATGAAGCCATGGAGTTGATACTGAGAATGAGGCAAGATGTTGAGAACATTCTACAGTCCCCGCCATGTGAAAGCAAACTGCATCATTGTTTATTGGGATAGAGAAAGAGGCACTGGCCAAATTGATAATGACTTATCAGGGGTTACAAAAGAGACAACGTCTGTAAAAGCAGATGCAATGAAAGTCACTGTCATTCCATTCTCCAAGTTCTTCTAAACTATGCATCAGCCCACATTGTCAGGTAAATTGTAGATGTGATAAAAAATCATCACTCCTGAATCTCAAGTTTTTGATGTTGGCACTAATTGCTGCATTTCTTCCAGGGATGCAGTATTACTTTTTGGCTTGGTAAAAAGGGGGAAGTCTGGGTTTTCCCACCATAATAGCTTTCATTCTGGGGATTAGAGGTCCAGAATGAAGATTCTGTCGATTTCTAAGTGTATCATTTTCAACTGTACACTCAGGAACTTGGGAAGTAATTACTAGATAGGTTCAAAATACCTGATTCCAGAGGTTGATTCCATAATTTTAAGTAAAACAGAAGTTGACCAGCTTCTCTCACTCTCTGCTTTCTCTCTACATACATGTGAGAACAATTCTATGGGATGATTTCTAAAAGTAAGTTTGCTGGGTCAAAGGGCAAATACTGATTTCCATCCCATAAACATAGTAATAATTTACCACTCAGCTTGGTAAAATGGGTATCTTGTTTTGATCCTTATTTCTTTCATTTGTAGTGATGCAAAGAACTCTATGTAGTCTTCTCTTCCCCACCCCAGACATATTCAGAGTTCATGTCCCAGTGAGCCTCTATGAGATTGATTCATATCTAAGCTTGATTCATTCCCCTGACCACTAGGCTTCCCACCCTCACTGATGGACCACGGTGCTGGCAAGCTTTTTGTATTTCTCTTTTCTCAGTGTATAATTACTTAGCCAAAGACCACTCTCTTTGGGGAAGTCTTGGAATAAGATTCTCAGTTCACCTCGTAGTGCCGTTACTGAGTTCTTCTTCAAGGGTCCCAGCTTCCTTTCCCTTCTGGATCTGTGCATTGATTCAGATCTTGGAATCAGCAGTGGGATTATGACCCTCTATAGTGATGGTTCAAGGCAGGACCCCATTTACTAAACCCAGACTGAGGTTCGTTGTTGTTGTTGTACAAATTAGGTAGAACCTTAATGCCCATTTCATGGTTCATGGCACCAGATGGGAATAGTTAAGTAACTAAGATGCACCAACCATACTATGAAATACTAGCTAAAAATAATGAGGTGTATCTAAATAGACTGGCATGTAAAGTTCCATATTGGAGTGAAGAATAAGAGTTGAAGAAATGTTCAGAATCATTTATATAAAACACAGAGACCAAAAAAAAACCCCACTATATATTTGTGTATGTACCTATCTGTACATAAATGCATAGATAAGGTTCTGGGAAGATCCACACCAAACTGGAAATAGTAGCTCTATCTGGGGAAAGAGATGGGATTGGAGGGGAGTTGGAAGTGGTAAAGGGAGGCTTTGATTTTTTTTTTACTCTTTATGCCTGATTTTTTGCCAAAGTGTTTTCAGGTATGGTTCATATAGCATTAAGAAATAATAATACTTTTTAATCTAGAAAACTGAGGAAAGGGGCCCTCTCCCTTGGCCCCCAGTATGCTTCATTCCACGGTGCTGCAAATATTTTGGGCAATGATTCTGTCCCAGAGCCTGGATCCTGCTGATAAAATTGATACCTAATTACACAGTAATTTAACGTCATATATATATATATATATATATATATATTGTTCTTGTGATGTGTTTGTCTTGTTTTCATGGTGGAAAGTTCTCATACTTCTGTGTCCTACCCAGCACCTAGCAACATGATCAATACGTGCTCAGTAAAGGCATCAAATAAATAAAGCCTTGTGTAATTCTTTTCTGAAGGAGAAGGACCTCCCTTCCCCACCCCTATGCCAAATCTAAGAAAATCTAATTAATTCTTTAAAATTTGTTCAAATGGCATGTCTTCGGGGAATCTTCTTCACACAGTTCTCCAATTGCAATTTATTGTGCTCTTCCTTTCTTTTCATAACACTTTTAAACACATATTCTTATACCTATAATAAAATATTTAGTTCATTATAATCACTGTATTTGAATTTGTAACATGTCAGCCTGCCCTTCTAGACTGCACTCCCGGGGGCAGGGAGGCAGGTGTTACCATTCTCATTATAATGAAGTTCTTCATCCGTACCAAAGCCTTGGATCAGCAGGTACTCAGTAAGAATGTTGAATTCAACTGAATTAAAAGGATGGGAGAGGTTGTGATATTGAAATTTTTCTACACGCAAACCTGCTTTTACATAATCCCACCTGGAGTGATCAATGGTAACTCAGCCACTGACAACCTCCCACACAATACTTACTCTTCCTGCCTCAAAAAGAAACCTCTCCTCCAGAGGGGCTAGGATCCTATTGTTTAAGGGCAGCCATGCTTACTTTCTTTGCTGGACTTTCCACATTATCTATGCCCACAGTTCTCCAGGGTAACTTCTTAAGAGTGAATTTGCTGGATCAGAGAGAAAAATTTCCATTCTCGCCAGCACTGTGTATTATCTACCTTTGCCAATCAGCTTGATAAAATATGGCCCCTTTTTTAAAAAGTGTCATTTCTTTGATTTTTCCATGTTCCCTCTTGTCTTCCTCCTGTACTTTCCTCACTCACACTCCTTTGTCCCTAGGGTCAACACTTCGCTACGTTAATGTTTTCTCGATGAAATGAATAAGTAATCATCTTTGGTCATCCAAGGATATGCTTGTCCACTACCTAGAGAGGAGAGCAGAGTCAGATCTAGGAAAGCCTACGTGCAACGTCATGGGCCGTTTGCAATTAATT
Source organism: Vulpes vulpes (assembly GCF_048418805.1). Classification (NCBI taxonomy): domain Eukaryota; kingdom Metazoa; phylum Chordata; class Mammalia; order Carnivora; family Canidae; genus Vulpes; species Vulpes vulpes. Next base: position 72,585,296 of record NC_132794.1, on the reverse strand, counting down.
GGGCAGTTCAGTCCATCACCCTGACCTAGTTAACTCCAACTAACTCTTCAGATCTCATTTCAAACGTCCATTCCTCAAGTAATCCTTTGCTAACCCCCAGATGAGCTCAGGTTGCCCTGTTCTTAGCTGTTATAACTATCAGAGAACTGTGTACTTATTTTATTAATATCTGTCACATACATGAGGAATGAGGACAAGAGACTGACCTTTTTTCTGTCATCATCTCCTATCACGTGCTTAGCATCTAAGAGGAGCTCAGTAGAATTTTGTGAAGTGAATCAATCAAAAAAAAGCCCATCAATCAATAATTCTACATGAAATCTCCTTTGCACAATGGTTCTCAGCTGTGCTTAAAAGTAACCAGTGAAAATTTGTGGGGTTTTTTTTTTAAACAATTTTAGGGTCCATCACTACCACAGACTTTTTTATTTTTTATTTTTTATTTTTTTTTATTATTTTCTTTTCCACAGACTTTTTTTAAAATGGACTTTCTTTGGGCTGGGGGAAGCAGTTTTAGGTTCACAGCAAAATTTAGAGGATAGTACAGAGAGTCTCCATATACCATTTCACTTATATAAGTTAATATACACGAGCATTCATAGTCAAATACATTATTACTATTACTGTCTTGAACAAACTGTTATCTGTTAGATCAATTAAGAATAAGAACCAAGGTGTTTTGTCTTTACATGATACTTTGATGCACTTCTTTTCTTAATGTCGATCCAACTTTCTGACATATATTATTTTCATTCTCTCCAAATAACTTTTTAAACATTTCTTAGGGGCCCTGGGTGGCTCAGTCAGTTAAGCGTCTGACTCTTGATTTTGCCTCAGATAATGACCTCAGGGTTGTGAGATAGAGCGGGCATGGAGCTCCATGCTCAGTGGGGAGTCGGCTTTTCATCTGTTGCCTCTCCCCCAACTCTCTCTCTCTCTCAAATAAATAAATAAATATTTTAAAAATTTATTTTAAAAAAGTAAAAAATAAACATTTCTTGCCAGGTAAGTCTACTGGCAACAGATTCCCTCAATTTTTGTTTATCTGAGAAAGCCTTTATTTCTCCTTCTCTTCTGAAGCATGATTTCACAGGGAATAGGATTCTAGGTTGATGGTTTTCTTCTCTCAACACTTTAAATGTTTCTCTTGTTGCTTGTAAGCTTTCTGAAGAGAAGTTGGATGTGATTTTTATCTTTTATCCCCTGGTTTCTCTCAGGATTTTTTCTTTATCTTTGATTTTCTATAATTTGAAAATGATGTGGCTAGGTGTAGGGTTTTACTCCTCCTCCTCCTTCTGCATTTTTTCTGTTTCGTTGTTCTCTGAGCTTCTTGGATCTGTGGTTTGGTGTCTGACATTAATTTGGGGGGAATCCTCAGTCATTATTGTTTCAAATATTTCTTCTGTTTCTTTCTCTCCTTCATCTCCTCTGGTGTTCCCATTACATGTATGTTACTCTTTTTTAGTTACCCCACATCCTTGGCTATTCTGTTCAATTTCTCTGGTCTTTATTTTCTTTGCTTTTCAGTTGGAAGGTTTCTACTGAGATATTCTCAAGTTCAGAGATTCTTCCCTCAGATATGTCCATTCTGTTACGCATATCAAAGGCATTCTTCATTTCTATGTAGTGGGTTTTTTTTTTAACTTCTGGCATTTCTTTTTGATTCTTTATTAGGTTTTTTATTTCTCTGCTTACATTGTCCGTATGTTCTTGCATGCTGTCTACTTTATCCATTAGATCCCTTAGCATTTTATCATAGTTGTTTTGAATTCGCAGTCCAGTGATTCCAACATTCTTGTTATGTCTGGTTCTTCATATATATATATATATATATATATATATATATATATACTTGCTCTGTTTCCTTAAATTTTTGCATTTTGGTATACTTTGTAATTTTTTCTTGGTAGTCAGACATAAAGTACCAGATAAAAGGAACTGCTATAAATGAGCCTTTAGTAATACTGTGGTGAGGTGTGAGGCAGGGAAAGTGATCTATAGTCCTGCAATTAGGTCTCAATCTTTTAGTGAGCCCATGCCTCTGAGCTATGAACTTCACAAGAGTTTTAATTCCCTCCCTTCACGTTAGGTAAGAAAAAATAGCTGGAATGGTTTGGAGTTGGATGTTTCTGTTCTGGAGTTAGGTATCTCCCTTCTCCTAGGTCAGTTAGGCTCTGATACTATCCCAACAGGTTAGGTTCTGCTTAACTAGTTTCTCTTGAGGGCTGGTGTTAAGAAGAACAAGTGCTCTGGCATATTTCAAAATGACTCCTTTTCTCTCTACCCCTGCCAGAAGCACAAAAGGATTTCTCTCTGATGTTTACTATGGAAATCTGGTCAAGCTCATGAAGGTAAATCTCACCATATTGTAGGGTTACCCCTATGACTGGATCCTCTTAGAGTTTTAAATTCTAAGTTGAGCTTCCAGCAATTCATCCATTACACAGCTCAGGTTTTCCCACTCGGGACTGGTTCCCACAGCGCTTTCTGCTCATGAGGCTCTGCTCCATCAAGTTGTTATTCTATGTAATCACCTGTCAGTCTCTGACCTAGGGGGCTGAGGTAGCAATTTGCCCTGTCCTCACCTCTCTTAGGGATTCTAGAAAGGTGTTGGATTTTTCAGTCTACTCAGCTTTTTCCTGGTTATTAGATCAGTATGGTGGCTTCTAAGCTTCTTACATGAAGAACAGGAAACTGCAAGTCCCATAGACCTTTTAAATCAGAATCTCAGGGTGATTCTTAACACGAAGCCAGGGACAAGAAACTGATGGCCAGTGCCAATAACCTCTCTAAGAGGCCACCAGGCGGCACCCAAACAACACCAATGGATCCAGGAACATAATAGCTACCTACTTGGCACTTGGTAAGTTTATCTCTTGCTTGAAAAATTTAGAGAACAGCGGCCTGTTTTTCACGTTTTGTTTGGCACACACACACTAGTACTTTGAATAACAAATGCATCAAAGTTCATGTTGGCTATGTGAATAGTGATGCAAAAATAAAAAATAATAGAGAATAGTCCTCTCTCCAAGTGAGATTTGCTTCAGTCCAGAATATCTAAACAGACCTTTTCTGTTTGCCATTTTCTGTTCAAGCTCATCACCTGCAGTGAGGCTGAAGATGGGCCTTGAGCTGAAACTACTTTGTAATATAAAAAATTGGATGCAAACAGTGGACGCAGCTGTCTCTGGTGGCTGCTGCCCCTCCTGGGTGAGGGAACATTGAGGTTTTAATCCTCTATTATGGAATATTGAATGTGCTTTGTGGGCTGCATTGTTTAAAGATGTGGATGGTGGGAACGACTTGTTGTTGGGGTGGGTAGGGGTTACAGTGGACAAACACTAGCCTCAAATCTCTTAGGACAGGCCTAAGAGGCAGAAGCCATCTTTTCTTTGACTACCCCCAAGTCAAATTCCAGTGTTCAGTCTTAACAACTTGGTCTCAAAGTTTAAGGCAAGTCCCTCAATTTGTCACCTACAAGTGACAGCTCTACTCACAAAAGTCTGTGTCCCAAACATTAGATATTGCTTTGCTGGCAGAAGTATTGTGCCCAAATACCCAACTTTGTGTCTGAATAGTCAACCCTCATAGCTTCAGGGCCTTTTGTGGGCCAGGCCCCCTGCTAAGGATTTGAGTCTGTTTGCATACTAACTCCCAAGATTGTAAATACCATCCTGCTAAATAGTTAGCACTATCCTGTTTTACCAATGAGGAATATTGAGCTCAGAAAACTTAAGTAATTTCCCCAAGGGGGCATATGCATCTTCTAATTCTGAGGCCATGCATGTAGCCAAGTCAGACAGACCTGGGATCAAATCCCAACCACACAACTGATAGGCTGTACAAACATCAGCAAATCATCTTCCTGAGGTTCCATTTCCTTATCTGTAGGATGGATTGTTCTAGAAATCAAACAATGTGCAGGAAAGCAGCCAGTAATGTATCTGAATACAGTAGGCCCTTCATAAATTTGTCTGTCTCTTTTTCTCTCCTTTCTTATTCTTTCCAGCAGGAGTAAGGTGAGTAACCAGATATTAGTTCTAAATGGGAGCACTGCCCACAATTCCACTTCCTTTTAGAATACTTCGAGCTCTGGGCATTCACTGCTGGGTGCCACTACTCTGTTCCTGGGCAGATAATCAAGGCCTTAAGCATACCTTTACCTAGATTAAGTATAAAGGTGAGTATTAGGAGAATTTCCAGGTGGTAAATGCACAGAGATAATGAAACCTTTTACCAAAGGAGGAATGTTTTCCCAGGAAATCTACAGTTCCTCAAGTGTCTGGCAGGGCTGGAATGCCCACAGGCAGGAGATAGATTAGGACAGCAGGAGGTGAGGGGTCTTCACCAGTGTTCTGCTCATGTACACCCTAAAAGAATTTTACACTTTTTTAAAGTTGATCTCACAATGTTTTATCATGTTATTTATTGCACATCACAGGAATTTACACCTTTTAAAAAAGGTTCACATCATTCTTTTAAACCTACACCATGGAAAATAAATAGTATGCAATTTGATTCCCATTGCAGTCCTTTAAAATGGATATGAACGAGGTGCCTGGGTGGCTCAGTAGGTTAAGGGTCAAACTCTTGGTTTATCTCAGGTCATGATCTCAGGGTTGTGAGATCAAGCCAGATGTTGGGCTTTCCTCTGGGCACAGCATCTGTTTAACTTTCTCTCTCTCTCTCTCCCTCTGCCCCTCCCTACCTCTGCTTGCTCTTGCTTACTCTAGGGGAAAAAAAAGATAAAGTACATGAACTAACTCATTTAATAGCCATTTTACATCATTCTTTTTTTCTCCTTGAATTTTATATAAAAATATATCTTTACATAAAAGTATATCTTTATATTTCAAGGTTTCTTTATTGATTACCCTATCATCCTTATCTGCAACTAAAATATAGGAAAATTGATTTTCATTTTTTAATTTCATGTGATCATGAAGGTCTAAATGTGAAAAAGATTCTAGTTGTTATCATTGCAATTATTATTGGTATAAAATTAACTAAATCATAATTATTAATTTTTCTTTTTTTTAATTTAAGATTTTATTTATTTACTTGAGAGAGAGCAAGAGCTAGAGAAAGTACAGAGCAAGAGGGAGAAGCTGACTCCCCGCTGAGCAGATAGCCTGACACGGGGTTTGATCCTAGGACTCTGAGATCATGATCTGAACTGAAAGCAAACACTTAACTGACTGAGCCACCGAGGCACCCTTAATTTTTCATATTTCTTAAACATAAAATTTTGGATTATATTAAATATATTTAAATTAAATTGTGGATGTATTTCTTAATGAAATGGCTGGGGCTTTTGTTTTTCAGTTAGTTCATATATCTATGATAAATACTACTTATTGTTCAAATGAGATGTCTAACTAATGATAAACACAAAGCCTTGCCTTCTATTGATGGTGTCTTGATTAATATTAATGATTAGTATTTTGGAATACCTTTTGGTGCTCCAGAGGCAAATAAGCACTGTAGGAAGTGAAATGGATGAGATGCTCTCCTTTTGTAAAGGAAGAGAAACAGAATTATAAAGGGGGGTGAGGGATCCCTGGGTGGCGCAGCGGTTTGGCGCCTGCCTTTGGCCCAGGGCGCGATCCTGGAGAGGGATCGAATCCCACATCGGGCTCCCGGTGCATGGAGCCTGCTTCTCTCTCTGCCTGTGTCTCTGCCTCTCTCTCTCTCTCTCTGTGACTATCATAAAAAAAAAAAAAATTTATAAAGGGGGGTGAAAGGAAACACTTCATGATGCCTGGGCTTTAGGCCCATCACCAGGCAGCATTAGGGGCTCCCTATAACCTGTGATTGGAAGCTGGGTTGGTAATATGGACTTGTAATAAGTACAGCAAAAGTGGACAGAAATGGTCTTGTAGTATATAAAGCACAAGTGGACAGAATTTTAAGGATAACTAGACAAATCTGTAATTACAATGAAATATTTTAATATACTCATCTCAGTAATGAATAGGACAAGCAAACAAAAAATCAATAAGGCATACAGATTTGAACAGCATGAATAAAACATTTGACATAATGCACACACATAGACCTGCAACAACTCTCTGCAAAATGTACATTCTTCACATCACCCTTGGAATATTTACAAAAACTGATTGTACAGTAGTTCAAAAAAATCAAATCTCAACAATTTCAGAGGATTGGCCATAAGGCAATTAAGACAAAAATCAATAATAAAAACAATAGAAAATCCATTTTTCTCAGTGACATATTGAGAGAAGAAGCAGAGCTGACAACTTCAGAGATGTCAAAGCTATAACTTCTTCCCATTGGGTCATATTGGATCCCATTGGATTATACTAGGATTCCAGGGTATCTGTCCACTTAGAATTCCAGAATTCTTAAGTAATCCTCAATCCAAATCAGTAAGAAAAAGAAAAGTCAATAGAGAAATGGGAAAGTCTTGAGGAAGCATTTCTTAAAAGAAGAAATCCAAAAGGCCAATAGACATATAAAAAGGTTCTATATCAAGAAAATGCAAAGTAAAACCTAAGATACCACAAACCCTAGTCAGAGAGGCAAAAATTTTAATGTCCATCAACATTAATTGGAGAAGTCGGAATGACCACTTCAAACCCCTCTTTAATGCTTTCTGGTAAACTTGAAGTTACCTATAACCAATGATTTGACTCTTTTCAGCCCCAGAGAGCAACTCATGTACACATGCCCCTGGAGACACATATAAGGACCTTCCCAGCAGCATTGTTCACAATCACTCCATACAAGAAACAACTAAACGTTTATCACTAGTATAAGAGGTAAAAGAAAAAAATGTAGTGCAACAAACGATAAAATGCTGTGCTACATTCAAATCTGTAAATGCATCTTACAAACAGAAAGTTAAAATGAATCAAAATATTTTTCTGTAGACTCTGTAGAAGCTAACATACTATAGAGAAGGACACAAACTTTCATTGTACCGTATCCAAGAGTCTATTTTATTTTTGAAAAGGAAATATATTACTCCATTAGATGACGAGTTTCTCTAGAGCAGAGATAACTATGTCTTCTACTGCTTGTGTCCTGAACACAACGCTTGGCCAGGAGGTAAGCTCTATAGAGTTTGGTGAGTGAGATACAGAACTCTTTGAATTGGTGTCATTAAATCAAAAAGAAGATGACATTGGGTAGAGGGGACTTTACTATGGCTGCATTTTATTTCTCTTATCTGTTTAATAATAATCCCTTATATTTTCATCATCTTTTGACTGTACTAATATGTTCCACATCCCCTGTCTCATTTCATCCCCATAACAATCCTAGAGGTAGATCAAGCATGTATTATGTACCTCTCGGTCATACCTGTGGAAATTGAGACTCAAAAAAACTAAAAGTTGGGCAGCCCAGGTGGCTCAGCAGTTTAGCGCCGCCTTCAGCCCAGGGCATGGTCCTGGAGACCCGGGGTCAAGTCCCATATTGAGCTCTGCATGGAGCCTGCCTCTCCCTCTGTCTGGGCCCTGGCCTCTCTCTCTCTCTCTCTCTCTCTCTCTCTCTCTCTCTCTCTCTGCTTCTCATGAATAAATAAATTAAATATCTTAAAAAAAAAAAAAAGCTAAAAGTCTTGGCCAGGCACCTGGGTGCTGGATGGGTTGAGACGAGGATGCACAGGTGTCCTTGCTTTTTAAGGCAGCATTCTGTCTCCTACATGACACTGAACTGGGCAACTGGGCTGCAGGGGGCTTCTTCTAGCTTCAACATCCCAGGATGTTTTGGAGTCACAGACTCCACAAAGGAGTGTAAGAGGGCCTACTTGGGACCAGAGGAAGACAAATGAGGCAGGAATGGTATATAGCAGTCCTTGACTAAATTACACTCATGGGCTTGGGAAAACCTCCTGGCAGTCTTCTTTTTAGTGTCGATGTATTTTTCTGAACAAATTTTTTGACATTTTATTTTTTGAGTGAAAATGTATTAATTAGATACAGTTTATTATGTATACATTATACCTCAATAAAGTTGATTTTTTTAAAAAAATGGTGGATACTACTGGTGGCCCCTTGGGTGGCTCATACAGTCTGGGGCCCTCACATTGGCTCAGCAGTGGCCACACAATGGCAGACTTGAGCTCCAGGGCAAAAGCCAGGAAATGGGAACTTTATAATACCCCTGTAGGACACAAGAAATACTTGACCAAATGGAAATTTGCCACATGCATGAGAAGGATCAAGCAATATGTCAAATATGTGAATTTTCCTTAGGTTAACATGGTTTTTCTTTTTAATCATCTTTGTATGTGTATCTGGAGAGACTGGTTCTAATTTTTTTAAAATTTTTATTTTAAGTAGGCTCCAAGCCCAACCTGGGGCCTGAACATCCTGAAAGAGTCAATGATCTACCAATTAAGCCAGTCAGGTACCTCTCCAATTTTTTAACAGAGAGACAACAAAGAAGCAATAATAGAAGAATTCTGATAAAGATAATCAGTGGGGGAAAGATGTGTGAGTTAACAAATGGCCTTGCAACATCTGGGTAACCATCTGGGAAAAATAAAGTTACCACCCATGTCTCACAATTTGGATAAAGACAAATGGCAAGTGATTAAAATTTATGTGTAAAAAGTGCAGAGGCCATAGAAGTACTAGAATAAATAAGGGTGACAAAAAATCTCAATATTAAGAATCCTTTTCCATGACGAAAATCCAGTAGCAATGCAAAAAGGAGAAAAACTGTACACACACACACACACAATACTATGAGAAAAACCAGAAGACAAATGCCAGAAATATTCAAAGTGCATCCTAGGGGACATACAAATCCCAAAGAAGACAGATAACTCAATAGAAAAATGGGTAAAGCATTTGAATGAAAGGTTTACCAAAAAGAGAGAAAAATGCATCTTGGACATATGACAACATGTTCAGCTTCATTCTTATTAAGGAAAAACAAATGGAAAGCCCATCAAAATATCATTTTTAACCTAGAAGGCTAGTAGAACTCAAGAAGATTAATAATACACAAGGATGACAAAGATTCAAGAAAATAAGGCCTCTCACCCCATCCTTGTGGAACTGAAAATTGGTATATTTGCGGTGGGCAATTATCTATGAAAGCCATGAATATACCTTTGACCTAGGATTTTCTTCTCAGAATTAATCCTACAACCCTACATTCTCATATATGACAATTACATTGTACCAGGTCATTCTGTGCGACATTGTGTTATCAGAAGTTGGGAAAACAACTAAATATCCATCAACAGGTGGCTGGCTAAACAAGTTATGATACATGCATCCAGTGAGAAATCAGGCAGTTGTTAAAAATAAGAACAAAGCTCCTAATGAAGACATCTTCAAGACAAATTAGGGGAAAAAAGTACAAGACCATGTATATGGTATTTTTTATTAGTGTGTGACAGGTAGAAAAAGGAATCCATGCTTGCAGAGTGACACACACACGTATGTATGTAATAGAGATAGTACAAGGCTCTGACAGTAATAGTTGCTTCTGGAATGAAGGACTGAATGAAGGGTGGAAGGCGGGGAGTTTTCACTGTACATAACCTTTGCTTGCTTTTGAATTCTGGAATATGTCATTGTATTACCTGTTTATAAACATTCCTTTTTAATTTTTTAAAAATATTTTATTTATTCATGAGACACAGAGAGAGGTAGAGACACAGGCAGAGGGAGGAGCAGGCTCCCCACAGGGAGCCCAATGCGAGACTTGATCCCAGGACCCCAGGATCATGACCTGAGCCTAAGGCAGATGCTCAACCGCTGAGCCACCCAGGTGTTCCTGTTTATAAACATTTAAATACATAAAAATAAATAAAAGAGAACACAGGAGGTCAGTGGGCAGAACTGAATTAGCAAAGGCCCGACCAGGAGCCCCCACACTAGACTGAGGCTTGGTGGCAGACCACAGAGGGTCCTGTGCCAGGCTCGGGTGGGAGGGGGCTCTCCTGGTGAGTGGTTCAATGTCCCTGCTCTGCCACCAGACCCCTCAGCGGAGAAGACACAACTCACTGCCTCTGCCACCCACAATACAGGAAGCTGTGGGTCTGATCATCCCTCCCTCCACAGCACCTGCCACATTTAGGAGTGGCGGGCTCCCCGAGAAGGCCCCTGACATGCAGGTGGGCCCCTTCCCACCAGCTCTCTGGGCTTCTCCTGTACAACAAATGCCTCCAGGAAGATTCTGCATGGGAGGACTGCCCTTCTGGACCAGCCTCTATCATTATAGCCTCTGTCACTACCTCCTTCCCTGCTAAGGCCACCCATAAGGGAGGCCCATTTGTTTTTCATGGTGAGAACATTTAAGATCTAATCTTAGCCTCCTCCCAGCTGCACTTCTGCAATGGTCTCCAAGGAGCTGACACTTGGTGGGGCTCCAGCGTACCCAATCATCGAGCAGATGAGAGATGACTCAGTCTCAAAGGCTGTCTTGTTCAGGATAGATGCAGAACTGCCTCAGTTTACTTCCTTCAGGAGATAAAGCAAAATCAGATCACCTCTCAGGATAGCCCTGGCCTGACTCACGAGTCCCGGAGAGCTGCTGAAGAACGGGTTCTCCAACATCAAAAACGCTGCCCCCTCTACTAGAAACAACGGAGTCCATCTGTAGATGCTCTTAACAGATTTGGTCCTCAGATTTCATCTATGTCACCAGGCCCTAAATTTATTTTTCCCCTTTTTCTTTTCTTTTTTTAATGATTTTTTTTATTTATTTATTCATGAGAGACCTACAGAGAGAGGCAGAGACACAGGCAGAGGGAGAAGCAGGCTACCCACAGGGAGCCTGATGTGGGACTTGATCCCAGGACCCTGGGATCACACCCTGAATCAAAGGCAGATACTCAACCACTGGTCCACCCAGTACCCCTATTTTTTATTTAAGATTTTTTTTTTAAGAGAGAGAGTTTGTGCACATATGAGTGGGGATGGGGGGAGACAGGGAGAGGGAGGGAGAAACCCAAGCAGGCTCCATGCTCAGCGTGGAGCCCAACATGAGGCTCAATCCCATGACTCCAAGATCATGAGCTGAAATCAAAAGCCAGACACTCAACCAACCGAGCTATCTAGGCGCCCCTATCAGTGCATTTCTTAGCAGAAAACTTGCTGGCCAGGAGAGGGTCGGGTGATACATTCAAAGTGCTGAAAAGAAAAAGCTAGTCAAGAATACTTTATCCAGCAAAGTTATCCCTCAAAAATGGAGGAGAAATACTTTCCCAGACAGAAGCTGAGGGAGATGATCACCATTAGACCTGCCATAAGAAATGCTGCAAGAGGGAACCCTGGGTGGCGCAGCGGTTTAGCGCCTGCCTTTGGCCCAGGGCGCGATCCTGGAGACTCGGGATCGAATCCCACGTCGGGCTCCCGATGCATGGAGCCTGCTTCTCCCTCTGCCTATGTCTCTGCCTCTCTCTCTCTCTCTCTCTCTCTCTCTGTGACTATCATAAATAAATAAAAAAAAAAGAAATGCTGCAAGAGTTCTTTCAGCTGAAACAAAAGGATTCCAAATAGTAATATAGAAACATGAAAACACACTTTTAAAGGGAAGTAAATGACAATTTCAGAATTCTCTATTACACTAATATAGTGGTATGTTAGCCACTTAACTCCAGTATAAAGCTTAGTGGACAAGACTTAAAAATAACTACAGTGACAAAAACTATAGTGGTAATAATTTGTTAAAGAACGCACAACATAAAGGAAGTAAATTGTGACATCAAAAACTAAAAACGAAAAAAAAAAAACTAAAACTAAAAAAGTGCGGCACCTGGGTGGCTCAGTGGTTAAGCATTTGCCTTCAGCTCAGGCCGTGATCCCAGGATCCTGGGATTGGGTCGCACATTGGGCTCCCCGCAGGGAGCCTTCTTCTCCCTCTACCTATGTCTCTGCCTCTCTCTGTGTCTCTCATGAATAAATAAAATATTTTTAAAAATGGGGGGGGGGGGTGTAAAAGGATAGAGTTTTCATATGCGACTGAAATTAAATTATTAGCATAAAATAGACTTATATCTTATATAAGATGTTTTGCCCATCAAGCAAAAAACTTTATCTACTGATAAACAAAAGATAAAGAGAAGGAACCTAACAGACACACACAGAATATGTCATCCAACAGCAGCAGAACACATTCTTCTCCAGCGCCCATTGAGCATTCTCTAGGATAGATCATAGGATAGTTCACAAAACCACCTGAGCACATATAAGACTGAAATCATACCAAGTATCTCTTCTTCCCACAATTGTACAAAACTAGAAATCAGTAAGAGGAGGAAAGCTGGAAACTCCATAAATATGTAGAAATTAAACACAACCCGAGAAACCAACGAATAAAAGAAGAAATAAAAAGGGAAATAAAAAAATACCTCGAAAGCAGTGAAAACGGAAACAACATATCAAGACCTGTGACATACAGCAAAAACAATTCTAAGAGGGAAATTTATTGCAATAAATGCCCACATCATCAAGAACAAAGAAAGTGCTTAAATAGATAACCTAATTTATACTTCAAGGAACTAGGAAGAGAAGAATGAACAGAGCCCAAAGATAGCAGAAGGAAGGAAATAACAAAGATTAGAGCAGAAATCAATGAAGGAGATGCTGAAAAAACAGGAGGGCAGATAAAAAAAACTCAGAGTTGATTTTTTTTTAAAAAGATTTTATTTATTCATTCATGAGAGACAGAGGCAGAGACACAGGCAGAGGGAGAAGCAGGCTCCAATGCAGGGAGCCCGACATGGGACTTGATCCCAGGTCTCCAGAATCACGCCCTGGGCCGAAGGCAGGCGCCAAACCGCTGAGCCACCCAGGGATCCCTCAGAGTTGATTTTTTAAACACAGAAGCAAGACTGAAAACTTTGGCGAGACTGAAAAAAGAGAGAAGACTCGAATAAAATCAGAAATGACAGGAGAAGTACATTTGATACCTCGAAACATAAAAGATCGTAAGAGAATAGTATGAACCAAGACACCAACATATTAGACAATCTAAAAGAAATGATAAATTCCAGGAGGCAGACAACTTCCAAGACTGAATCATGAAGACACAAAATCTGAACAGACCAGTAGTGAATTAGGAGACTGAATCAGTAATCAAAAATTTCCCAATAAGAAAAGCCCAGGACCAGATGGTCTCCCTGGTGAATTATGCCAAACATTTAAAGAATTAACACCAAACCTTCTCAAACTCGTCCAAACAATAGAAGAGCACTGCCAAATTCATTTTACCAGGGCAGCATCACCCTGATACCAAAGCCAGATAAAGACACCAGGAGAGAAGAAAACTATACAGGCTAATAACTGAATGATGAATATAGAAGTGATGAATATAGAAGCAAAAACTCTCAAAAAAAAAAATACTAGAAAACCACCTTGAATAGCACATTAAAAGGATCATACACCATGACCAAATGGTGCAAAAAGTCAGACAGAAAAAGACAAAGACTGTTATCTAATATCTGATATACTGGTATCACTTATATGTGGAATCTAAAAATCCAAACTCATAGCAACAGAGTAGAATAGTGGTTGCCAGGGGCTGGGGGTGGGGGTAGGGGTAGGGGGAGATGTTGATCAAAGGGTACAAGCTTCCAGTTACCAGATGAATAAATCCTGGGGGTCTAATGCACAGCATGGTGATTCTAATTAACAATCGTGTGTTATATACTTGAGGGATACCGAGAGAGAAGCTCTTACATGTTCTCACCCCCAAAAAGCAATGGTCGTTACATGAGGTGATGGAGATAAGTAATGCTACAGTCCTAAACACTTCATCATACAGAAGTGCATCAAACGAACACACTGTACACCTTAAACTTACATAATATTATATGTCAAATATATCTCAATAAAGCCAGGGAAAACGTTGACTGTAAAGATTTATTAAAAGTGGTCATATATAAGGGGGTGCCTGGGTGGTGCAGGGGGTTCTGCAACAGGTTCTTGGTTTCTGCTCAGGTAGTGATCTCAGGCACAGGAGATCCGGCCAGGTGTGGGGCTCTGCGCTTGGGGGGGGGAGTCTGCTTGAGGATTCTTTTTCTCCCTTTCCTTCAGTCCCTCCCCCTACTCTCTAAAATAAATAAATCAATCTTGTAAAAATGTAGTTGCCTAAGGGGGGAAAGGGAATTGAAGAGGAGCTGAAGGGAGAGGTGAAAAAATGGAACAGACTAGGAGCTTTGCAAGAACAATGTGAAGAGTCATGAACTGAGAAGAGGAATTATCGGGATTTTGTGTAGTTGGGGTTAAAAAAAAGGTTTTAAATATAATATAGTGTAATGTGGCCCAAGCAGGCCTAAGAGATCTTATCGAGGTAAAATTCCTAGTATATAAGATTCTACTAGTTTCCCCACATTGCATTTTTTTTTTTAAATAAGAGTCATGTTCCTATGGAAAGGAAATTTTGATTCCCTTAAAATATCCCTTGTATTTCCTTGTTGGAATGTGTTTTAACAGAACACAAATCTCTTTCATTTCTCAAGTGGAGATATTTAAAATGCAAATAACCTTGAGATAGCCCACAAACTAAATTTGTAACAAGGAGTAAATGATTGATATTAGATTTCCTTGTTACATATGTGTTGAGCAGGAGGCTAAAGGAGCAGGATTTTAAGTTTCTTGATCTGGTGTGGGAACCCTCGGTGGGAACCAGGATCCCCTGGTTCCCACCGAGGGGATGGAGAAAGAGGAGCCCAGGCAGGTGCATTTAGTACCAAAGACGGATTGGATCCCTCATTATTTTGATTAAAATTCATGCTCATAACAAATTTTACTTTGTGGTTGAAACAAGAAAGCATTCACGTTGCATTTATGACAATTTAGTTCTCTTGAGTTCAAGGTACACCATAGAGAGAATCCCACCTGTTTAATTTTCACTGTGGTTAACAACTAAATAAACATTAATTTACTTCCTAAAACTATATGTATATTGAATAAGCATACATATTTATGTGATAGTCTATTAAAAATGCAAAAGGATGATAAATGTACAGTTGAGAATAATGGTTACCTGATGGGGAGGAAGGAGAGGAGCTTATAGGTAATGAAAAGTTACTGGTGAAATTCTAGTTGCTACGCGAATGCATGAATAAATACGAAAAAAATGGCCATGAGGGGACTGATGGTATTGGTGCCATATTAACTAAACATTATCGCTAAACAAATTCTGTACATCTGAAATTCAACAGAAAAAGGGAAAAATAGGGATGCCTGGGTGGCTCAGTGAATGAGCGTCTGCCTATGGCTCAGGGCGTGATCCCGGGGTCCTGGGATCGAGTCCCACACCAGGCTCCCCACAGGGAGTCTGCTTCTCCCTCTGCTTGTGTCTCTGCCTCTCCCTCTGAGTCTCTCATGAATAAATAAATAAAATCTTTAAAAAAATAAAAATAAAGGGATGCCTGGATGGCTCAGCGGTTGAGCATCTGCCTTTGGCTCAGGGCATGATCCCAGGATCTGAGATTGAGTCCTACATTGGGCTCCCTGCATGGAGCCTGCTTCTCCCTCTGCCTGTGTCTCTGCTTCTCTCTGTGTGTGTGTCTCTCATGAATAAATAAATAAATAAATCTTTAAAAAAATAATAAAATAGAAAATAAATCCACTGACAGCCTTATGGAAGTTCCCTTGTAAGTTACAAGATTCTCTTCTCTTGCTTCTTTTAAGATTGTCTATCTGCCTTTGATTTTTGTTTTGTTCACATGTGTCTTGAAGAGAATCTCTTTAGGCTGAGTTAGTTTGGTGGCCTATGAGCTTCATGAACCTGGATATCCAAATCTCTCCCCAGACTTGGGAGTTCTCAGCCACCATTTCTTTAAATAAGTTTTCTGACCTCTTCTCTCTTTTTCTTTTCCTTCTGGAACTTCAATAATTTGCAAATTGCTTCTTTTGATGGAATCCACAGTTTCTATAGGCTTGCTTCATTCTTTTTCTTTCTTTTTTCTTTGTTTTCCTGTGATTGAATAACCTCAAACTTCCCATCTTCCAACTCACAGATGTTTTTTCTGATCAATCCTTTCTGTTGGCGATGCTGTCTATTGCATTTTTTTTCCGTTTCACTCATTGTAATTTTCAGCTCCAAAATTTCTATTTGGTTTTTTGTTATGATTTTTATCTCTCTTAAATTTCCTATTTTGCTCATATATTGTTTTCTTGGTTTCATTTAATTGCTTTCTGTGCTTTCTTATAACTGATTGAGTTTCCTTAAAAACGGTTATTTTAAATTCTTTTTTATTTTATTTTGTTTTGTTTTATTTTATTTTTTAAAAAATTCTTTATTGGTTAGATCACCCATCTCTATGTCTTTGGGATTGCTTATGGAAGATTATTGTGACCCTTTGTGGGTGTCATGTTTCCCTAATTTTTCGTGTTCCTCGAAGCTTTGCATTGCTGTCTTCACATTTGAATGAGGAACCACCTCCTCCAATCTTATTAACTGCCTTTGGGACAGAAATACCTTCCATCAACCCTGCTGGGGATTTTGAGGCTTTCTCAGAACTTCTGTGGATACATTTGCTCCATGTTTCTTGCTCCCTCTTGTGGCAGAATTTTAAAGCTTGTATGACCTCTCTCTATTCTGAAATGCTCCAGGCTGAGCTCTGACAGCCTCTTTTTTGCTTTCCCAGAGGTGGTGCTAAAGCTCAAGTTTGTAATCTCTCCTTGGCTTGTAGATCAGGGAAGGCTTTTGGTAGGTGGTTGCTAAGCTGTCTGACAAACCTTGCTCTCACTGGCACCATCAGGAGCGCCCAGGAGCTGGCCATGGGGGGTGTGTGTGGGGTGTGTGTGTGTGACTGTGTCTGTGTCTGAGACATACAGAGTGCTGTGGGTGCCCATGGGTTAGTTGGGAGATTTTCGAGCAAGGTGTCCCCCAGTGGCTTGTATGCAGGTTTCATGACAGAGTCTACAACACAGTTGGTAAGATCCACATCCTCAAATGACCTTGAAGAGTCATATCTTCCATTCTCCCAGCCTCTTCCTGCCCACCCCCCACACACCCCCAGTCATGCAACTCATGATTCAATATGCTGGATGTGGTGAGAGAGAAATGAGCTTCTTTGGGAGCATCCTACACAGCTGAGGAAGCCAGGTGCTCATTCACATGCTTTTTCTTTTCCCATGAGAGAAATCACAGGCCAAGAAGATCTCTCCTGGCCCTAGGTTGTCACCTTGAGGCAGGGATGATTCAGGTAAAGTCAAACCGTTTCCTCTTGCGTCTCCAATGCATCCAAAACTTTTTTTTTTTCCTCTAGCAGTATACTAGAAATTATCCACTGGAAACCTGGACTTCCATCCGTGGGGGATTGTCTAAGAGGCTTCCATATCGTGGCCAGGGGGAGCTGGAGCCAGTTCACCGCCACTTCTAGGGTCTAAACTGGGACTGAGATCTATATGTCAATTATGCAATGAGACTCCTCCCAGGTCCCTTGGTGGATAGTGCTGGATCCCATAGACTCCACAAAGGCACTTTTGTCCGTGGATGGGTGCCAAATTGTTGTCGGGGGAGGGGACCCAGATGAGGGACGTCTTGTTCAGTCATGATGCTGATGTCATAATCTTTAATCTTTTTTTTTAAGATTTTATTTATTTAATCATGAGAGACACAGAGAGGCAGAGACAGAGGGAGAAGCAGGCTCTCTGCAGAGAGGCTGATGCAGAATTCGATCCCAGGACCCTGGGATCAGGACCTGAGCCAAAGGCAGACACTCAACCACTGAGCCACCCAGGTGCCCCACGCCTTGAATCTTTTAAACAGACATTATACTACTGTTGCAAAACTTATTTTTACTCCTTATTATGTTAATAAAATTTATCCATGTGGTTAATGTTACCATGGTACCTTCATTTTCTTCATTTTTTTGTGTTTTAAAAATTATTGAAGATTCTAAGAGTTATGAAAATTATATGAAAGTTATATGTATTGATACCGTATTAGAAATACAGTTTGTGGGCAGCCCAAGTGGCTCAGAGGTTTAGCTCTCCCTTCAGCCCAGGACCTGATCCTGGAGACCCAGGATCGAGTCCCACATCGGGCTCCTGCATGGAGCCTGCTTCTCCCTCTGCCTGTGTCTCTGCCTCTCTTTCTCCCTCTCTGTGTCTTGAATGAATGAATAAATAAATAAATATCTTAAAAAAAAAAGAAATAAAGTTTGTGAATTTAAAAATATTAATTGATTTTACAATAACAATAATAACCTATTGCATATTACCACAAACTATGTATTTTATGAAAAATAACTGTATTTTCAAAAACACAAAAAAGAATTAGTGAGAAAACTAAGCCCTTACTTAATTTTTACAAATCTCAAGATCCGGCCTAATAGAAGATCTTATTTCTCATTTCTTATTTTCTCAAGATCTCATTTCTGCTTTGGCATTTAATTTATTGTGATATGTTAGTTGGTAGAAATATTTGAAGATAGTCTGATTTCATATAGATTTGTAATTAGATAAAAGAGAAATATTTCAATAGCCTTTTCAAGTCATTGTGATTTTTTTAGGTTAATTGCAATGCAGAATTTGAAACCATAGCAATAAACCTTTAGTATGCTGTTACATTAAAATCCATTGGTCCTCCCTGCAATTTGAATGGATTTTTACCCATGCATGATTCTGTAATACAGGCTTACCTCAGAAACGTTGTGGGTTCAGTTCCAGACCACTACAATTTATTAGCTTTAGCTAATATCACAATAAAATGAATCAAGTGAATATTTTGGTTTACCAGTGAGTATAAAGGTTACGCTTAAGCTGTACTATAGCCTACTACATGTGCAATGGCATTACGTCAAAACATACAATGCACATGCCTTAATTTAAAAATACTTCATTGCTAAAAAATGCTAACCATCATCTGAGCTTTCAGTGAGTCATAATCAGTGATCACGGATCACCATAACAGGTATGATAAAGCAAAAGTTTGAAATATTGCGAGAATTACCAAAATGTGATAGAGCCATGAAGTGAGCAAATGCTGTTGGAGAAATGGCACCCATAGACTTGCTCCACACAAGGTTGCTCCACACAAGGTTTTTTACAAACCTTCAATTTGTAAAAAAGCACAATAGCTGCAAAGCACAGTAAAGCAAAACACAATAAAATGAAGTGCTTGTAATCAGACTGTCACTAGGGCCCTCACCTCAACGTAGGACAGGCACATTATCCAGGGGAAGCCCAGGGAGCTGCGTGATGAGAGGTGGCTCCATGACCCGGATCAGCTGACAATGGTGCCCTTGAGAGACTCCTCTGTTCTAGCTCACAGCAATGCACTGAAAGTTTACAGGCACGAGGTGACATGGATTTACAGACTATATTATCTCTTTTAACTTAACTAACCCTCCCAAAATGTTGGAAAAATTGGGCCTTTAAAGGGATCTTGGATCAAAGATAACACTAATAAAGCCAGCACAATCGAACAACTAAAAAGGGTAAACCTGATATATCTCCTGCCAATTTACAGTGTTGAAAAATAGCAGCCATTAAATGATCATGTCTGACAAAGTTAACCAAAAAGGCTTGAATTTATCAAGGAGACTATTAGAGATATATTATTTACACACACACTATTATGAACTACCAACACCATTCAGGTATACACTAAGCCTTAAGATATTAGGTATAACAGTATAAAACAAGACATTTAAATGACTCTATGTGTGTTAGTTTAGGAAAGAAGCATCAGGGCACCTGGGTGGCTCAGGGGTTGAGCATCTGCCTTCGGCCCAGGGCGTGATCCTGGGGTCCTGGGATCGAGTCCCGCATCAGGCTCCCTGCAGGGACCCTGCTTCTCCCTCTGCCTGTGTCTCTGTCTCTCTATGTGTCTCTCATGAAGAAATACATAAAATCTTTTAAAAAGAAAAAAGCATCAAAGAAAATTTTATTTTGTAAAGAAAGTTCAAAATATCTTTGCTATCAAAAGAAAATAGAAATTATTCAATTATTTTTTAAGTAGGCTCCATATGCAATGTGGAACCCAATGCAAGGCTTGAACTCACAACCCTGAGATCAAGATCTTAGCTGAGATCAAGAGCCCAGCGGTTAACCACCTGAGCCAGGCAGGCACCCCCATTCAAAATTGATCACATTTGACTTAAGTGTATACAAGGTGTCATATATAGATTGTTGATCCAAGTTACTGAATGTTTCCGAGAAAAGTTAGTCAACAAAACAAAACAAAACAAAACAAAAAACCATGCATGCGCACACACACACACGGTAGAAATAGTGAATGAGAATTAATACGAGGGTGTTCTGAGTATCTTGCATCTGCTTTATCATTAAGAGACAAAAGAAAGGCTGCATTCAACTCTCAAAATGTGGTGCCAATATTATTATGTCCAATCATATACTTAGAACACCCATTTAGCACATGATTTATAATAAGTGTATAGTTGTTTATTACTGTTCAACGCCAGGCCATGAGCAGAAAGTGGTAATGGTAAAGATTATATGGTTGTTGTTTTGAAGAGTAGTCAGAAATTATCTGAATTACTTTTTTTTTTTAAGATTTCACTTATTTATTCATGAGAAACACACACACACACACAGAGGCAAAGACACAGGCAGAGGGAGAAGCAGGCTCCATGCAGGGAGCTCGACGTGGGACTTGATCCCGGGTCTCCAGGATCATGCCCTGGGCCGAAGGCAGGCGCTCAACCGCTGAGCCACCCAGGCATCCCTGAATTACTTTTAATGTCTCCTTTTATAAAGGAAAAATAGAAATACAGTCTATTGCTATTTTTAGGATTTAAAACCAGAAAACAAATTTATCTGGTAGATAAATTATATATTTAGGAACAGCTTAAATCTCAGAGTTGTGAAATATCTTAACAACTTTCATATTTGGCCTGAATAAAATATTTTGTTGTTCATGGAGCTGATCAGCTCAGTTTAATACGACCAGATATTGCCTGCTCCTCCTATTCAGCCCGCCAAGGTAGGAATGATGACTCCTTCCTTGCATGCTCATAGCACTTCATACATAAATGCAGTATGGCACTGTCCACCAGAAGCCATAGTCATGGCTCATATTGATATGCAATTGACTACATGAAATTCCTCAAAGGGTGAATCCATTTTCATTTTTTCCCCTGCATCTCTCAGAGTGACTGACATAATGGACATTACTAAGTATCTATAAAATTAATATATTTTACTGAACCATGTGTATCATTCCTGAAGTTCTTTAGATTTCAGAGGCTATATATTCTATATTTGGGTGTGATGCTTCCACCCATCCACCAAGTAATCTATAAGACTGAGTTTTAAGTGAGGCTCTGAATAAGAGCAGATTATATAGTGAGTCTGGGCTGTGGCTCTGAGTCTGGGCTGTGGCTCTGGCCTGTGACCTAATAGAACCAATGGTACTCAAAGTTTTGTGGAACAAGAAAGTCCCAACAAGAGAATCACAGCAGAGTCCCACAGAGTTTTGAAGCAAAGCTGTGCCTTTCTGAGTGAATAGCTATTCTCCCTTTGAGAAGAAGGCTCTGGCATGCCTTGAGGACTTCATAGAGTCTGGATGCTTAACTGTATGTCTCGTTCCCCAGGGGCCAACTCTGAGATGGAGATTGATACACAGTGAACATACTAGGGACTGCACCTGGAAGCAACCACTGTGAGAGAGTCAGAATTGGGCAGAAAGAGACGTTGAACTGTGATCCAGTTGCAACAGCCTCAGCTGATTGTACAGAGAACTCTGGGGTTGGGATATCCCTATAGAGTTGTGTTGCCTTGAAGAGGAAAGGGAGCCAAGTATTGGCACATCAACCAGGTATTAGATGCAGGATTCCCCCAGGGAAGAGGCATAACTTTGAGCAATGCTGCTTCTATGGCCTTCGGAAATTTCCAGAGGGGGTTTAACTGTGATCATGCCCCTGGTAACTAGGGTAATGAGTGTCTCAGTCCTGGATTGGCAGATATAGGGAGGGGGCCACCGTATTCACTATCCCATGGACTATGAGTGACTATGTGGCTTGAGCTCCCCATCATGAATTGAGCACTTTCTGATCCACTAAACCACAAGGGTTGGTGTATGCAGAGATAATCTCTTATCCAATGGAAGCAGTATCCATGAGATCAGATTCAAGGAGATCTGGAAGGCACAAGGAAGTTACACCTATCACCTTCTTCTTCAATGCTGGTCCTCCTGCAACTCACACCTGTGCCCTGGTGAGGACCTCTCATTGCTGAGTTGACAGACAAAGAAAGAATTTATGCATGGTTTATAGATGGCTTAGCCAGAAGTGGATGCTGCTGTAGTACAGTCCCAATCAGGCATGGCCCTGATGGACAATGGTGAAGGAAATTCCAACCAGTAGACAGAGTTTGGAACAATTCGTATGGTTGCCCACTATACATGGAAGAAGAATGACCTGAGAAACAGATCCACACTGAGTTTTGGGCGGTGGCTAACACCTGGTTAGAGACTTGGAAAGAAGAAGATTGTAAGATTGGTGACAAGAAAGTCTGGATAAGAAGTATGAGGAGGAACATCTGAAATAAGCTGAAAGTGCCTCAAGTTAATGCTCACTCAAGGGCAACTATTACAGAGAAAGCTCTTAATACTAAGGGGCCACATCAACCAAATGCAATTATGAGTCTAGATTGGACCACCTAACAGCAGAAACCAAGGCTGGGTACTATTTCCTAAGAAGACCAGCCAATTACCCACTAGCAACTATGTTACCTTGGACTCATCCATTAGTCCCAAATAGGATAAACTCTTATTTTGGTACATCTGTTGGTCTTCCCTGTCTACGAGGCTTTTGCCAGTATACTATTTGTGGAGTTACAGAGAATCTGTCTTTTTTTAAAAAGATTAATTGATTGATTGATTGATTGGAGAGAGAGAGAGCAGAGGGAGAGGGAGGAAGAGTCCTAAGCAGACTCTGTGCTGAGGGTGGATCTCATGACCCTGACATCATGATCTGAGCTGAGACCAAGAATCAGATACTGAATCAACTAAGCCACCCAGGTGCCCCATCAGAAAATCTTATTTTATCAACATTAAATCCCAAACATTTATTTATTTATTTTTTATCAAAGCACTCACTTCATAGGAATCAAAAGGCACCAAAAGGCTCCTGCCTGTGAAATTCACTGGTTTCATCACATAGGCCATCACCCAGAAGCAGATATCCCGTTAAACAGACTTGCTGAAGACTTTTATTTTTTATTTTATTTTTTATTTTTAAATTTTTTTTCGTGTCTACCTAGAGGCAATACATGAGGTTAGAGTGCTGCCCTAAAGGGTCTGGGAACTAAGATGTAAACTATCAGTCACTCGAAGAATTCTGTTTCCCATTTCCAAACCTTGGGCTCTGCTCGTTTTGTCATCTAGGTCCTCAAGAAAAGTATTATTCCTTCAGGAGACACTATAATGGTTCTATTACACTTGAAGTTGAGTATGCCATCTGACCATTTAGGATCCCTCAGGGCACTGAATTGACAGGTTGAGAAAGAAGAACTGCACTTTCTAGGATTATTGGTATCAATTATAAGGGAAAACGACCTTGCTGCTACACATCTGCTGTGGGAAGAACCATATCTGTGACCAAAGGGAGCCACTGGGGTGCCACTTAGAATAGAGAAATAGTTCAAGAATAGTAATTGCATTCCAAAATTAAAGGTCAATTAAAGACTAAAGCAACCGAATAAAGCCATAGAATAACAAGGACTCAGATCATTCAGGTACAAAGGTATTTTTCACCAAGTAAATAATCCCAACTAGTGAAGCTATTAACCAAGGACCAGGGTAACATGGAATGGGTGGTGGAATAAAATATCAATGATAAAACAATATGTTATCATTGATAATATATCAATGATAGCCTTGTGACTGGTTATAGAAATGAGAACTGAAGGATCTATACATACTTTGTGTGTGTGTTAACCCTTGATATCTCCCCCCCCCCCTTCTTTCCCTGGTATTTTTATATGAGGAATGTTGTTGGGGCTTAGTTTCACAATGAGTTCACTAGACAATGAGATGCCACGTCTACACTAAATGGAGAGGACTGAAATTCACCTGGAAATCTTCGACCCAAAATGACTGTGATAGCTGGTGGGATTTGCAACTCCTCTTGTTAGAGGGAAGGAGAAAGTATTTGTAGGAAAGAGGTGTTTCAAGTCTGAAGTTGTTAAAATAGGTGGAAAGGTGAGAATGAATGCTTGAGTAGGAGTAAAGGAGTGGATTGTATTGGTCCTGGGTCGGTTTCCATCAAATCCATTCTATCCAGAACCTCTTCCCCAGTTCTGCTCTGTGTCTCAAAACTGATCCTTGAAGACTCTTCCCCATGGCCTTAGATGGATTTGGCCAAGGAGAGGGTCTGGAAAGAGATATAAGGTGGGAGAAAGGGAGAATCCAGTTTTCCCCCCACCCCTCTTCATCTCCAGTGGCATCTCCAGAAGTAGCTGAATTTCCTCCATGGTTCTAGCTCCCATAGGAAAGCTCTGCCATGACTCTGGCTTCTATTGGGTGACCCTGGCCCTGAGTTCTGGTTACATTGCCATTTCCCTCTTTCCTTACATCTAATGGTGGTAATGCCTTCTAGCTGTTGCTAAATAATTGGGTAACCTAATTCCCAATTAAAATAACTAAATAAACTTGATTTCTCAGTTTTCCTATCACCTTTGTAATCAATTCCCTGCATTAAATTCCTTCTGTTTTAAGTTCTCATGTGGTTTGTACTTCTTTATTAGACCCTGACAGGTTAACTGTCCAAAAAGAGGGAACTGGTTAAAGAATGATAATAATCACCATAGTTTACATTTATTAATACCTCACTAAGATCTAGGCCCTGTGCTTAGGATTTTGTATTCATTAACTCATTCAATCTTCATAATAATTCTAAAGGTAAATCCTCTATTTCCATCTTATAGAGAGGTGGCACAACTTACTTGAGGTTACACAGTCAATGGCTCAAGTCTGTGTAACACCAAATTCCTACTCCTTATAATCATTCATTACTGCAATGCATATTATACAAACATCAAAACAATATTTAACAAAATAAATATAGGGACGCCTAGGTGGCTCAACAGTTGAACGTCTGCCTTTGGCTCAGGGTGTGATCCTGAAGTCCCAGAATCGAGTCCCACATCGGGCTCCCAACAGGGAGCCTGCTTCTCCTTCTGCTTCTCTCTCTCCCTCTCTCCCTCTCTCTCTCTCTGTCTCTCATTAATAAATAAATAAAGTCTTTTAAAAAATAATAAATATATAGAAAATGCCCATGATATAATTTTTTTAAAAAAAAAAGATAGAGGCACACCTGGCTGGCTTAGTTGGAAGAGCACACAACTCTTGATCTCAGGGTTGTGAGTTCAAGCTGTATGATGGATGTAGAGATTCCCACCCCCCCCCCAAAAAAAATAAGATAGAAATCTCATCCTGTAGAATCCTAAGAGGTTTTAAAATTTAATATGTATCTATTTATCTCATAAATGATACTGGGTATGTCAAAACAATCTATTTCTGGGTGGTAGGATTACAATTCATGTTTATTCTCTTCTGTATGTGCCTATATGCTGTTCTGAATTTTTCCCACTTTTAAAAAATCATGTATCAATCAGAATTAGGTGTGACACCTCCAGGAATTCATCAAAGACTCAGACTTATGCTCTCTTTTGGCTCCATCAGGCATGGTGGACCACCTCAGGGTCTTTCCATTCCCATATCAGCAGCAGGAAACAGGAAAGGAGCTTCCATCCTGTTGGAGGGGACACCCCAGAAATGCCAAATACTCCTATTTCCATAGCATTGGTCAGAAATTAGTCACGGGGACACCGGAGGCTACACGGGAGGCAGTAAATTCAGCCATTGAACTGAGCACCAATGTAGGTTCTGTTAGTAAAGAATGGATAATCAGGCAGTTGGTATTCTCTTCCACAGACCATTACAATCAGTATAAAGTAAAAATAAATTATGTTGCTTTAATTGCTCAATTCTATTATACAGTATCTAACTAACTGGGACCACTTATATCCAGATAGAGATGTTTGACCTTCTGGCTTTTACATAGGGTATAATATATGGGGTAATGATTTTTTAAAAAATAAACTTTTAATTTTGAAGTAATTTTAGACTTAAAAAAGTTACAAATATAATGCAGAGAACTCCTTGTTTATCCAGTTTCAGTTTTCCCAAATATTATCTTCTTAATTACTATGGTACATTTGTGAGAACTAGAAAGACAACACTTGTACATCATCATTAAGAAAATACTAGATTTTATCAGCTTTCACCAGTTTTTCCATTAATATCTCTTTTTGGTTCCAGGATCCCACATCACATTTAGCTATCATGTCTCTTTAGTCTCTTCTGAGCTGGGATGGTTTCTCAAGTCTTTGTTTGTTTTTGAATGACCTTGGCAGTTTTGAGGAGTACAGTTCAGGTATTTATAGGATATTCCTCAATCTGGGTTGGTCAGATGTTTTCTCATGGTTAGACTGGGGTTATGGGTTTGGGGTGAAGCACAGATGTGAAGTGCCTTACTCATCACATCTTACCAGGGGGTACCTGATATCTACATGACATCACTGGTAATATTAACCTTCATTACTTGATTAAGGTGGTGTTGGCAAGGCTTCTATAATGTAAAGTTATTATATTTTCCCTTCCTGTACACTACTCTTTGGAAGTGAGTCACTAAATATAGGCCATAGTTGTAGTAGGAGGTAGGTTATCTACATATGTTAGTTGGGACTCTTCTGTAAATAAGTTGCCTATTCTCAATAGGGGGGTACATTTTTAAGTCTCAAAATGCATTGCTTTTTCTTCAAGACAATGAACAAGTGATGAGAACATTTTATAGGTACCTCCAGGAGGAAATTACCAATGAGTTTAAATTAAGTATAGTTTGTCTAGTTAAGTAAATATCTGGAGAGCTCATTAACAATTATCTTTTAAAAAGGATAAAAAGCTGGTTTGTAGACTATAGAACTCTCTCCGTGTTTGGTTTGCTGGGTTTGAAGTGGGAACACTTGGTAGACATTTGGATATTCTGATGTGGGTCCTGGGAAGAGGAAGGAACTTAAGAGACAGATTTGGAAATCTCTCGGGGTGAAGGTGGGGGGATCAGGGAGGCCTTAAGAGTGCTTAAGGTCTTTAAGCACTTTAAGAGAGCATGAAGAGTGGGGTGGCAAAAGGAAAAAAGGAAAGGATACAGGGTTCTCCCCAGACACAAACTCTAGTAGCAGATCAGGGCAGGCAAAGGCACGTACCTCCATTACACTATGATGCAAGACCACATTTACTGGCAGGAATGAAATATGGATGGATGGAAATCAGCCTGCACCCAATCTCAAAGCCAGTATGCTAAAGAAGGATTTCTGAATAACTTAATGGCTGTGCTGATGGATTATACAGAGCATGACTTCTTTCTATCTCCCTGAATCCTTGTGATAGGCTCTTCATGAAAGATTAAAACCAAGGAAAGATGGATGTCTTTTTCTTAACTTTAGAAAGTTCAGGTATATGTTTGTTCTTATTATATATTACACCTGTTCAACATAGAAAATAAATAAAATTAAGAAACAAGTAGTAAAAATTATTCATAATCCCACCTCACAAAATTAGCTAAAAGTTTTATATATGAATATACACACACACAAATAAATATCGTAATAGAATATATTTACATGGTGGAAAAATTAGAAATGATAAAAAAATTATATATAAAAATTAAAGCCAAAAAAAAAAATAAATAAAGCCAAATACATAGCCTCCTGAATTTTTTTTAATACCTATGTTTGCATACCTTTTTTTAAACCAAAAACGGGAATCACACTATACACTTTATTCTATTATTCTCCTCTGAAAATAAGTTATCATTAATTATCATTATTCGCATCATGAACTTTACTATTTATTGAAACACATACTTTTAGGGAGGTAACTATCCCCATTTACAGATTAAGAAATTGATAATGACGAACATTAAATAAATTGTGATCTGGAGCAGTTTTAACTGAGAATTGTAGAATCCAAACCTGTGTGTACCTGGGGGTCTATGTCAGTAAATCCTCAGAATATTTTTTTTAATTAATTGTTCAATTTATTAAAGTTACAAATATAAAATTCTGGTTCAGTGTACAATGTTAATCATTCTCTTATTTTCCTTATAAATGTAGAAAATTTAATAACTATTAATAAGGAGTTTTATGAATTTTGGCTCCACTTACAAATTTAATTAAATGCTTTAATTATTTCAAATTAAAATTTGAAATTTAATATAGTCAGCTTCCTTTTTAAGTATTCCAATATCTGATTTACAGAGAAATCTCTCCAAAGTATCTAAGTAATATTTGTAAATTCAGTCAATTAAACATAAACATGATGAGGCTAACATGCCTTTAATTGTTCCCATACCGTTTATAAAATAAGTCAGATTTAAACATTATATGACACATTTTAACCACTTATTCAATTACACATTATAAGTGAGAATTGCAAACCTAGCATGCTAAATTCTATTAAACAGTACAAACTCCTAAAGGGCCAAACAAATTCATTAAGACATAAGTATTAACACTGCTTGTTCTTCATCTTCATAGTTAATTCTAAATATTCTTGAATCAAAACATATTCAGTTCCAGTTGGTGTAACAGAGTAGCAGCCTGTATTAGATTAACCCTCTTGCCAATAAGAATTATAAATCCTGGACAAAACAGAAAAAACAACTCTGTGAAGGCACTGGAGAGCAACCCAAAGTAGGGAGGAATAGAAAGGATATTATCCTTGAAGAAAGGAAGCTGACTGTGTGAGGTCCACACTGAATTGGATTTTCCCCTGATGGCACTTCATAGTTTACTGCAGGGCCTGGGGAAATAAAGCTCAAGCAGAGAGTAACAGTCTTAATAGGCCGAAGAGACAGAGTCAGAGTTTTAGGAGTGATCCAGACATATTGGAAATGGGGGTGCGTAGGGGAGAATCCCAGAAAGAAAAAAGCCGCGAAAGAAGGAGATAA
This sequence comes from Vulpes vulpes, assembly GCF_048418805.1. Lineage (NCBI taxonomy): Eukaryota > Metazoa > Chordata > Mammalia > Carnivora > Canidae > Vulpes > Vulpes vulpes. The sequence continues at coordinate 72,556,372 of NC_132794.1, read as the reverse complement.
AAAATTTCCATATAAATTTCCCTTAAATCCTGACTGATTCCTAAATTATGTATGCATGGAAGAAACCCAGCAAAAAGAAGGAAGCTAAAGAACTGAACTGAGATTTTAGCAGCTGTCCAGGACTCATGAGTTCAAGTTTGGCATTTAAGTCCAACCAAAATAGAGGAGTTTGGTAAAAAGCTTGGGCTTTCCACTGACAATCCAGGAGGGCCACACTTTATGGGTAAAGACCACATCTGAGGACCAAGGACCAAACTGAATATAGCTTCTCTAACAAAGACCAAAAGTAATCCTCTAAGAATCAAGGTGGAATACGATATTCTTTACAAGAAGATCACTCAACCCAGAGTTTTTACAACATATTCCCAATGCCCAATATGCAATAAGAAAATTATTACATTAGCAAAGAAGCAAAGAATATGACTTGTAATTAAGAGGTCAGTAGAAGCAGATCCACAAGTGACTCATGTTAGAATTAGCTGAAAAGGACCTTAAAATTGCTGTAATAAATATGATAGAGAACCTACAGGAAAATTTGGGCAAATGGGTGAGCAGATAGCGAATTGGAGGGAAAAATAGGAACATTTTTTTTAAGCATCAGAAATTCTAGAAATTCTAGATGCATAACCTAAATGTAATCATGAGAAAATATCAAAATATCCTTCGGTAATGAAGGGGTAATCAAGACATTCTCAGATGCAGGAAGACTAAAAGAATTTGTTACCAAAGACTGACCCTAAGATAGTGGATAAAATTCTTCAACAAAAAGGAAATGTTAAAAGAAGCAAACTTGAAACATTAGGAATGAAGAAAAAATAACAACAATAACAAAAAATTAAAATGTGGGTAAGTATAAAAGATTTTCCTTCTTTTGAGTTTTTAAAAATACATTTGATGGTTGAAGAAAAAATTAAAATGCTGTGTGGTATGGTTCTCAAAGCCTGTGAGTAAATATTTAAGACAATTATATGGAGGAGGGTAGAGAGACCTAAATGTTTCTACATTTCACTCAGAACGGTAAAATGTTGATACCGGTTGTCTTAGTCTGCTTGGGCTGCCATAACAAAATACCATGGACTCTGTTTAAACAATAGAAATTTATTTTCCCACAGTTCTGGAGGCTAGGAGACTGAGATCAGGGTTCCAGTTGATTCAGTTCCTAGTGAGAGCTCTCTTCCTAACTTGTAGATGGCCTACCTTGCTGTGTGCTCACTTGACCTCTTATTTGTGCTTGTGTGGAAAAATAGGGAGATCTCACTTCTTTTTTATAGGACCACCAGTCCTATCCAATTAGGCCCCCTATGACCTCGTTTAGCTTTAATTACCTCCTACATAGCCTATGTCAAAAATATAGTTATATTGGGAGTTAGTGCTCCAACATTTGAATTTGGGAGGAACACAATTCAGTCCATAGCACTAGTGAGCTGTGATAAGTTTGAAAAATCTATAAAAGAAATGCCTTCAAAAACACTGTAGAGGGGGGCCTGGGTGGTTCAGTAGGTTAGGTATCTGCCTTCAGCTCAGGTCATGATCTTAGGGTTCTGGGATCGAGCCCCACATCAGGCTCCCTGCTCAGCTGGGAGTCTGCTTCTTCCTCTCCCTCAGCCCCTTCCCTCATGCTCTCTCTGGCTATCTCTCTCACTCTGTCTCTCAAATAAATAAATAAAATATTTTTTAATGCTATAGATACAAAGAAGACATACAAAAGTCTAAAGGTATATGAAAAGGTGACCTACATCATTAATAATGAGGGAAATGAAAATCAAAACAAGAGATCCCTTTGCACCTATTAGAATGGCTATTATCACCACACACACACACACACACACACACACACAACCTCCAAAACAAAAGATAACAAATATTGGTGAGGATGTGAAGAAATTGGAAACTTTATACACTGTTGTTGGCATGTAAAATGATGCAGCCACTGTGGAAAACAGTATGGAGGTTCCTCAAAAAATTAAAAATAGAACTACCATTAGATCCAGTAATCCCCTTCTGGGTATTTATCCAAAAGAACTGAAATAAGGATCTTTTTAAAAAACATTTATTTATTTACTTATTTGATAGAGAGAGAGTGAATGAGCACAGAGAAGGAGAGGGAGAAGAAGACTTCCCACTGAGCAGGGATTCCCAGGACCCTGGGATTATGACCTAAGCCAAAGGCAGACACTTAACTGACTGAACCACCCAGGTGCCCCTGAAATCAGGATCTTGAAGAGATATTTGCAGAGATACCATCTTGAAGGCATTATTCACAATAGCTGAGATATGAGAACAGCCTAATGTCCATTAACAGATGAATGAAGAAAATGTGGTATGTATGTGTAATGGAATATTATCCAGCCTTAAAAAAGAAAGAAATCCTGCCGTACATGACAATATAAACAAATTTGAAGAATACTAGGCTGAGATAAGCCAAGCCATGGAAGGACAAATACTGCCTGATTCCATTCATCTGAAGAATCTAAAGTAAACTAATACGAACAGAAAGCTGAATGGTGGGTCCCAGGGGCTGGGAGGAGGGGAATGGGGAGCTCTTAGTCAACAGACATGAAGTTTCAGTTAAGCAAGATGAATAAATTCTAGAAATCTGCCGTATAATGTCATGCCTATGACAATACTGCATAATACTCTTAAACTTTTGTTAAGAGAGTAGGTCTTAGGTTAAATGTTCTCACCCCAATAAAACAAAAAGTCATTACCATGAACAACAGCAACAAAGCTACAGTAAGAAGGCTGTACTCAGAAGCAGGGCCACTCAAAATAAAATAATCTAGTACTCTGGGGGGAAGACCCCAGAATAGATAAGAAATTCTAACATTCAAGGAAAAGCCAAGAGGCAGCACCTTGGGCAAGGTTCCAGGATACAAAATCAACACCCCAAAATCAATCGTATTTTGATATGCTAGCAACAAACGTGCAAGACAAAATTTAAAACTCGGTACCACTTATAATCACTCAAGAACAAATAAAATACCTAGATACGACTCTAACAAAATGCGTACAGGGTCTGTATCTGGTTATGCATCTTTGGCAGGAATATCACAAGTGACATTGTGTTCTTCTTGAATCTTCTTAGGTATCACAGGGTTTCCGTTGGCCCCATTATTGATGATTTTCACTTTGATTGGTTGATTAAAGTGTCGTCTCTCAGGCTTTTCCACTGTAAAGTTACTCCTTTTGAAATTGTTTAAATTACAGAAAATTAAAATATAAAAATTGTGTCCAGTAGAATTCACCTCTTCTTGGCGCACGGTTCTGTGAGTTTTGACAGGTACATAGAATCATGTAACCATCACCCTAGACTAGATGCAGAACAATCCTGTCACACCAGAAAACACCGCTTTGTGCTGTCCCTTCTTGGTCAAGCCCTCCCTCTCCTAACACTTGGCAACCACTGATCTGTGCTCCACTCTGCAGTCTCACCCTTTCTGTAATGTCGTGTAAACGGAATCATACCGTAGGTAACTAAAGTTGCTCTTTGTCCTTTGCAGTTAATATTTATGGGGAAGCAATTTTAAACTGTATAATATCCTGCTCCTCATCACACTTTCTACTTATTTATGTGTTTATTTATTTTAAAGATAGATTTATTCATTTATTTATTTATTTATTCATGAGAGACACAGAGGCAGAGACACAGGCAGAGGGAGAGGCAGGCTCCCTGCAGGGAACCTGGTGTGGGACTCAATCCCAGGACCCCAGGATCACGCCCTGAGCCCAAGGCAGATCTCAACCACTGAGCCACCCAGGCACCCCATCTTGGTGGATTTTAAACTCTCAAATTTGTCTCCACATAAACAAGAGATTGCCAACATCTGTGCTTAGCTTTTTAGCCCGTTAGCAACTTTCTGTTCATTATTCTTGGAAGCCCATAGGTTCAACTTAGGGTGTAAACAAATGTCTTGGGAGGGGATTATAAAGAGAATTTGAGGCTCACTTTGTATCTGACTTTTTTTTCTGGAATCTTCACTCCTCAACTCCAGTGTTTGCCTCCGTAGCCAGGAAACTGGCTGCCCCTTCTCTGCTCCTACTTCCCATTCTGTTGCCTGGACCATGAACTGAAAACTGCCACGAGGGAGCAAGTTACTGAAAATATAGATCACCATCAGCACGATTCTCTTGGCTTTAGGATTTTGGTCCTTTAAATCCTAGCTTACTCTCCACTGCAGTCAAAAAAGCAGCTTTTTAAAATCTAGTTTTCATAGTGGTTCTCAGCAGGAGGATAAATCTGATACCACCTACTCTGACCTAGCTAGAAGCAGACCTTTAGTTTTTTGTTTTGGCTTTCTGCTAAGTGTTCCTTTGACTTGGGAAGTCAGTGGTTCCCTTTATGATTTCAGCGGAGTGGGAGGATTGGACTGTGTGTAGACCACCATCCTTCCAGAATCATTGCCTACTTAGGTGCTAGAGGAAATCAGGTATGTATATTCTGTTCCTCTCTAGAAAGAACATGAAACCAGCCAGCCTATCAGGTTAGTGTTCTCTGTACCCTGAAGGGCTCACAGGTGACTGGAAACTGTTGTTTCTTAGTAGACAGCCCCTTTCTTCTTTTATCAAGTCTGTGTTATAAAATATGGAAATTTCAAACTAGAGTTCCAACACTTAGAGCATATTTTAAATGTTTATACATAATGAACGTGACCTTCCTAAAAATACAAAATGTGCAATTGTTTACCTTTTGTGACATATTAGATATCTAGAAGAATTATAAGGCTATAAATGAACAATGCACTATCAGCACTGGTGTCCAGTAAAGGGCCACAAGTTTAAAATTGTAAGAAAAATAGCTTTTCCTCTATTCTTGTCAGTGCACCTTATGAGCAGAGATATAATCTCATTAGGGCATAACATCCATGTTCTAAATGTGAATGATGTTCCGGGAAATGTGAGTCCCTGACCATGGGAAGCTCTGACCAGGGGAACTGCCCCAGAGAAGTGGAGGTTAAGGGGAAAGGCTTAACTGTGGATTTGCACCTAGGCATAAACACTGAGAGGAAAGGACGAAAGTATATATATATTTTTTTAAATTACCAGTTTTAAAAGTCTTTTACTAGATTGGGGGCACCTGGGTGGCTCAGTGTGTTAAGCATCCCACTCTTGATTTGGTTCAGGGCCTGATCTCAGTCAGGGTCATGGGATCCAGTCCAGGGTTGGGCTTTGCCCTGAGCTGACAGTCAGCTTGGGGTTCTCTCTCCCTCTCCCTCTGCTCCCCACCCTCCCATGCTCACGCAGGTGTGCACACTCTCTCCATCTCTCAAAAATGAATAAATAAATAAATACATAAAATCTTTAAGCGCGGTTAAGAAAAAAGTGTTTTACTAGATTGTCTTCACAACAAAATGCATGGAGTTAGTTACATTAGGTTCTGTGTCTCAAGGCAGTGCAGCCTGGCAGGCAGGGCATGGACTCTGGGTAGGACCAGGATCTAAATCTGGGCACCACCCACCATCCACTAACTGCCCGACCCCAGGTGGTTGTTTAACCTATGTGGTGATGTTTCCCCGGAAGTCACAAGAAATTGATATCCATCTTGCTCGTTTGGGAGAATGAGACGAGACAATGGTACATGAAAGCACTTGGCACATAGTAGTGACTAATTTTAGAGACTACTTTCAAAGATGGTTTAAGATTTCAGTGATTGCTAAGCCTGTGTAAACACATCTCGATTCTCTGCTCCACGTATGGGATACTCTCGGTTTCCCCAGTGGCTGGTACCAGTTCCGTGAGAACGCCTGTACATAATACATATGTGGAAATAGTTCTCATGCACGTGAAATGATAAAGATCTAGAAGACTCTTCAGCATTATCCTGGTTGAATCTCTTCATTTTGTAGAGGAGGAAACCAAGACGCAGGAGGTAAAGGGCCTCACCCTAGGGATCCTGCTGGGTTACTAGCAGAGCCAGACAGGCTTATGGGGGCCCAGACAGCCAACTCTCCTCTCTTCCCACTGTGTCCACACTGATCATGTTTACTTGGTGGCCTAGGGTCCTCACTGACCCTTTTGTCTCTTCTCATTCATTTTTTTAAAGATTGTATTTATGAGAGACACAGAGAGAGAGAGGCAGAGACAGAGGGAGAAGCAGGACTCGAAGTGGGACTCAATCCCAGGACCCGGGGATCATGACTTGTGCCAAAGGCAGACACTCAACCACTGAGCCACCCAGGTGACTCATGCGAATGGCCAGAGCAAGTGGTGTGGCCAGCTCAGATTCAAGGCTGGGGAAATGATGGTGTGGAGCTGCAGAGTCACATGGCACGAGGCGTGGACACAGAACAGGGTGAAGCTGAGAGTCTCCCAAAAGGCCAATGTCTTCCACGGCCCTGATCTTTGCTCTGTGCCAAAGTCACCATGAGTGCCACGCATACTTTTCTTAAGTTGAATTTAGAATTCAATTCTTAAGCAAGAATTATGCACGTCTTTGGACTTTGCAGGCATCTGCACGCTGTGGCAAAGACTTGGGGAGGCGGTTCTATGCCTGAGTGCCCACGGCAGCCCCAGCAGCCGAGGTGGGCAGGAGGCCGCAGTCCGCAGGACACCATGATCTCGCCCCTGCAGGCTCACAAGCAAGGTAAGATACACCTGGGGACAACCACCAGCTAGGTGAACGGCAGTGCACAAGCGACTCAGTCTGGGCACAAAGGGTGAGAGTAGCTGGCTGACCGCCAGGACAGCAAGCTTCCTTAGGGACGTGACATTTACAGCAGGCCAGGAAGGGCGGCTAGCACTTAGCTCCCCAGATGGACAGAGGGCAGGGGGTCTTACCTGCGGGAAACGACTGGATGGAAAGGGGACCATCGGGGCGAGCCTGAGTCGCTGGGAAGGCAGATAATAGCAGCCTTCCCTTCAGGATGGTTGAGACACAAGGAGGTGGCGTTGCTGCACCTACAGGTCTGTGAGGCAGGGACGCGGCAAAGCACGGATCTGGTGGTGTCCCTGAGGCAGGGCAGAGAAAAAGGGAGAGCCCCTATCAGCCCACCTGCTGGTGCCTTAGGGCCTGCGGCTGAGAATCTAAAAGGAAGAAAGCCAAGGCTTGCTCTGAAGGGAGAATTTGGGACATTTATCTCCCTTGCATCCAGACACTCATGGCAAACTGCGTTATAAGCTGGCTTAGTGTTTAATGATTTTGAACGTATATGTGTAAAAACTGGAGGTCTTTTCATCCCAACTGTTATTGCCACTCTTTTACCCTAAATGCAAAGATGTTGGTCATGTGGTATGTAAATAATATTTTTTCAGCTTATGTTGTTGGCCCCTGGGGGAAGAAAAATATCTAGTGCCAAAGCAAATGTATGTATTAGGAAAGTTCAGTTTTGAAAATTTTGTATTTGATACCAGTCATCTGTAGCACTTAAATCTTTTTTTAAAGGTGTTATTTATTTATCCTTGAGAGACACAGAGAGAGAGGTGGAGACACAGGCAGAGGGAGAAGCAGGCAGGGAGTCTGATGCAGGACTCGATCCAAGGACCCAGGGATCACGACCTGAGCCCAAGACAGAAGTTCAACCACTGAGCCACCCAGGTGTCCCATCGTCTGTAGCACTTAAAACCAACTCTATTTAGATTCAATAATTCAGCATTTATTACTTTAGACCTGCACTGTCCCACATGTAAGCCACTGGTTAAGTATATGCAGTGTGGCCAGTCCAAATTGAAATGAGCTAGAAGTATAAATTATGTACCAGACTTCAAAAACAGTACAATAAAAGAATGTAAAATGCCTTTTAATGACTTTTATATTGATGACTTATGGAAGTGATGTTTTGGATGTATTGTTTTAAATGAAATATATTATTAAAATTATTTTTACTTTTTAAAAAAACTATTAAAAATGTAAAATTGTATATGGGTTTACATTTGTGTCTCACATTACATTTCTTTGGGCAGTGCTATTTTAAAAGCTTCATTTGTCTAGAAATATTATGTTATGGAGTGGCCCATCCTGCAGCTAATGACATTAACAGGTGGAAGGGGTTTGCATGCCCAGTGAAATGAAAAATTGTTCCATACATTTCTATTTTCTTCCAGGCTGAATCTGTGATTTAGTGATAAATCATACAAAATTCTTGAAGTGCATGCTATATTATATGCTTTCAAGGACAGCCATTTCTGTGATTATGATTTCTTTTCCCATAGGGGGAGAATACGATAGAGAATTGCAATAAAACTTTCCATTCATTAACAAGTTTTAAAAATAAATATTTTAGTTTTATCACTAAAGCATGATAAATAATGTTGCCTGCATAATGTTAGCACCCATTTACAAAATCTACGTGCAGCCAGCAGTAGACCCTTACTGAACAAGTGTGATGTTTTGTTCTCTTTGCTATTATTTAATGAGGTTTCTTAAGTGTCTTTTAATCTACAGCAGTCCCTTGCTGTTGTTTCTTTCCCCTTTTCTGTGGCCTTGACTTTTTGAAGATTTGCGGTCAAGTACCTTGTAGAATATTCTACATGGTGCCCTTTAACTTGTCCCACTATCCCCTGAATCCCCAGAAAATGAAGAGGGGGTCTAGAGAAGGTTGATTACATTCAGGCCACACATTTTTAGTAAGATTCATTGTGTACTTACTATTGCATCATATTAGAAAGCACATAAGTCAGGTTTTTCTATGATTCATGGTGTTGAACTAATCACATGTTTAAAGTAGTAATTGCCAGGGACTCCTGGCTGGCTCAGTCGGTGGGGCAAGCGACTCTTGATCTCGGGGTTGTGAGTCTGAGCTCCACGTTGGATGCAGAGATTACTCTAACTAATTAATTAATTTTTAAAAAGTAGGAATTGCCAGATTTCTCCATTGCAAAGGCATAGGTTTCCATTTGCAATTAAAAGTAATACAGGAGATGATATGATACCAGTTCGTAATAATTGTTCACTTAATGGTTGTAGCATCTATTACCAAATCCTTGCTTGAACCAATTATTTCATTAGGAATTGCAAAATGGTGATTTCTAAATTCTCTAGTTCCTTTTACATTTATTAGCTAACACTCTTCTGTAAAGAATCACCACTTTCTCTCCTTTTTATTACCATGAATTCATGGATTGTTATTTATACAATATTTTACAAGTATAGTCATTACTAATTTTGATGCTCAAGTTGTCCCAAATTTGGCCAGTGACCTTTAGACACACCCCATCATTGAGCATTTCCTTGCTTTCTGGTACAATGAAATGTCCCAGGCTCACCTTGGAACTTTCTCCACCCCAAATTGGCTTTTTTTCTTTTCCTTTTTTTTTTTTTTAAGTGATGAAAGATGCTTAGAAACCAAGATCTGGACATCAGGTGTACTCAGTGCACAAGGGTCTCTCAATGAATAGTTTTTAAAATTGAGGTATAATTCACGTACCATATAATTCGCCCTTTAAGAGTGAGTAATTCAAAATGCAAATTGAAACCGCATTGAGTGCTCACTTCAGCAGCATATACACTGAAATTGGAACAATACAGAGAAGATTAGTATGGCCTCTGCACAAGGATGACATACAAATTCATGAGGTGTAAAAAAAAAATCCACAATGAGATACCATTTCACAAACATTAAGATGGCTATCATAAGGGACACCTCGGTGGCTTAGTCAGTTAAGCATCTACCCTTGGCTCAGGTTATGACCCCACAGTTCTGGGATCAGGCCCTGTATCAGGCTCCCTGCTCAGTGATCTGCTTTTCCCTCTCCCTCTGCCCGCCACTCCCCTTGCTTATGCTCTCTGTCAAATAAATTAATTTAATTAAATTAAAGAGATGTCTATCATAAGAAAAATAATTTAAACAGAAAATAACAAATGTAGATGAGGATGTGGAAAAACTAGGATCCTTGTGTATTGCTGGTGGGGATGAAAAATGGGATAGCTACTATGGGAAACAGCATGGCAGTTTCTCAAAAATTCAAAATAAAATTTCCATATGACCCAGCAATTCCATTCTTAGGTATATACCCCAAAGAATTGAAAGCAAAGTCTCAAAAAAAAAAAAAAAGGGTATTTGAACACCCATGTTCATAGCAGCATAATTCACAGTAGCCAAAAAATGGAAGAAACCTAAATGTTTGTCAACAGATGAATGTATAAATATCATGTGATATATATACAATGTTATGTATATTATACATAATATATATATAATAAAATATAATCTTGCCTGGAAAAAGAAGGAAATTTTGCACATGCTCCAGCATGGATGAAACTTGAGGATATTATGCTCAGTGAAATAAACCAGTCACGAAAAGATGAAGACAGCATGAGTCCATTTTTGTGAGGAGCCTAGAGAAGTCAAATTCATTCCTAGGAGAGGAGGGAATGGAGAGATATTATTTAATGGGATATGGAGTTTTGGTTTTGCAAAATGAAAACAATTCTGGAAAAGGATGGTAGTGATGGTTGTTCAACAATGTAAATATACTTAATGCTACTGAACCACACAATTAAATATTATTAAAATGATAAATTTTATGTATATTTTACCACAAGTTTTAAAAATTCAATGATTTTTTGTGTGTTCAGAGTCATATAGCCATCACCACTTCTAATTCTGGAACATTCTTTGTCACTCCCACAAGAAACCTGGTATTAGCAATTACTAACAATTACTGCCAGCAATCATTCCCCAGTCCCTGTTTCTCCTCTGTCCCAGATCTATTTTCTATCTCTATACATTTGCCTGTTGTGGACATTTTATATGAATGAAATAATAAAGTATGTGGCCTTTGTGTCTGCTATTTAGCATAGTATTTCCAATTGTTGTAACATGTACCAGTGTTTCACTTATTTTCATGGCCAAATAATATTCCACTGTGTGGATATATCACATTTGCTTATTCATTGGTTTGTTGGTGGATATTTGTATTGTTTCCATTTGTGACTTGTAAGAATAATGCTGCCATGAATGTTAGTGGACAAGTTTTTGTGCGAGCATACCTTTCTTGGATATATACCTAGGAGGGTAATTGCTGGGTTATACAGTCCCTCTATGATTGACTTTTAAAGATTTTAAAAAATTTTTAATTTTAAGCAATTGCTATAGCCAAAGTGGGACTCAAACCACAACCCTGAGATCAGGAGTCATGTGCTCTATGGATTGAACCAGGCAGGTACCTCTTTATTTTTTTTATTATTAATTTTTGAAATTTTTAAGTAACACGCTTAACTTTTTGGAGGCACTGCCTGCCTGTTTTCCCCAGTGGCCGCAGCATTATACATTGGTACCAGTGTATGAGGGGTTCCAACAGTTTTTTGAGTAGTTTTATTAATATTTTCCAATCTTTCTAAAAAGGATCTATAAATTGGCTTGAATCATACAGCTCCATAAAAAAAAAAAAGAGTCCTACAGCTCCATGCTGTGTTCTGCTTTGCAAAATTGTAATAAAATAAGCTGGAAGTGCCTCACACGTGCAAAAAAATGAGCTATTTTAATAATAAAATGTGTGCTACCAACCACCTCTGTCACCCCTAACCGGAGTGTCTTTCTGTTGGACCCTAACACCTGTGGCCTCCTGACTAGTCGCGGGGCTCGGACAGGTGAGTAGGAGGGAGGGTGATGCTGGAGAGGCTCCCGGAGCACCCCGCATCCTGTCCACCCCTTTTCCGCAATGCAGAGCAGCCGCGAACTACATTTCCCAGAATGCCCCGCACCTGGAGGTTGGGAGTTTGCAGGAGAGGAATTGCGGGGGGGGGGGGGGGGGGGAATCTGGAAGGTAGAGACGGGCGAGGGGCTCGGTGGTCCTGCAGAGGCGGTGGCGGCCGCGACAGTCGCCGAGGCTGCCCGGCTTCGGGCTGAGCGCGCCTGCGGCCCCCGAGCCCCGGCGGCGACTTCCCCCGCGCGGCTCCCTCCTCTGCTCCAGCCCCCGCGGGCGCTGCTGCAGGGTCGCACCCAGGACCCAGAAGACGCGGAGTGGCTTGTGTTCTGCGGCACAAACCTTGACTAATACATGTGTCTGTGGGGCAGAGGTACCATTTAACGTTTGATATATTTAAAATACAAGGGGGGCGTGGCGTGCGAGGGAGGGGGTGTGTCTAGAGGCGGTGTTTCTGCACCTGTGGGAAATTCTGTTTCTCGGAGGCAAACCGGAGCCAGCCCGGCTAGTCTTCATGCATCGTGGGCATTAAAAAAAAAAAAAAGTGTCATTAAAACCTCACTTATAAGCTCCATTTAATGGTAGAAGAGTAATCCATCGAACAGGTATCCTGTGATTTGACGAAGTGCAGTCCCATAATGTTGGCACTTAGGCTACCGTTTAAGACCGTCTTTTGGCAATTATGAATCATCCCGAAAAGAGCGATTCTTAACGATCACGTCCTTTAGGCAGCCTCGAAAAAGTGATATTTCTGGTTCAAAGAGTATACACATGGGAAAGGCTGTGAATACACGTTGCCAGGTTGGATTCCAGAAGTGTAGCAATTTGCACTCCTACAGGTAGTGACCCGGAATTTGTCTTCCCTGCCAGGACAGCCCATGACTGCCATCACATACCAGAATGTGACTCTGATGCTTGCTGATTTGCCAGGTAAAATTTCAGGCTTGGTCTTTATGCACTTGTTGATTAGCCAAGATTGTGCTCTTTCTCTGTCTCTTCCTTCCCATCCTAATTTCTGTCCTTCTCCTCCCCCTTCTTTTTCCTTCCCCCTCCCTTCTGCTCCTCTTCTCTCTCTTCCCTTACCCTCTTTTTTCCTTCTTTCCTTCCTTTTCCTCTTGCTCTCCCTCCTTCTTTCTACCTATTTTCCTTCCTTTCTAGAATTCACATGCTTTGCCTGTAAGTCTGTCAAATACCATGTTTTTATAAATTCTCCCAACGTCTTGTTGCATTTAATTTTGCTTGCATAGAGTCTTATTATACACCTTACTGCTTTTATGTAAGCAAACATCTATTCCTTTCGAATTCCTAACATTGCTTTCAATATTAGTTTATTTGCCATTCGGAAATAAGATAAATACTAACCTCTATTTTCTGTTATTTGTGGCTTGATTTAAAATTACGGCTTGATTTTATACATTACCTCTTTGACTTACCTGAGCTTTTTGGGGGGCATATATTAAAGGAAGATCTAACTTAATTTTCCCCTGAAACAACTAGTTGCTTGAGCATCCTTTGGACAAATCCTACCTTTATGTAATTAGATTTTTAGATTCTAGGGATGCCTGAGTGGCTCAGTGGTTGAGCATCTGCCTTCAGCTCAGGGCCTGATCCCAGAGTCCAGGAATTGAGTTCCACATTGGGCTCCTTGCGAGGAACCTGCTTCTCCCTCTGCCTATGTCTCTCTCTGTGTTCCTCATGAATAAATAAATAAAATCTTTAAAAAATTATTTTTAGATTTTTTTTTAAATTTTTTTTATTTATTTATGATAGTCACAGAGAGAGAGAGAGGCAGAGACACAGGCGGAGGGAGAAGCAAGCTCCATGCACCGGGAGCCTGATGTGGGATTCGATCCCGGGTCTCCAGGATCGCGCCCTGGGCCAAAGGCAGGCGCCAAACCGCTGCGCCACCCAGGGATCCCTATTTTTAAATTCTAAATGTGGCTCTTTAATTAAGACATGCATGTTGAAGAAAGTTCAAACACTTCAGAAATACATTTCCATATAATGTGGAAAATGAAAAAATCTTACCCCTTAAAGGTGACCGCTGCTGATGATTTAGTGAATTTTTTTTTAAATTTAGCTTTTTATTTTTTATCTTATTTTTTGAAGATTTATTTATTAGTGCACACCTGAGCATGGCAAGGAAGGGCAGAGGGAGATAGAGAATCTCAAGCAGACTCCTCGCTAAGCACTGAGCTTGGAGCTAGAAGCTGGGCTCCATCCCACAACCCTGAGACCATGACCTGAGCAGAAATCAAGAGTCTGATGCTGAACTGACTGAGCCACCCATGTGCCCCTTTTTAAATTGAGTTTACAAAAAATAATATGCATAGATTTTAAATGTACAGTTTGATGAGTTTTGACAAATATATATGCCCATATAACCATCAGCCAATCAAGCTACAAAATATTTCGGCACCCAAAAAGTTCTTTCTTGCCCCTTTCTGGTCAATCCCCATTTCCCCAAAGCAACAGCTATTCCAATTTCAATCTCTTTGGTCTTGTTTTGACTGTTCTTAAACTTCATATAAATGGAATCTTAGGGATCCCTGGGTGGCGCAGTGGTTTGGCGCCTGCCTTTGGCCCAGGGCGCGATCCTGGAGACCCAGGATCGAATCCCACGTCGGGCTCCCGGTGCATGGAGCCTGCTTCTCCCTCTGCCTGTGTCTCTGCCTCTCTCTCTCTCTCTGTGTGACTATCATAAATAAATAAAAAAAATTAAAAAAAAATGGAATCTTAAGTATAAACTCACTAAATGTCTGGCTTCTTTCACTCAACATAATTCTTTTGAGGGTCATCCATGTTATTCTGTGTATTAGCACTTCTATTTATTGCTGAATAGTTTTCCAGTGCATGGATAAATCACAGTTTATTTATCTGTTCACTTATGATGGATGTAGGAGTTCTTTCCAGTTTGAGGTTATATCAAATAAATCTACTAAGAACATTCTAGTACAAGATTTTTTGTAGGCATTTCTGGAGTGGAATTACTGGGGCATAGGGTAGGTGTAACTTTAATTTTATAAGAAACTGACATACAGTTTTTCAAACTAGTTGTACCATTTAACCATCCACGAGCAGTGTGGAATAGCTGCTTCACATTCTCACCAAAACTTGGTATTACCTTTTGTCTGTGATTATATTTCTAATATATTTTGTTAAAGTTTTAGCACAATCACACAACTGGCAAGTACAGTATAAAGAACATTTTCCTTCACCATTTTAGAATAAGTTGCCAACCTGATGCTCCATCCCTGCCTCCCTGCAATTCTTAAGTATGTATTTTATACATTCAAAGACATTCTCCTACATGATGATCAAAATTAGGAAGTTAATCTTGGTGCACAACAAACATAATCCTCAGACAGTATGCACTATTTAACAATTTTCCTAATATTATTTCTAGTAAAAGGATCCTGTTGCATTTAATTGTCAAATTTTTTTAGTCTCCATCAAAGTGGAGCTTATCTCAAGTTGCCTTTTTTATTTTTATTTTTTTAATTCTTTTAATTTTTATTTTTTATTTCTTGAGAGCAAAAGTAAGAGTGGGAATGGGCAGAGGGAGAAGGAGAGGGAGAATCCTAAGAAGGCTCCATGCTGAGTGAAGAGCCCAATGTGGGCTCAATCTCACAACCCTGAGATCATGACCTGAGCCATAAACCAAATGTCAGACATTTAACCAACTGAGCCAGTCAAGTACCTCAATAGGTTGCCTTTTTTAAAGATTTCAAGCCAATTTTATTGTAAAATGACCAAAAGTTTGGGGCCATTTGATGTTTCTTTGTAATTGTATCCAATGTACACAGCTTTGGCAAGATTATCATAGAAGGTATATGACTTTAATTTGTTCCCTTACTGATAATATTTACTTTGATCATTTGAATAAGGTGGTATCTGCATGGTTTCTCCAATATAAAGTTACTCTTTTCTCTTTGTAGTTAATATTTTTGTGGGGAAGTACTCTGATATTAGGTAACTATTTAATTGCTTCCAAATCTTTTAGTTTGTTCATTTACTAATTTATAGATATGGACTATGGTTTCCTATGTTCTTCAGGGGGCCAATAATCTATTACTATCGTTTATTTTGATACTCAAATTGTACCTATTTGGCCCTTGCTTATGCTCTAATAAGCTGGCTACTCTGTCCTTTTGAAATGTCCCATCATTCTTGAAACAGTTCTCTAATTTCTGGCACAAGAACATTCACTATTGCCTTGAACTGAGAATGAGCCATTCTCTGAAGAGCCTTAGTTTCTTTTAATGGAGGATGGTATTTAGAAACCAAGATTTAGGCACTTGGTGTGCTCATTGTTATTCGCATGTCACTACTCCTAGTGCCTGTCTCAGGAGAAAACTAGGGAATATGTGGATGGATACACACATACACCAAATGCACACATTTACATCTATGTTTATTTTTCCCTTTTTTTGAGAAAGCGTGCATGCATGTGTGCACAAGTAGGGGTGGGGTTGGGGAAAGGGCAGAGGGCGAGGAGAGAGAATTTTTAATATTTATTTATTTGTTTGTTTGTTTATTTATTTATTGAGAGAGAGAGAGAGAGAGAGAATCTTAAACAGGCTCCACAATCCTGAGATCATGACTTGAGCTGAAATCAAGAGTCAGACTCTCAACTGACTGGGCTACCCAGGCGCCCCAATCTATGCTTATTTCTATACCTCTTTATATTTTTGAAAACCATAAGTCTACATCAGTACTTCAATTCCAGCCCAACTCCTATGGTTCACTTTAGTTTTCCCACTTTCCATATTTGTAACTCTTTTCTCTGACGTGTGTTATCCTTATATTTATTTGATCAGCACACTGAATGTATCCAATCTCCCATGTCCACTGCTATCTCCTCCCCAGTGTGGTCACCCTCCTTACTATACTTACTCTCTGATACTCCACTCTAGATTACTCTTCTACCAGGACACCCTCCTCTACTTGCTCAGGTTCTGAAATCCTGCCTTGGTCCTCTTGTTCAAGTGGATGTTCTCCTTAGGTCACTTAGGCTCTGATTCTCTGGGCCACCTTCACATGTACACCTTCTCTTCTCACTCGTTCAGGCTCTAACTCCCCATGTTGGGCTATCTCCCATATGGACTCTCTGCTCTTCCTGTTCAGGCTCTGACATCTAACTCTGTGTGAGCACCTATCTTACCTTGCTTATGCTCTAATATGCCATACAGGACTGCCCTTAAACAGGCTTGCTCCCCTCACTCTGCTGGAGTTCTGATACACTGTTCTAACCCATTGTGGCTGCCTCTTCCCCCATATCTCCATCACGTGGCACCCACTTTGCTCTGCTCCACATAACGGCTTTAGGACTGAAGTCATTTGGGAAGCAAAGGGAAAGAGAAAGGGATATGGATCTATTGTCATTCCTTTAAATGTTAGTTATTCTAAAGGGTATGACATAGTGTCTCATTATGTTTCTAGAGTGCTATCTTTGATTAATAATGATTAAGAGCTTCTTTTATGTGCTTATTGGCTATTTGTACTTCTTTTCATAAATGTCTACTTGAGGGTTTTTTTTTCCCTTTGCCTTATTGATTTGTAAGGATTCTTCATATATTCTGGATTCAAGTCCTTTTAAAATGTATATATCGAGGGTGTATTTAACCACTCTATGGCTTGCCTCTTATTATCTTAATGGTAAAATTTTTACTTTTTATGAGGTTCAACTTATGAGTTTTAATTTTACGGCTAGCGTTTTGTGTCCTATCCGAAATCTGCCTACTGCAAATTCAGGAAAATCTTTTTCCGTTTTTTCTTTTAAAAGCTTTAAAGTTCAGCCTTTATAGTTAGGTCTCTGATCCTCAAATTAATTTTTCTTTATGCTGTGAGACCAAGGCCAAGGTTATTTTTTTCCATGCAGATATCCAGTTGTACCAGTACTTTCTGTTAAAAAAGGATTTTCATTTTCTGATGAATGACCTTGGATCTTTTTGTCAAGAATCAATCATTGTATACATGTGGATTTATTTCTGTAAACTCTATATGTGACACTTACATTTCTGTATTCTCTAATGTAATACTATTACATCGATTTGTCCTCTACTAATACATCAATACCCCCATTATACTTGATTACTGTACCATTATAATCAGGTAGTGTGAGTCCTCCACTTTTGTTCTTTTTCAAGTTGGTTTCTGCTAGATCTTTTGGGTTCCCATACAGATTTTATAGTTTTTCCTTCTTTAAGATTCATTCATTTATTTATTTATGATAGACAGAGAGAGAGAGAGAGAGAGAGAGAGAGAGAGAGAGGCAGAGACACAGGAGGAAGGAGAAGCAGGCTCCATGCTGGGAGCCCAACATGGGACTCGATCCCGGGACTCCAGGATTGCATCCTGGGCCAAAGGTAGGCACCAAACCGCTGAGCCACCCAGGAATCCCCTCCATACAGATTTTAGAATCAGCTTGTTGATTAGCTACAAAAAATGCTGCCTGGGAATTGGATTAGGAGGATGTTAAATATATAGACCAAACTGGGGCA
This sequence comes from Vulpes vulpes, assembly GCF_048418805.1. NCBI lineage: Eukaryota > Metazoa > Chordata > Mammalia > Carnivora > Canidae > Vulpes > Vulpes vulpes. Next base: position 72,538,289 of record NC_132794.1, on the reverse strand, counting down.
AGTTGCCATTTCAATAAAATTGAGTTTTTTATTAAATGAATATTATATATTTCCATTTATTTAGGTCTTTCCTATATTTTTCCACAATGTTTATCATTTGCAGTATACAGGCATACCAGAGATGTTGTGGGTTTCATTTCAGACCACCACAATAAAGTGAAGAAAACAGTAGAGTTAAATGAATTGTTTGGTTTCCCAGTGCCTAGAAAAGCTATACTTACCCTATATTCTATTAAATGTGCAACAGAATTATGTCTAAAAAACAATGTACATACCTTAAGTAAAAAATGTTATTGCTAAAAAATGCTACCTAGCATCTGAGCTTTTAATGAGTCATTATCTTTTTGCTGGTGGAGGGTCTTGTTTGCTGTTGATGGCTGCTGTCAGATTTGGGTGGCAATTACTGAAGTTTGGGGTGGCTGTGGCAATTTCTTAAAATAAGACAACAGTGAAGTTGGCTGCATCAACGGACTCTTCCTTTCACGAACTATTTCTCCGTAGCACACAATGCTGCTTGATAGCATTTTCTGCATAGTCTTCCAAACTGGAGTCAATGGTCTCAAACCCTGATTCTGTTCTATCAACTAACTTGATGTCATATTCTAAATCTTTTGTTGTCATTTTAACAGTTTACACAGCATCTTCACAAGAGTAGATTCCAGCTCAAGAAACCACCTTCTTTGCTCACCCGTAAGAGGCAATTCCTGATCCTTTCAAGTTTGATCATGAGATGGCAGCAATTCAGTCTCACCTTCAGACTCCACTTGTAATTCCAGTTCCATTGCTGTTTACACCACATCTGCAGTGACTTCCTCCACTCAAGTCTTGAACATCTCAAAGTCCTCCATATGGACTGGAGCCTACTTCTTCCAAACTCCTGTTAACATTGGTATTTCATGGCCCTTAATCCCAGATGTGACCTCTCTGGGGTCTCTATTCATGCCTACATATCTATGAATGTTTATATGTTCTACACGAGGCTGGGCCTCACCTCTCATGTCTCCCATAATTGTGCAACCTCTGAAATCTGTTCAACTTTCAGCCTCCCAGAAACTTCCCTGTGGGGTCTCCTGCAGTCTTGCCCTGCTCATACACATCTTAACAGTGGGCCAAGTACCAAAGGGAAGTTTTCATGCAATTTTAGAGGGTTCTGTCTCTGCAGCCACCTCCTCTAAGGCACCTTGCCCTCTGAACCCATCTGTGTTAGCCGGCCTGTGCTCTGAGCTCTATTTCCTCTGCCCAGAGACATGCTGTTCCCTCTTTGGGCTCCATAGCCCCGTGATGAATGCAGGGTTGACCTCATGTGCTTCTTTTTTCTGAAGGATAAGAACCCTACCTTGGTTTCTGTTCAATGCCTGCAATTGTTGTCTGTTCAAATGCCCACATTTGTCTAGCTTTTATTGTTTACAGCAGAAGGTGAGTCCAATGTCAGGCACTCAATCATAACTAGAGCTGGAAGTCAATAGATTCATCTTTTAAAAGGAATTAATTTAAAGAAGCATTATGTTTATTCTCAGACTCTAGCTGTAGTGCCAGGCTAAACATAAAGAGCCTCTTACCAAATTTTCTTGGTCAAATTCAAATCCCAGATTGAAAGTCCTATATTTTTATAGGGTTCTGTTCTTTATTTCCACACCTTCCATAAAAGTGAAGAGCTTAATAAAATGTACTCATCCCAGTCTTTGCTAAATTTCCTTTTCATATAATTGGAGTAAACCTAAAACATTTATATCATATTGATTTTTATAGACTGTGAGAGGCAAAAGTTAGGTTTCTTTGGTCAAATATAGAGCATGGAAGTACAAGTGCTCAGATTTCCTTCAGTTGTTAGAGAGGAATGAAATGGGTGAGCTTTGTCATCTCATTCCTTCTTTTTAATTTTTTTAAGTTTTATTTATTTATTTTAGAGATAGAGAGCACATGAGCAGGAGGGGCAGAGGGAGAGGAAGAACCTCAAATGGACTTTCCATTGAGTGCAGAGCCAGAGCTAGGGCTCGATCTCATAACCCCAAGATCATGACCTGAGCCAAAATCAAGTCATGTGCTTAACTGACTAAGCCACCCAAGTACCCCTCATTCTTTCTTTTTTAAAAAAAATCTAAAAAAAAAAAAAATAGGGACACTCAGCAGGGAGTCTGCTTGGAGATTCCCTCCCTATGCCTCCTCCCCCAAGCTTGCGCTTATGTACACACATTCTCTCTCTCTCTCTCTCTCTCTGAAATAAATAAATCTTTTTAAAAAGCTAAAAAAAATATTTTTTACATCTAAACTTTTTGCCATTTGTACTGAGATATAATTAACATATGACATTGTATGAGTTTTAATAACATAGTTTTTTAAAAAGATTTTATTTATTTCAGAGAGAGTGAGAGAAAGAGAGCATGAGCAGGGGGAGGGGTAGAGGGAGAGAGAGAAGCAGACCCCCCACTGAGCAGGGAGCCTGATGTAGGGCTCCATCCCAGGACCCTGGAAGCATGATCTGAGCTGAAGGCAGACGCTCAACCGACTGAGCCACCCAGGTACCCCACTAACATGATAATTTGATATATGTACATATTGCAAAATGATTACTACAGTCAGTTTAGTTAGCATCCATCACCACAAATAGGTATAATTTATGTGTGTATGTGATAAGAACTTTCAAGATCCATTCTCTTAACAACTATTAAATATAGGATGCAGTAATAACTATAGTCACCATGGTGTACATTAAATCTCCAGAACTTATTTATTTTATAACTGGAAGTTTGTACTGTATGACCTTCACACACTGTGTCCAGCCCCCAACCCCCCTGCCTCTGACAAGCTCGGTAACTGTGAGTTTGGATTTTTAAAATTCCACATATAAGCGAGATCATGTAATATTTCTTTTTCTGACTTACTCCATTTAGCATAAGTTAGCATATCCTCAAGTTCTGTCCATGTTGTTGCAAACAGCAGAATTTCCTATTTTTTGTTATGACTGAGTCATAGGTAGATTCTCACATTTTTCTTTATCCATTCATTCATTGATGTATACTTAGGTCCAGTCTATTGTAAATAATGTTGCAACGGACATGGGGGTACAGATATCTTTTCAAAATAGTGATTTCATTTCGTTCAGACATATTCCAAAAGTGGAATTGTGGGATCATATGGTAGGTAGCTCCATTTTTAATTTTTTCTGGAAACTCCATACTGTTTTTCATAGCAGCTCAACCGGTCTACATTTCTGACACTGCACAAGGGTCCCTTTCCTCCACATCCTCACCAACACTTGTTATCTCTTGTCTTTTTGACGATAGCCATTCTAACAGGTGTGATGTGATAGCTTCTTGTCGTTTGGATTTGCATTTCCCTGATGATTAGTGATGTGGGGCACCATGTACCTGTCCGCCTTTTGTATGTCTTCTTTGGAAAATGTCTATTCAGATCTGGCTATTTTGTTTGTTTTTTGTTTTCAAGATTTTATTTTTAAGTAACCTCTATATGCAACGTGGGGCTTGGACCCCCAACACTGAGATCAAGAGTCACATGCTCCACCAATTGAGCCAGCCAGGAGCCCCCCTCTGCTCATTTTGTTGATCAGATTGCTTGTTACTGAGTTGTATGCATTCTTTATATATTTGGGATATTATCCCCTTCTTGGATATATGATTTACAAATATTTTCTTCCATTTTGTGCCTTTTCATTTTGTTGGTGGTTTCCTTTGCTGTGCAGAAGCTTTTTAGTTGATGTAATCCCACTTGTTTATTTTTGCTTTTGTTGCCTTTGCTTTTGGTGTCAAATCCAAAAAATCATTGCCAAGACCAATGTCAAGAAGTTTATGCCCTGTGTTTTCTTCTAGGAGTTTTATAGTTTCAGGTCTTTGAGCTTTGTCATCTCATTTCTTCTTGCTTTTTTTGCTGAACGCAAAATCCAAAGGAACAAAAGATGTGTACCCTCCCTAAAATTGGCATAGACGCAAAATCAGAGTTAGTGAGCTCTGTAATTCCCATCTCTCTTACAAATTGCCTGTAAGACAGTTCAATCCTGGGTAGGAACCTAAAATAAAAGGCAAGACAATTCCAGGGTAGAAGTCTAAAATAAAATTTTTATAGTAGGAAAGCTTCTGTGTTATGGTCATAGAAACAAGGATTTATTTTTGTTTCTCTCATGTTGGAAAGAATAAAGAAGTTACTTAGCAATCCCTGTTTCACCAATATCCTATTGCTATTTACTTGACACTGAAGAATAAAGTTATTTAAATGTGTCAAAGGGACTTTTTAAAAATAGGGTGTCCACCATGTTCAAAACATTTACTTATTCACAAAGTATGTATTGAATATTTGATGTTCAAATAAGCCAGGAGTAACAAAAACAGGTTAAACATTATTCTTATCTTCAAGGATTTATTTTGGGAGGGGTAAAAAAAAATAGCACCTGGAAGCACTGGCCTCCTGCTGCCCATTATAGTGTTATGGAAATCAAGGAGAGGAAAGATTTTGTTTGTTTGGGTGGATCAGAAAAGGTTTCATAAAAGCAGTGGCATCAAATTTGGTCTTAAATTTTGGGTAGAATTTTGACTGGTAGGGGGAAAAAAGAATACATAAGCTGGGAAAAAACACATAGTCAAAGATAGAAAAGAAGGGAATAGCGGAAGGTCCAGTTTGTCTGGAAACTAGAGGTAGCAATGGGAAGGTAATGTGGGGTCTTCTTGTTGGGAGTTTAAATGAAAGGCTGCGGGGGTGGGTGGGGGGGGTGGGTGGAGGGGAGCCACCAGAAACTGAGAGGCTGTTGTTGATCATAGGAGCACTGTTACTGGAGCTCAGAAACATTCCTCCAGCCACAAAAGGATGTTAGGACGAGTGCTAGCCCACAGAAGAGTTTCCAACTACTTGAGTAGAAAGTCTTGGACCCTGTAGTGAGTTTGCATAAAATTAAATATATGTAATGTAAATGACTCACCTATATTCTGAATCTGAGTCCTCCTTACATGACCATGTTTTTAAAAAGATTTTATTTATTTATGAGAGAGGGAGAGAGAGAGAGAGAGAGAGAGAGAGAGAGAATGAGCAGGAGGGGCAGCGGGAGAGGCAGACACCCTATTGAACAGGGTGCCCAATGCAGGGCTCCATTCCAGGATCCTGGGATCATGACCTGGCCGAAGTCAGACACTTAACCAACTGAGCCACCCAGGTGCCCTTATATATTACCATTTTTAAAACAGTCTATAAACAAATAAATGATAAATGCCCATGTTTATTGCAGCATTTTTTTACATTAGCCAAGACATGGAAACAACTTAAGTGTCCATCAACAGTAAATGGATAAAGAAAATGTAATATATCTCAATAGTCTATATATCTCAGCCATAAAAAAGTTTTTTACCTGGCAAAAGTAAAAGTTGGTGATGCTATGTTGGTCCTTAAAACACCTTTTTTTTGGAAATGTTACTGGTGAAAAAAAAAAAAAAAACCCAGAGGCCTGAGTACTACTGTCACATTGGGTCAATGTGGACGCGAGGGAGGTTAGAGCACTCTTAGAGCAGAGAAAGTGGGCTGAAGGGAGCAAAGATATTTGGGGAATAAAACTTAGAAGATGAGGTGACTCTTTGGCTATGTGAGTCAACAGAGAACAACTCCAAGGGTGCCACTGATAAGAATGGGAGAGGAGGAGCATGATGGTATTTTGGTGCAGCCAGAGCAGAGAGAGGCTGACAGAGATTAGTTTGGGGAATGTTCTGTGGATGTTCCTGAGGAGAGCTGTTTGGAACTGCCTCATGGGCAATGGAAATGTCAGCCTGGAGCTTGGGAGGGAGGCTCATTTATTGATGAGCCAACAGACATTTATTTCACGCCTACTATGAACCAAGCACTAACTGTGAGAGAAAGAGATATATTTGTGTGTCTCTTCTATAGACTCTCTTACAATTATCTTTTCTTCGTTAAGTCCTTGTGACTTCATATGATTCTTTTATGACTGTTTTATGGTGCTTCTGAGAACTTATAATTCAAAGATATACTGCAAATACAATAATAAATATTTGAAATATGCAATTCATCTACAAAATCATAAATGGATAGAAAACTAAGACTGGAAACACAACTTTATTAGTGTATTAGTTAGCATAGGTTGCAGTAATAAATCAAACAGGTATTGGCACTGTACCATCAAAGTTTCTCTCTTGGTCACCGGTTGTCTCTTGATTAGCAAGCGAACAGGTTGGTGGTCAGGTTCTCTTTGGACACTCAAGCTGAGGCAGGTTCCATCCTCAAGAATAACATGTGGTTCCTCAGGTTCTTTGTCACCTTCAACTCAGCAGGCCAATACATTGGAGGTTTAAGGCATCAAAGCAGCAAACGTCACTTCTAGGAACACTTCATGGCCTAAGAGTCATATGGCCTGACCTAACTACAGGGGCAGTAGGGAAGCGCAATCCAGCTTTGTGTCCAGGAAGAAGAGGAAATAGATCTTGTTGAATAATTAGTAGTCTGCCACAATTTGCATTCAGTCATCTGAGTACAAAGTTAAATTTAAATAAATTACTAAAACTGTCGGTCATGAAGAGCCTGCCTGCTTGTGTGTCAATGAACAGAATCTTTAGCACTGCATGTCTGGAGAGAAGTTATTGCCATTTGTAAGGAACTTCTATTCATGTAACAGTTTAATAGTTATACCAATCAAACTCACAAACAGTTGAATTCCTGTAACATTGTTCAGAGTCCTTGCAAGCATTTGCTTTTTCTAGCTGAAAAGCAATCTGCGCTAAGTGACCTGAGATGATGGGGGGCAAGAGGAAAGAGGATAGTACCCCAGGATTAATATGTTTTCTATAAGCAGATCCTTTATGGCCTTCCTCTCTGTTCCCAGGAATATGGGCCTCTTTGATGTGTTTGTGGTTTTGACATTTCTTTCGCCATCAGCATTTTTTCCTCAAAATTGTCCTTAAAGTGACTGCATCCTTTTATGATCCCTTACTTAGCCTGTGACCACTTGCCTACTCCCAATAAATTTTTACAACAAATCTCATCCACTTCAGCTTCGTCCTGCACTTGAGCCTGAACGTGTTCTCAGAGTGGCAGATGGAAACCCATCAGCAGTAATAAATACATCACTACTCAAGATCTTCTATTGCTTGATATCCAGAGATTGCTGCCTTTACTCACGAGCTGGAACAGATTATTAGATATAAGAGATTATTACTATCTTCAGTGTATGCCTCAGGACTAAATTCTTTGTGACTTAAAATCAGATATCGCTACTGGAGAGCCTTCTTCTCAAAGTCTTAAAGTTATGATCAGTTAAGTATTCCATTGACACCAACAATAATAGATTGTTTATTATGGCCTGGGATTTGGAGAGGGAATCATTTGAATTAAATTAAAGATTTCAGGTATTAGCTCTGTTTTAGGTTGATCCCAGGTAGATGATGCAGTCTTGTCTGGTTGGGCTGCTATGACAAAATACCAGATGGGGTGGTTTCTAAACAAACAAGGCATTTATTTTTTTTCACAGTTCTGGAGGCTGAAAGTCTGAGATCAGGGGCCACCCTCTTCTGAGTTGTACTTCTTGCTCTATCCTCATTGGTAGAAGGACAAGGGAGCCCTGAAGGTCCTCTTTAATAAAGGCATGAATCTCCATCCTGAGGGTCCAGCTTCATGATCCAGGCACCTCCTACTAGGAGGCCCCTACTAGTAACATCACCTTGGGGATTAGGATTTCAACATGTGAATCTGAGGGGTGGTAGGTGTGTGTGCAAATATTCAGACCATAGCGAGTCTCTTCCTGGTAAGTAGTAGGGAGGCAGAGAAGAGCTAAGAGGGGAGTAATTTGGATTACTAGGAAACCTTCACAGTATTGTTCAATCAGAATACTTTAGTGGATTTTACCTTTGGTCTCCTAGCATCTCTTTGGGCAGAATCCTAAAATAGATAGGCAACAGGGTCACACATTCCGCTGTAGAAACTAAAGAGGGCAGATAATCATTTTCCCTCACAGCTGGGGCATCTGCAAATGTTCCTGGCAAGAGCTTTGAACCTTGAAGGAGTGACACAAAAATGGAGGCTCCTGAGAGGTCGCTTGCAGCAGTGGAGGGGTGCAGCCACAGTCCAGAGATGACTTCTGAGGTTGGGGTTGCGGGAGGTGGTGTGCTGTCCTCTGCAGACCATACAAGGAACACCATCTTGGCAGCACCAGGTTGTCCAGCTTCCCCGGGTTCCTGCTTTTTTCCTGGGCCTTGTTCTTCTTAGGTTCTGTGATTGCCTTGTATGAAATTGCTTTCTGCTTGCATTGGTCAGGGAAAACTTCTGTTGTCTGCAACCAAGAATTCTAGCTGGCACAAACATCCCCCAAATCTGCTATACTTCTATTGCCATTTAAAAAAACTAAAAAAAAAAAAAAAAAACCTTAAAAATCTTATTGCAAAAATTATCAACTATATCAACTACTATTAATTTTTAAAAATCGCATGACTGTCTTCATCCAACAGTGCTTTTTCTCCATGTCCAACCCACTGAAAAACTTAGAAAATATAAGCAAAAAACACTGTAACACTCTAACCCAGAGAAACTTTGTAAAAAAAATTTTTTTGAAACATATTCTGGTGCAGACTCTCCCCAACTTTTTCCTGGGCATATGAATATATTGTTTCTTTCTTTAGGTATTACAGAAAGCTCTACCACACTGCAATCACATGCTTGCTATTTGCCTGGTATTATAATAGCTTCATCTATAGCATTTCTTCTTCATATGAACATTAACACAGGCATGAGGAGTTGGTCCAGCCTAGTAAAAAATATTTGTCACACTTACTCAAGTTTCTTTTGAATAAATATATGTAGAAGTGAAAGCATATAAAATGATTTCAGGTACATTCTTAGGGCAGAACTAATCCAGGAGAGCAAAGCCTGTGTTCTGTGCTGGGTAAAAGTCCTCCTGCACCTACCATGGCCACCTTAGTTTGGTCATGTGCAAATGGAGGCATCATTTTTATATTCAAGTTGCTAGGATTCAGGATTTCCATAGAAAATTTAGGCTATAGATATACTCTTCCGAGGACCACTATTTCAACTAGGAATTCACTTAAAAATTACTAATTTCTCAGAACGCATGAAATTGATCTCTAATTCAAGATGAGCTGTAGGATTTATATTTTAAAATTGTTACTTATGTGTACAAATAACTGCTGCCACAAAGTAGGTAACCAGGACCATTTTGGGCTTATAATTAGAAATACTACTTGCCAAATAGTAAATATATTAAAAGTTCTTGGAAAGTCTGTTTTCTATCTCTTATATTTTAATAGACTTTAGTACCTTTTTTTCTTCAGAGGCAAACTTCAACTGCAGGTAGACTAAAAAAAAAAAAAAAAAAAAAAAAAGAGCAGGTTCTAAATTAATTGCCTTTCTGTTTTTTCATCCTTGCTTGCCTTTAGCCAGTCTTGTTTCTACTGGCTCCTCGTTCCATTATTTGCCTTTAAGGTATCTATTTTTTAACCTTTATAAATCATATCTTAATTCTAGAAAGAAGAGCGTATAGCTCTGGTTTTCTTCTTGGTGAATGGTCATCAAACTTTCTTTTATCGCTACTCCCAGATTATTGTGAATAAATATATTTAAGAATTGGATTCAAAACATTTCTAGGGATTTCCAAACTAGTGTGCAGGTGATAGTTGTGGTTGGGTTTTTTTTTTTCTCCCCTTTTCAAAATAAACCATCTTTAAGCTGGTGTTAAGATTTTTTGCTATTTTTAAAAATTGCATGACTTTTCATCTAACAGTGCTTTTTCTCCACGTTCAACCCAATGAAAAGATAACTTCAATAACTAACTAACTAAATAAATCAAACCAAACCAAACCACCCAATGCTGTATTAGGTAAACGAATTAATAGTTAACTTTTTAGATCCTGGACCTCAAAGTTCCTTTGCTATTCAAATCAAAATGCAGTAGTCTTCACATTTGTTAGCAAGGATTTCAAAAGAATAATCTACATTTCTAAAAGCTATTTATATAGAAAGACAAAAGAGAACATAATTAAGCTGGAGCCTTTCCACAGCATTGTCTTTTGGGGTCCAGGCAGCAGAACCACGATGTAGGTGAAAAAGTACTATGGCCAGCTTCCAATGTATGTGATTCAAGCTGAAGAACAAAAAGTTGAACTGTGAATACATTAGCTCAACTCAAAAAATGAATGCTACCCAGAGGGTCTCCATCTTTGGAGACCAAACAAGGGCAAAGAGCTTAAATGGCAGCAGCAGCATCATGGTGGGTTATTTATGAAACAGTCCTTTGCAACCCATATCAAGAAGCTAAGACACCCATTGCTCGTGCTTCTTAGAGAACAAAATAGGACGCTTGTTTGTTTGGAATGGTTCTTGAAGGAAGATATTCTGGAATATCCTGGAAGGCAGGAAGAGAGCTTTCCTGACTTGAAGGCTTTCTCCCAGTGGGCTCAAGCCTTTGAATTGTATCTCATTTATTCTTCTCAGTGTGAATCCAATCCAGTTCCAGAAGTTACGGACTGCAGCTTTCATAACCTAACTCCCATTGTAGAACGGGCTTCTCTTCTTACTCTATCTTCTGATATTCGGACCCATTCAGAGCATTTATTTACTACTAGAATATGCAACGAAATTCTATTTAAGAAACAAATCTGCAAGATAAGGAATGTAAGAGCGGTTTGGTCTTTTTTTTTTTTTTTTTTTTTAACATTTGGTCAAGTAGCATGGGGAAAAAATGGCATCGCTTTAGCTGAATTCAATTCCGACTTCCTTTTGATCAGAAATAGTCAAAATTAATACAATTTTCTTAGAAAAAAACTACAAATATATTTGTAAGAGTGCGAGGAGCTCTGCTTTTTCAAAGTATTTTTGGAAAGATGCAAAGTATTCAATTGGTTATATGTACTTTTTGGATATTTCAACTTCTGTAAGATTGGAATCTAGTGAAGATTTCTTTCGGTTTTCTAACACCACTACAGAATGTTATCAAAATGTATAATAATGCTTCTAAAAACAACTGTTAAGTTTAATGCTTTTGGTTTAGTGGTCAAGCCATAGTTTTTTTCAATTCCAACCGTAATTTGTTCCTGTACACCCTCTTTAGTGGGGGTCTGGGCTTCCAAGTCATCCTCTTCAGATCTTTATAAGATGAGCTTTACTTGCTGCTGTTTAGCAGAGCTGGATCAGGAACATCTCTGCATTTGATTGGTTGGCTTTTAAAGGATTACTCCTCTTGAAAGGCACTGTTCTGTATCAGATTGCTAGCAGTGTGGACTTATTTGTGGTTGATAATTCAAATTGAAGACAAGTATTTGCCGTCAAAGAGAAGGTAAACTTCAGTACTCCTATGTTGCATAGTTCCTACACCTCATATTGACCTAATGTGTGTGTGATGAAGAGCTCTGTTTTAAAACAACCTTAAATGCCATATCCAGAAATAACAACCGACTCTGGCAAAGAGAGGTAATTTGGGGTCCCTGTATGTTCTATAACAAGGCCAATACAATTTAAAAATAAATGAATTCCAACTACACAAATTGAGTTCAATAAGATTAACAAAACCGAGGAGGGTAAATATGTCGGCTAAATCAACAAGTCCAATACATCATACTATTTATACCCAGATGAAATAAAACAATGACTTTCCATTTTTATTTGCATTTCCCAGCTACTCAGAGTAAACATTATCACTTTTCAAATCCCGCCTATCACTTTATGGGAAAGAAAAATTCACGGAGCAAAATGCTTAGCTGTAGGATTTTACGTTTACAATCCATCAGGTTACAATATGAAAGTTAACTTCGGTTTCTTCCCTTGCGTGAGCACTCTGTATGTGCGTTTTATTTACATTCTGTCACTTTATGTCTCCCACTAAACTTTATGTGCTCAAGAATGAAACACTGTATTGGTGTTATGTAACAATATTTCGAATTTGCAACATACATATACTGGTTTCCCTCTCCCTTGAACCCATGTACCTGAAAAACAAACACAATGTATCTCCCTCAATTAAAAAACAAAAAACCAAAAAACAAAAAAACACGGTGTGCATAAGGAAAGGTGTAGAAGCACTGAACAACAGTGTGGAAAGGTAAAGATGTATCTGTCCTTGTTGACAACAATCCCCAAGATTTATTAACAGCCCCAGGCAGCCAACTTAGTAAATGACAAGGTCCGAGGCCTGGCCTTAAGGAGTGGGTAACCCAGTGGGAATGCAGGCTTTTAGGTTTTACAACTAATGTGATTAAAAAAGGAAAAGAAAAGAAAAGAAAAAAAGAAAAGAAAAAAAAAGAGAGAGAGAAAGAAAGGAGAAAGAAAGAAAAAGAAAGAAAGAAAGAAAGAAAGAAAGAAAGAAAGAAAGAAAGAAAGAAAGAAAGAAAGAAAAAGACCCCAAAGCAAGCAAACCGTAACACCTGGAGAAAGTGCTCCAAATAGAGCCTCTTTGGCAACCCAAATTGAACCAAACCATTAGATTAAACTGTGCGCCGTTTTCTTTCCCTAGGTCTACAAAAACCCATAAAGGATGTCGGATCCAGAAAACCGGGAGTTCTTAATTGGCACCTTCCTTTCCCACTTTTTAATATTCGGTATATTCGGCAACCATCCTTAATCCGCGGTCTTCATTCATTTATTGACCCAGCAAGGTCCTGGGTGTCTCCTGGTGATCGCTCCTTCCAGGCTGACCTCATGTGACGGCAGATGGAAAAGCCCCTCCGTGGAGAGGGGGTCACGACCGCGGGGGGAGGGGGAGTCATCCAAAGGTGGACGCATCTTGCTTTCATGTGCTCGTTTATTAGAGGGGCGGCGATGGCCGCGGCTGGAGGAGGGAGGAGGGCGGAGGGCGCGGGGCGCGGGGCGCGGGGCGCAGCCCGGGGGTGGGAGGCCGCGCGGGAGGCGGAGGGCAGCAGCCGCGCTCCACCGGCTCGGCCCGCGGGACCCAGAAAATGACCAGCCCCTCCCCCGCTGCACCCTTGACCCCTCCCCCTCTTTGCAGGCCTCCCATCCGCCCGCCCGCCCGCCCGCCCGGCCGGCGGCGGCCCCACGGCCCCACGGCCCCACGGCCCCCCGCCCGCCGCCGCCCCCTCTGCAGCCCGGCCCCGCGAGGGACCCCGACCCCGACCCCGACCCCTCCGGCCGCGCCCCTCCCCCCCAGTAACGCACCTGCGGCCCCGCCCCCGGCCACACGCAGCGGCGGCAGCGGGCTGGCGGGGCCGAGCGGCTCGGCCCTCCAGGCGCAGTCACCTTCCCTTCCCCCGCCATCCTGCCCACCCCCCCAGCTCCGCCGCCGAGCAGCCGCCGCGCTCCTCAGCCGCCCCGAAATCTAAAGGGGTCCGTCTCCGGCACCACAACCAAATGGCTGAGCCTCCCTGGCCGGCTGCGCAGCCCGCCCATTGGTCCCTTCCCCCCCCGCCGCCGCCACCATTGGCTGTTGCCCGGAGACCCTGGGCGGCGATTGGCTCCCGCCGTTGCCGCTCATCCGCCGGGCCGCAGGTCCCGCCTCCACCGTGATCAGGTTAGTGTGCGCCGCGGGTGCTGGGGGCTCGAGAACCGAGCGGAGCTGGTTGAGCCTTCAAAGTCCTAAAACGCGCGGCCGTGGGTTCGGGGTTTATTGATTGAATTCCGCCGGCGCGGGAGCCTCTGCAGAGAGAGAGCGCGAGAGATGGACATGGACAAACGGATTCATTTAGAGCTGCGGAACAGGACGCCCTCTGATGTGAGCATTTGCCAAAAATATCTCTGTCGGTCCATTCTCCTACTTTGTGTGTGTGTGTGCGTCGGGGGGTGGAGGGGGGGCGGAAGGCACTTTTTTTTGAGGGGGGGCGCCCGGGAGGCGTGGGTTTGGGGGTCGGGACTGCAAATGAATTGCAAGGTTGGGGGGTTGCAGTGCCATCCGAGCCCGTTCCGGCTGCCGCCGCCGCTGCCCTTGGTGTGTGACTACCTGTGCGTGTGCTCCCGCGTGTGCGAGTGTGGGTGCGAGTGTGCACCCCGGGAGGCCGGCGGGCGCACGCGTTCGGGTCGGAGAGAGCGAGGCGGAATAAGCCCCCGAGCTCGCTGCTCCCGGACTCGCGTCTGCTGGGGGGTGGGGGGGGGGAGATTAGCGAGGGGGGAGGAGGAGGGGGGCTGCCTCCCGCATCTAACAACAACAACAAAAAAGGGTTTTTTTTTAATATTTCATAAATGAGTCCCCTTCCGCCCCCCTCCCTTTCTCCCCTCTCCTCGCTCGCTCGCGCACACACACGCACACACACACACACACACACACACACACACACAATAAGTTTTGGGCTCCGCGAGTCCGGTTTAGTTTCTGATAAATGTGGGCCGAGGCCCCCGGGGGGAGCGCGTGGGGAGGGGGCGCGGCGCAGTCGGGCAGGGCTCGAGTTTAAAGTGCGTCTTCGTTTCTTTGCAGTGATGAGGCGAGAGACGGGGGAGCCATATTTGTAACTTTGTAGTGTTCGTGAACGCGCCCTTTCTCTCCCTCCCTCCCTCCCTTTCTCTGCCTCCCTTCCTCTCCTCCTCTTTCCCCCTCACTCTTTCCACCCCACCTTCGGGCCAGATGCTGAGGTTCCTTCCTCTCCTTGGGAAGGGAGGATACGCGGGGGGGGGGGGGGGCGGGGAGGGATTTCGGAACGTGCAGAGGCACCGGCCGTCCCCGCGCCTCCCCGCGCCTCCCCGCCTCGAGCGATCGCTGTTGCAAGTTACCCAAAGGCGACGTCCCGGAGCCCCCTCGCCCCTGCCCCCCGGCCCCGCGCCCCCGGCCCGCCCCTCCGCAGGGCGGGCTCGCCGGCAGCCCCTGGGCGCCCGGGGGTCCGCGGGCACCGGAAACTTTGTCCGCGCCGGGTGTCGGCCGGGCGCGGAGTCGTGCGGGCCCGGGAGGCTCGCGGCCCCGGGATGGGACCGAGCCTCCGGCCGCCGTTCTGGATCGGGCAGCGGCGGGAGTGCGGCCGGAGGAAACTTGCACGGATGCGAGCCGGGAGGCTCGGGCGCAGAGCCCACCCCCGCGGAGGGCAAGGCCGGGCCGGGCTCCCGTCCCCCTCTCGCTTCCAAACAGTGTTTTATGGGAGTTGGCGGCTCCGCCGAGGAGACCCCGGCTCCGGGGCGGGGACCAGGGCGGCGCGGGCGGGAGGGACCCCCCAGCCCTTCCTCCTCCTCCTCCTCCTCCTCCCCCTCCCCCGACAGCCTGGGCAGCCGGGGTTCCACGGGGTTCCACGGAGTTGGGAGTTTGGGGAGCGCAGCGCGCAGCTGACCTGTCGCCCCTCCAGCCCGCGAAAGCCCGAAGAATCCCTGCCCGAAAGGCAGGCCTTGCTGCTTCCTCTTTCCTCTAGTTCCTCCCCCAAACCTGAGTGAGACTTTTGAAAACAAGATCCCTTTTTGTGGCCCCCCCCGCCCCCCGTCATAACGCAGCTGTGCACTGGAGACGTGCAGCGCCTTATGGCGCGCAGGGCGGGGAGGGCGGGGGAGGAGGGGAGGGGGCGCCCGCCGCCCGCCGCCCGCCGCCCGCCGCCCGCCGCCGGGCAGGACTTTCCGCGGACCCTGGCCGGCGGCCGGCCTTCCTCGACCCCAGCGGAGGGTTCGGGGGCTGGGTGTGGTGATGGGGGAGGGGGCCGGAGCCGCGGGCTTCCCGCGTACTTTCCGGAAGCCCCCGGTGCGGGGGGGGGGAGGGCGCGCGGCCGGGGAGCCCGGGGCCCGGGGGGCCCGGGGTCGGGGTCGGGGTCGGGGTCCCCCCGGCGCGGCGTGCGGGCGCGCCCCCCCGGCCCCGGCCGCGGCCCCGCGGGGCCGAGTGCGAGCGAGCCCGGGAGCGGGTCGAACCGGCTCTTTAAACTTCCCCGAGTGTGTCTGGGGGAGGGGCGCGGCGCGCCGAGCCGAGCCGAGCCGAGCCGGGAGCGGTTCTCACGCTTCGCCCCCTCGCCTCGGAGCGTCCCTGCCCACTCGCCGGCCCGCGGCCTCGAGGCGGGGTGGGGCGCGGGAGGGGACGGAGGGGGCCCGGGCGGCACCGCCGGCGACGCGCGGGAGCGAGAAAGCGAGCTAATGAGGGACAAAAGGGGTGGGGGAGGAGGAGCCACGGGGCCGGTGCGGCGTTTCTAAGCGCCCTTAAGACCAGCAGCTCCGGGAGGGCGCCCCGGCGCCCCTCCCCGCCGCGGCCGCCCCCCGGGGGCCCCCGCACACCCACCTTCGGAGCCTCTCCCAGCTCGGATCCGGGGGCTGCTGGCCACGCCGCGACGCCGAAATAGGACGAGCAGCCATGTTCCCGGGCTGCCGGCCCGCCCCGCCCCTCCCCCACGGCGCGGCGGGCGCGGGGCGCGGGGCTGCGAGTGCGGGCGCGGGGCGCGCGGGGCGGGGGGCGCGGGGCGCGGGGCGGGGGGGCGCGGGGGCCTCCGCTTCCCCGGCCGCTTCGGAGCTCCGGGGGTTTTGTTATCGGGATTTCCGTGCAGGCCAGGCCCGCCGCAGGCCGAGCCCGAGGGCGCCGAGGCGTTACCGGGGGGCCGGGGCCCTGCTCGCCGGTGGCACGACTGCCGGGCGCCGAGCTGCCATTTTGTCACCGTGGCTGTTGCCGCCGCGGGGGGTGGGGGTGCGGAGTCTTGCGCCATCGCCCCGACGGCCCCGGACGCGGAGCAGCGGGGGAGGCGGGCTCCGGGGACCCCCGGGGGTGCCCTGCGCGGCCCGAGGCTCTCCTGGGGGGCGACGGTCCCCCCGCGCGCTCCCCGCACCCCCCTGCGCGCTCCCCGCCCGCTCCCCGCCGGGGTCTCGCCCTTCCTCCCGCCGCCGCTTCAGACGTCGTGGAGTGTGGCCCTAAAGCGTCCTGGCCGCCCCGGTGCGCTCTTTCGGAGGAGCCGACTGGCGGGGAGGGGGGCGATGAGACAGGCAGGAGGCGTCTTGCTCGGGAGGGGCGCGCGCGCGCCTCTAGGGCCCGCCTGGAGCCGAGGACAGCGGCCGCCCGCCCGGGAGGGACGAGCTGTCGGTGCTGGGGAAACGCCCTCCGGGGCTGGGCTCTCCGGGAAGGTAGGTCGCGCCCCGGGCTCCAGGTGGGTGCTGCAGCGCCCTGCAGCCGGCTAGGGGCGCCCCTCCTGCCCCCAGCCCTATCATCTGCGCCTCCCCCTTTCACTTTTGCCTGGGGGAAGGCCGTGTACTGGAGTAGATGTGACCCCAAACCGACAAGAGAGTAAGGTTTCCTCTTTTTTTTTTTTTTTTTTTTAATTATCTTTTTTTTTTTTTAAGTAAATGATGTCTTTCTGCCGACCGCCTTTCTGCGTCACGTCTCTGGCTTCTCTCCGGGACTGTTTAAAAGCCGATGTCAGTGCTGGTTAAGCACCTCACTGGTTGGACTCTGGTGTCTGTAGGAGACTAGCTTTTGATGGCAGTGTCTGGCACAGGCCGCCCAGGAAGCCAGCTTTAACTTTGACCTTTGGAACACGTCGCGTGATGTTTTCCAGGCTGACTTACTGCCTAATTGGGTTCACGTAGCCTGATATTAACTGCGGTTGATGCAGGCCAACCAAGGGTCCACAGGCAGAGGACTGAGCTCCAGCTCCCTACGTAGGGTCCTGGCTCGTTGGGTTTTGTTAACGGGTTGCTGCTGGTGGTAGTTTTGAGTCTGGGGGCCTCCACGGTGAAGCTGAGGTTTGGAGCCCCACGGGCCTGAGTTTGAGTTCTCCCTCCTAGGAAGAGGCAGGATATGGTAGCCTCCTGGTTGCACCTTAGTCTCCTCACCTGGGGAAGGAGAATAGTGATCTAGTGTAATGAATAAGTGACAGAACCGGCTCAATGGACCTGGCCCTCAGGTACTCAGTGTGTGCTGGTGTTAGCTTTGGAGACCTAACTGGGGTGCGATGAGGCACAGCTCTGAGCTCCTCTCTGGTTCTGGACAACAATAACAACAATAATAATAGCAGATGCTCACCCGGGACCACACTGTGCCTGGCACAGTTCTAAGTGGATTAAACGGTTCAGTGACTCTAGTCCCCATAGCAGCACTGTGAGGTAGGTACTATTATTATCCTCCTATTACATACACACAGGGAAATTGAGGCATAGAGAGCTTCTCACAGCCAGTCTCTTACTCTCTGTGCCGTCCCCTGAAGCACCCTTTTCTTGTTGGACACTGAGGGGAAGAGCCTTTTCTTCTCTGGCTTTAAAACAGTGCCACCTTATGAGAGATTGAGTTTTCTGGTCATTGAAGGTACTGACATGAACCCCCTAAATGGCCTCAGGGTTGAAGATACTGAGGTGGGTAGTCAGGACCAGGGGCTCCGATAAGGGGGAAGCCATATACTTTCCGAGTTTGGTTTAGAACATCATAATCTGTTTAGGCTGACATAAGTCTGTCCTTTTAGGTGTTGGGGTACACATTTTGGGTAAGGTGAAGACTCTTAAGCAGTGGCTTATGGGATGTTGCATGTAACGCATCTTCCGTTTTTATTTGTCACCACCTACAGCCAAAAAACTGAAGAGAGTTGGTATGCCCTCTGTACCTAAAATGTGGTGTACTGGTAACAACTCATGGATCAGCTCCTTTAATCCGCCTTAACAACTTGTTCAGGGCATGCCAAGCAGTGTGATGATCCTCCATGTTGTGAGGGTGGTTGTGGCATGCAACAGAGTTAGGTTCTCCCACCGTGAAACCAGCGGCCCCCTTGGTTGGGCAGTAGGGACTTTGAGAGATTTAGTTTTCTGGTCATTGAAGGTACTGACGTAAACCCCCTAAATGGCCTAATGAGAGTATACAAGGTCCCAGACATGGCCCTTCATCAGAATCACCTGGGGAGTGTGTAAACTGCAGATTCTCCGCACCCCTGGACATTGGTTTAGCACAAGGGTCGTCAAATTCAGGATGAGTGGCCTGTTTCAGTATCATGAGCTAGGAAGAATCTGTACATAGAAACATTGCAATCAATTTGATGAAATGGAACACTTAACTTTGAATCTGAATTAAGAGAAATATTATCCCCCCAAAAGAATTCCACTCGTCTCATTAGATGGTTGTTACCCTTCCACCCCCCCCCCCCCCCACCAAACTGTATTTGTTAATACATTTTGAATTTTGTCAATAAAAGAATTGTGGTAATGTGTTTCCTTGTCATTATAAAAGTGCCTGTGTAGAATTGTTAGTTTTGTCTCTAAGTAAAGTTTAATATCTGGCTTTTATAGAGAAAGCTTGGTGTTCCTTGGTTTGGGGAGGGGGGATTCAGATGAGGATCTGGGTTTTTTGTTTTTAATTTGTAAATTTTTTTATTAAACACGTGGCAAGGCATTCATTTGGGTGGTGCTTTAGGAGTCTCTCCAAGTTCTTTTATGTGTGCCCCTTAACTAGTTGATGCCCAGTGGTAATCGGCCTTGATCCAAGATCGTCCATGAGAAGAGAAATTGTCCCTGTTACCAGCTTAGAATTGTGTGCCCCTTCTAGCTAGAAGTTCTTCCGTGTAACCAACCAAAATTCTTCAGTTTGCATACTCAGTATTTCAAAAGGTTTTTGCATATCTCATAGTTGAACGGTTATTCTTAAATTTCAGATGTCGTCTTAGGGCTTTGGGGCCTGCAGAAGGTACAGCAGCTGTGTCCTCCATGGCTGACATCAGACCCTCAGAACACAGATCATTGAAAGCCACAGATAATCCTGCAATCTCTGGTTCTGCCTTGCTGCTCTCCCACCATGCATGTTTCCTGGGGAACATACCAGCAACAAAGTGGCTTTGAGTTTCAGAGCCCTTCTTTCTTCTTCCAGCCTCTGGTGCCTGAGCTAATGAGCAGAGGGAATAGAAGTGAGATTGACCAGGCCAAGGACAGGAGGAGATAAATCCAAGGCGAAGAATCCCAGTCCCCATAAGGTTTGCCTGTACTTAAGAGGACAGCAGGCCGCAGACCCTGTTCCCTGTCTTGGCCGCTTGTGCTCCCTCGGCCTTTCCAGGTGACTTCCTCTGGACTCTCACAGTCCTTTGCATTTGTAATACAGGCACCTACGTGAGCTTTGGGGGCTGGTCATCCCAAAGCTTCAGTCTGAATTAATGATACCACATTGAAATAAGAAGCCTGGGGCTGCGGTTGATCCTTTACGGGTATTGTGTATGATACTGCTCAGCCGCGTCCTCACCACTGTGCCTGCCCTCTGCACCTTGCTGTAGTCGCTTGGGAGAGGAGCGCAGAGCTTGTTGCTGAGTGGTGATGAGCCCCGGTCCGATGAACTTGGCCCAATTGTTCGGCCTGAATTCTGAAGAGGAGGCTCATTACTCTGGTGTCCAGAGGGGGCCACTCCCTTAACGGATGAGTGCTACCGTGCCTGCCCACCCCCTGCTCTAGCTAGTAGTCTAGTTTCCTGGGAGGTCCACACCACCAGTCCCTCATCACCAATACCTTCTGCCCACAAATAAGGGACACAAGGACCTGACTTTGAATCTTACAATCTTATGTTATATTGAAATACAATTGTACAAATGATAAATACCCAACAATGATGTTTTCATTAAAGAGATGGAGTCTGGCAGGGATGGAGAATTGCGAAGGCATCTGTTATTCAGAACTTGTCATTTAATAAAATTTGTTGAAACAAGATGAGCAAAGCACCCGTGGCCCTGGGCCACCTGCCTGGACATGGAAACAGCCTCCTTATATAGAACCAGTTGTCCCAATGATATTTGTTAATACAAAGTCTGTAAACAAGATGAAATATCTTTCTCACACCAGTCCTTGTCTCGCACCCACTGAGCCACACCCGGCAACCCCCGTGTTTCCACTCAGATTTATTTTGTTGTAGTCCACAGCTGCCCTGGTGTACTCATCTCTCTTCTTTACCAGAACTTGCTCTAGGCAGCAGATCTAAAAGATCAGCTTACTTAGCCCACTATCACTTACCCTAATGTGGATTAAAGTCAAGACTGGCTTTCCCAGAGATGTTTGTGTTTGGAGATTCCGGTTTGGTGAGGAAATTAGCAGAGGACTATTAGAGACTTGTGTGCTGTTCTCAGTTTTGCTACTATTAACTGACTTGGACAACTGGCTGGGCTTCTTGGAGGCCTCTGTTTCCTCCGCTCTAAAATCAGAGTATTGAATTAGACTGGTGGCTTTCAAACTTTTTGATCCTGACAGTAAAAATACGTTTTACGCCACTACCCAGTGTATATATGCTTACCTGTTATACAGAACAATGATGAGCTGCTTTCTTACTACAGGTAAAACACTTCTGTTCATTTAAAAAAGTGTACTGGCCTTGATCGCTTTGCTGGTGATTCTTTTGAGAGACATTAAAAGGTGGCTATTAAGCTTCCTTCACATGCACATATTTTGTGGTTTGGTTTGAGAATGAGAGAATGCTGCGTGTAGCTTTGTGAAATTCCCCCCTCCCCCCCGAAAGTTAATAGTGATTCCTCTGGTTTTTAGTTAAGCCAGCTCTTCTCTGGGTCCCAGGTTCTCAAACGGCACCCCTTGCTTAGTTCTACCCCTAAACCTTCTCCTAGCATTAAAGAATCCTTACCCCAAATTCCTAACCTAGGTGGATGCCTTCCAAGGTTCCTGGTAGTGCCAGGGGCCCTCAGCCAACATCTCCTCCCATCCCTCTCCCCCCCCCCCCCACTCCCTGCCCAGTGCCCTCCATCCTTCCATGTGCCACACACTGTGCAGGTTGCCCTCGGGCTCCCACCTTTTCCAGCATGGAGGAGATTCTGTTGGAGAGAGGGGAGAGTGCCTTGGCTCCTCCCCCCCCCCAGACTGCCTGGGTGGTGCATCCTGTCTCCCCCACTTCTAGCCATGCGGCCCTTGTTGTCTCTATAACATGATGATAGAATAGTACCTACCACACAGTAAGTGCTCAGTAAACGGTAACTGTTATTGTTATTATGGTCTGTTCGGCTGGAAACACCATCCTTGGCTTTCATTTAAAAAAAACACGCCCATACGTACATTAACAACAGACACATTACATAAAAAAGTAACATTTGTCTCAGTGAGGAAAGAGGTTAGAAGCTAGACATTCTAACTTGGCAGAAGTCTTTTCCCCCACAAATGATTCAGTAGTAAATGTGTTGTTCCTAGATGTGAGTAGAGCTGTAGCATCTACGCCCCGCAGCACAGCCCCGGCACTGGACCCCAGGCAGTTTCTGCAGAGGGTCTGGTCGGGTCCTTGCTCACCCGCTCCTCGAATGTGCCTTTACTCCCTCACCTCCGGGGGCAGCTGCTTCAGACCCCCCTCCCCAGACTACTGCCCCTGACCCTGCCCCGGCCTTCCCCCCAGCACCCCCCCCCCCCTCACAGAAGATCACACCTGGTTTCTGAGGAAGTACCCTGCTCCTCTGGCCTTGGGGTCCTGCCCCACTCCTGCTCCCCTTTTGCCTCCGGGGCACCTGAGCCGCTCTGCTCCTTTGGTCCTTCTCCACCTGGGGTGTTTCTCCCACCTTTATTTGTCTTTTAAAGATTTTATTTATTTATTCATGAGAGAGAGAGGCAGAGACACAGGTAGAGGGAGAAGCAGGCTCCATGCAGGGAGCCTGAAGTGGGACTCGATCCCGGGTCTCCAGGATCACGCCCTGGGCCTCAGGTGGCGCTAAACCGCTGAGCCATCCGGGCTGCCCATCTCCCACCTTTAAACCAAACAGAAAACCTGGCTTGATCCTTCAAGCTTGATCCTGACAGCTGCCTGGCTCTCTCCCCTTTTGCAGCCAGACTTCTTGAATTGTCTAGAACCACCTTCTCTGTGCCCTCACTTCTCTGACACCTCAGCCCCCCTCCTCTGGTTTGCTCCCTCAACAGCTCCAAAAACACAACCCCCCTGTCTCGCCTTGCGTGATTCCTCAGCAGTGTTTGCACCCTTGACCTTCCTGAGATGCGTTCTCTCTTGCTCTCCCTTTCTCCAGTGAACGTCTCCTTCAGCCCTGGCCACTCCTCATTTCTGGTGTCCTTTGCCCTCCTCCGTGTGGCCTTCAGTATTGTGGCCAGGCAGGTCTGGGCCTTGGGCCCTTTCAGCCTGCATTCCCTCCGCATGATGATGCTGTGTCGTCCCGCCCAGACGGCTGAAGGGACCTGGAGCTGTCTGCGATCTGATGTGTGCCTCCCAGTCCCGAACTCCTGGCTGAGCTCGGGACCCACCCTATGTCTCCATCTGAATGTCCCCAGGTCACCCCACAAGCGAATGTCCAGGAAGAGCCCCTGGCCTCTGTCACTGTCACCTCCATCCTGCAGATGTACCCATGATCTTGTATTGGTCACAAGTCCTGTCTCTTCGAAATACCATCCTCTCCTGCCTGCCAGCTGGTGTCCTGGCATCGGCAGCCCCCTCGAGCCATGCTTCAGCCTTCAGCCAGCGTGCTCTCCCCAAAACACAGATGTAATTATGTCACCGTGCTTCAGACACAGAGCATTCTTAGGAGAGGGTCCAAAGGCCTTACCAGGACCTTCCTAAGGTCCTGCATGGACTGGCCACTGCTTGCCCTCATCTTTTCCCTCACCGCCTTTATTCCTCCAAAACTACTCCAGGCCATAACTGCCACTGTCACCGACTTAGCATCTAATTGTCTCCACCAGCTCCCTCACCCTCCACCCTCCTCAGCTCTGGGTCTGGTTCTTTTGTTATGAAACTCTTATAGAAATTTCCTTCGCAGTGCTTCAGTTGGTAATTATACATTCTTGAATGTGAGTGTTTTAATTAGCATTTCTGTCCCCCTGTGTAGCCGCGTGATTTAAAGGCCCTGTTTTTGGTTCACATCACCATGTACCCAGAGAGTACAGCACCGCACTTGGCACATGGTGGGCATTCTAGAAATGTTGCTTGAATGAAGAGACCAGGGTGCTTGCACGTTCCTGTCATTGTCATCATCCTCTGTCTGGAAAGCCAAGCACAAGCTCCAGAAACAAAGCATCAGAGATACTGCAGGGTTTGTTGTCTCCAGCCTCACCCTCCCCAACGCCCCACCTCTCCCCTGGGTGAGTGTGAGCTGCCTCTGGGTGGGCGATTCACACTTTCTTAGTGCCCTGTGCTCCTCCAGTTTTCCTGTTTTTTTTTTTTTTCCCCCACAGCCCTGGTGTAAAGAATTTGAACCTCAGCTGTAGTTTGTCTACCTTTTATTTAGTTAATGGATTGTTCAGACACACCACATACCTGTATGTACGTTGTAAAACGTTAACACCAAAATAAGTAAATAAGACCTCAGAAGTAGAAAATAAGAAAATATTTAACAGTCCTAATACTATCTTCTTGCACGTCAGTGGATTGTGTTGGCCGATCCACTTAGGAGGCAACTGCTCTAATCTGTGGTTTATTTTATTTTTAATTTGGTCATGAAGGTCCGTGCTGTGTAAGACATGCCCGCGCTTTACCCAGCACTCTTTCCTTACTCAGAACTTCCCAGCCCTGGCGTGTGCTGCGTTAGGGGTGGCCAGCATTCCTAACCCCTCTTTGATGAGCAGGAGAAGCACAGTGGTCTGCCTGAGATCCCCAGCGAGGGAACTGTCCATGGCTACATGTGCCCGGAGGTGCTCCCTGCGTAGGTTATGTGCACGTACCCACCAAAGCCCCCTCAGTCCGGAAGGCCGCCCCACAGGATCCAGCAAAGGCAAACCCCTGTGCTGCTCTGCAGATGGCTCGTGAGGCTCAGAAGTGTCTAAGGAGAGAGGGTTCCAGGAGCAGCAGACGGAGGCCAGTTGGGGTGAGGGAGGGAGGTTGCTCCTGCTTGTCCTCAGGCTGGGAGTAAGGGGGCTGCTGCAGGCTGGAAGACTGGAACGGAGGGCCAGAGCGAAATCTGCAGGAGAAGGGCCTGTTTCTGTGTGGGCATCTTTGAGCTGGGACTCTGTACTCAGAAGTGTCCAGAACGTCTTGGTCACTGGTTTCTGCTGCCTCCCTAGGAGTCATGAGAGAGAGAGAAGAGGGTGGTGAGGTTGAGACAAAAACCTGTAATAGTGAATGTAAAGGGATTACTTAGAGATTTCTTCAGGGGCATGTATCCTGGGGAGGCACTCGTCCCCCATTATGTAACCAACTTTCTTTGTAGCTCTGGCCTCACCAGCAGGCCCAAATGGTGTGGCTGTGAAGGGAAGGAGGGTGCGGGAGCCCACTTTCACTGACACGGCCTGTGTGCCCAGCATCCAGAATGATGCAGGGAGTTCCGTGAATGCTGCTTACAAATCTGAGATAGCAGCTTGAATTTACTGGATCCAGTTCCTGTGTTCTGGGTGGGTGGGGGTGGGGTGGTAGGTGGCAGAGGGTGGGGAGTGGGCTCTGGATGGATGGAATTGTGTCTCTGTGGTGGGGTTGGGGAGACAGAGCACAGGCCCGAGAAGGAGAGAAGGTATGCGGCTAGAAGGGCAGGTTTCAACCCCAGCTGTGTATTGGAGCCACCAGGGGAGCATTTTAAGAAATTCCCAGGCTCTACCCAGCTACAGAATCAGCCTCCGAGGGTGGTGCCCAGTGTCTGTATTTTTAGACTGCTCTAGGGGGGGCTCTAAACACAGTCGGGAGCCGCCACATTGAGGCAGGGTGCAGAACTTCCCAGCAGGTAGGAAGAAGTAAACTGGATGTCAAAGAAGAGGAAAAGAGGAAGGAAAGAGGGGTATGGGATCGCAGCCACTGGGGTGCCCGGCTCTGGTCCTTGGCCTTGTACCCCTACCAATCTCTCCTGGGGCTGCTATTGGAGCGCCCAGTGGGATTTCTCAAGGAAGCCTGGAGTTGGCCCTTATTCCAGCTCTTGGGGACCGAGAGGCCGGGCTGGAGCGGGGGTGTTTGTAGGAAGGAGGGGCCCCTCAGAGCCAAGAAGCTGGGTGTCCCAGGCAGTGGCCGCACCTCTTCACTGTTTGCTGTTGAGCCTCTGCTGCCTGGTCTGTAAAATGGTGACTAACAGGAATACCTGCTTTCCAGAGGTTGTGGTCAGGCCCGAAAGAAACGTTCCTGCCTGTGTGTGTCGTGGCTAGCCCCCGAAGGCTAGTAGATTCTAACCAGCCCGGGCTTGAAGGGGCCGTTTGAACGGGTTGGGGAGGTTTGGGGAAGGGGTGGCCCGTCTGAAGAAGGCCCTTGCTTGGTGTCTGAGCCTGTGTGTGGTGGGAGCAGTTTTGGGGAGAGCTGTCTTTGCCTGCCCCAGAAGAGGCCTCCCTTGGAGCTGCTGAGCCAGGTGGGAGGGGGCTGGAGGGGCCCCAGGCTAGAGGCAGCCCCATGTTCTGGTGGAGGTGGGGCTGGAGCAGGCCAAGGCCAGCCGCAGACAACCCCTGCCCCCCTGCCCCCCTGCCCCCCTGCCCCGGGGATCTCTGCCTGGCTTGTCTTTCCTGCGGTTGTTCTGCAGCCCGCAGACTCTCCTGCCTCTCAGCTCCCCTCCTGGCTGCAGAACTCTGGGCCTGCCCCACTTGGGCCTGTCTTCTTTCATGCGGACAGCTCCTGAGAAGCCTCCTCCAGGAAGTCTTCCTCCACTCACCAGAAGAAAGGATGTGACTTGTGTCCCTCCGAGGTGATGGCAAGATGTAGAGGTCCCCAGAACTTGGAGCTGTGCTCTCCTCTGAGCTAATACCCTTAGCACCTCACTGAGGCGTGCAATGTGGCTCGGGTCTCCATGGGGTCAGGTCAGTGTTTTGTTACCTGCCGGAGGGCAGTGCTGAGGGTTTGCAGAGCCAGGCACAGCTCCCCTGCAGCTGGGTGCATCAGGAAGGCTTTGTGATGACGTCATGTGTCTCCAGCCTCCCGCCTAGCTGCCTGTGGGAAGGATCTGTCTGTTCTGGCACAGGGGCCTGTTCCATATGGTCGGCCAGGAATTGGCCATCACATTCACCCAGGGCGTTCCTGCCACTTCTGTGCGTCTCCTCTTCCCCCTGAAGACTTGGGTGCACCCCGGGTGTGGCCCAGGAAGGGTGGGCAGGCATGCGCTTTGGTACAGCTCCCCAGCTGTGTCTGGGAGGCTTGAAGAATCCTATCTGCAGAGGTTGGCCTGCCGCCATAATGAGTGGTTCTGCTCCTTCTAGCCCCCGTTTGCTGCTCCGTTGCAGATATGCCTTTGTGTGTCTTGGTCAAGAGAGCTGGTGTCTGTACATTTAGGTGTGGTCTGTGAGTCTACGGAGGCTTCTCCTAGAGTGGGGCTCTCCACGGCTGCTGTTTGGGGTGGAGGTAAAGAAGCTGTGGTCATGGGAACAGAAATGGAATGCCGTCCTCTTAAAAGTGAAAGAGCACGTGGTTCAGGGCAGGCGTTTGGCCTCTGTAGGCACTTGGGAGCCTTCCCTCTGTTCCAGTGGCCAGTGTGGTCACTGCCAGGAATGGCCATGGAGAGGATCTGATGTGGAAGTGGAAACACACCTCTGAGTTGGACCCGTGGCCATAGACCTCAACAAGGTCTGGATCCTGGTCTGCAAGGTGCCCACTGTAGTGAGAAACCAGACTTGCATTGGATAAATGCTTTGCTAGCCCCAGGAGGCTTATGGTGGCCGCAGATGTCTCTGATGGTAAGCGGCACTTGGCCAGCTAGTGTCTGATGGCAACCAGAGTTACGAGGGTGATTTTTGCAGACGGAAAATACTGAGGAACGGTCATTCATTTTCTTTCTTTTTTTTTCATTCATTTTCATATATTGATTGAATGACCATTGTGTGCTGGGTGTTTCCTGGGCATTCTGGCTGCAGCAGTGGACTAGACAAGCTCATTGTCTGTGCTGCCTACCTGGGGCTCCTGTTCTGCCGAGGGAGATGCTAAGTAAACTAAAGGCAAGACTGCTGGTGTGCTAGGTCCCAGGAAGACAGAGCTCTGTTAGAGGAGATGCGTGATCCAGGAAGGCCTCTCTGAGGAGGTGGCTCCAGCAGTCACTGGAGTAACCTACACTGGACATCTGGCCCCCGTGAGCCAGAACCTTAGAACATCTGATCTCGAAGTACGTACGAATCATCGTGCTGATAAGCAAGCTGAGGCCAAGCGAGGTTAAGGTGCAGATTCATGAGGCGATAAATAGGAAAGATGTGGCTGAAGCAGAGGATAGAGCACCACTGGCCAGTACTCTGCTCACCAATGCCGGGCATTTCCCCAGGCCAGCTGACCCTCCGCCTTTTCATCCCAGAATGTCTTTTATTATCCTGCCAAGACTCAAGCTTTGAAAGATCTGTACTTGCACGTTTGCGCTTATTAGCAATAGCAGGCTTATTTTCTCATTTATGGCTGTGTGAGTTGGGGGGTGGAGGGCAGAAAGTTTAAACACATCTTGTGTCCACCAGTTGGCCCTCCAGGCAAGGGCTAACCACCTGGTGTTGGTCTTCTCCTGCCTAGGCAGAGATGTGGCCCAGTTTTGGTAAACACAGGCTGCCCATCTCCATGGGATTTCCATGGTTCTTTCTGAAAGAGCCAAATTTCTCAGAGGATCCCATTGTGACTTTTAGGATTCCATCTGGCCCTCCTAGCTTGGTTCAAGGGTCCAAGTGCCTTTGGGTGGGCTAGGGAGACCCTACCGATGCCTCTGACCAAAGCTGGTGAGGTATGACTCACAGGCCCCCTACCCAGGGCTTGTTTTCAGGGAGAACACAGTAAAATCAGGTCATAGAACCAGCCTGACCCACCTCTTCTCTCAAGGACCAGAAAGAGCCTTAATTGGCTGATAGTTTCCATCTAGAAGGTGTCCTGTATGAATTTGAAAGGAGCTTCTGGTGAAGTAAGACTTCATTAATTAGCCTGTTAGGGAAACGGCTTCCCATTATTATGGGGGCTGGATGAATTTGATGACCACTGTTCTGCTTTGGGCTTCTGAAGGGAAGGCACTAGATTTTCATCGTTTTACTAAATACTGAGAAAAATGTAATGTCTTTTCTAAGTATTTTGTTTGTTTTTAAGTGTCGAGAATCTATGTGCCAGATACCATATTTATTCTTATTTAATCTGTATGGAAATGCTATAAGTGGGATTATTCCCACTTTAACAGATGCGGGAACTGAGGCTCAGACAGCTAGTTAAGGAACTAGCTGAAGGTCACATCCTACTGAGGAGCTGTGCTTGGGTGCGAAGCCGGGTCATTGACTTCAGAGCCACGCACATGACCTCGGATCTTAACTGACTTCCCATGTCTCCCCAGCCACTTTAGGGGCTGCTGCTAATAATGAAAATGCTCTAGATTCCTGACTTTTATTTCTTTCTCTTCTCTACCAAAACTGCTGCATTTGTATTCCCTAGGAGGGTGAACAGATGACAGCAGCATTTCTGGTTTTTAGATAATATTTTATTGTGACAACAGGACACACTAGAGTAAATGAAAGAAGTGTGAGGTTTGATTATTTTTCTCCTTTGAATTGTACCCCTCCCCCCCGACCAAATGATTATTTTTACATTGTCAGGAAGTCCCAGCAAAATCAACCCTCGTGTATCTTCCCTGACCTGTGTGCACCGGGGTCTTATTTGTGCTTCCCCTCGTGGCACTGACATCCCTCAAACAGGAGGGCCTAGGCACGCAGGTGGGAAGCATAGCAAGGGTGCCTCAGAGGGTCTGAAAAGCAGGAGAAGACCAGATCCTTTTCCAGCTGCTGGAACTGATAAGGGTTTAAACGAAGCAGCAGTGGTTGTGGAAGGGGCACGGCAGCGTGTTTTGCTTGGAACACCACCGTTGCTGCCTTACCCTCAGCAGGACCCCTCCTGGTACAGGACTCAGGCTTGCCCTCCTTACGGAGCACCTACTGCAAGCCTTGGATCATGCCAGGGACTTGGCGAACAATACTTTTTTTTGATCCTCTAGAACATCCCTAAGGTATACATAATGGTCATCTATTACCAGATAGGGAGACTGGCCAGCAGAGGTTAGATGGCCCTTGGGGCACATCGAGCTGGCCTTGTGAGTTGTGTCAGTCCCTTCGGCTTGTCCCTCCAGACTGGATGACCCATGGGCAGAAGGCAAGGATACCTTTATCATTGGGTCCCCTGGTACCTGGTGCAGTGCCTGGCATTTGGCAGATTTTAAGCATTTATTGAATGAATGGAGGTAAGGTAACTTGTCCACCTAGGTACACTGGTAAACCCATTAAATTGTAGGACTCCGAGACCCTGGGGCAGGTTCTCTCTGGGCCACAAGTAGGATCTGCTTATTAAAAAAAAGAAAAAAAAAGATTTTATTTATTTATTCTTGAGAGACACAGATAGGCAGAGGGAGAAGCAGGCTCCCTACGGGGAGCCCCATGCAGGACTCAGTCTCAGGACACCAGGATCACCCACCGGAGCCGAAGGCAGTTGTTCAACCACTGAGCCACCCAGGCTGCCATAGGATCTGACTCTAGCTTCTTTGGTTAATAAGTTAGGTGAATGCAAAATGACATATGTGCCTGCTTATCTAAATTGCAACATGATTATAGCAAAAAATTGGAAGCAACCCAAATACTCATCAATAAGGGGCTAGTTAAGAAAAATGTTGGTACATCCACACAACGGGACACAATGGAAATAAGAAACAAGGAAGGTTCTCATGTACTGTATTACATGAACTTCATGAAAAAAGGCAAAGATCAGTATGTAATATGTGAGTTTTTGGGTAAAAGGGAGAAAAAATAAGGTTTTGAATTTGCTCGTATATGTGTCAGGAAAACTCCAGAAGGATACTTAGTGGGTGGGATGGTTAACTGGGCAGGATGGAATGGAGAATTAACTGTATATTTTAGGCTTTTTGGTTTTGAAGCCATGAGAATGGATGTTACTTATTCAAAAAATTAAAAAGAAAAAAAATAATGGAAGTGACTTTGGATCTGCTCTTCTGTCTCTCTGGGCTGTAGTCTCCCAGTCTGAACAATGAAGTGATTGGATTAGAACAAAGCTTCATCTGGAGGGGGATGTTGTATATATTGGGCATCTCTCTGGCTTTTGTGGGCTTTTCCGGGGGATGCTGACCCTGTCCTGGGGTGGTCTGCAGTCCCTTCTGTTGGCGGCCTGGCCCTGGTTCGGCTCAGGCTGTTGGAGAAAGGCCGGGGTGATGTCGAGAGAAAGGGGCCTTCTGCAGAGGTGTCGGCCTTGTTCTTGTCCCCATTCCTGGCAGTATGTCCTCTGAACACCCTGCCCTGGTGTGACTCAGTTGGTTCTTCCCCCAGTCAGGAGGATTACAGTGAAGAGAGACTGTTCTGGAGCTTTCTGGCAAAGTGCTGCAGTTTAATAGGAAGAAAAAAAAAATGGCAGAATGTTTTCCCAGGTTATTTTTAATGCTTTTCAGTTCAGCAAACATTAATTGAGAGCTAAGTGCAAGGCAATGTGGGGGAGTCAGAGCTACATAGCACCTCGTCTCTGCTCTCCAGGGCGCGAAGTCTTGGGTGAGAAACCTGAGTGTAAAATCCCTTCTCATACCCTCCAGGACTGCCCAGTTTACCTCATCTGGTTCCACAGAGACTTGTGGGATCGGAAGGGACTCTTCCCATTTTACAGATGAGGAAATAGTCTCAGTGAAGTCTTGCCCCAAAGCCACACAGTTCCTAAATGGTGAAGCCTGGAACCAAACCAGAATTTCTGTGACTGCTTTTCCTGAACCCAAACACGCCTAGTGAGAACATTCTGTCGCAGGATATTTCCTGGAGGTGTGTGGCTTAGGTCCATTTCTACCTGGAGACACCAGGTGAGCACAGCCCTAAAATAAACCTCCTTTGCGGGTTTCCTTTATGGAAGGGCAGTGAAAATCTCAGACTTACTGTCACGTGTTGACTCTTTTCCCCCCGTTGCTGTTGGTCCCAACAGTTCTGCCCTCCGTTGCGCGTGAAGCTCCCCACCTTAGCACCAGTTACGTGCAGAATGTCCCATATGTGTGTAAGGGTGCATGTGGCAGACAGCAGCTTTCTTCCCACCCCGTCCTCATGCCACCACTTCCCTTTCTTTCCTTCCCTTCTTCCACAAATTCTGTTGCTGCCACCTGTCATCCTAGCTATTTCCCAGAAGAGCCACACGTGCTCCCCTCTCGGGGTCTCTGCCCTGGCTGTTCCCTCTACCTAAAAAGCTCCTCCCTCGGACTTCACTTGGCCTCAGGTCCCTACTGGAAACTCACCTGGGTGGGTCTTCCCCCAGCCACCCTTCCTAGAGTTGTGTCCCTTCCCACTGTTGCTGTTTCCTCCCTGGATTTTTCTGTATGGTATTTGTATATGTTACATACAGCTCACATGTGTTGGTTTATTATCTCACTCCTCCCTAGGATGGAAGCCCGCAAAGCCTGGCTAGTTGACGCTCAGCACTGTGTCTCTAACGCCAGCCTGGCACGGGTGCCCAGCATCTAATAGAGACTCTGTAAATATTGTGGAATGAGTCCATTGCCCTGTGGCCTCAACAAGTAACACTTCTTTAAAGAGGAAAGAAGCAAATCATTGCAGTTTTTTCTTAAGAGGTGAAAAGACCCAAGGCCTCTCTCTTTGCAGAGCTTCATCATATAATCTTAATTCATTTAATAATCGCTCAGCACTGTGTCTGTGCAGAGCCCTCCTCAGATGTTCACTTAGCAGCCTCTAGCAGCCTCTGATTTGTTTGCTGAGAGAGACAGCTCACTGATTTTTCAGCACAGCCCATTCTTCTGTGGGACAGTCGTCATGATTTAAACACTCTCTTATAGTCTACATGGGGCTGAAAACTACCTCGATTGTAATTCCTGCACACCGATCTGAGTTCTTGAAGTGCTGGAGAACATAGAATGATCGGACTTCCATGTGCCTATGACACACCTTCAAATCATTGGAGAAGGATGGCTTATCATAAGGCTCCCCCACCCTCCACTAGGACATCACCGCTTCCTTTGATTGTCCTTCCAGTGCCACAGGTGTCAGGGGCCTTCCCACCTTGGTGCCGTCCTCAACTTTGTTCTGCTTCGAGGTTAAGAATTTAATGTTTAGTCCCGTCAGAAGGGAGGGTTCTAGGACCCTGACTGAGGAATTTTGGCCCCTGTGGATGTGGCTGTCAACACAGACTGGGGGTACCCTCGGCTGATGAAGATAGAACTCAGTATGTTCTTCACACTATCTCTTTACTTCAATATTTTTTAAAAAATGTATTTATTTGACAGAGCAAGCGTGCACACAAGCAGGGGGAAGCGGCAGGCAGAGGCAGAGGGAGAAGCAGAGTCCCTGCTGAGCAGGGAGCCCAATGTGGGGTTTGATCCCAGGACCCTGGGAATGCTTAACCAACGTAGCCACCCAGGCGCCCCTTCACACTCTTTCTTTTTTTTTTTCACACTCTTTCTTAAGTGGTTGAGCCCGTCCCCAACTCATCCAGAATCATAAAGGTTGTAAGGTCTTTGGTTTTGGCTTTTAGCATTTTGAGATTATAGCAGCTGAATTAGCTCCGTGAAGAACAGGGAACCTGACCTGGACCCAGTTTTAAAAGACAGTAAATACAGGTCCAGTTCTGTATCCAGAATCCTCGAGAAGAGGGTGGAACTCTAGAAGTAAAGCAAAATGTGCAGAGCCCTTAGCTCCATCATTTCTTCCCTCTTTCTGACTGCCTGTGGCTTTTTTTCAGTGTTTGTCTGTCTGTCCCTCTGCTTCCCCACCCCTTCCACGCTCTCCTGCCACTGCTTCCCATCCCCACCCCACCTGGAGGCAGACACTTGGAAGCAGCGATTCCCCAGCCTCTCCTGCGCATCCCTCCCTAATGTTTTTACCATAAGGCTTTCCTTTACAGACTTAGGCCAGGTGCACATGTCACATCTCTCTCAAGGAGAAAGAACTGGCATTAAATTGCTTCCCATGTGTGACCCTTAGGTAATTTGTTTTGAGGCCTCGGAGAGAGAAAACTTCCCCCACCAGCTTTAGGCTCTTCTGTGAGATTGGTTCCCGGTTTCTGCCCAAATCAGCGGTTTCCGATAGGTAGTTGGACATGAGGACCTCGGTGCTGTGCTGTTTCCTTGCTCCACTTCTGGCATTGCCAGCGCCGCTGTCATTTGGGGTTGAGGTGGCGGGGAAGGAGGCCAAGGTCAAGGGTTTCGAATCCGAGGCCATGGAGCCTTTCTCTGCCCCTTCTGCACTTCCAGACCTGCAAGGAGGGCAGTGGGAAAGACAGCAGGGCCGGGTTCAGGCTTGGGGCTCTTTTCCTCACAGTTGGTTTCCTTGTCCTCCTTTGCTTCCTCTTGCTTCCAGGAGTTCACCCCAGAGAGGCCCGTGACTTGGGTGTGGGCCCTGAATTGGGAGAAATGAGAACAGCCCAAGGACAGATTCTGTAATGGGCTGTGTGACCTTGGGTGAGTCACTGGGTTGGTTTCCATGGGGCTTCATCAATTGCTTAAGGAGCTGGATGGGATCCAGTGGTTCCCGAGAGATGGTGATGATAGGGTCCTTTGGCTCTTCAAAGCCAGCTGGAAATTCTGACAGAGGCAACAGCCAGGGGCTGTGGGAAGTGGCCCGGCCTCTGAGTCTGCGTAGTGCCGAGGCTTCTCGGATGGGTTATGCCGCTGGGCCAGGCTGGGCAGAGGCTGGACCTGCCAGCTCACGGATCGCCAAAGAGTGAAACTGAGAAAGTGAATTAACTTTTGTTTTGCAGACTGTTCTTCCACTCGGGGGGCCATGGGGAGTGGGAAGCAGTCAAGGGCAAGGTCCACGTTGGACCCAGGCAGAGACCCAGTACCCTCTCTTCAGACCCTGCTATTGAGGACTGCAGTGGCATTTCTACAGCATATGGCCCCTGCTGTCTGCAGGTGACCCGGGCTGGGCTAAAAATCCCCGAATCTAATATGAGAAGCCCAGATCAACCCCATCAGGCAGCTGGGACAGGACCCAGGAAGCCATGTTTGTTGATTTGCCTAAGAGTAGAACTAGTGGGATGCTTTGCTTCAGAAAAGTGAAGAAGTTGGTGAGCCTTTTAGAATCCAGAAGATTCTTTAGAGCCGTTGACTACCCCCACTCCATTCTTGGCTCTAGCTTGAGTGACCCAGTCTAGTTTGACCACTTAGCAAGTGTTTGCTGAAAGCCAGCCCCTCTGGCAGGGCACCAGCCGGGAACACTGGGACCTCAGACCTCGGGAAGGCAGTGTTTGGAGGAGGGACGGTGGGAGGAAGGATTGCCAGGGGCCCTGTGGCCACGCGCGGCTCCCGGAGGGCCCTGGTGCACCGGGGCTGTTCACCTATGAGAGGGATAGGCTGGGTAGAGCTCCAGTTGTCTGTCTGTGGATTCGACGAAGTGATACCTGGGGAAGCACTTTGTAAACTGTCACATGGGGAAGAAATGCCAGATGACGTCACCGTGTTTACTGCAGGGCAGGGAGGCTGGCAGAGAGGTGAGGTGGGGACAGACTTGCCTTGGGAAGAAGCACGGGGTTTTTGGTCCGGGAGCACTGATGGCTGGGAGGCTGGGAATTCTCTGGCTTTGCAATCCCTATGGCCATTAAAGGCTGTGGACCAGGAGTGATGGAACATGACAGGATCTGATCAAAGCAGTGTTTTAGGGATCCCTGGGTGGCGCAGCGGTTTGGCGCCTGCCTTTGGCCCAGGGCGCGATCCTGGAGACCCGGGATCGAATCCCACATCAGGCTCCCGGCGCATGGAGCCTGCTTCTCCCTCTGCCTGTGTCTCTGCCTCTCTCTTTCTCTCTGTATGACTATCATAAATAAATAAAATTAAAAAAAAAAAAAAAAAAACAAAGCAGTGTTTTAGGAAGATGGGCCAGGATTCACTCCTCTGCTCTCCGGGGCTTCCTTTTCTGTCTCATGGCTTTTCTGTTGCATGGGGCCTGTGCTGTGGCTCTTTAATAAGATCATCATGGACAGTGTGGTTTTTTTTTTTTTTTTTTTTTTTTTTTTTTTATGAACCACAGCATTGTTGAACAGGGAGTAGGTCCCCATGAGCTGAGCTGCTTGCTCCCTGCTGCCCTGGGAGATAGCAGACATCAGATGGGACGATGCCAGACTCCTGCATTTGGAACCCAACACCCTGGGCCTCTGGGGGCTGTTTTTGTGATCCTGGTGTGTTTTAAGAGACTACACAATTGATTTTTGTGTTTCATTAATTGCCTAGGGCCCCAAATGTCCTTTTCTGGCATCCCTCAGTGATGAATCCTGGGCTTTTTTGGTCCATACAATGTCCCACTTCCTTTTGGGGAATAGAGGCTGTGTTTGGATATGAGGTGAGATTAAAAGTGTATGGATTCGCAAATTTTGGAACGAGAAGGGATCTCCTCTCTGTGCCCAGGCTTCATTGTCCAGTGTGTGAATTAGGAGACTAGCAGAAGCCCAGAGAGGGATGTGATATTCCCCCCAAGGTACATAGCAAGTTACTGGCAAAGTGGGCACCAGGGTCCAGGTCATCAGACTGCCTGATGAGCATCCTTTGCACTTTACCTCCTGCTTCTTGTCCCCCTTCCTTCTCCACCATTCAGATACCATCTGCTGGGACCAGTGCCTTCACTGGACTCCACTTCAAACTGCTTCATCACACCCCCCAGTACTAAAGTGGGAAGGGACAGCCATGGAGAAGATGTAGCCTGCTAGATTGCCAGTTGAGCATGTCATCCACCAGTTCCAAAACTTCATCTCTCCCTGTTCCCACTATACCCTCTTCCACTAGCAAAGTCAGACTAAGACAACTCTTCCCCACTTCTTGGGCCCAAACAGTGTTCTGGACCTATTTTCTGTTGCTCTAGGAGGACTTTCCTTCACATACCTAAAGTAGGCAGGGCTAGGGCAGGGGCTGGGCAATCAAGGCAGGCTTCCTCCAGGAGGTGGAACTGACAAGGTCTTGAAGTGGAGCAGAATCTAGACCGGTCCAGAAGGGAGGAATGAGGTGTAAAGGGAGGAACTCCAGGGTGTAACATCCGGGAGGCGCCCAGCTCTGCTGGGGGCTTGCCAGCGAAACAGGCCCACTGGACAAGCCCAAAGCCCAGGCCCGGTAGCCACGCCTGCTGGCCTCCAGTAAATGCCGAGTGTGTCCTGGCTGGAGAAGGCACCTGCAGTGGAACCAGCTCCTGTCTCGGGGAGGCAGAAACCAAGACCTACCCACACCGTTGGAGGAGGTAGGAGGCCGCTTCTAGGCGGCCCAGGAGGCGGTCACCGGGTTTATGTTAATGCGGGTCCTCCCCCAGCCTGCGCTTAGCCTATTACCCGGGCCGACAGCTTAATTACGCTGCAGCGCGCCTCAGCTTGCGTTGCTCGGTTCCCTAAAATAATAAGGATGGCGTCACCGACTTCCCGCGGCCATGTGCTCCCACCCGTGCCTCCCGAGCTCTATTGTAGGAAACAAACAAAATCCAGACACTCAGATGCTTGCTTTCTTGGAGAGATTTTTTTTGTTTTTGTTTTTAATATTGGGACCCTGCCCCGTAGTTAAGATTTTCAGGGATCTTTTAAGTGCGGAGACCAGAGTCTTAGCTACCAGGCAGCTGCGGAATATCCTCCTGTTAGCAGAAATTCGAGAGCTGGATGGATGATTCCACAGTCTTCCACTGGGGACTGTGATTTCTGATCAGAGCAATGGTGTGGGGTGGCGTGGCAGGAGAATCTTCCAGCGCCTGGTTCCTGGGCTCTGGACCAGCTCTGGACCTGGCTTTTTCCTCTGGCTAAACTCGACCAGCATTTTACAAGCTGTGGATCACATTTAAGAAAGAAAAAAAAAATGTTTTAACGTAATAGATAAGAGCAATGGTAATAAGGTATGTTTTGTTTTGGTGTGTGTGCCTGTATACACAGAACATGTGTACACCGAGCCAGGGCATAAATATATTTTTTACTGTGGGTTGTGGTCAGAAAGCCACTGACCTAGATGATCCCGAAGGCCTTTCTAGCTTTTGAAATGTCCGACTTTTCTCCCACAGCCTGTCTTTCCCCTCGTGGAACCTGACTGGTTTTTGCAGGTTTTGTACCACAGACTATTAAGCAACCGTAGAGATTTTTAGGGTCAAAACAACAAAATCACTAGCATCTGTCACTCCTATTGAACACCTTGGGGAAGAAGCTCATTTCCCCTCAGCCTTGGTGACTCAAACAGTTTGGCCTTCTAGCTAGAAATGGGATCTGCAACAGGGGATGGCCCATTTAAAAACTGACCTATTTAAAACCCAAGAGCGCCAAAAAAACACGGGGTCAATTTGATTTGAGTCTCCTCTTCTGTGTAAGACTGGAACCTGAAAGCTAAATTGGTCAGGGACTGACAGGGTTGTAACCGAAGCTACGAATATTTATTGAACTCTTGCTCGGTGAAAGAAAAGAAAATCTCAAGGCTCGAGGGCAGTCGGGGGGTGGTGATGGGAGACACAAAACAAGGTGTAGATGTGAAGTCAGGAGGGGTATATTTTGGGTGTCACGATCTTAGCTCTCCAGAGTGTTGGGAGGCTTTGTGCGTTTGGTGAGAGCCAGCGTTGTGGCTCAGACCTGCTGGCCTGCCTCTGCTCCCATCTTGTGCCACGGCTGTGGACGCGGTGGTAAAGGTGGCTGTGGGTCAGGGAGAAGGCCAGTGGCTCTTCCCAAGCTGGAGATGCTCTAAGTGCATTATTCCACTTAATCCAGCTCTAGGTGATGGGCACCATTGTCACTGGAAGAAGCGGAAGCTCAGGGGAGGTGAGATGAGCTAGCAAGTGGAGAATGTGGACTTGAGCCAAGTCTGTCTGACTCCAGAGCCTCCTTCTGTCCACCTCTCCACGTTGCCTCCGGAAGTGCTGGAAAAATAAAGAGCTGTTCTCACTTGAGCTTCCTTCTCTCTGCTTCTGGCCTTTGGAGGGCTCTGTTGTAGGCCTAAGCTGCCCATTTAAATCAGGGCCCCCTGACCGTGGGCATGTGACCCATGCAGTCACACAGGGCCGTGGGCTTTGAAGGGCCCTCCCTCGGGTTTCATGCACCGCTGTTGCTGTTTTGGAATTCTTAACGATTTTTGAGCAGTGGGCCTTACATGTTCATTTTGAACTAAAGCCTTGCCAATTAACACAGCCAGTCCTGGCTTTGATACAGCTCATCCCCTTTCTGGGTTTTTCTGGGTCCCTCCTGTCTTGAGCATGCCTGTCCTCTCTGGGGAGGAGGCATTTGAAGAATGCACTCCGTCCCACACTCCAGCCTGCTACCTGGCACACTGCTCCAGTAGCTGTTTACCAGCCATTGGCCTCCTCCTCGCCGTCACCACACCTCTGGCTGGCAGGGACCCCCAACTGTGGCTCACCACCGCCTCTTGAGTCCCCTCAGCATTTACCCAGGTGAACCATGTCCTAGGAACACCCTTTACGGAGGGAGGGGCTTCTTCTAGGCAAGAGGTCAGTGTACCAAGCCCTGGGTCAGGGCAGGAGGAATGTGTGCAATTGGCCTGCCTCCTGGGGACACAAGACACCCTGCAAAACATTGTTTATAAGAGGTCAGGTTCCTTCAGTCTCTGTGGGGCCAGTGACACTGTAAGTTTCACGATGGTTTGACTCACTCTGTATGCCCGGCACCTAGTAGTGTGCCTGGCACGATAACCAGGACATTTGTTAAGCAGTTGCTCCGGTGTCCGCTCCCCGCTAGGCTGATTACGAGGAAGGACAGTCCCTGACCTCTAGGAGGATCGGATGCTTAATACACGATTAAATGATTCATGTGGCAGCTGCCCTCAGTGCCCTGGGATGCTCAGAGCTGGGTGGGGGAGGCTTCCCCGGGAGCGGGGCCTGAACTCCATTTGTGGTGCAGGGGTAAGATGTGGGGAGGGGTGGAGAGGGGAGGGCCGGTCCTCCTTAGGTCAGTTTAGGAACTCGGAGCACCCTCTCCCCACAAGCGGCAGGAAGCCAGGAGGAATGTTTCTTAGGCTGGAGTTTGCACTTTGTAGGTTAAACAGATACCGTCCTCCCCCTTCCACAGAGGCAGAGCCTCAGACCTCGGGGACAGAGTCAGGGTCATCAGCCAGCCGGGTCCTTGGCCTGTTCCAGTCTTCCAGTGTCCCCGCTGTCACAGAGACCCCTCTTTGGAGGCAGAAACAGACTCGGAGTGACTTCGATGATGACCGTGACCAAGACTGCAGTGTAGAGAATAGAGAGGAAATGATCAAATTTGAGAGAGCTGTGAAGACAAGATTTCACAGTTTTGAAACAAGCAACGGGTTGTTCCTTAGAGGAATAATGTGTTTGTGTTTATCACGGACGTTTCAGCTCCCATTGGTGAGAAATGATTGCTGTGTCCTTGCTCTGGGGACAAGTTTTTCAGGAAATGCTGGAGCCGGACAGTCTGATTTCTTGGGAAGCTTCACTGCCCCCCCCCCCCCACCTCTCGTGGGGGCCGAGGATGAACGTGCAGAGTCCTCGCAGGGCTGACACCTGAGGAGCGAAAGCAAAGAGTCCTGTGTCGTTCCATCCATGGGTGTTTGAAAAGCTTCTGACACCAGCGGAGTAAGCTAGTTGTTGGGCTAGAGAGAGAGTAACCACATTCAGATATTTTTAAAGGGCCAGTGGAGTTGGGAGAGAATTGAAACCCAAAGTACAAATTTTCAGTTTAATTTTAACTTTGCACTTAGCTCACACCCAGGATTTGGCACGGGGACGTGGACCTTAATTTTTTTTTTTCCTTTTTTTTTTCTTTTTTAAGCAGAACACACCCTGGATGTAAAAGGGGATACGCTCTTTGCCTGGAATGGCTTGGAGTGGCGGCCACCACACAGACAGGAGGAAGTGGGTTGGAATAGGAGCAGGAGTTCAGAGTGGCTTTGGGGAGCGTTGGGCTGGTTGGAGGTTTGGAAACATGTGAGCCTGTCCGGAACTCTAGGAATGGGTGGCCCTCCCCAGAGGCCGGGGGACCCAGAGGGTACATGTCACGACTCCAGGCCGCCTGTTGGGCTGGTATTTTTGTTTTTTTCCTATTTGGTCCATTCCAGACACTTCGTAGGCAGCCTCCCTGCCATCTCCAGAGTGACAGTCCCTCCCCAAAGCATCCCCTGCATGGTTTGGGCTTTCTGGTGATATCAGCAGCCTCCAGGCCTAAACCTCGACTCCCCCCACCCCCCATCTCTTTGGTCTCTTGCCCCACACAGTGCTGAAACCCCCTGGCAGGAAGGAAGTGCAGAACCCCGTTGAGGTCCCCAAGGCTCCACAGACCTGACCTGTGAGGGCCACCTGCTGGCGCTCCAAACAGCACAGGCTCCCCCAAGTAGCTGGGGCGTGACCTCTTCCTACTTGGCAGGAGCAGGGTCCGAGGTCTCCCAGCCCCTCTCCACATCCTTGCTCCCTAATAGCAGTGTCCTCTGAAGGAGGGCCGACTTGAGTTTGTTTTGTTTAACCAAGGAAGTATAACCAGGCTAGGGACTGCCAGGATGGCCCCCACCCTGCTGGTGGAACCATGAGAAAGAGGGGTGTCAGGGGAGCTCGTAGGGTTGCGTTGGGTCTGGGAGAGCCTACGGCTTACATTTGGGAACGTCTGAGAAGCTATCAGGAGCCAACACCGACCAGCTGGGTCCACTAGGCACCATCCTGTTCCATTCCTGGGACTTCAGGATTGGTGGTTCTGAGGTGGCTGTCACGTGGGAGGCGCCCCCCTACCCCCCGGGGAGCCCTAGTGAGGATTAAGCAAGCTGGTGCAGGCAAAGCATGTCGAGGGTGCCTGTGAGGGCTCAGGAAAGATCCGCCCGTTACTATTAATAAATACATTAGTGGTAGTGGCTTGTGTATTGTCCCCGAGAGGAACGGCCCCCAGTTGGTGGTGGTGCTGAGACTGGGACCCTGGGTCAGGCCGTAGAATTCCCAGGCAGCATCGTGCTTCTCTAGAAAAGAGGCCAACTTCCAGGAGGAGTTCCCCTGACTCCCAGCACCACCTCCCCCATCTCAAAGACCTTTTTTTCCTTGGCTGATGGCCGGAAGAGGAGAAGCCCTTGACCCGTCTAGAAAAACCACATGTCTGAAATCTTTGAGGCTGGACTGGAATCCCCTGTGTTTGTCTTTTCTCTGGTGGAGCTTCAAGAATTCCCGGCGCCTTCTGAAGACCACGGGCCCTTGGGCTCCAGTGTTAGGAGCCACCAGAGGAGGTGGTCCTCCCTCCCCCCGCACGGCAGCTCTCCTGCCATTTGCCCTGCTGCCCTAAGGCCTGGCTTCCTGGCTCTAGGCTGATTTCCTGCCCTGGGGCAGAAGGCCTCGCAGGATTTATTCCCAGGCACTCTTGCCAGTGACCTTGAGAAGGTGGCTTGACCTGGACATCTGGCCTCTCCTGGGGACTGAGGGAGTGGAAAAGGATTTAACTTCTCCCATCCCAGATCCAAGGGGAAGGCGGGCCTTGGCGGCCAGCGCCTCGGCCCGGAACTGTGAGCTCTGGGAAGGAGCTCCCGCGCCTGGCTTGGCCCCTTCTGGCGCGCTGCCGCTGCCCGGGGCTGAGCACACCACCTCCCTCCACCAACGACGAAGAAATCGGGGCAGCCGTGGGGCTCTGCAGCCCAGATGTGCCCCCGCGCTCCTCTGGCCCACCCACCCCCTGGGCACAGCAGTCCCACTGTGGACTCTGTTTCCCCCAGGCTTCCTGTTGGCCCCAAGAGGCTCAGGAAGGGGGAAGGACCAGAGAGACTGGCGAGCTGGTCATCCTAGAGCCAGCAGGAAGCTCTGGGCAAATCGCCGTGCTTATCCAGGAGAAGAAAAGGCTCCAAGTGTCTGGAATGACCCTTTGGACAATGTGGGAATGTGGGACTGCTGTGGAGAAGAACTAGCCATACTGTCTGACCCATCGGTGACAATAACCTGTGGGTGGAAGTCCCAGGGAGGCAGCCTACCATTGATGCATGCTTCTTGGGGGCTGCAGGAAGCGGGCAGGTGGGGACGTTGTGTCAAGCACCTGGTGCCGCCAGGAGGAGTCACCCTTATGGTGCCTGCCAGCCCTGAGTGGCCAGAGAGCAACCAGACTGCTGGGGCAGCAGTGGGTAACCAGGGGCATCTTCCTGGTGGGCAGGACACCCTGGCCTCCCTCGCTGACTCTCCAGGGTCATTCAGGCCCGAGACTCGATTACCCTCCTCGGCTTTTCTCCCCCTGTACGGGAGCCTGGATCACCTTCAGCCACACCGACCTTTTAGCAACCTAAGGAGAAGTAGCTTTTTATCAGTCTTTCTACAGTCTTGGAAATACAGGATTTGAACCCAAATGGGGGTAAGAGGAGAAACAAGGAGAATCTAAGAACTCTAGCAGCAAAATTGCCTCCAGGCAGTTTGAAAGAAGAGACAGGCAGGGTCACCGAGGTGCTTCCAAAGACCAACTTTTGTACTTTGACGGCCTCAGTGTGTCACTATGGGGCCATCCTCCATTTGTGGGGTTTCATTTTTTTCCCTTCACATCTAACTCAGGATCCTATGAAGAGCAGGGTCTAGAGAAACTCCCCTTAATATGGTAACTGTAAGTAGTAAGTATTTATGCTTAAAATGAGGAAAATGAAAACTCAGTCCCTCATTCTCACCAGCCGCGTTGCAGGTGCTCAGTGGCCACGCTTGGGAGGAGTCGGGGGCTCCTCTCACAGACTC
This sequence comes from Vulpes vulpes, assembly GCF_048418805.1. NCBI lineage: Eukaryota > Metazoa > Chordata > Mammalia > Carnivora > Canidae > Vulpes > Vulpes vulpes. The sequence goes on along the minus strand of NC_132794.1, from coordinate 72,495,044 downwards.
AGCAGGTGTCCATCGTTGTGGGAAGTTCTATTGCACAAGGTTGGTGTACAGAATGGAGAGTGGGGGGCTCCCTAGTCTGGTGACCCTGGTGATGAGCACCAGACCTGGTGGGCAGGCTCTGGCTGGTGAGGCTGTGACAGCAGGTGTCCTGGTGTCTTGGGACCCATCCACACGCAGAGTCACAGACATGCAGAGGCAGAAAGGAAGGTGGGGCCCGAGGATGGGAAGTAAGGTAGCAGGTCAGGCTGCGGCCACATGGGCATGGGGTTGGAGGGATCTGATGGTGTAGCTGGTGCTGGCGGGAAGCTGGGGACAGTGGTGGCTTATTTTTTAACGGCAGTTTTGGAGGAGTGGGGCAGTGGGGTCAGAACGAGCCTGCGGGGCCTTGCCCACAGCAGCAGGGCTTCTGGAGTTTGTCACCTGCAGTCTGGCCCAGGCTCCTGTCCCAAGTGTGTGCTGCCGCCCGTCCCCTCCCCGCCGCGCTCCTCAGTTGGTGGTGCCATGTTCCCAAAGAGGCAGAGCAAATGTTGCCTTTAGTACGCGACGGACGGCTTTTTGGGCCTGTCTCTTGGTCCTCCCGAGGGGGCCGACCCCCTCCCCAGCCTCAGCCCCCGGTCCACGCCTCCATTCACATTGGCCTTCCTTTCCAGGTGAAAGAGCTTGTCCTGGACAACTGCCGGTCGATTGAAGGCAAAATCGAAGGCCTCACAGATGAATTTGAGGAACTGGAGTTCTTAAGTACAATCAACGTAGGCCTCACCTCAGTCGCAAACTTACCAAAGTTAAACAAACTTAAGAAGGTAAAATGGGTGGAGGAGTCTGTGTGCGTGGGGAGGAGGGGGTCCTTACTTTGTGATGAGGGAGCTTCCCTGGAGGTGAAGCCAGGCGAGCACCAACTCACCGTCTGCCCAGGGCCAGCGCGCTGGGCCCTCAGACGTCATTATAAGAGCTCTTTCTGCTTTTCCCCCTCCCTGCCCCGTTCAGCTTGAACTAAGCGATAACAGAATCTCAGGGGGCCTGGAAGTATTGGCAGAAAAGTGTCCGAACCTCACGCATCTAAATTTAAGTGGCAACAAAATTAAAGACCTCAGCACAATAGAGCCACTGGTGAGTCACTTGGGTCTTTCCCTCTGCATGGGATGGGAGGGGGGAGGGACTGGTATCAGGGAATACTACTCTTAGGTTTGTAGAATGGGTTTTTTTTTTTTTCTTTCCCACTTATCTTACTTTATTGGGCTCCCATTACGTGCCATGAGATCAAGTTGGAGCTACTGTTTCTGCTTGTCCACAGAAAGTGGAAGCCCAGAGACGTTCAGTGGTTTGAGCAAGGTCACACAGCCAGAGTGGGCAGTCGGGGGCAAGGACGGGGGGTCAGGTCAGACCCTTGCCTCAACTTCTGGTGGCTTGCTTTTCTTCTTCCACTTTCTGCTCAGCTTCAGAAACATGAGCTGTCATTTCTTAGAGCCTGATTCCTTGGCCCTTGTTGGGGAGGGAGGAGCCATCCAGGAGTGAAGCTGCCCCTGGAGTTTACCACCTATTTTCCTCCTTGGATAGCCGGCCTTCCTGTAAGGGGCACACAGGAAGAGTGGCTGACCTCTGGTCTCCAGGCCTTGCAGTGATGGTGACCAGGGCCTCATCTCCATATGGCTGCACGTACCCCACACTTTGTGGATTGTCTCACCAGCAAGGAACAGGGCATGGCCATAACAGCAATTTCTGCATTACCTGATGGATTGTGTTCCCTTGATTTGAGATATATCATCAATTAATAGCTTTCTCGAAATACAGAAATACTGTCACCTGAAATAAGCACATTTGCCATAAACGTACATATAAGAACCCTCCCAGAGGATCATGCACCTTAGGATTGGGGGAATGTCATAAGGATATTTTGCCAAGTTTGCCACATTTCCCGTTTTTTAAGTTTATAGAGGAGAGGTTGGGGCATCCCTCAGTTTGGGTTTGTAGGTTCTCATCCAAGAAGCACCCTTTGCCCTCTCTGGCCGCTGGAGAGGCAGATTGATGGGCAGGGCGGCAGAACCAGACGTTGGCCCTGCTTTCTTAAGCTCAGACTTCTCCCCTCTATGGCCTGGAGTCAACTATGAGATATATTTCCCGTAGATCTTCTTTTCAGGTCTTCCACTGACCTCCTAGGGCAAAGCAAAACTATTTTGATCTACCTGAAAGCCTTGATTTTATGATTTCATAAGAAAATCTTTGAAGTTCAGTATATGTGTATTTTGGGAGGCAGGTATGGAGACCAAGTGTACGTGTATATAAATCATTCTGATTCGGTTACCATTAAAGGTCAGACCTAGACACACACACACCCTGCTGCCCAGGCCACAGGTGCTTTTGTAGCTTCTCCTTCCCTGGTGACCAGTGTGATGGATGCGCTGTGCTCACCTCCCCAGGACAGGAAGGTGCTGGGCTCACCCACCCAGACCGCAGCCCAGACACCTTCCCTGCCCTTGACCTGCTGAGCATGACTTCTCACTCCTGTGATCTTGAGAGCAGCCAAACTGATCCCTTCTGCCTTAGCAGGGTTGTGAGGATAAACGGAGTTAACACCTGGTGTGCTGTGTCCATAGCCGGCACCCTCACTGACATTACTGATAGACCCCCCCAGGACTTTGCTAGCTCGTGCCACCTTCTTCGTTCCCCTCTGGCTCCTTAGCCACAGAGGCAGCAGCAGAGCTTCTGGCTGGAGCCCCAGAGGAGCCCAGGTTAATTTGAAGCCAGTCACTGATTGGGCCAGAGCTTACTTGCAGACTAAATGTGTTGGCATTGGATGAGGCTTTAGAGGTAGGCCCTAGAGTCCATCCTCCGTTTTCCAGATGAGGGACCTGAGGCCTACCAGCCAGGGACGGGCCAGAGCAGAGCCGATTCCTCTACCTGTTGTTTGCTCCCTCACTGTTGACTTCGTCTTTCCATTTGCAGAAAAAGTTAGAAAACCTCAAGAGCTTAGACCTTTTCAATTGTGAGGTAACCAACCTGAACGACTACCGAGAAAACGTGTTCAAGCTCCTCCCGCAGCTCACGTATCTCGATGGCTACGACCGGGACGACAAGGAGGCCCCCGACTCAGATGCCGAGGGCTACGTGGAGGGCCTGGATGACGATGAGGAGGACGAGGATGGTGGGTGTGGGGGTGAGGGTGGTGCGGGGGGGCGGGGGGGGGTGCTGCCAGGTGGCCTCTTCTTTCCGAAGCTGCTTCGGGAACCTCTGTCCCTTATCTTTCTCATGGGGGCTCAAACCCCCCAGAGAAGCACCCTGAGGTTCCCTGATTGCACAGTAACTCCTTAAAAGAGCATCTAACCGAACCCTCCCATCAGGTTTTTTCTCTTTTTTCCAGAGGCTCCCCCAGAATGAGATCCTACAGTGTCTCTGTGTTGTGGGGAAGGGGGGTGAGCACCTGGAGGAAGGTGGGGGTGGGGTGTGGCCTGAGGGTCCCATTCAGCTAGTGGAGCTGAGGTCGGGAGCCCCCTGGTGGCTGCAGGCCACAGGACCATGGGACTTGCAGGGTGTGCCCCAGGGGTCCCCCGGAGGTGGAAGAGGCTTGCAGGAGGTGCACTGGGCACCCTGGCAGTACAGGGGGGTGAGGGCGAGCCAGCAGGGCCTACAGGGAGGAAGGAAGGAAGAAAGGGAAGGACCACCTCCCACTGTCCCCTTCCTGTGCACCAGCACAGTGCAGCTTCCCTCGGGTCTTCATGGCCACAGGAACGGTGAGAGTTGAGACATCTGGCCCATGCATTCAGGCAGCAGATTTCTTGTTTTTCCTTCTTAGGTCAGAGTATTTTGCAAGATAGTCACCTACCCGTTTGCCTTAGTTTATTCTATCTTATATAGCAGGCCCCAAGGCCTGAGTCCTGAGACCCGGTTTCTAGGCCCACCTCCGTGGCTGACTTGATGTGTGACCTTGAAACAAGTCCCCTCTCCCCTCGAGGACTCAGATCTTTGCCTTTAAAGCAAGGAGTCTGGGCTAGATGCTGTTTGCAAAGAAATCGACCTCTTGGCTTTTGTAAGCCCTGTAACTTCTTCCTCTGATCCAGCAGTGTCTCTGTGATCTCAGCCTCTACATGATCTTTTGTTTTTGTAAAACTCGGGAGGAGGACTTATCTTTGGATTGCTTTAGGATGTGTTGAGTCACATTGGAGCATCCAGGCTTTGAGCCTGGGTGGCTGTGGGAGGGTCCTGGGGCCCCACAGGAGACCAGTGCCAGGCCCATGAGCCTGGGTTTGTGCTGTGAGGGAGGCCAGCTTACCACCAGTGCCCTTGTCCCCATTTCTGGTGCACAGAAGAAGAATATGATGAAGATGCTCAGGTAGTGGAAGACGAGGAGGATGAAGAGGAGGAGGAAGAAGGAGAAGAGGAGGATGTGAGCGGAGAAGAGGAGGTAGGAGGCACCATCTCCCCAGAGTCCCCCTTACTTAATGCCTATGAGTCGGTCCCACTCTGTGCCTCAGCCAGTGATCAATCTTTGGCAGCCCAGAAACCCCGGGTGGGGAAATGAGACTGTTTTAGGGCCTTTTATCCGACTGCCGGAGGGAATCAAGACTTGCGGCGTGTCCTGGGAGGGCAGGAGGGAGAGGATCCTGGAGGCAGGGCACACGGGACTTTTGTGCCATGTAATAAGCCTTGCCCTTGTTTCTACCAGAGAATAAGTTCTTAGGGAATCCACATCCCTATTTTCTGCCTTTTTGCATTCCTATGTTAATTCAGATATTTATTGAGCGCTTAGAGTTTGCTAGGGAAAACTGAAGACTACTTTGAACTCATGGGTGGTTGGGTAAGACCCAGCTGGCTGCAGATCAGAGTGACAAGGGTCCTTAGTACACATGGCAGTAGTACTATTATCCTAACACCTTCACTGGCTCCCAGTTTCTTAAAAAGGTCTGCATGTCTATGAGAGCGTGGATCCCAGTTCTGTCACTTGCTAGCTGTGTGTCCCTGGACAAATACTTAACCTTTCTGAGCCTATTTCTTTGTCTGTAAAATAAGTATTGTTTTATATCTGGGTTATTAATAGGGATCAACTTGGTGAATTCTTGAGAATGTAATTCCTAAGTTACAATTGAGGACAGTGTTTGATCACTTAGTATTTTAGGCTTTCACACCCTTCAAGGTTCATGGCTCTGTGTGCTGGGTTTTGAGTTTGGATGATCCGCGTCTCTCTATACCAGAGTCATTTTCCATAACTTGTTTGGAATTCTTAATCAGCTCTTCCTAATTACAAAAGTCAGACCTGGAAAGGCTTAAAATGACAACAGCATGGACAAGGTACCTGCTTTTCCTTCCTGACTTCCTGTCTCCATCCTTTAAGGGTGCAGACAGCTGTCTGTCACACAGACCCACATGGGCAGATCTCCGGCCCACCCCAAGCTGGGGAGAAACAGGTCGAGATGAACAGAAAAATCCAGTGGGATCGGCCTGGTTCCTGCCTAGTTCAGCTACTGGGTTTCCCTTCTCCCTAAGTGCAGGCTGGTACTAGGCTCAACTCTGAAGAATATTGCGAGTATTTTAAAAATAAAGACTTAGAAAAGTAGGTCCTCCTAGGACAGGGCAGTAAGTCATGTTGGCTAATGGATTTTTCATCTTGCACTTCCCGTCACAGGAGCCACAGCATGCAGGGTTTTTTGTTTTTTTGTTTTTTGCCTTTTTTTTTTTTTTTTTTTTTTTGTAATCTCATTGACCATCTGCAGAGTTCCAGCTTCCAGTGAAGGAGAGCTTATACACAGACCAAAAAAAAAAAAAAAGGAAGAAGAAGAAGAAGAAGTCTTAGCAAACAGACTGAAAAAACTATTTGGTAGCATTATAAAAGGATATTTCCCTTGACAAAAAGGAGTCTATCACCAAGTTCTTTTTAAACAATGGGTTGGTTGCCTGATGTTTTAGGAATGGTGTTAACATGCAGAGATTCAGCTAGCACAGGACTTCAGAAACAGCATGAAGCAGGAGTACTGGGTTGAGAGTGAATTCTTGCACCTTGCTGGGATCTCAAGCCTGGGAATGATGTTTTTAGGGGAGGCCTTCATCTTCCCCTCCAAGTGATCCAAGTGTGCGAAGTGTAGACGGACTGGGTGGAGTGAGGTTGGACTTGCCCACAGAATCTGGATGTGCTAAAACCAGGGTCCTCCCTTAAAGCCAAAACCATTTGGAAGACAAAGGAAAAAGGCTGGCTGGCTTTGCACGACAGTCAGCTTGGGGAGTGTTTTCTCCAGAGAGCACACAGATGGGAAAGCTTGCCTGAGTTACAGGGACTTTAGGTCGAAAAATCTGAACCTGGTTTAGAACCTGCCAGCCCCCAGACACTGCCTGCAGATCCTATGTGTGATGTGGGTATTTCCTGGAGAAGGGGTTTGAGGCTTTCTCAGATTCTTAAAGGGATCCTTGATGCAAAAGAACCTCTGCTTGGCATTCCGAGGTGGCAGGTTCTTGTCGGGGCTCTGGGAAGTGGGGCGGCCCCCATATTTTTGATCCAACTGTCTGGGGAAGGAGCTTTGTCAGCATGCCCTGGGCCGGAGAGGGGCACTCCTAATGTCTGGTGTCCATCTTCTCTCCTAGGAGGATGAAGAGGGTTATAACGACGGGGAAGTAGACGATGAGGAAGATGAAGAAGATGTTGGTGGTATGGCGGCATTTTTACTCTCCGCTGGTAGCAGCCTGGTGCCCTCAGTTGGCGGTAGATGGCCAGGCCCCGGGGACCCGACTGGGGGCAGACTGCACCTGTGCAAGGCCCACCCCCTTTGCCTCCCTGGCTTCACAGACTTCCCAGGGTTGGCAAAGCTTCCCAGAAGCGTGGTCCCATGGGTTCCGGGCAGGTGGGGTGAGTTAGAGACAGGATCAGTGCCTTAGCCTAAACACCTTTTCCTTACTCTTCCAGAAGAAGAAAGGGGTCAGAAGCGAAAACGAGAACCTGAAGATGAGGGAGAAGACGATGACTAAGTGGAATAACCCTATTTTGAAAAATTCCTATTGTGATTTGACTGTTTTTACCCATTACCCCCCCTGAAATCCCGCCCCCCGAAACTTATTTTTTCTGATTGTAACGTTGCTGTGGGAACGAGAGGGGAAAAGTGTACTGGGGGTTGTGGGGGGGAGGGAGGGCGGGAGGGGGTGGAATAAAATACTATTTTTACTGCCACTCTTTATTTTTTCCCCCTACTTTTTCTTTGTGTCTGGTTTTGTCCCTGTAAATGCGATAGCTGAGTACACACCAAGTGAGCATTTGTTCCTTACTCTCAAAGAGGACGGTTTAGAGGGCTCTTACAATCTCCTGGTATTTCCCTGAGTCTCTGCAGTTGGTTGGAAGGTCACGGCTGGCCTCCCTTTGGTTTCTCAAGAGCCTGGGAGGGGCTGAGCACCAGCCACATCTTACCTGGCCCCGGATCCCTTGATTTCTGCATTTCTTGGGCCTGCTCGAGGCATCCAACGCCCTGGTTTGTAAATAGCAACCTCAAGGCGTATTTTGGCACTGGTTGGGGGACATTCCCCGTCTCTCATTTCTTTCCTCCTTCACAGATGGTGGTGGGCTTTGCTCTACGGAGAAGACTCTGATGTCACTCTTAGAGCTGGAGCCAGAGGGCTGAGAACAGCAGGCTTAGGAGTTAATGAGTAAAATGGATTTGGTAATGATAATTAAAAGAGAAGAAGCAAACCCTCAAACTTCAACCTCTTTAAAAGATCAAAAACAACAACCACAACAACAAACTGTCCTATCTTGTTCTGTAAAATATTAGAACGCTTTGTTTTACGAAATGACAAGAGAATCCTTCCACACGTACTTCTGTGCTCAGACCATTTTTACAAACCTGAGCACAGGAGACGCTGCTGCATGTCGGCTGGGTTGGTTTTTTTCTTTTTCTTTTTTTTTTTTTCATACACCCGAGCACGGAAAAACTAACGCAAAATTGTATTTTCTTACCTAGTGGAAATCTGAAATGACTGCAAATTCCTAGTGAATGTACAGGTTTGCTCCCATGTCCCTCTTCTGGATTGCTTTAGAAGTGACGTGTTATTTCCTAGCCCGTGTTTCATCTGTATAAAAGAACATCTGCACCAGTTTTTCTCCTCCCCCTCAGAAGAGCCAAACTTTGAGTTTTATGTCTGTTTGTCATTGATAAATTTCAATAAATCTTTTTATACAATTTTTTTGGGGGTGGCTTCTTTGAGTCCAGCAGGCCATTGATCTTTCTAAGATCTTTCTAAGATGCATTCCAGATAAGCTGCTAGCTGATGGGGGCGGGGAAGCAAGGGGGGCCCCCCTGCTTAGCATTGTTATCTGATAAAATAGCTTCTTTTCAGGGTAGGTAACCTGACACCAAGTTTGGATGCTTTGGGTCTCAAAGCAAGGCTCGGTGGTGAGCTGTCTTCATCAAAAGCTTCGTCGTCAGCATAAAAACCCAAAAGATGGAAAGATACAGAGTTATTCTAATGCCAGAACTGTCACCAAAAATTTTGTTAGGCCGACTTTGGGGCCTTATTTTGAATTCTCTTTCACGGTTTTCTTGTTCAGACTCTCAAGGAAGAACACGTGCTCGAAGACCTCAGGAACGCATAAAACAAATCTGTTGCTTTTTTACTCATCGTGATGATGGTAAGAGTTCAAAAGCATGTATCGTCATGCCTCTGAAGAGTTCAAAAGCATGTATCGTCAGTGGCTGTGTAGTAGTCCATCAGCTCTCCTGACTTGCCAAGCTCTAACCGCACGGTCAGTTTGGACGGTCAGTTTGGACGTCTGTTTGGACTGTTTCCCTCTTCTAGCTACAGCAGATGTTCTGTTGTGATACTTTTTGTGGGTTTCTTAGTACAAATGCTTAAAAGTGGGGTGATTGAACCAAAAGTTGACATTTCTAAGGCTAATATGCAAGGAAGGTTCTATGTTTTCCTCAAGGGTTATACCAATGTGCTGTGTAATTAATGCATAGACGCATATGTTCATTCTCAGCCCTATAGCCTCGAACCCCACAGCGAGGCCTAGTTCTGTGCAATTCCAACAGAATGAGGTGCCTCTTGGGGAGAGACTGACACAACCTATCCCCTCAGTGGTGCCCTGGCACCGCTGTCCCTTTCTTTGGCACAGACATCCTCTGGCTCCAGGTATAGGATGGGGAGATAGCCTCTCAGAACCAGTGAAAGATTGTGGGAATGGGGTGAAACGCACTCAGACCTGGCCCAGGATTTTCGGGCCCTGACTCCCTCCATGGAGCCTTTAGGGGTTAGTTGACTCACATAGATAGGTACACAAATGCTCTAAAATGTCAGGTAAAATGGTTAGCAATGAATGGGTTAGTGCTGATGGGATTAAGGGAAGAGTAGGCAATCTGTACCAATCATACCAAGCTTTCACATCAACCCTCAAAGAAAGGTCTTACTGTGCCCATTTTACAGATGAGGGAAACAAGTCAAAGTGACGGGATGTAAGAAGAGATGGAGAGAGGATAAAATCCAGGTCTGTTGGGACTATTTCCATGTCACTGAACTCCGTTATGAATGGCAAGGAAGAAGGAAGCTCAGCCCAAGGCGGTGGAGAGGCAGTAAAAGCCTATCTACCGAACTTGCTATGTGCCAGGTACTGGGTTTTATTTACTGAGCCACCTCATTCATCTTACTGAATCCTCACAGCCACCCTAGGTAAATGCTGTTATCTTTGTTCTATGGGTGGCTCAGAGGGGTTGGCCCAAGGTCATGCAGCCAGAAAAGAGCAAAACTGGTAATAAGCTGAGGGGTGGGCAGGGGGGCGGGGTTTCCAGAACCAACTTTCTTTGTACACCAGACTGCCAGCAGCCTCCCCACCCTGAGCTGGGACTACCTATACAGGCCAACTGTGTTAAAGCACTTCCTCCCCCTTGCCAATCAGGGTCCTGGGGGCAGAGCTTTCCGTGCTGAGTGCTAGCAAATAGCGTAGCATGGACCCTTGAGAGGGGACAGCCCTTAGAAATCACCCAGTCATCCACTGTCCCATTAGACCAAAGAAGAAGCTGAAACCTGGGGTGGGAGGGTGGTGAGTGATGTGCCCAAAGTAGCACTGCAAGGCAGTGGCAGGGCCCAGCCTGGACCACAGGCCCCCGTTCCTGGGCTTCTCCTGCACCATATCTACCGCTTCACTGGGTTGCAGGGAGGCTGGCTATGTGGGAAGTGGGGGAGCATCTCCTGGAACAACACAGCCAAGGCTTCGGTGGACAGGATGTAGCAAGTGCCATGGCACATCCATGTGTTCTCTGTGGCTGTGGAGTGGATCCTATGTTTTAAATATCCACGGGGGTTTGGCTCCCCCATTGTGTCTGACATCGATGATGCCTGGAATCGGTGTGCATTTCCTGATAAAGGACCAGTCCCTGGAAAGAGTAACGATGATGATGATGATGCATCTAGATCATGAGCCACTCTGTGTCATGTGCTTTATATCCATTGCCTCCCTTAATCCTGGCACAGAATTCATAGAATCAAAGTTCAAAGAGAAGACAACTAGCCTGGCTTGTAAGTGGCAGGTAAGCCTCAACCCTACGTCCTGCCGGTAGAGACCTTGTTCTTAGCCAATGTGTTAAAAGAGGCAGGCAGATGGGGTGGGGGGAAGATGAGCAATTTCGTTTTTCTCATTTGCTGACTTGCAAAGGCTGTTTTTATCCTTGTTCAGAAACTCATTGTTCATGGCTGGAAGGATTCCCACAGTGGGTCCCTAATAAGCAGCTTTGCACAATGGTGGCCGAGTCCCTGGACCAGCCCTTGGACAGGCCCCTGTGGCAGGCTGGGCCCCAGGGTGAGTGAGCAGGGCCAAGAAGAGGGCTGGAGATGGTGGCATGGGGGAGAGTGGGTTGGGCTGAATCAAGGCAGGCCGTGGGTATGCCAGTAGGGGAGAGGTGAGAAAGATTCCAACCTGATGGGACATGCGGTAGTCTGCTGACTGACGGTGACAGGAAACTGATGCAGGGGACATCCATGGAATCAGTCTGGCAGCGACACTACAGGACCATCAGAGGAACTCACGTGGATACAGGACCACTCCTTCCTATTCCTGAGGTTCATCTCTGGTTCCTGGGATGAGTCAGTCCTGGTCAATCGGTGTATTCCAAACTGACTATAGGGACTAGTACAAGCAAGAGCCTGGAACCCAAACTTTAAATGAAGCTTGGTCCCTGGAATTTGGAAAATGAGAAACTTCCTGTTGTGGGGTTGGGGCTGGGAGGTTGGAGGCCTGGAGTTGTGGAGGCATACACATTCCCTGGAGAGAGCCTCTGGATCATTCCATCTCAGCCTGGAAACATCCTGACCACTAGGATGGAGAGAAGACACCAACATATATTTAAAACTTGTCTGCTGGACATTGTATGTCCTTTTGCTTGTTTCTCATCTGGGAGAGTCATTCTTATTCCCATTTCAAAGACTGAACACATAGAAGTGCTAGATAAATATTAGCTGCATGGTGCCAGATGCAACAATAAATGCCTTCTAGAAATCAACCTGGTGCTTTCCCAAACGCCCCTGATAAGAATCCCTGGGGCTTTTCTGATGACCAGGCCTCACCCCCTGGGAATTCTGGTTCAGTCACTCTGGATGGAGGCCTGGGAATGTGTGTGTTAACAAGTACCCAGAGGATTCTCATCACTGGCGACATTTGGGAAGTGCTGCGTCAAAGTCAGTGCCCACAAGGGCCTGGCAAGGACGGTGTGGCCATCCCCAGTTGAAGTTGAGAAAGTGAGGCTCAAGAACCAGATTAACTAACCTGCCCAAGCTACCACAGGCACATGATAGAACTGGGATTTGAACCCCAGTCTCCGCCACTTTCACGCTTGTTACAGAAAGAGGGTGATACTAGCTACTGTGTAGCTCATAGGTTGTGAGGCGACGGGAAAGATGAGAAAGAATATTGCAAAAGGGAAGGCAAACTGCTATTAAAAAGAGAAGGAGAGGGGCACCTGGCTGGTTCAGTTGGAAGAGCACACAACTCTTGATGCCTGGGGTCATGAGTGCGAGCCCCACGGTGAGTGTAGAGATCACTAAAAAAATAAACTTAAAAAAAAAAAAAAAGAGCGAGATGCCACTTTTATAAAAAGAGGCCCAAACAACCCAAATGCTTTCTGTAACAAGCAGAAAACAAAGTCCTAAAAGCCACTTGGTAGGACACCTGGGTGGTTCAGTTGGTTAAGCGTCTGCCTTTAGCTCAGGTCGTGATCCCAGGGTCCTGGAATCGAGTCCTGCGGCGGGCTCCCTGATCAGCGGGGAGCCTGATTCTCCCTCTGCCCCTCCCTCCTGCTCCTGTGTGCACACTCTCTCGCTCTCTTAAATAAATGAATAAAATCTTTAAAAAAAAATAAATAAAAGCCGCTTGGTAACTAAGATAATCTACAAGGAAGGTTCTTCTTCCCCCTCAAAAAATTTACATACAATAAAATTCACTCTTTGCATCAACTGTCACAGTCAGGGTTCAGTTTATGAAAGATCCTAGTTGTAAAAAAGAAATGGATTTGCGTTCCGGGGGTATCCTCAGTCTTGCTGACCACCCTCTGAGTGGTGACATGCACATCCTGCCCCGGGCTCAGGAGTTGGGGGGCCTGGACTCCCCATCCTAGCTCTGCTCCGAGACTAACGGGCTGGGTGATCACGGATGCGTGGCCCTTCCGAGCTCTGAGAAGAGCAGTGCGGATTAAGTGACGTCTGACAGCCTCGGTTGAGGGTTTGCTGTGATTGTCTTTCCCTCTTGCCCTGAGGCCCCCAGTCAGGCCTCTGCTGAAAGGGGGGCTTGGTGATGGGCCTGGGTGCCCACAGGGAGGGGCAAGGTGGGAGAAACAGCCTTCCTGGGGAGACAGGTGCACTCTGCTGAGGAATTAGCAGAATGAGTCTCTGAGGTCTCGCTGTGTAGACCGATAGCCCGGTCTATCCACACCCACAATTGCCTGGGTAACCCAGCTGAGCCAGTCAGGAAGCTGAGAGAAAACCCATCTGTATGGAGGGCTCACCGTGTGCCCAGAGCTTGCCATGTGTGATGTCACTTCAACCTCACAGCAAGACTGTCTTTGAGGTGTCCTTCCCGCTTTCCAGATGAAGAGACCAAGGTTCAGAGACATTCTGGAACTTGCTCAGGATCACACAGCCAGGAAGGCCCCAGCCGGTATGAGAACCCATGGCTTCCTGGCCTGGAGGCTGGAGAGGCTTCCTCGGTGCTCAGCCCCGCGTAGCTGCAGCGAGATTCGTCTGTTCCAAATCTTGGTTTGACTAATCTCACACCTTTTCTCAGGAATCTAGCTCTCAGGCCCAGCACGGTCCTCCCACTCCGCTCTGCGGTTCTCCAGACTCCTAAGCCTGTGACAAAACCAGTCTCTCCAGAGTCCCTGGGAACAGATATCTATAACAAAAACAATCTGGACCTCAGGAGCAAGGAGGCTTGATCTCTACCTCTGGGGTGAGGGACACTGGATGTTTTGAAGGAGCAACAGCAGCTCCTTCCAGTCCTCGCAAACATAGGAAGAGGCGACATCTCCGGGGACACCATCCTGGGCGAGAGCCGAGAGGCCCTGGGACCTGGGACAGGCCACCTCTTTGCAGGATCTACATCCCAGAGGCGTCGGGACGGGCACAGCATGTTTGTGTGTTGACAGGAATGGTCCAGGAGAGAAGGAGGTGTTGATGATGTGCACGAAATGCATATCATCCTGGAGGAAGTCAGAGGCAAGGGATCCTGTTTAGCTCTCAGTAAGAGGAAAAGCCACTTCCTCCTCTGTAGCAGGTGAGACGGGAGAGAAAGGCTGCAGATGCGGGAAGGTGGGTAGATTTGGTGGAGCGAAAGTGGCGGGCTTCCTGTCTGCTTTTGGAGGAAATAGGAAGCAAAGTGGTCCATGGAGTTTGGGGGGTAGAGAGGGGCAAAATGGGAGTGAGGGTTTGAAGAGAGATGAGAAGGCAGGAGAGAGTTGTTTGAGAGGGTGGGGAAACAGCCACCCCTCGGGAAGCCTGGGAAGAGCCCATGCCCACTTACCTGCAATTGGGGACCACAACTTTATTTTTTTTAAAGATTTTATTTATTTATTCATGAGAGACACAGAGAGGCAGAGACACACGCAGAGGGAGAAGCAGGCTCCCTGCGGGGAGCCCCATGTGGGACTCCATCCCAGGACCCCAGGATCATGACCTGAGCCAAAGGCAGACACTTAACCACTGAGCCATCTGGGTGCCCCAGAACCACACGACTTTAAAGGGAGACCAGTCAGCATGGCCCAGTGGCTTGAGTGTCCTCAGTGGGGTGGCAGACAGTTGGGTTTAAATAGCAGGGTGATTACACCGAGTAAGGCAGGGGACAGGGAAGACCGGATGTCTGGGAGATTGTCAGGGCAGCCTGGAAAGGAGTTCCAGGTTGGCTAAGGGGGGAAGCCAGTCCTGATTGATAGTGAGGAAGTGGGAGAAGGTCTGTAGACTGGAGAACTGCTAGGGTGGAAGGGCTTGTTGGGAGGGGACCATTGAGGCAGGTGAGCTGCAAGGGGGGAGGAGGCACCCCTCAGAGGGAAGGTCAAGGACAGGGCCGTGGGGTGGGTGTCCAAGTGGGATGGAAGAGTGGATCTTCACTGGAGGTGAGCCGTTGGCAGAACCGAGAGGCCAAGGCGTTGGATGGTTCATCTGCGAGGTCATTGCTGAGAATGATAACAGGAATTACAAGAGGAAAAGGGATGCTAACCCACTTCCCTAACGAGGAGGCACAAAAGCAACAAAGAGGTGGTCATAACTTTTTAAAAGAGTAGGAAGGAGACATAGAAGCCACGATGGGGAAGGAGCCCCTTGTGCCTCCTCATGCAGAGGCTGCAGGGGAAGGGAATCATCAGGTTCAGAGCAGGCTCAAGTTCGGACAAGGGAGGAGGCCCGTCCACTGTTCACTGGTGGACTGCACATGGTTACAGAAGGTGTGAGGAGGTGAAAGGGGGGAAGACGAGCCCTGGTTCCTCCTAATACAACTTCTGTGCATCTTCGACGTCGGAGGCAGGCGCATCTAAGGCAGGCAAAAGGACCAGGTCTTTTCCATTCTGGTACTTGCAGGTGTCCACTGAGGAAGCTCGTGCCTTCTGCTTGCTGTCTCAGACTCTTTGGAGCTTGCCAGCCTCTCCCCACAGGGGGCCAGCCCCCTGCAACCCCACACTCCCTGCCTCCTGTTCCAGCCAGGTACAGGTGCTAGTCTCTGACCATTGGCTTGAGCCCACTCCCCCTCCAGAACTGTTCCAGCAAGACTTCGTGATAGAGCATCTACTGGCCACATATCTAAGCCAGATCATACATGCCTTGGGCCAGCATTCCAGACTTCATCACTGGGATTCCAGTGGCAGGGAGGGACCATGGAGATGCCACCCCAGCCCACCCCCTCTGTGTCCTAGCCCCTCACATACTACATAATGAATATTCTGGAGGATTCCAGCAAAGACTTCTTTGTCACTCAGCTATAATGGCGGCTGCAGGGCCTCAGCCATTCAGTGGACTCTGCTGCTCTCTGCACATCTCGCCTGTCCTTCCCTAGGCAGAAGCTGGGGAGCTGACTAGTCACCAGCTGTCAGGACCCCCCACTATTAGGCAGGTTATGGCTTGGACACCAAGCCCTGCTTCAGTCATCTGGCCAGAGGGCTCTAACTCCAACTCACAAACCCTATCAACTGGGCAGAAAGAGCTTCCAGGGCCCCCTCTCTCAGGAGGGGCTGTTGGCAAGCTAAGCTCTTGAAGCTTCAAGGGTTGTCGAGGAATTAGTGTTTCTGAGTTTTGTTGCTCACGCTTTGTGCACCCCAGATCTTTTGTGGGCCTCTGTCACAGTCCCTGTCTTTGCCCACTTCCTTGAACTCTTTTCCAGATTCTGCGAGTTTTCTGCTGCCTTGATTGGCTCCTGGACATCTCCTTGATCTCCATAATTTAGGTTCCTGACAGTCCTTTTACTCCTGACTGCCTCCAGGCTGTGCCAGTCAATTCCTCAGAGGGCAAAGGAGAACAGAAACAAGGCCCTCAGAGCAAGAGGTCTTACATAGGAAAAACTGATGGTCCTGTTGATCCTGGGATTCAAATTCTCCCCCACAGATAAATATTTCGTGAAATGGACCACACACCACAGGAAATATTGAAAAAGCAGGTATTGACCACCATGGCAGCCATAGTGGAAGGTATTGGGTGGGACCACAAAGTTTAGGGAGGCTTATCTTCTCCCTAATTTCAAGATGGCAGACTGAAGTGTAATCTGAATGTGCGTCCCTTGAGATTTTATGGTGACAAATTAAATTTTTCCAGATTTGGTCAGTAGCCACCCACACTGATAATTCTTAAAACTGTATCAGCATGGAAAAAAGGCTTATGACAAATGGACCAAGCTTCCAGCTGTCCAGGAGGAAAAAAGGAGAAATGTTATATAATTGTTTTACAAAATTTTTGCAAAGATGAGAAAACAAATTAGCATGCATACAAATAAGAAAAATATGTAAAGTTTATTGCCATATGAAAAAGATAATGTGGTCTATAATTCAATAAGAACAAAAAAACCCAATTAAAAAAATGAGTCAAATGAAGAAATCTGAACAGACTGTTTCTCAAAGGAGGATACAAATAGCCAATAAGCACATGAAAAAGTACCCAACATCATTAGCTATCAGGGAAATGAGTTATCACTCACACCCCCTACAATAACTAAAATTAAAAAGACTAACAACAATAAAAGTTGGTGAGGACGTAGAGGAACCAGACACTCCTATGTGTTTGGTGGGTGTATAAAATGGTACAGCCCCTTGGGAAAAAGTTCTGCAACTTCTTTTAATTTTATAATTGTATACTTACCGTCTAATTCAGCAATTCCATGCCTAGATATTTACCCAGCAGACATGAAACATGCTCACGAGAAGACTTGTACAAGGATGTTTATAGCATCTTTGTCTGTAATCGCCCAAAACCGGAAACAACTCAAACGTCCAGCAGCAGGTGAGTAAAGAAACAAATTGTAGTATGCCCATATAATGGAGTACTTCCCACCAATAAATAGACTGATCAACACAATTCAGGAGATTATCAGAACTATTATGCTAACCCAAACCAAGCCAGACATCAAAGAGTGCAGACTGTATGATTCCACTTACATAAAATTTAATAACAAGCAAAATTGATCTATAGTGACAGAAAGCAAACACTGTTTTGCCTCTGGGCCCTGGAACTGGGGATTGATTCGAAAGGAGCATCAGGAACTAGCTGGGGTAATGGGATCGTTTTTTGTTTTTTGTTTTTTTTTAAAGATTTTATTTATTTATTCGTGAGAGACACAGAGACAGAGGCAGAGACACAGGCAGAGGGAGAAGCAGGCTCCATCCAGGGAGCCTGATGTGGGACTTGATCCCAGGACCCCAGGATCATGACCTGAGCCAAAGGCAGGCGCTAAACAGCTGAGCCACCCAGGCGTCCTGGATTATTCTATATCTTGATTAGAGTGTGGGTTTCAGAGGGGGTACATTCGTCAGAGATCATCAAACTCAAGACTGGTGCATTTCACTATGTGCAAATTTTAACTGAAAAAATTAAGAACTGTAAGTAAATATGGAACTTTAGCTAATGACATGCGTGCTGAAGTAATCTGAAATAAAGGGCACTGATTTCTGGAACTTATTTTTAAATGCATAAAAAATAAGATGGAGGGGGCATCGGGGTGGCTCAGTCCGTAGAGCACCTGCCCTTGGCTCAGGTCACAGTCCTGGCCTCTGGCTCTCTGCTCAGCAGGGACCCTGCTTCTCCCTCTCCTCCCTGCTCATGCTCTCTCTCACTATCTCTATTAACTCTGTCTCTCTCTCTCAAATAAATAAATAAAATCTCTAAAAACAAACCAAAAGAAACAAAGATTATGGATAATTTCTTAAATCACCTGAAAAATTAACTTTGTATTTTGTATTCAGCTTATTAAACTACTTTAACATAATTCTGTATTACCAGAGTAAAAAATAATAAAATAAATAAAATAAAATAAAATAAAATAAAATAAAATAAAATAAACTTTTCATAGAAAGTTTGGAATATGCAGAATAGAAACAAAAATTTCTTCTTTTTTTGAAACAAAGCTTAAAATCTGTAATCCCATGAGCCATAGAAAATTGTTTTTTATACATACATACCCATAGAAAACAATTTTCTATGGATCTAATACACAACCTATTAGTGTATTTTCTTAACAAACATATCTCGAACATTTCCCTGTCATTAAATATTCTTGCAAATGTGATTTTTAGATAGTAGTGCATTTCATTGTATGTATGTACTATATATAAATTGTTAATCATTCCCTATTGTTAAGTGTTGGCTTGTCTCCAAGTTTTTCTATTGCAAACAAAGCTATGGTACATACATCTTTGACCACATTTTGATTTTTCCGTACTATGGATCCCTTGCAGCTGGGTTACTAGGTCAAAAGTTAGGAACATTTTTGTACATTTAATACTAGAAAATTGCTTTCCAGAAGGGTTACCAATTTACATACAGCTAGTAGTATGTAAGAATGCCTTTTCCCCCCTGCAACTTAGTCACCTTTGAATATTTTTTAAATTTAGTTTTTCTTTTGCCAATTTCATAGGAGAGAGATTGTATCTTATTATAATTTTAATTTGTATTCTTTTGAATACTATTAAGCATTTTTAAAAATATTTTATTTATTTATTCATGAGAGACAGAGAGAGAGGCAGAGACATAGGCAGAGGGAGAAAGAAGCAGGCTCTCTGTAGTGAATTGGATGTGGTACTTGATCCCAGGACCCCAGGATCAAAACCTGACCCAAAGGCAGAGGTTCAACCATTGAGCCACCCAGGTGTCCCTACTATTAAACATTTCTTTCCCCAAATTTTTATTAGTGATTTGTATTGCTTCTCTGAATTAATGTCTGCGTCCTTTCCTTATTTTTCTGGGGGGATTTTTACTATATTTATATTGTTTTATTAAAGCTTTAAAAATATTGATATTAAAGCTTTTTGTAAAATGAATTTATTAATCCCATGTGTTTGCTAGATATTTTCCCCAGATTATTGAATATTTTTTAAAAATATTTTATTTATTCATTCATGAGAGACACAGAGAGAGAGAGGCAGAGACACAGGCAGAGGGAGAAGCAGGCTCCATGCAGGGAGCCCGATGCAGGACTCGATCCCGGGACTCCAGGATCACGCCCTGGACCGAAGGCAGGCCCTAAACCGCTGAGCCGCCCAGGGATCCCCTATTGAATATTTTTTAATTGAATTTACTAATTTGGAATAATTATAGATTTAAATGTAGTTGTAGAAAACAATGCAGAGAAATTCTGCACACACTTCATCCAACTTCCCCTTCACTCACCCTTCACCCAACTTGCAAATTATGGTATAATATCATCACCAAGATATTAACATTGACAATCTCCAGGACATTTCCATCACAACAAAGACTCCTCCTGTTACCTTTTATATAGCTACACCTACTTCCCTCCTGCCTTCAATCCCTCCTTAACCCCTGGCAACCAGGATTCTGTTCTCCATTTCTAGAATTTGTCATTTGAGGAATGTTATATGGATGAACTAATACAATATGTAACCCACTTGGGATTGTCTCTTTGCACTCAACCTAATTCTCTGGAGACCCATCTCAGTTGTTATCTGTATCAATAACTTGCTCCTTCTTATTGTTCAGTAGTGCTCCACGATACAAATGGATCACTTCGTTTCTCCGTTCCCTCCATTCTAGGTCATCTGGGTTGTTTCTAGTTTCTGGCTATTATGAATAAAGTGGCAATAAGCATTCACATATAGGTTTCTATTAGACATAAGTCCTCATTTCTTTGAGATACACGCCTCGGAGTGCATAACTGGATTATATGGTAGTTGCATGGTTGGTTTTCAGAGAAAGTACCAAACTCTTTCCCAGAGAGGCCATACCATTTTACATGCCCACCAGGAATATATAACAGCCAAATTTCTCAAACTCAAGACCCAGAGGTCAAGAGTCCCATGATCTACCAACTGAGCCAGCCAAGCGCCTTTGTTGTATCACTATTTTTTATTTTAGAAATTCTGATAGCTGTCAAGCAATATCTCCTGCTGGATTTAATTTGCTTTCTTCTAATAATTAATGATGTAAGTCATCTTCTCATGTGCTTATTTGCCATTGCTATATCCTCTGTGGTGAAGTATCTTTTCTAATTAGATTGCTTCTTTCTTTTTTTACTCTTAAATTTTGAGAGTTCTTTATTTATAATAGTTACTAGTCTCTGGTTGCATGTGTGGTTTACAAATATTTTCTCGCAGTCTGTGTTTTGTCTTTTCATCCTCTTAACATGGTCTTTTGCAGAGCAGAAGTTTTTAATTTGATGAAGTTCAATTCATTCTTCCACGGATAATGCTTTTGGTATCAAGACTAAGAACTCTGTTTAGCTCTGTATCTGGAAGATTTTATCTCATGTTTTTTCCTGAGATCTTAATAGTTTTACATTTTACATTTAAGTCTAAAGTTCTGTGTGTCCAATTGTTCCAACACCATATTTTCAAAAGGCTATCTTTCCTCCATTGAATTGTTTTCGCACATTTGTCAAAAACCAATTGGGCACATGTGTGGATTGCTTGATTGATTTCTGGGTATTCCATTCTTTCACTCTATGTGTTTATCCCTCCACCAATAGCACACAGTCATGATTACTGTAACTAATAAATCTTGAAATTAGGTAGACAGATTCCTCCCACATTATTCTTCTTATTCAAAATGGTTTTAGGTATTCTAGTCCCTTTTGCCTCTCCACATACATTTTATTTTATTTATTTTATTTTTTTTCCACATACATTTTAGAAAAACCTGATCTATATTTACAAAAAAATCTTTTTGGGGTATTGATATAAATTGCATTAGTCTTATACCTCGATTTAGAGAAAAGTAGCATTCTTACTGTGTTTCGAGTCTCTCAGTCCCTTAATGCCATCTGTCTCTCCATTTAGATATTGTTTCATTTTTTTCTTAGTGTTTTGTAGGTTTTAGCACACGAGTCTTTTTTTTTTTTTTAGTTTTTTTTTTTAATTAATTTTTATTGGTGTTCAATTTACCAACATACAGAAAAACACCCAGTGCTCATCCCGTCAAGTGTCCACCTCAGTGCCCGTCACCCATTCCCCTCCAACACCCGCCCTCCTCCCCTTCCACCACCCCTAGTTCGTTTCCCCGAGTTAGGAGTCTTTATGTTCTGTCTCCCTTCCTGATATTTCCCACACATTTCTTTTCCCTTCCTTTATATTCCCTTTCACTATTATTTATATTCCCCAAATGAATGAGAACATACACTGTTTGTCCTTCTCCGATTGACTTATTTCACTCAGCATAATACCCTCCAGTTCCATCCACGTTGAAGCAAATGGTGGGTATTTGTCATTTCTAATTGCTGAGTAATATTCCACTGTATACATAAACCACATCTTCTTTATCCATTCATCTTTCGATGGACACCGAGGCTCCTTCCACAGTTTGGCTATTGTGGCCATTAGCACACGAGTCTTGTACGTGTTTTGTTAGATTTATACTTAAGTATTTCAGGTTTTTAAAGCAATTTTAAATGGTACTTTATTTCATTTTATTTATTGTTACTTTTTTAAAAAAATATTTATTTATTCATGAGAAACACAGAGTGAGAGGCAGAGACACAAGTAGAGAGAGAAGCAGGTTCCCCACAGGAAGCCTGATGTGAGACTTGACCCTGGGACTCCAGGATCATGCCCTGAGCCACAGGCTGACACTCAACCACTGAGGCACCCAGGCGCCCCTGGTATTTTATTTTTAATTTTAGTGTCTGCGTGTTCATTACCAGGATGTAGAAATACAATTGATTTTTCTTATGTCGGACTTGTATCTTGCAATCTTGCTGAACTCACTTATTGGTCATGGGAGATTTTTTTTTATTTTGTTTTTTGTAGATTCCTCGGAGTTTCCTATCTAGAAAGAAAGTTCTCTGTGTAGATAATCATATCATTTGCAAATAGGAAGTTTCATTTCTTCCTTCTGATCTTTATGCCTTTCATTTCTTTTCTTGACTTAATGCTCTGACTAGAAAGAACTTCCTGCACTATGTTGGAGTAATGACAGTGAACATTCTTGCCTTGTTCCTGAAATTTGGGAGAATGCATCTAGTCTTTCTCCAATATGTATAATGCTACCTGTAGGTTTTTTGTATCAAATCTAGGAAATTCCTCTCTATTCCCTTTTTCCTAAGAGTCTTTATCAGGAATGCTAAATTCCATCAAATGCTTTTCCTGCAATGATAGATATGATCATTTTCCCTTTAGACTGTTCATGTGTATTAATTACATTATTGATTTTAAATGTTGAGCCAAACTCACAGGCTGGAAATAAACCCACTTTGCCATACTATATAATTATTTTTATATAATGCCAGATTCTGTTTGCTAGTATTTTGTTTAGCATTTTCACATTGTTATTTATGATGGATATCAGGTTCTAGTTTTCTTTTTTTAAATTCAGTTTTGGTTTCAGACTGATACTAGATTCATAAAATATTCAGTTTATTTATTTTTTATTTTTTAATTTAATTTATTTTTTTATATTCAGTTTTTAAAAATTCAGTTTTGGTATCATAGTGATACTAGTTCCATAAAATAAATTGGCAGGGGCTGCCTGGATGACTCAGTTAAGTGGTTAAGTGTTCGACTCCTGATTTCAGCTCAGGTCATGATCTCAGGATTACATGATTGAGCTCCACGTTGGGGGGCGGGTGTCCATGCTCAGTGAGAAGTCTGCTTGATGATTCTCTCTCTCCCTCTCCTTCCTGCCCCTCTCCCAACTAAGTGCTTTCTCTCTCTCTCTCAAATAAAATAAATAAAATCTCAAAAAAATAAATTGGTAAATATTCTTTCCTATTTTCTTTTTTTGAAAGATTTTCTTTATTTGAGAGGAGAGAGAGAGAGAGAGCATGCATGCACAAGCAGGAGGAGAGGTGGAGGTAGAGGAAGAGCGTGAGAAGCAGGCTCCCCACAGAGCAGGGAGCCTGACTTAGGGCTCAATTCCAGGACCCTGAGATGATGACCTGATCCAAAGACAGACGCTTAACCAACTGAGCCACCCAGGTACCCCTTCTCTCTTATTTTCTAAATAAGACTGTGTAGGACTGGTGTTAATTCTTTAATGTATGGATTCAATTTCCTTGTAGTTATAGGGCTACTCAACTTATCTATTCCACAGTAAGTGAATTGTAGCAGTTTGTGGGTTTTGAGGATTTTTTTTCCATCTAAGCTGTGAAATTTATGTGTGTAGAGTCATTCATAGTATCACCTCAGTTTCTTTTTAATCTCGGCAGGGTCGGTAGAAATGTCCTCACTTTCATTCCTGATATTGGTAATTCATGTGCTCTCTTCTTTTCTTCTTTTCTTTTTTCCGTTTTCCTAATTTTGGCAATTTCATTGATTTTTTTTCAAAGACCAAGTTCTTTGTTTCATTGCATTTCCTCTATTGTTTTTATGCTTCCAATTTCATTGATTTCTCTATTTGTTTTTATTATTTCCTTCTTGCTCTGAGTTTATTTTGCTCTTTTTCTAGGTCCTTGAAGTGAGGGTTTAGATAGCTCATCTGGGATTTTCCCTCTTTTCAAAAGTATGCATTGATGACTAAAATTTCCCTCTTGGTGCTGCTTTATCTGCATTCCACAAATTTGGGTATGTTTCGTTTTCATTTGGATTCAGTTCAATATATTTTTTTTTAATTTCTCTTGTATGATCTTCATTGACCCATGGATTTTTATAGTAGTGTGTTGTTTAGTTTCCAATTGTTTGAAAATTTCACCAGTAACTTTTAGCTATCTAATTTGATCACATTGTGTTCAAAGAACTAACTCTGAATGCCTTTAATTCTTAGATTTGTTGAGTCTTGTTTTATGGCGTAGTACGTGGCCTATCCTGGTGTATCTCGATATGTGTTCCATGAGTGCTTGAAAAGAACGTCTGCTCTGCTGGTGAGTGGAATGTTCTAAATATGTCAGTGAGGTCCCACTGCTTGTTGTGTTTTTCTCTATCCTTACTGATCTGTTGTCTCATTCTATCAATTGTTGAGAAAAACCATATTGATATCTTTAACATTAGGGTAAATGTGTCTATTTCTCCACTAGTTCTATCAGGTTTTGCTTCATATCTTTTGCAGTATCATTGTTGGTGAGTACACACTTGGGATTGCTATGCTTTCTTGGTAGATCCCACTATCATTGTGTAATGTCCTTGGTTAAATTCTTAGTTCTGAAGTCCGATTTATCTGATAATAATAATATAGCCCTTCCTGCTTTTTTTTTTTTTTTTGATTGGTACTTGCATGGGAGCTGTATTTTATTTTATTTATTTATTTTTTATTAAAACTTTTTAAGGATTTATTTATTTATTTTAGAGAGAGAGAACAAGCAAGCAGGGGATGGGGCAGAGGGAAAGGGAGAGAGAGAATCTCAAGCAGACTCCCGGCTGAGGGCAGAACCAGAGTTGGGGCTCAGTCTCATGACCTCAAGATCATGAGCCAAAGTCAAGTGTCAGATGCTTAACTGACCAAACCACCCAGGGGCCCCCTTTTTTTTAAATTAATTTTTAAATTTTAGTTCCAGTATAGTTAACATATAATATTATATAAGTTTCAGGTATATAGTATACTGATTCAACAATTCCATACAACACCCAGTGCTCATCCAACAAGTGCACTCCTTAATTCCCGTTATCTATTTCACCCATTCTCCCCACCCACCTCACTGATGGTAATCATCTGTTTTCTATAGTTAAGAGTCTGTTTCTTGGTTTATCTCTCTCTCTTTTTCCCCCTTTGCTCATTTGTGTTGTTTCTTAAATTCCACATACGAGTGAAATCATATGGCATTTATCTTTTTCCACCTGGCTTATTTCACTTAGCATTATACTCTCTAGTTGCACCCATGTTGTTGCAAATGGCAATATTTCATTTTTTATGGCTGAATAATATGCCATTGTATACATATACCCTATCTTCTGTACCCATTCCTTAGTCAATGGACACAGACTGCTTCCATAACTTGGCTATTGTAAACAATGCTGCTATAAGCATGTATCCCTTTGAATTAGTCTGTTTGTATTTTTTGGGTTAAATACCCAAGAGTGTGATTGCTGGACTGTAGTTTCATTTTTAACTTTCTGAGGAACCTCCATATATTTTCCACAGTGACTACACCAGCTTGCACTCCCACCAACAGTACACAAGGGTTCTTATTCCTCCACATCCTCTCCAACAGTTTTTGTTTCTCGTGGTTTTGATTTCAGTCATTCTGACTGAAGGTGTGAGGTGATTGTTCATTGTAGTTTTTGATTTGTGTTTCCCTGATGATCAGGGACATGGAGCATTTTTTCATGTGTCTGTTGGCCATCTGTATTTCTTCTTTGGAAAAATGTCAGTTCATATCTTCTGACCATTTTTTACATTGGATTATTTGTTTTGGGGGTGTTGAGTTTGTAAGTTCTTTATATAATCTGGATACTAGCCCTTTATCAGAGATGTCATTTGTAAATATCTTCTCCCATTAAGTAGGTTGTCTTTCCGTTTTGTTGACTGATTCTTCCACTGTGCAGAAGCTTTTAATTTTGATGTAGTTCTGGTAGTTCATTTTTGCTTTTGTTTCCCTTGCCACATGAGGCATACATAGAAAAAAGTTTCTGGAGCCAATGTCAATGTCAGGGAAATTACTGCCTGTGTTCTTTTCTAGGATTTTTATGGTTTCAGGTCTCACATTTAGGTCTTTAATCCATTTTGAATTTATCTTTGTATATGGTGTAAGCCAGTGGTCCAGTTCCATTCTTTTGCATGTAGCCATTGAATGAGAGCTATATTTTCTAAAGAGGTTCTTTCAAATGGGGGAATGGGTGATAAGAATTCTAATTAAATACTTGTAAAAAAAAAAATATATATATATATAGTGAACTCTTAGTTATCCATAATAAAAAGAATCTCAAAGTGCAAAGACCAAGTAGCATTGCTGACTTCACTTACTTTACTCCCTATATGCCTTCTTATGGGTGAACAAATTAATAAAAAAAATAGAAATGAATTCTAGTAACTTTAATATCCCCAATTCAAAGCTGGTTTATACCAACCCTTGCAGAACTTATGCCAAAGAGCAGAACCGTTGTCAGGACTCTTCTAATTTCTCTTTTTGGGAATAATTCTCCCCTGCCTCGAGAATTTTGCTGAATTCCCCCAGGCCTCACAGGAACAGACCATCTTAAATAAATAGAATTTTAATCTTATTTCCAAATGAGATTATACACATAACCACAGAAACACACCAACAATATCAAAAGAAGATGTTCATCCAGTGCCTTTAAACCTGTGGCCCGTCACTGGACCACACTGCTGATCTTGTGCTATGAATTCATGTTTTTATGAATTCTGAAATTATCTTCAAATTAGCAGAAATACAGTACATTGTGTCATTTTTGTTTTTTAATATTCAAAGGACTGACTTAAAAATGTGTATATTTCAAATATGCCATAATTTTGTGGCCCCATCTGGGTGTTTCTTCATTTTATAACCTCACCAAGAATTCTAAAATGTGGCATTCCCTGAGGTCTCTTCTGATGGCTTAGGGAATTTACAGCGAGTCCTGAGTCCTCTGACTACAGTATGCCCTGATCCAGGAATACTAGAATTGCATTAGCTGATTATTTAAGCCTTTATCTGGAAAGAAACAGAACCCAGGTATTTTCCCCTCGAGCTGGATTAGCATGTGGAAAAATCAACATTAGAAGGATGGCTGTTTTTTACACAGGCCCCTGTAGCATCAGAATGGGGTGCTGGGCTATCGGGTGCCCTTAAAATTCACTTTAAAGCTGATGCCACAACAGTGGAATACAAATACAAGGTAATCCAAGCCCCCATCCTTCAAGGTAGGATTTCTGGGGGAACCTAGGTACTCAAGAGATTCAGATTCTCTGAATTATGATGGGGGAAAATGTCAGGCGGGTCAATGGCTCTATAAATTGAACATTACAGAGAATTAAAAACTTTAAGAAATCAATACACAACACAACTAGTGTTCACGCTACTCCACTCTTCACATCCAGGGACAATAGCCATCAAAGAGAGGGGTGGGAGGCACCTGGGTGGCTCAGTGGTTGAGCATCTGCCTTTGGCTCAAGTCATGACCCTGGGGTCCTGGGATTGAGTCCCACGTTGGGCTCCCGCAGGAAGCCTCCTTCTCCCTCTGCTTATGTCTCTGCCTGTCTCTTTGTGTCTCTCATGAATAAGTAAATAAATAAAATCTTAAAAAAAACGAGAGAGAGAGAGAGAGAGAGAGGGGTGGAACTGTGCGTGGGTTTTACACTACCATCCTCGTAGTGGCATGGCTTGACAGAGCTACATATGCAGTGTGTTGATGAGACACAAGCCTTGGAATCATGGTATATGTGATCATGATTGATGGAGGGTTTCATCTCTTTTCCATTGCTATTTTAATAACAATAAAGCAAAAACCTTCTGAGGCTTAGAAGATAGATATTAAGAGAGCAGATGGATACAGAAATCTTATTGATACTTAGGACCACCACTGGTTTATTAATTTAAAGTTAAAATTTTCATTGTGCTTGGTTCAAACAGGTCATACACTGACAGGAGACAAAAATCAAATAAGAAAAAGGTGTACAATAGGAAGTTTTGTTTCCCAGCCCCTCCCCAGTTACTCAGCTCCCACCTATTACCCTAATGATACACTGCTTCTTTTGATAATGCTTCTTTTGATAAGCAATGATAATTGCTTCTTTTATTCCTTCTAAGATGCCATTTTGCAAATACGAATATATCATAACCCCCTCTTTTTATACCAAGGGCAGCATAAAGAGTATTACGAGCATGACCTCTGTAGCCAAATCCCAGTTCTTCCACCTGTTAGCTGTGTGGCTTCAAGCAAGTTTCATAACCTCTCAGTGCCTCAGTTTCCTCTTCTGTATAATGAAGACAATACTAGCATCTGTCTCATATGGTGATTGAGGATTAGATGAACACATACAGGTAGGAAGCATTTAGGGCAGGGCCTGGCACACGGGGAATCCTCTACATGAGGCACGTGGTGCTGTCATCACAGAGGTGCGGTGTCAGGATTCTAAGGGCATGGGCTCTGGAGTGAGACTGCCCAAGGTCAAATCCCATTTCCTTACCTGTAAAATGTAGAAAAGAATAGTACTTATCCTCCCAGGTATGTCGTGAGATTGAAACGAACGGTGCCTTGGGCTTGGTAAGCGCTATTGTATTTCATCAGATCCAAGATGCCACAGACTGTAAGACATCATTATTCCATGGGCTAGGAAAGAAAAACCATTCCAATTAAATTATGACATGTCTCTGACTATCACACATACTTATTTCAAAAATGTAACAAAGTGGGGAAAAAATGCACATCTCAGAATTGACGAAACGTGGGATCCAAGTGTTATCTATTATACTCTTATTTTCACCTAAAAATACATCTGGGATATTGTTCTGTATTGATACAAAACAGCTCAAAACAGCTTCTCTCTCTCTATAAAAAAAAAAAAAAGGCTGTATAGTAATCCATTGTGTGGATGAGCCATCAATTATTTAACCAGTCTCCTATTAGCTTCCCGCCTATTGCTGTTACAGACAATACCTCAATGAATAACCTTGTAGACACATCCTTTGGCAAGTCTGTTAGTCTATCTGTAGCATCAGTTCCCAGAATCAGCACTGCTGGATTAAAGAGTACAGGTATTTGAAATTTTGGCAGGTGTTCTAAGCTCAAGTTTACATTTCCAGGCCACTTCAAACCAGAATCATACTAAGGAAATCATGGATCAGGAATGTTTGAGGAGCACCAGGGTGGTTCAATGATTGAGCGTCTTACTTTGGCTCAGGTTGATATCCCCGGGTCCCGGGATCGAGTCCCACATCAGGCTCCCTGCAAGGAGCCTGCTTCTCCCTCTGCCTGTATCTCTGCCTCTCTCTCTGTGTGTCTCTCATGAATAAATAAATAAAATCTTTAAAAACAAACAAACAAACAAAAGGAATGTTTGAGAAGGTTAGGCCTGAAATCTGAGTCGGAGAACAGAATTAGAAAAGTCTCAGCACAGAGGTGAGGGAGAAGTGACATTCCTGTACCTGACTGGTGGCCGGGTAAATTAATCAGACTTCTCGAAAGGCATTTGGGCAAATCTCTTAAATTCTACTTCAGAATGCTAGCCCAGAAATAGTGGCCCAGGCTACAGAAATGCTAGCCCAGGCTACAAAGGCGTAGATGATACTCAGCAAGCACTTGGGATGTGGCAAATGCCCTACAAATTGCTTTACAGATACGAACCTGTCTGATGGGCGTAGCACTACGAGGTAGGGGCAGCTGTCCCAGGGTTACAGACACAGGGACTTGACACACTGGGTGGGTAATGCTAGCAGCAGAGTCCCTAGCAGCCTGGTACAAGTCTTGTGCTCTTAAGCCTGATACAAATACGCTTTTTCTTTTTTTTTTTCAAGATTTTATCTATCTATTCATGAGAGATACAGAGAGAGGCAGAGACACAAGCAGAGGGCGAAGCAGGTTCCCTGCAGGGAGCCCTATGCAGGACTGGATCCCGGGATCCCAGGATCACGACCTGAGCCAAAGGCAGATGCTCATCCACTGAGCCACCTAGGTGCCCCAAATACACTATTTTGAAGTAGTGGGAAAATATTTGAGAAGCCCAGAGTTCCCAGAGCAGTTAGTTTATATAGTTATAAACCCACACTATGGGAGGCAGTGTGACCATGATAATGAATGAGGTAAATCTTTATATAACAACCTCAGCGTACGCCCATAACATATTGTCTTGTTAAAAACAATTAGAAGGGTGCTGGGCAGTTTGCACAGCCGGAGTAAGTTTCGATATATGTGAGTATGCCATGTACCAAGCAGATGACAGATGGATAGACAGATAGATATTAAAAGGTCTGGAAGGATGATTAAACAGTTAAGGATATTCACTCTAAATACCCCTGGGTGTGGGAGAGCAGACGGGAACGGGGACTTCGCTTCATACACTTCCAAATTATTTGAATCTTTTTTCAGGATGTGTGTGTTCCTATACCAAGCGTGTTATTGGTGTAGAGAGGCATTTAATTTTCAGATTCCTGACATTTGACTTCATCCCTACACCAGCTTCATCAGAAACACCCAAAGTGACTGTATGTTAAAGCACATGTGGTCCCCGTGAGCAAAAATAAAAAAGAACCAACCAGGATTCAGGGATAAATAGCCCTGAGTGGCACTACTGTATTACCTGGGTGGCACTTCAACACAATTGCCTACTAAAGTCACTTACCAAATAAGAATGTTCTTTAAATGATTAAAATATAGGTTAAATATCATTTTGTTTTGTTTTTTAGCACTTTTTTTTAAAAAAAAGATTTTATTTATTTATTCATGAGAGACACAGAGAGAGAGAGAGAGAGAGAGGCAGAGACACAGGCAGAGGGAGAAGCAGGCTCCTCGCAAAGAGCTCAATGCAGGACTCGAACCCAGGACCCTGGGGTCACAACCTGAGCCAAAGGCAGATACTCAACGGCTGAGGACCCCAGGCGTCCCCCATCTTTAGCACTTTTAGAACTCTTTCCCCCATTTCTAAGTTTTTACTCTCTGGAATCTTCCCAAGCTGATCTGAAGCTCTCTGTAAACAGTTACAAATTAAAGGAAAATTAGATTATTTCTCATCAGGATGTGCAAGGTGTGTCTATGAGCGATCCTTTATAAAGGGAATCCCTTTTCTGAAAGGTGCGGTCCAGGCCTTGGTGGTGGAGAGGCCTGGGGGCAGGCTGGCGGGGGAGTCACTGTGGATGTCAGGAGGGCAAGAGGGAGGCAGTCCGGGTCCAGCAGCCCAGCGAGTGCAGGAGCCCTGCCTCGCCCCTGGGCACCTCTCTGAGGCTGGGAAGAGAGACGGGCTCTCGGGCTCTCAAGCTTTCCAGGGAGGGGGAGAGCCATGGGAAAACGACAGTTTGATTTTTGGAGAGAGAGCACTTGGAAGGGTGGAAGGGAATTTTTTTTTTTTTTGGAAGGGAATTTTTTAAGGAATCAGCTCTGTACCCGAAAGCTGAGAAAGAAAGTAAAGTTTCATCTTTTTATAAAGAAGTTTTCTCTGATGTCTCAGCAGGAGGCATGTTTCAGGACCTCTGACCCTCCAGCCTTATAAGTCAGCTGCTGGCTCTGGATGGAGCGCCCAGCAGGGGATCCTACTTTTGCAAGCTTCTTCTCCTTTCTGTCATGCTTTTCATACTTCTTGGGGCATGCAGCCTGCCTTCTTTCCTTCTTCTTTCCTTTGCCTCAGTCTTCTCTCTCTCTCTCTCTCTCTCTCTCTCTCATCCTTCTCCTGAGTTTTTCTGGAGTATTTGAAAAAAAAATTTTTAGGAGTAAAAATTTTACCTTCGCCTTTCCTGTTGATCTTTTTTTCTTTTTAATTTATTTTTTTTTCCTGTTGATCTTAAAAATGTGATGTTGCCTGTATCTTGGGGACCCTGTTTTACTGCCCTAAAACTCACTCTATCCTCTCTTGCAGGTGCCTGGAAGGGGTCCCTTGAACTGGAGTTATGGTTTATGGGTCCTAAACACATCCAGAAGCCAGATGAATCTGCAGTCTCTGGCCGTGCTCGGGATCCCAAAGCTGGAAGTCATACCCAGGGCTTTGTGACAAGAGCGGACAGTTTTTCATCTTCTTTGAGATTTTTTCCATCATCGCTCATCTTCACTGGTAGATGTTTGTTACTGGCCCCTTGGTGTTTGTGCTTCTTTTTCCTTTTTCCTCTCCTTTTCTTTATTTCCCTTACTTAACTAAAACAGTGTCTGTTCACAGAAGTACGTAAAATGTCTGTTCTTTGCAGCTGTTCTTCCCTTAGGATGAAAGTGGGCAAGTATGGGGCCTGGAAGAAGCCTACTTGCTGGTCCTGTGTCATCCCATTCATGTACATGCTGATAGAGTGCCCCCCCCCCACCTTACCACCTCTCTAGGGGTTGGTACATCCGCCCCATCTTCCTCCTCCACAGCCCCTGCACCTCCTGCCAAGTTTTGCCTCTTACCCTGAGCCCTTTGCTTTGGCAGATCCCTACGCAAGGTCTCAGCAAGGATGTTGGCCTCCTGCGCTTTCGACTGAAACTAAAACACCACTTCCTGGATTGCACCTTTCTGTGAAATATGTGACTTCCCGGATTACATCACTTCCTGGGGTCTAGCATCTCACTGGGCCCCGGGACCAACAACTTCCCTATTTGATTTTGTCCTTGTCACCGACATTTGGTCAATGGTCAGGATGCTAAGTGTTCTTATCAGAAACAAAGAAACAAACTAAGGGACATAAGGAAACTTAGGGAGGCGATGGATAGATCCGTTAACTTGTTTGTGATGCAGTGCGAGTGTTTACACATGTGTGCAAACTCATGAAATTGTACCTGTTAAATATGTGTAATCCTTTGATATCGATGATGCCTCGATGGAGCTGTTTTATTTATTTATTTATTTATCTATTTATCTATCTATCTATTTATTTATTTATTTATTTTTTGATAGAGCTGTTTTAAAATAAATAAAACCCCAGCGTGGTAAAAGATGCAAGCAAACTTGGCCAACCTTTGCCCTAGAGAGACAGATGCAAATGACTTTATTTATTTGTCAGGATAGCATTCTTTCTCCTTTCATTTTTTGCATTTCTCCACCACCTTGTCTTTTTTTGGATATTGCATGTGTGTGCATACACACTCTGGGCCAAATAAACAATCCCTATATTTTGTCAGTGCTTTTTTATCACCCTAAAAAAATTTGTTTTACTGTCTCCTAGTTCAGTGCTCTGTCCTGTCCTACACACCACAGTTGTCCCCTGGGATGGAGGAAGGAGCCATGGTTTGTCACTGATGTATCAGGCCAGCTGCCGAAGCTTATCCACTTGTCATTCAGGACCTAGCCTACCTCTTTCCTGACATCTCAAGCTATACTGCTTTCTTTTTTGTTTTCTTCTAAGTTCCCACAACATCCATTCGTTCATTCATTTTAACCCAATATACTCAACTACCTACGACACACGAGGCAGAATGGCCAGTGCTGGATATGATGGGGAGCAAGAGAGACATGCCCCACCTGTCTGTGAGTTACAGAGCTACCTTTGCTCTAGGAGAAGACAAGCATATAAGTCATTGTTAGGAAGGGGAAGCCAAAGACGCTGTGAAGGAGCAGGGTGTAGGTGCTAACACATGCTAGTGATGGGAAGGACCTCTCCTGGGAGGTGGCATCAAAGCAAGGCATGAAGGATGAAATGAGATTAGCCCGACCAGGAGTCTCGGTAGGAGTGATGCAAGCAGAAGGGATGACTTGTACAAAAGCCAGGAGGCAGAGGGCCTGGAAACATAGTTCAGGACACTGGGAAAGCAAAAGAAAACAAATATCTCTGGGATGTTTTCTGACACCAACCAATTCTCCAACACCAGCTGAGTGTTCAATTTGATTCTGAAACTAACTACTCAGAGTTAGCACAAACCCCACAGCTAAAGGGCCCCCAATTCAGATGCCACTTACCAAGTCTCAGATCACCCACACTTCTGACTAGCTGTGAATTGGGGGTTCCCACAACCTTGGGTCCAATAATTTGCTAGATCAGTACACAGAACTCAGGAAGGTTCCTTACTTACATTTGATAGTTTATTATAAAGGAGACAAATCAACAGCCAGATGAGGAGATACATAGGGAGACATCAGAAAGATGTCCCAAGCACAGGAACTTCTGTCTAAATGAACTTGAGGTCCACCACTCTCTCAATACCTATGTTCATCCAACACCACATCTCTCTTGTCCAAGTTTTTTTTTTTTTAATTTTATTTATCCATTCATGAGAGACACACAGAGAGAGGCAGAGACACAGGCAGAGGCAGAAGCAGGCTCCATGCAGGGAGCCCGATGTGGGACTTGATCTGGATCCCGGGACTACGGGATCACACCCTGAGCCAAAGGCAGATGTTCAACCGCTGAGCCACCCAAGTGTCCCATTGTCAAGGTTTTTATAGACTTTAACCTCTAGCCTCCCAGGAGGTTGTGGGTGGGGCTGGAGGTCCTGACCTTCTCATCCCGGGTCTCTCTGCTGACCAGCCCCATCCTGAGGCAATCTAGGGCCCCACCCTAGATCACTTCATTAGCATAAACGCAGGTGCAACAGGAAGGGACTTCTTATGAATAACAAAAGACACTCCTCTCACTCAGGAAATCCCAAATGTTTTAGGAACTTTGTTCCCGGAAAAGAGACAAAGACCAGATTTTTTTTTTTTTTGTTATACAGCAGTCTGTAAGGAGCAGAGGCTTTCAGGCAACTGCTGGCAAGGGATAGAGACTGATTTGTAGATGAAGCTGAAGAGTTCTACTTGAGTGTAGCGCCATGGGGAGCCACTAAAGGTTCAAGAAGGGGGAGTGAAGGGGTAATATTTGTATGTTATAAAAGTCACCCTGTTTGGAGACCTGATTAGAAAAATAAGCCTGGATGACTCAGTCGGTTAAGTGTCATCAGACTCTTGATTTTTGCCTCAGGTCATGATCTCAGGGTTGTGAGATCGAGTCCTGCACTGGGCTCTGTGCTGAGTGTGGAGCCCGCTTAATATTCTCCCTCTCTCTACCCTTCCCTGCCCCTTTGCTTGTTCTCTCTCTCTAAAAAAAAAAAAATAAAGAAAGAAATAAAAAATAAAAAGGGGAAAAAGTAAGGCTGAAGTCAGAGAGACTAGTGAGGAAGCTGTTATGGTAATCTTGGTGGAGACAATGATGGCCTTGGGAGGTCATGAAGGTGGAAAGAAGTGGGTGGGTGGGGTCATAAGAAGGTTGAGCTGGCCCTACTTTCATTTGGATGCATGGTGACCTCTACCATTCTTCTAGCAACTGTGTTCTTCCTTACAACTTTTTCTTTTTTTAGTTTTGGTTTTTTAAAAAAGATTTTATTTTATTTTTTTAAAGTAATCTCTACACTTGACATGGGGCTCAAACTCACAACCCTGAGATTGAGAGTCACATGCTCTACCTAGGGAGCCAGCCAATCACCCCTACAACATTTACTTTTATATTTATTCCTATTTCGTTTATGCTGTTATTTGACTTTTCATGCATTTATATTTTTTCAATCCAACATTCCTTAAGGTCTGAAATTTTTTTCTCATACCTAATCCAGTTTTATTTCTTTGATTCTTTGGGTCTCAATTTCCTCATTTTTTAAAAAAAGATTTGATTTATTCATGAAAGATAAAGAGAGAGGCAGAGACACAGGCAGAGGGAGAAGCAGGCTCCCTGCAAGGGAGCCCGATGGAACTCAGTCCCTGGACCCCAGGATCACGCCTGAGCCAATGGCAGACGCTCAACCACTGAGCCACCCAGGCACCCCAATTTCCTCATTGTTAACATGAATTTGGTAATTCATATCTTTCTGGCTTCATAGGGTTTTCGGAAGACCTGGTATTCAGTGAGCTAAGATGGTGAAGAATCTTAGATAGCATGTGGATGCAGTAGATTATTATCACAAAAGAATCACTTACCTGCATTGGATTAATACTACCCAGCACATATATTGTTCAGAAAAAAAGATAAAAGCCACTGTACTCTCTTGTGTGGTTGAATCTTAAATTATGACTGAAGTTCAATCGATACTAGCCAAATAATACTGACTTCAGCCGGAGAGGAGCCTGGAAAAATGGTTCTTGTGATAAGAATCAGATAGTTGATGGTTTCAGCTACCTACTGGGGTTATCCTAACACCTCCATTCTCCATGTGATTGCTCTGAAGTCTACCTCACAAGGTAGGGAAAAACCAGGCCTTCTCCAAGATTGCTGATAATTCCTTGGATTTAGATTTCACAGTGTCACCTCTGACTCTAAGTGTCTTTCTTGGGTGGCCTGGGTGGCTCTGTAGTTAAGTGCTGCCTTCAGCCCAGGGCGTGATCCTGGAGACCCGGGATTGAGTCCCATGTCAGGCTCCCTGCATGGGGCCTGCTTCTCCCTCTGCCTATGTCTCTGCCTCTCTGTGTCTCTCATGGATAAATAAACAAAATCTTAAAAAAAAAAAAAAAGTCATCCCAAAATGCCTGGGTGGCTCAGTGGTTGAGCATTTGCCTTTGGCTCAGGTCGTGATCCCAGGGTCCTGGAAGCATTGGGTTCTCCGCATGGAGCCTGCTTCTCCTCTGCCTGTGTTTCTGCCTCTCTCTCTCTGTGTCTCTCATGTATGAATTAATAAATTAAAAAAAAAAAAAAACTAAATTATAAAAAAAAAAAAGTTCTTTGCTGAATTGTGGCCACACCTTTATCTCTATCCTAGAATGGCCCCAAAAGTTGAACACAACCCCTTCTCTTACACACCCCCTAACCTTGCTCCCATGAGATAGCTCTGTGAATAGACATCCATTGGCGATTTGAAGATTACATTGGAGAGAGGGCTGAATTGCAGCCAGAGATCTCTCTTAAAAAGCAAACAAATAATATAATATTTAAAAAATATATATAATATATATTTTTAAATAATAATATAATATTGTAAATATATATATCACACTGAGCATCTGATGGCTCAGTCCGTTAAGCATTTGATTCTTAGTTTCTTGTTTGTTTGTTTGTTTGTTTTTAAAGGTGGCAGTATTTTTATTGCACTGTAGCAATGTCAGGTTGAGGGGGTGCCACCTGAAAGCTCCCATTTTCAAAGAAAATACTGAGGTCACTGGGAACTTGGCCTTGCTCTTCAAACCCACCAAAGGAGGTGTATACACCCTTTAGTCCGTGCTCCAGGCTGATGGCCCAGGTAAGGACCTCCTAACTCCTGTCAAGAACAGAGACTTGTCCAATGGCATCTGGTTCATGCTCTGTACCCACAGACATCTTATGGCCAGGCTCCTGAAGTGAGTGACCAAGGTAGGGACAATGGTCATCAGCCTTCCAGGGGGCTCTCTTCACCACTTCCCAAGGCCACAAAGAGCTTCTTGCACAGTCCCCAGGCACTGCTTGCTCCTGAGCTCCAGGACCCCCAGGGTCTTGGTCAGGGGCCTCCCACTTGCACTTGTGCCAGGAGGGCTCTCTTCACCCAGCTGACCCTCAGGGAGGCCGCGGCTCTGCAAACAGACGATGGCCATAGGCTGCTCCACCAACCTCTTAGACTTGTCCCACAAGGTAGACTGGTACTTTTGCTCAGCAATGATTCTTAGTTTCAGTTCAGGTCATGATCTCCGGGTTCTGGGATCCAGCCCTGAGTTGGGCTCCGAACTCAGCACAGAGTCTACTTGAGATTCTCTTTCCCTCTGCCTCTTCCATTTGTACTGTCTCTCTCTTTCTAAAATATATAAATAAATCATTTATCTATCTATCTATCTATCTATCTATCTATCTATCTATTTATTTGTTTGTTTGTTTATTTATTTATTTATTTTAGAGGCCAGTGGGAAAAGGGAGGAACAGAGGGAGAAAAAGAATAAAAGAATCTTGAATCTTCAGCAGGCTCCACACTAGTGTGTGGAGCTTGATTTCATGACACTGAAATCACGATCTGAGCTGGAATTAAGTGTCAGACGCTTAACTGACTGAGCCACCCATTGATCTCTTTTTAAAAAATGTCCACAGAGTGGCTCGGTTGGTTGAGTGTCCAACTTGACTTTAGCTCAGGTTATGATCTCAAGGTCCTGGGATCGAGCTCCACATTGGGCTCCACGCTCAGCTGGGAGTCTGCTTGAGGATTCTCTCTCTATCCCTATCCTTTTCCCCATCCCCTGTTCATGCACACAAGCTCACTCGCGCTCGTTCTCTCTCTCTCTCTCAAAAATAGATAAATCTTTAAAAAAAAACAGCTTCCCCAAGTTTCCACTTTTTGTCTTTGACCATTTTGCTTAGTTTTCCTTTTTTTCTCTTTGTTCTTCCTCAACCGCAAATTCTTGTTCTCGTCTTAGGCAGAGTTCTTTGTCTCTTTGTCTTTTCCCTCCCCACCCATGTCCTTAGGGCCTCACCTTCCACCTTCCCCCCCTCCCCCCAAGGGACCTATCAAGGTATTTTCCTAAACAAAGACATTTCCTTCCCTAAAAGGAACTCTGGTGCCAGCTGATAAAGTAATAGCTTCTCTTATCTGCTACAACAATGACAAGTTTGCCAAATCGTGTTTATTCCTTGGGAGATTTGACCTGAGGGTGGGCCTTCTGGCCAACAGGAAAAGTAATTGGTCTGCACTCGTGGTAATTTAGGTTTGATCCCATCATCATTCTGATCTGGTGCTCGCAGGTTTGGGAGAAGGGGTGTGTGGTGCTGGTGAGCTCATTTTTTGATGGGCAAAAATGGAGTTTAGAAACGGTCATTGACCAGATGGATGCATTTCTGAGCCAGAACTTGAACCCAAATCCCAGCTCATTCAGTTCACTTTCCCTGGAGAGTTTTCCTGACAATGGAAAATGTCCCTTGTTTGTTAGTCAAGTGAGCTGTTTTGAGAATGAACTTGATACTCCTGTGGAGGAGGTCAAAAGAGACATGGGTTATTTTGCAGATAGATTTTACAGAAGAGCTGGAGGAAAAGATGAGCTGTCAGCACATGCCTTTCTGTGTTGAGACTGAATTGTCATCCCCCTAAGATAACCATCTTGAGGCTGTTAGAAGGGGCTAAGGCTAGGGAAGGATCCAGTAGGACTGTTCCGGACCCACCTCTCAAGGCCCTCTCTCACCCTGATGCAGCTCCTTTCCCTCCCCCATCCTTCCCCTATTCTCCTTGGAGCCCCAATCCCCACTCCTGAACACCCTCTGGGGAGCCATCCCTGACAGCCACACACAGATTGAATCTCTCTCTCCTGGGAATCCCACTAGCAATTACTCTCTGCTTTGCACCATTAGCATGTTCTAGATCAGTGGCTCGAAAACGTGGTTGATTGCGACCCACAGAGAAAAGCACGTATTTTGCTTTGCATCTCAGGGTGCGTGCCACACCACCGTCTCCTGTCTCACGCACACGTAGAGCAGCACACGCATATATGCTACAGCACAAAGTTCCGCGCGCAGATACTTATCTTTATTTTGTGTGATGCATACCGCTATTTCTTTTCTAGTCTACTAAATTCTATTCTATTCTGCTAAAAAATGCTGGTTGCTACCCACTAAACTGATGTCATGACCCACTAAGAATAATACTTTATCTAACTCTCAGCATGGTATTTTATTACACACTGTAGCCCACCTCCCTCCCGACTGCTCCTGGTTCTCAGGTTCCTTTCCCCTTCATCACTCTCTCCCCTTCATCACTCTCGGAGAGCTCCCTGAAGCTTCTCACCAGCCTCCTTGCCTCTAGTCTTTCTCTTCCACCCTCCCCATTGCTTCTTCTTAAATGCAGATTTTATCTGACTGATCATTCTGATGCTTAAAAACCTTCTGAGGCTTTTTGTTGCTCAAAAGTGCACTTCAAATAAATAGCCCGAGAATAAGGCCCTCTGCAGACTATCTGCTCACCTTCCTTCTCCTTGGCTTCAGCAACTCAGGGCCCTTTGTAATTATCCGGCCAGATGCCAGCTGTTTCCCTTCGAAGACTTTGCACATGCTGTTCCCTGCCTGGAATGCCTCTTTCTCCTCTCTAGTGGAAACTGCTTTCACTTCAATAACTCAGGTTACTAGAAAGAAGGAAATCCTGCCATTTGCGACAATGTAGATGAACCATGAGGGCATGATGCTGAGTGAGAGAAACCAGAGAAAGACAGAAATTATATGACATCACTTCTATGTGGAATTTAAAAATGCTGAACTCATAGAAACGGAGAGTAGAAACGGTGGCTAGGTTGGAGGGTAGGGGGCTGTGGAG
Organism: Vulpes vulpes; assembly: GCF_048418805.1. Taxonomy (NCBI): domain Eukaryota; kingdom Metazoa; phylum Chordata; class Mammalia; order Carnivora; family Canidae; genus Vulpes; species Vulpes vulpes. The sequence continues at coordinate 72,455,262 of NC_132794.1, read as the reverse complement.
ATGTTGGTCAAAGGGGTACAAACTTGCAATTAGAAGATAAATAAGTTCTGGAGATCTAATGCATGGTATTATGCAGTGTAATTGTGTACAATATTGTAGTGCAGCACATTGTACTATATACTGTATTACGTACTTCAAAATTGCTAATAGACTAAGATCTTAAATGTTCTCACCACAAAAAAGAACGGCAACCTTGTGACATGATGGAGGTGTTAGCTAACGCTATGCTGTGCATAACTTAAACTTACACAATGTTATATGTAAATCACACCTCCATAAATAAAAAATAGGACTCAGATTACCTATCACTGTGAAGCCTGTCTTCTAGGTTTTCTGGCTTTTTTTTTTTTTTTTTTTTTTTTGTCTTCTAGGTTTTGATTGCTCCCCTATACTGCCCTGAGATAGTGGTTATTACACTGAATTATGATCACTTGTGTACATGTCTGCATCCCTCAATAAACCCAAGGCCAGGGGGCTTGTGTATCTCAGTCCATTTTATATCACTGGCACCTAGTTTAATGTTATTGAAAATTAGCAAAAGAACACTGTTCTCCAGTTTCATGTCATGAATGACATTTCTCCCAGTCCTATATGATCTTAATCTTTCTGGCTGTTTTAATGATCCAGTTATATATATATATGTGTGTGTGTGTGTTTGCATGTGCATGTGCGGTGTAGGGGTGGAGAGAGTAGATTTGTTGATTTTGTAGTCCCAGATATGTGGGGTGCTCCAATCAGATGGTGGGGGGCCACCAAATGCGGGGCATCCCTATCAGGTAGGGGCTGTCAGCAAGGGCAGTGAAAAAATTCACCCAAGGCAGAACAAAAGAGATATCAAATCCACTGCAAGAGAGTAGTGGGCAGGACAGCAAAGGAGAGACTGCGATGAGGCGGTGGCAAGGGGCTATAGTTATAGGGCACAGTGGAGGAGTATGGGGATGTATAAAGTTTTCCTTTTTTTGGTAATCTTAGAAACTGTGCCTGGTCTAACTAGTTAGGGCCTCTGGTTATTTTGAGGTGGGTTGTTTATTTTATTTTTAAAGATTTTATTTATTTATTCATGAGAGACACAGAGAGAGAGGCAGAGGGAGAAGCAGACTCCTTGCAGGGAGCCTGATGCAGACTCGATCCCAGACCCTGGAATCACAGCCTGAGCCAAAGGCAGATGCTCAACCCCTGAGCCACCCAGGCGGCCCTTGAAGTGGATTGTTTAACGAGCCTGTTTGTCTTCAGCTCAGGTGTCCCTGTGGGCTCCTTTGCCTTGCTCCAGTCTCCATAGCTCAAGCCTGTTTCTTAAAGTGGCCTCTACTTGATGGACTTCCCGCCTCCCCCCCCAGGTATTCATTGCCCCAGGGAAGACCAGGATTCTGATAGCCACAATGCATAAATAAACAAATAGTCAATACTCTCAGCTTTTGGGTCTCCAAACAGATTTTCAAAAATTCATGGATGAAACAATAAATAGTCTCGAAAGCTAAGACTTTTGACTTTTGGCTTGAAGACAAAAGGGCTCAATGCCAGGTCATAGGGTTTATGCTACCAACAGGGAAGGAGTTGGGTGGAGAGCCAGTGTAGCCTGCTCCTTCACAGGCAAGATTAGGGATCAGGGGCACTTGGGGTCAAGTGGGAGGAGGTCAGTGGGTGGCACCAGACCTAGAAGGATCAAGAAAGTCAAGTCAGCATCCAGAGGATACAGGGAAGGCTGAGCCAGGGCCTGGGGAAAATCCGCTGCCACCCTAGCTTCTGCAGGCATCCATGGGAGCAGCGCATCCTGGGGCAGGGAGCTGGGAGCCTGTAAGGACCCTACCCGTCAAGTGTCCAACAGAGGTTACACCCGGCCAGACCTAGGTCTGCTCACCCTATCCAACTCCTCCTGTGAGCAGTCTCTGCCAGTCCGGAGAGGCAGTGGTGATACAGTAGGAAAAGCCCCAGCTCCCTTGAACATTACGAGCCTGAGGTTTCATTCCAAAGAAAACAGTTGGTGGCAAATCCTAAGCTTTTACATGTGTTTAAAATAACTAAACTAAAAAATACCTCCTCTTTTATTAAAAAAAAAAAAAAAAAACCACCCTGTTTATTGAGGAAAAATGCAGATATTAGAAAAAGAACTAAATTAATCCAAAGGACACTTGCTAAGCAGGGTGCAGCTATGCAGTCCTGGGTCCCCTGCTGGGTGGTGCTGGTTTAAGAGCCCTAGGAGGAGGGGACACCAGGGTGGCTCAGCGGTTTGGTCCCTGCCTTCTGCCTAGGACATGATCCTGGAGTCCCGGGATCGGGATCGAGTCCTGTGTTGGGCTCCCTGCATGGAGCCTGCTTCTCCCTCTCTCTGCCTCTCTTTCTGTTCGTGCCTCTGCCCCTCTCTCTATATCTCTCACGAATGAATGAATGAATAAATGAATGAATGAATAAATAAATAAATAAATAAATAAATAAATAAATAAATAAAATCTTAAAAAAAAAAAAGAGCCCTATGAGGCGCTGCACCCACCTCTGCAGAGTGGCCCGTCTGTTGGCAGAGGGTGGTTCATCTCTCACCCCAGCTCTGGTTCCATTCCTGGGGGGTCTTCTTACATGGCTCCCTCTCTAGCCCTTTTACCCCATCTCCCTCTCCCTCTCTCCTCCTGCCACCCCACCCCCACCACCAAAGGCCTGCCCTGACTGCTGCCTGTGACCCCCCTAGCCCCCTCCCCCACTAGCCCCCACCTGGCTCCCTGCTTCAGGGCTGCCCTCTGAGTCTTTCCCACAGCAGCAGGAGGGCCCGGGCCATTCCTACTGCCATTCCCTCCTTGGCTCCCAGGGGCAGCGAGTGGAGCCCCGGGCAAGGGCTTAGGGCTTCCTGGCCCTGCTGGCTGGACCCTCCTCCTGTGCCCCAGGCCGCCCCTGTGGCTCTCATCAGGAACTTCCTGGAGGCCGCAGGGCCTGGCCTGGACTAGGCCTGGCCGTGACCCCGGCGCAGAGGTGGGGCCCAGGCCCCTGCATTCCCACCCCGCCTTCCCTTCCCTACGCCTCCCGCTTCCAGCTCTGCCTTCGGCCACCTCCCCAGGCCCAGTCCTCCTGGAATGGCGGACTCTCCAGGCCTTCCCGGTCATTGTCCCTCAGGGAAGGGGGTGGGAGGAAAAGCAGCTCAAGGTCACAGAGCAGGTCGCGGGCTGGGCGGGGAATCCAGATGCAGCCTCTTCCCAGCTCCTCGGAGGAAGGGGGTGTGAGCGCCCTCCTCTGGCTGCTTCCTGGAGGCAGCTGGGCCAGGTTGGGGGGAGGCCAGAATGCCCTTGGGAGCCTCCCTTCTTCTGTACTTGGGGCATTTCGGATCCTGGCTCCTCCGTGGTCCGCTGTGCCGTGAAGTCCTGGTGCCTGTGGGTGGGTCATGGATTCTCGGGTGGCGTGGGTGGTGGCAGAAAGGACCCAGCTCCGGAAAAATGGGCTTGCTTGGAAGGCCATCAGCTGCCACCTGCTGGCTGGATTCAAGCTTCCAGCAAACTCTTCTGGTCTTTGAATCTTGCCTTAATTGCCCTGACCTTGAAATCCCTGGTCTCTGTCCTGTGTCCCCACCACCCTTCACCCTCTAGAGACCTGCCCTTTCTCACTGCCCCATGTTCTCCCCACTAGGTCTGTTAATCCTACTCCCACTAGCATCCCAACCCCAGGGGTGCATGGGTATATGAAGAGGGCTCCGGCAAGGGCAATGCTTACCCCAAAGGGGACCATGTACTGATGGGAAATAGCGGGCAGTGTGATGGCCAGGTATAAGGGAGGGGCTCAGAGCCAGGAGCTTCGTAGAACCGCCCCAACCTGGCCCTGTGGATGCTCACCTGTGCCAAGTAAGGCTGACCCATTTGTGTTTGTGACCGAATTCAAATTCCAAGGGAAGACAGGCTGTGGGTTGTTTCCAAATACAAACACACATGCACAGAGAACAAGGAGCTTCTGCCAACATTCCCAGCCAGGGCCCTCTCTCCCTCCCTGCTCCATACACCTGCTGGGGTGGAAAGGGATCTGGTGATGCTTCCCGTGGTCAAGGTAAGTGTCTGCTCCTGCTCGGGGCAGCCCCTCGTTAGTGCGTGTGGCCCTTCCAAACCATAAGGCTGGGAAGCAGGGGCTTGTGGTGGGGGTGTTTACAGTATGAAGTTATTTCCCACAGTGAAGAAGCAGCCATGTCCCTCACGGTCCACTGGCAACCTAGGATGTTTTCTCAGCACCAGGAGACAGTCTAAAAATGCCCTAAGCCCATCTCGGAATCTCAGGAATCTGGCTGGAAGAGAACCCAGGAGACAACAAATCCTGAAACAACCGCTTGCCCTGCATTGAACCCAGCAGAAGGTGAAGCTCATTCCAGCATCCAGGGGCTCTGTGTCCCACTGGGCGACTTAATGCTCATAGATTGACCCCAGGCTGATCCCCTCAAGGGCAGGCCTGGTTCTTCCCCTTTTCTGGGTTCCCAGCTCCCAGTACTGAGTAGATTCAGGTACTCAGTATGTGCTGGACTCTGTTGAAAATTCACGTAGGTGTCTGGGGTGCATGACAAGGAGTTCTAGGCATGCCCAGGAGGGACCTCTCCATAGAAGAGAAGGATCCAGAATTTAGCCTAAGATGCCCTCACCTGGAGAAAAGAAGGGAGCAGGCATGTGGTGGGGAACGTGGCAGTCGAAGGGGGTTCAAAGAGCCACAAAGGGGGTTGCTCTCCTACATTGTCACAACAACCAGAGTGATGTGGTGGGCTAGGCCGTAACCGGCAGAGGTATCAGCATCACAGATCAGGCATGGGATATTTTCTAGTATATGAGAACTAAAGGACCTAAAGACAGCCCAGGGAGGAACTGATGGGTTATTCAACAATGCAGTTGGGAACATGTGGAATATCACATTCGACCCTGACCTTGGACAATTTGCTATTATTTAAGTAACGATTAAAGAGCTGTCCAGAAGGGCTCAGGCTTGGGGATTCAGTGGAATAGAGGCACACAGGAGACAGGTCTCCCTGTCCATTCACCTGCCCCCCCAAACTCAGGGAGGTGGATGTCTTCATCAAGGTTGAATGTGCCTTCTCTCAACTGCTGGCATAAGGGAAACTGCAGTGTTAGACCAGGAAGAGACCCTAAAACTGTCCTAGTCCCTCATTTGATAGAAGGAGAAAGTGAGGTCCAGAGAGGAGCAGCGAATTACTCAGTGTCACACAGCCAGAAGCAGAACTGGGCTCGGACCACCCCTCCCATCTCCGGCGTCCTGCCCAATGCTCCTCTACAGCCCTTTGCCATTTCTTCTCCAGCCCTCTTTTCTAAGACTCTCCTTGCTTTCCTCTGGCTATTCTGAATTTCCTGTGGTGTCCACCTTGCTACACACCTGTCCACTTTGTAGCCTGACAAGTCTGCTCCATGACTACCCTGGCGTGGTAAGAGCGAGTGTCTCCCCAACATCCCTGGTCTCATGATGGGCCCCAGGCCTCTTCTCAGACCACACTCACCCAGCACTGATCCTGACCAGGGGACTGGGAGCATATACCTCCTCCAGCTCTGGGCTTGGAAGATCTACATCCTTATGTGTCTTCCCCACTACACCAGCTAAGTGACCTTGAGCATGTCGTTGCTCGGGATCTGACTGCTCTCCTTGAAAATGGAAATAATATTAACACATAGCATCTAGCGCTGCTCTAAAGATCAAAAGAGTCAAGTATGTGGAAACAACAAAGCATCACTCCAGTGTAAGACACTGGTGTCCCCCAGACCCACGCCAGGGCTGGATACAGAGCAGATGCTTACTGAACCCCTGAAGAACAGGGGTTCTCACTGGGGGCAATTTTCACATCCTAGGGGACACTGAGTGATACCTGGAGACATTTTTATTTATCACAACTGGGTAGGGGTTGCTATGGCATCTGATCGGCAGAGGACAGGACAGTCCTCAGAGCAAAGAATTATCTGGCCCCAAATGTCAGTGGTGCTGGTTCAGAAGCCTCGCCGTCGATGAACAGAGTGTGAAATTATGTCTATCGATACAGACACGGTTTGTTGTTCCAGAAAGGCAAGAGTTGTGTCTGGGAAGTTGACCATCAGGATACCGTGGTGACCAAGAGCAACAGCCACCGGGGTTAAATGAGATGGTCATGCCCAGGTTTGATAAGTTGAAAACGATTTTATTTCAATTCTATCCTTGGGAGGCAGCATAAATAATCACAGAAGACCACAACGGTCAATGGGGAAGAAAAAAAAGGTCAAGAAGTGTGAGGAGGAGATGAGAGCTGACACTGTCTAGCTGCAGGGGGTGGAGGGCCATGAGGCCCCACATTAGCTGACTGAGAGGGTGGAGGGCTCTTGGAGGAAAAGCCTGAGGGGTGGGGGCTTTCCCCACCCAGGTTACCTGGAGGGGCTTCAGGAGCCCCAGCCTCTGTGGATGGATGTGCTGCAGGGTGGCCACATGGGAAGAGCAGGTGTAGGGCATAATGCATCTAGTAGATCCTAGCTAATGAGAGAGGAGTGGACACCCATTTCTTGACCCCCAGGCCAGATCTCACCCCCGGACTGTGACTTTTCTGATAGCAGTGTTTATAGATTCTGTGTGTCATGGGGAATGAAGGAAACAAAAAAGAAAACGTGTAGAAGACCAAATGAAATATGGCGTCTTAAGAGTCCTGTGGCCTTGGGCCACTTCCGGTTTCCTGGTCTGCAAAATAGAGAGAGTGCTCCCTACCTCTTGGAGCAGATATGAGGCTCAAATGAGATCCTACGGGTCAAAGAACCATGTAAACTTTAAAGTGCTATACGGAGTGAGGGGCTGCGGTCGTTCTACAAGTAAGTGTAAGGCTGAAAGTGGCTGAGACGGAAGTGGCGAGAGACACGCACAGAGCATCCCTCGAAGCGATCAGACCCCGGCTCTGCCTTCCCCAGGGCCGGGCTCCACCCTCCTCAGCCTCTGCTTCCAGGAGGAAGGGGCCTCATCTGAGGGAGTCCCCCGGGGAGTGAGAGCAGAGGGTGGGGGCCAGGAGGGTACAGGGGCACTGAGTGGGAAGGGCCTCAACTGGGCAGTGTGACACGTTGGCACTACTGG